>NC_063050.1:898925-1506416 GCF_018812025.1 Megalobrama amblycephala
AAGGTCATAGAGACTTGGGGCTGGGCTCTTTTGACTCGGCCTATCAAGCAGCTAATAAGTAATTTGTAGCCACGCCATAGCAACCAATTACAGCACCCTAGCAACCGGGTGGCGAATTTTGCCACTGCAAGCACCATTCACATTTTCTTCAGGAAATGTACATTCTAGTATTGTAATTACTATTCACCTGAACAAAACTTTGGCGCGTAACTCGTCCTGCACCGTTTGTCGTAGACCCACGAATGAGGTGTCAAATCGACCGGCTTATTGAGGAGAGGTGTGCTATGACTTTTCTAAGCGATCGGGTGTACGATGTTCGCACAGCGTACGAAAAAACGGCTGAAAAAACTCCCATAGACTTAACATGGGGGCCAAATCTGTGAGATCATATCTTTGGTTTAGAAGGTCATAGAGACTTGGGGCTGGGCTTTTTTGACTCGGCCTATCAAGCAGCAAATAACTATTGACTTCATAGCCTCACCCTAGCAACCAATTACAGCACCCTAGCAACCAGGTGCCGAATTTTGCCACTGCAAGCACCATTCACATTTTCTTCAGGAAATGTACATTCTAGTATTGTAATTACTATTCACCTGAACAAAACTTTGGCACGTAACTCGTCCCGCACCGTTTGTCGTAGACCCACGAATGAGGTGCCAAATCGACCGGCTTATTGAGGAGAGGTGTGCTATGACTTTTCTAAGCGATCGGGTGTACGATGTTCGCACAGCGTACGAAAAAACGGCTGAAAAATCTCCCATAGACTTAACATTGAGTCAAAATCTGTGAGATCATATCTTTGGATCAGAAGGTCATAGAGACTTGGGGCTGGGCTCTTTTGATTCGGCCAGCCAATAAGTAGTGACACAGCAACTTCATAGCCACGCCCTAGCAACCAATTACAGCACCCTAGCAACCGGTGCCGAATTTTGCCACTGCAAGCACCATTCACATTTTCTTCAGGAAATGTACATTCTAGTTATTATTATTCTTCCACACGTTTCGTCTGCGCGTAACTAGTCCCGCACCGTTTGTCGTAGACCCACAAATGAGGTGTCAAATCGACCGGCTTATTGAGGAGTGGTGTGCTATGACTTTTATAAGCGATCGGGTGTACGATGTTCGCCCAGCGGGCGAAAAAGTAGCGAAAAAAATCCCATAGACTTTGCATTGCGACAAATTTTGACGAGTCATAGCTCCTAACGAGGATTTCGTAGAAACATGTAATTTACCACGTTTGAAGAGGCTGACAGCCTCTGTTAGACCATATCTCAAAATAGGGTCTAAGTTGTACCCCTGGGGCACAGGGGCTGCCCAAAGTTGCCCCATAGACATACTATGGTGAAGCCGTGCCCATGAAACAGTGCGTTTTTCCTACTATGGGAAATTACATAGGGATTTTGTATTGAACATAACTCTGGATCACAATGTCATAGAGACAAGGGGGTGGGCCCATTTTACTCAGGCAACCAATCAGTCTCTCAGGATCATTGTGAAGCTATAAAGCCACGCCCTAGCAACCATATAGAGCACCATAGCAACAAGTTCCATTGACTTCCATTGAAAAAGATCAAAGGAATATCTTTGGATAGGAGTGTCATAGAAACATGAGGGTGGGCTCATTTGACTCGGGGCAGCAAACGGCCAATCACGAATCACCTTCAACACTTCATAGCCACGCCCTAGCAACCATTTAGAGCACTCTAGCAACCCAAAGCATAGAGGGATATCTTCAAATCTGAATATCATAGAGGCATGGGGGTTTGTTTATAGCATTCATACTGGCAAGCAGCCTTTGGTTTATCATTACTGGCAGCTGCCAAGCCACTCCCTAGCAACCAAACAGAGTACCCTAGCAACCGTTTAGCAAGATCTATATCTCTGCATCAGAACATCGTAAAGACATGGGGGTTGGTTTATATTGTCAAGCAGCCTTTGGAGTATCATCATTGGCAGCTGCCAAGCCACTCCCTAGCAACCAAACAGAGTACCCTAGCAACCGTTTTGCAACACCTATATCTCTGCATCAGAACATTATAGAGACATGGCGGTTGGCTCTTTTGACTCATGCTAGCAAACTGGACTTCCACCATGCTACACATGCTAGCAGTGAATAGCTACATGCTAATAGTGATTAGCTTAAGGTTTAAACATGACACAAACTAGTAAAAATGTGTTAGATGCTAGTGGCATGTTAATTGTGTTAGCATGATGCTAGTAGCATGCTAATCATGTTAGCATAATGCTAGCAAACATGCTAATCATGTTAGCATCTTGTTAAAAACATGCTACCAACATGGTAATCATGCTAGCATTATGCTAATGATGTTAGCATGTTGTTAGCATTATGCTAACATGATTAGCATCTTGTTAAAATCATGCTAGCAACATGGTAATCATGCTAGCATCATGCTAGCATTATGCTAATCATGTTAGCATGTTGCTAGCATTATGCTAACATGACTAGCATTTTGTTTAAAACATGCTAGCAGCATGCTTAGGGTGTTAGCATCATGCTAGCAACATGCTAATCATGTTAGCATTTTGTTAAAAACATCCTAGCAGGATGATAGAGGTGGAGAGGATAATAATTTAGATAGTATCTAGATAGATAGCTCCTTTGTTTGCTAACATGGTCACGTCGAGCTAGGCGGGCGTGGTTTCAGCAACCAGTCACATCAGCTCAAACCACCTCCCCGCCTCTTTGCCCATTTTCAGTTATCTGGGAGTGATACGTCCATATTTTTTTACAGTCTATGATTTGCACATGCAATTCTTGAGTGCGCATCACGAGCACAGTATAATTTACCGACATAACTTGACAACATCTCATCTGACCGCAGTTCACTGTTGTTCAACTGAAGCTTGTCGTCACCTGCACATTTTCCGCGCTCGTTTGACTTGCGCCTGGCGCTGAGGATAATAAGTCGGAATGCGCGTCTGAAAAGTGTCCCGTTTGTTGTGTCGTAAAGAGACCGTTCTATATAAACGCAGCGCTTTACTTGGCGATGTTTTAAAAAAACGATTTTTATTTTTGGCATTTTATATGCTCTGTTGGTGGTTTGTGGAGTAGCATCACCCGGGAGGGATATTTTTTTTATCTCCACCAGGGATAAAAATAATTCAGCAGAGGCAGGGATACAGACCAGACCATAACCATTTATAAATTAATTTTAAACAATAAAACATTTTGTCAGAAACTAAAGTAAATTATCCCTACATATTGTTTTGTTTGATTGTGTAATTTGCTTTTTGAATCGTGGAAAAAATGTTATTTCTATTCTAAAAAAAAATACAGATTATCCAGACTCGTGACCATTTGATACACTCATGCTGATATTGTACTATTTGATGATCAGTATGTGGTTCGCTAAATATAACCTAATTCAATAAGCATTTAGGCTACAATAAGCACTTAACTTTAATTAAATATATTAAATAGATAATAAAAATATCTAGATAGCTGGCTGACTAAAGTAGGCTAAGTTTGAAAATGATATAATTTGTACATGGATTTATTATATAATTTATTATATAAAAAGATACTTAATTTCTTTACAATTTATAGGTGTTATTTTAACAGTCAGTTATGTAAGTTTGATGGTTAATAGCTTCTAGCAACAATAAATCCAGGAGAGAAGACCATTCTAGAGAAAAAGCATGTTTGATTTACATATAACAAAGTTTGAGCGCGCACGCAATATCTGAGCGAAAGCAAATAACGCCACTGAAACTGCCTCAAATTAACTATAATGACGAGAAGAAAGCTGTGTGCGCTGCAGTCAAAGGTTCTTGATTCTCTAACGACTTTTTATTGGTTAAAATGAATGGAGAGTTAGGAGCCCGAGCACCGGATTTCACTGCATTGAGATGCACGTCCTGGAAACGGGAAGCCTCGGGTGCTGCTTCACATTGCCACTCACCACATAATCATGAACTCTCACGTGCAAAGATAATAACAACAGAGGCTACGCGCAACACGTGAAATAATCAAACCAATAAGTCTAAAAACAGCTGTTGCATTTTACTGCGCAGCATATGCATCAGTGTAACAAATCAACATAAAAAATAAAAAATCGTTCAGAAATCTGGGGGGGCCTGCATGTTAATGAGGGGGCCTAGGCCCCCTCAGGCCCCCCCGTGGCTACGCCACTGCTTCATACTGCCCCTCAAAATTCCTGTGCACGTCCCTGCTCCACACCCTGCAGAGCTTAAATGCAAGTGATTTCCACAGAATGTTTATCACTTGAATGTCTCCATTTGGAGAATGTTTATTTTAATGAAAAGTAAAAAAAGTACTTTTTTGCAAAAGGCTAAAGGCTATGCTGTAACCAGATGAGCCCATAGTCTGAGGCACATTCCATACATTCAGCACTATGCATCTTTTATATTTACTTTTGAGCATTTGATGTTTTGTATTAATTATCTCCGAATTAGTTAACTGAAATAATACATTTTACCTGACTAATAAATTCTCTGATTTTCATGACATCATTACTAGCGTTAATGCAATTGTCTGACCATTCAATTAAGACTATTAATGTTATCGATTTGATGAACACTATGGGAACAAAAGTTAAAATTACTAAATTGAGCTGGATAATGACACTATCCGCTCATTAATTCTGATGTAAAGCATCATCGTTTCCAGGTCCAAACTCCCTATCAGATACCAAAAGCAAACCGCAAACTGTACTAAAATCACGGCGTGCTGTAAAACTACAGAAAAATGATGATCTTAACCTTTATCTCCATACTGAAATCTCATATGGCCAGACAGTGATTCATCCTTTACAATTTATTAAGCTGTTAATTATTTAATTATTATTGACAGGGTAGAGAAGAAATTCTTAAATAAAGTCGTTATTTTTGATTTGTTTTCATGCACAAAAAGTATTATTGTCGCTTCATAACATTAAGGTTGAACCACTGTAGTCACATTGACTATTTTAACGATGTCTTTACTATTTCTCTGGACCTTGAATGTGGTAATTTCGTTGCTTTCTATGGGAGATAAAAATCCTCTCAGATTTCATCAAAAATATCTTAATTTGTGTTCCAAAGATGAATGAAGGTCTTGTAGGTTTGGAACGACATGAGGGCGAGTAATTAATGACTTAATTTCATTTTTGGGTGAACTAACACTTTAATATGAACTAAATTTGTTTAATATTGATAAACTGTGTTACAGTGACACTGTTCAACATTGAACTAAATTGAGATGAATAATGACACTATTGCCTGACATTAACACTTATTTTTCTGTTTACTGTTATGCTACTTTGAAACAATCTGTATTGTATAAAGCACTATATAAATGTGACTTGACTTGTATAGCGCATTTCACAATACAAATTATTTAAAAACAAGAGACTTCAGAGAAATCCATGATGTTAATGTTTATAATACCTTAATGTCTAATTGTCCACAGTTCAGAGTTTACATATGGCAATGACATAAATAGACAAAAAGTTGAGATTTGCTATAGAGATTTGCTGAAACTGGTTTGGCCATGGGACCCACATTTTCCCATGGTCATGGTCAGTCGGGACCCACGTTACCAATACAGCACAAACACAAATTAGATCTAAATGAATACTGATCCTGCTGTTAGATACCTGAAAAAACTTTTTATATTGTTCTTTTGCTCCCATTTGTTTACTTGTTCTTTATTTTATTACTGATTGTTTATTTAATTTCTTGAAAAACTTCAAGTTAAATGTTTTCTTCAGTAGAAAATGAGTCAAAAGGTACATGGAATTTATATTTAACTTTGTTAATTTAACTTTTAAAAAAGGAATGTGTGCAAGGCATATTCATTTTTGCTATGGTACTGAACCTGGTATCGTGACTGATGGGATTTCAGTGACAATTGTTACTGAAATGTTGGTATTCATGATATTACTGTCCCTGTCAACAGACTACAAGACTACACCCCCAGATGAGCTGAATGAGTTCTAAGCTAGTTTTGAGGCCTTTCTGGATTCTGAGGGCAAAATGGACATGGAGAGAACGAACCCAGAGAAGGCAGCTGGCCCAGATAACATCCCGAGACGGGCACTCAGGGTTTGCTCGTCGGAGCTGGCTGATGTGTTCATGGACATTAACAATCTGTCCCTCGCTCAGGCTTTGGTGCCTACCTGTTTCAAGCCCACCACAACTGTGCCCCTCCCAAAGAAAAATACTGTGACCTGCCTAAATGTTTATTGTCCTGTTGCACCTATTGTTATGAAGTGTTTTGAAAGGATAGTCATGTCCTACATAAAAAGGACCATCCCAGCCACTTTGGACCCACTTCAATTTGCATATCGACAGAATAGGTCCACTGATGATGCTGTTAATGCTGCCATTTACACAGCCCTTGGACACTTGGAGGGTAAGGATACGTATGTGAGAATGCTATTTATTGATTACACCTCGACATTTAACACAGTTATACCACAGAAGTTTTTGAAAAGCTCTTTGTCCTCGGACTGACATCCTCCCTTTGTAACTGGGTGCTGAACTTTCTTTGGACCTCAGTCAAAGTAGGAAACCGGACATCGGGCATTCGAACTGTGAGCACAGGGATCCCCAAAGACTGTGTTTTAAGCCCACTGCTGTTTACCATCTTCACCTACAACTCAATGGCCCCTCAGACCAATACCAGGATTATAAAGTTTGCGGATGATACAACAGTCATCGGACTGATCACTGGTGGAGAGGAAACATCATACAGAAGAGAGGTAGCAGTACTGATGGCCTGGTGTCAGGAAAATAATCTCTCCTTAAATGTACAATAGACCAAGGAGATGATAATTGAAACTAGGAGGAGGAGGAGGAAGGAGCAGCATACCCCAATTTACATCCGTGAGACAGAGGTGGAGAGGATGAAAACCTTTAAATTCCTTGAAATCTACATCAGTGAGGATCTTTCTTGGTTCAATAATACTCAGCACTTCCAGAAGAAATCACAACAGCGACTGTACTTCTTAGGAATGCTGAGGAAATTTGGCATAGCAACTGAAATCCTCAGCAACTGTTATACTGTTGCTCAGTTGAAAGTGTGACTACCAGCTTAATCACAGTGTGATATGGAAGCTGCACTATTCAGGATAGGAAAGCTCTCCAGCGTTTGATAAAAACTGCACAGTTTTTTTTTTTTGGAGTAGCTTTCCCATCACTTCAGGATATTTACAGCACCAGGGTCATCAGGAGGGCCCACAAGATCATCAGGGACAATACACATCCACAACACAACCTCTACACTTCTGCCGTCTGGGATACAGTACAGGAGTGTGAAATTACGGACAAAAAGATTCATAAACAGTTTCTATCCACAGGTCATTAGACTCCTGAACAACACATAAAAATACTAATTACTTCAATACTTATACAATACAATATCTTCACTGACTGCTGCACTGTTGTATATTTTTGTTTATTTAGTCTTTGTATATGTATTATATGTACATGTTGTGTAAGGGAGACTGGCAAGTAAGAATTTCATTGTGCGGTCTAAAACTATGATGTTAATAAATCTCTTAAATTATGACATCCCTGTGTGTGCACCTGTATTTGGGAGGGGGGTCAGGACCGTCGTCTGGAGGTGGTTCAGGAGGCATGACGAAGACTGTGTGCTCGCTCTTCTGCGACTCATCCAGTTCCATTAGCCTGGTGTCCTCAGATGACTCACCTTCGACCTGTGCAATGCAGTTAGTTTTAACGTTTACAGGTAGTCATTATTGTATCTAATTTACAACTGTCAAAAAGGTATTAAACATGAACCTCCTGTAATGTTTTCAAACCCTAATGTGTTTGATTAAAATGCTGACCAATATGGCCAACCATTTTTTTTTTTTTTTTTTTCCGCTTTTTATTTTAACAAAGCACTCTTGGCTTGTGTTATCCATCAGCCTGCAGACAATTCCTGGAACTTTCCATTACTCTCTCCATATTATTCCCATGATAAGAGTATTTAGACACATGATATGCCAATGCACCCAACAGCAGATGGCAGAGTAAATTATTTACTCCACTAAACTAGTTGCTCAATGTATGAAGAGAAACGACCATCTGTTCCTACATCTCCCTTAACTGTAGATCCTTTATCATAGTCTTTAAAACTACCATTTCAAAGCAGCTCTGAGGTCAGTAAAACAGAGGCCACATTTATCATCAGCTCCATCTGCTGCAATCATGGTTTATACTCTAAACATAACCTGGGCAGTTTGTGTTTTCTTTTGTTTTGCTTTACAATGGGTGTAACACTAATCTGATATAAAGCATGACACAGTAACACCTTACTGAAAGGAGCGGCTCACCTTTGTACCCTTGTCAGGTCCTTTGTCGGAAGGAAAAAGCTGAAAGTAAGATGTGGGAAACAAATTCAATCATAGGAAACTCTACATCCTCTGTTCTTCCCATTGGGAGATAAGCTTTCTATTAGTGCATCAGAAACCAAAATACTTCAACAAATTTGTAAAATTTTACATTACTTTTACACAAATTTTCTTAAGAAATTGCGAGTGGTGTTTCCCTCTGCAAAAGATGCGGTTACAATTTATTTTAAGGTGTACTGAGTAATATTAATTAACTACATATACTTACTATAGGGTTAGGGTTAAGATAAGGGTTTGGTTTAGGGTTAGTTGCTTGTTATTACTCATAATGTATAGTTATTACTACTGTTTTAGGTGGTTGCAAGGTCAAAAGATTCCACCCCCAAAGTCTCCATGATTTTCTGATCCATAGAGAAGACTCAGGTTCAGACCATTTTATTATCCACCAGGTAAAAATTGTAGTAATAATAATAATAATAATGCACCACTAATAACAAAAATATATTTTAGTTTATTGCATTATATTAAAGAATAAGATTCTGAATATGTGTATTGTTTTTTTGCACATCTTACTTTTCCAATGCAGTCATCAAAGAAAGCCAGGCCAGTGTCTTTGTCGCTGACAAAAGTACATTCCTCGATGAAGCGGATGAAGATCTGAGTCTTGGTGAGCTGAGAGTAGAACTTTTGATGAGCACGATCTCTACTCTTCAAGAATCCTAAAGGAAGAGACATCAGCATTAGTCAATGACTAATCAGTTACAGTAGCTCATTACTTTGGCAATATTTACATTTTACACAGGCACATATAGAGACGTGTCTTGCTATGAATTTTAGTTCATGTCTGTTAGCTCTGAGACCATCTGTATGCAAGCATATTCCTAAAATATAATTCTTTAACTGCAGAACAAACAAACCAAACATGTTGGACAAAATGAGTGCAAGATAAGACGCTAATGAAATGCTCTCTAGAATAAGAATGTCCCTCCCTCTGATACCACTTGACTAGCAATGGCAAGTAGCAAATCTTGTTCAAGGCTAAAATGTAAACTAAAAGCTATTGGCTATTACAAAAAAAGGGGAGGATTAACAGGATATCCTACTGGCTTGTCTAGCCAGTGTGTGACTCTTGTGGAGCTTATACAAGATCTCATGTCCAGGGTTCATGCAGGTTTCAGTAAGTCAAATTTAAGACCTTTTTAAGACATTTTAAGACCATAAAGATTGAAATTTAAGACCTACACGATGCATTACCAAAAAATATTCAAATCAAAGAAATTCTGAAAAAATCATTTTATTTCAATGAATTCAGTCATCGAAAAAGCATTAATTTCATTTACAGATAAAGCAATCACATTAGTAACCTTCCACACACAACAACGTGCCAAATGCCCAAAACCTTAGGCCCAAAATGAAAATAGGCTAAAACAAACTTGCCCTCAAATAGAATAGATTTCATCTCATATTTATTTACATTACAAAACAGCATATTAATTTCATTGAACATTACGACATACGGCCCAGTAAGAGTACGAATCAGTTCCCTCTTTATAAACTCCCCCAATCCAAATCTCGCCACATAAGCGATCTTGTTGGGCCCGCAGTACGTCTTCGCAATTACTGAATCAGGGAACATCGCTTGGAAGAGATCGCTAATGTCACTGTTGCTATTAAAGCACCTAGGCTTTCGATGTGTCAGTCGATCCAAAAGTACCCCGAAGGTTGTTCGACGGAGCTGCGATGATATTGCGCTGGAGACCGGAGAGACCAGGCATTGAGGAGGACGACGGCAGTGGTGAGGCTAATTGGCCGAGTCCGCTGAAGGCATTTTGTGGCTAGCTTGTGTTTCTCCGCTCTGGCGTGTGACTCCAGCGCCTTCACACCCAGAGTCCCTAATTGATTTTTTTTTTTTTTTTTTTTTTGCAAAGTTTGCAGTAAGACTCGTACATGTAGTTTTATCACCGCGTATACCAACACCAATATACCCCAGAAAGAACTACGACTCGCTACTTTGTAATAACTTTCAGCAGGTAGCGTTTCTGGAAATGGGTAAAAAAAAATTTAGACCTGACTAAATGAAATTTAAGACCTCGGATGAAAATCTGGCCGTTTTTAAGACTTTTTAAGGCCTTAAATTTAAAGTTCAGAATTTTAGACTTTTTAAGACTTTTTAAGACCCCGCGGGAACTCTGATGTCACTACACAAGGCCACTATTCAGCTGTAGGAGTTACCTTGCAGGTCATAGAGTGAGTCTGCAGAAGTAGCTTTATCAGAAGGTGCCTGTGTGATGGGTTTGAGGTAGGTTCGGTAGCCCTTCAGTATGGAGGCCATAAAACGCAGGAACACCTCTTGGATCTCCATCTCCAACTCTGTCTTTTTTTTATGCCAGGTGAAGTCTGCCTCGATAGGGGTCATCTCCACTGCCAAGCCTTCAAGTGCTGCACGCCGAACTGCATGGAAACAAATGCTCATTTATAACTGGTCAAATCATAATAAAGGCTTTTTTACTGGAAAGAATTTTCAGAGATTTGAGAGATGCTGCAGAGAGCAATATTTTCAGTAAATACATGAGTTATAAAGGTGAAAGAAGCTCTCACCAGTGGCAAGCTGCTGGTGCAGGTTTCCTAGAGAGTTGATAAGACTCTTGCAGGGCTTCTTTGGGAGATTCTTCCAGTTACTGTGTCTTTTTTCATCAAACCTAAAATAAAAACATTGCAAATATGAAAAAATGCAGTAGCAATGGCAGAAATTATTAAGCATGCCTTGAAAAAAAAACACATAGCAGAAATTCCCAAATGTTAAATCTTATAGATTGAGGGTGCTCACAAGTATATAGTGTTGGTGTCCAAGTCCACACAGACCACGTCGGGTGGGGGATCATAGAGGTCAAAGTATCTAGAGTCAACGCCCACAATGAAGGGACATGGTGCGTTAAGGACACCCGCCAGAGACAGAGGACAAAGAGGGATATACGGACACTGCCACTGGAATGGGAAGATCATCTGGAAGGAGATGATAATGACGATAATGTTGTATTTAATCAAATAATATATATATTTCTGGCATACTTTATAAGGACTACACAGCATCACTCCACCACTGTGATCAGGCTACCTGATTCTGAATGTTTTATAAGTATGAATGTGAATGTTTTTGCAGTGAAATACTGTAAAAATGTAACAGTGGCCCAACTGTTTAGTGAATTTACCCCAAAGTTTTTTTTTTAACCAAACACTCACCGCCACAACGGCCTCAGCCACTCCAGTCAGTACAGCTGGTCTCAGGGAGTGCAACAGGATCTTACTTTCTAGCAGGACAAAGTGTAGCAGTGTGGCACAGTTTTCTGGGCCCAGATTCATGAGCAGTGTCCCATAGTCTGCTCCACTGAGAATGGAGAAGAGGAAGAGAGAGAATCGGAGTTTACACAACCAAAATATCAGATGCTGATTTTACAGAAGTGGTTTTAATCGCTGTCAGAAGAACATTTTCATATCAACATATTTGCAAAAACACAGTTTCTAAAGAAGAACATTCAACAGTACTATTTAAAATCTATTATTATACATTCATTCATTCTTTCACTTCTGCTTCACTCCAGGGGGTTTAAAAACAAAAATGTGTATTTAGATGGTATTTTTGTTATATATCAATTTTTATGTGTTATTTGTAGTTTGTGTATGTGTAGTTGCAATGTTAATTAAATAATCGTTTTAATGGCCCGTTCACACAAAGGACGATAACTATAACAATAACTATACCATTGCACAATAACATGGGTTGCACTAATGTCATCTGCTGCTTTAAATGCTTGATCTCTTTAAAGGTGGATTCTGATTGGCTGTTCATCTGCTGTAAAAATGCATTTTAAAGTCTATCCCGATGCAATGTCTTGCCCCCTAGACTTCCACTGTGACAGTTATGAATACAAATCATTTAATGTGTTAAAGCAATGCTGTTGATAGAATTTAATGGTGCCTAACAGGAACTTCAGGTGGCACTGACATTTGATTGGCCACCCTGGGTGCCGACTCAAAATGTAATTCACTACTGATAGTTTGATGCTGATTGACATTTTTCACCTCTAGTTAAAAGAGATGTTTGTTTTGATGTGAGGTGGTGTGACAAATTATTAATATATATTAACACTGAATAATAAGAGAATATTAACGTTGGTTGCAAGAAAAATAATAAGAATAAAGGGGGTCAGACACTGTATGAAAACCACAGATCTGTTCAAAATTCTGTGGTGCCACAGAGCATCATTCACATAGTTTTCCATTAAATTACATTATATTGTTAATGTACATAATGACTTCAACTTAGGCTAGAAGAGTGTGTATAGAAATTATTTAAAAATAAATTTGTCTTTCTGTGGATAGAATAAAGTCTATGCTTCATATAGAGAGATATAATAATATAGAATGTCCTTTCTCTTTCTGTTTGTGCTGTTTTTATAGCAAAACTCTTCAATGCTACTTTTTTTTCATTCTTGAAGTGAGCTTTTTGCCTGTATGGTGATTAGATTCACTGTTTTGGCCTTGAACTTGAGAATGCAACGCATTTGGTATGAGGCATGGCACTTCTTGGCCGGTGTGCATCATAGATTGTCTGGCTATCACCAGACCAAGCTCAATTTAAAATTGAACATTGGTCTGGGGAGTTTTTCTATGTATTTCCTACTGCACAAGAGGCGTGATCAATGAGCATTATTCACACAATTGGATAGTCCTTCAACCAATCAGATCAACGATCTGGGTGACGTACTTTTGCAGAGCGACGCGAAAACTCCAGACAGGTTTAGTTGGTATTGGTTTGTAGCATTGATCAGCCGTTTGCAGAAGCAGCAATGGCATCGAGCGATTTTTGCAGGTTGTGCAAAAAAACATGAAAGTGAGTGGCATTTACACCCAGTCGAGCGATTTGTTTGCTAAACTAAAGAAGTCATTTAGCATCATTGAGAGGTTAAAAGGAATTGGACTGATGGTCGTACGAGAGACGTCATCGTGTTATACTCGCCCAGAGCCATAGAAAGAGCTCTGTACCCGCCAATAGCGAGCAAGGTGGATAAGCCAGTCTGTGATTGGTTCCCGCAAAAGTGTAACAGATGCAGCAGAAATGAATGTACGGGTTTCCAGACTGAGTTGTCGGGTGAAATTAAATCGCCGGCAGATCAGGCTGGGTTTACCCAGTCTACATCATAGACTATTTGAAGTAATTTTAGGGTTTACCATTAGGTTTAGGTTTCCTGAACAACTTTTATAAAAGTTGAGTCATTATGTAGATTAACATTAGACATTTTGCTCCATTAACAGTTAATTAGATAAGAGAAAAAAAGAGTTCCAAATTTAGCCTAACATACATTATATGTTTACATCTGTGCTAGTAATACACGCAGTGCAGTCACAGCGTTGTAAATTACTGTATAGGAATCCTTAGCTAATGTGGGATAGTGTGAAATAACCCTTTTTGACTGCACTATCCACCACAGTGAACAAACTTGGTCAAAAGTCATGTTTTTTTGTCTTGTTTCATTTTTTTGTCCATACAACGGAAGTCAATAGGAATCTAAACTGGTTACCAATATTCTTCAAAATATCTTTTATTATGTCCCACAAGAAAATTTTTTTTTATAACAACATGAGGGTGAGTAAATGACAGAATCTGCATTTTTGGGTGGACTATCCCTTTAATGGCAGTCTAAAGTGATCCCTCTCTGTTCTTTAGATAGTGTGCTAAGGCTGCTCTGCACAGTACTTAATATTTTGTTTTAATTCAATAGACTGATGCTCAGATAGTTTCATGTTCTGCGAGCAAGAGCACTCAAGCTTTAAAAAAAAACTCTTAGACTGCAAGATCAAATCTGTTGTGCATTAAGCTAGGCTGAAAAGATGGAAACTTTGAGAAGGGCAGGAAAAATCTTGGCATTCTTTTGACAAGCAAGCATTTCCTATGAAAAATGACCTGCAATTCTTGTCTGACCTCAAACTGTGGATTTGCAAAATTAGACAAAATGGGATTCTAAAATAGGTTATAAATGGGTTAATGACTCAAGGAAAGATCAGTTCCCTTTTGATACTTCACTCGTACTGCGTATGGGGAAAGGTCTCTTTTTTCCCCGTTACTGAAGCCTTTTTCAATAACGCAGTGTAACTGCATCGTCATTGGTTCACTCATAGACAAGTTGTTGAACAAATGACGGCGCAGTAGCTGCGCGGCCTACGGCGACAAGCCCGCGAATATTCCCGCTGAAATGGGCGGGGTTTAGGCTATATAAGCAGGTGCTTCGCCATAGGATTTCAGTTCTCTCTCCTTCAGCGACGACTTCACATCGCTCTTCGCTGATCTCCGGCTGAAGCCTTCGCCGCCTGGAAGAAGCCTTCGCCGCCTGGAAGAAGCCTTCGCCGCCTGGAAGAAGCCTTCGCCGCCTGGAAGAAGCCTTCGCCGCCTGGAAGAAGCTCGCCTGGGAGAAATATGACATGACTTTCTTCCCTAGCTTGGGTGAGAAACATGTTATATGCTTAATTTAATGGAGCATATTTCTGCTGTTTGCACTGAGTCTTCTCTGCGCGTTGTTTACCGGTTCCGCCCCGCAAGCCGCATTCATTGAGAAATATAACATGTCGCTCTCCCCGTCTCGGGTGAGACATATGTTATATATGTATATTTCAGCTGATACAGTGTATTTCTGCCGAGTTTGCTGAATTTCTCAGCGCGTTGCTTGCCGGTTCTGCCCTGCAAACCGCGTTCTTTGAGAAATATAAAGACACTCTCACCCGTCTCAGGTGAGACCTATGTTATTTATATATTCAGTATATCAGTCGATGTAGCATATTTATTCCAGTCTCTCTCTGCGTGTTGCTTGCCGGCCCTGCCCCTGCAAGCCATGTTCATGAGGACGTATGCGCTCACTGAAAGCGAGCTCAATGCTCACTCGTGCTCGGTGGAACTAACATGCTCATTATGCTGGACCTCTGTTCATGTGACTTGCAGGCTCTGCCCCGCAAGCCATGTTCATTGAGGAAGAGCAGTCTCACTTCCGACACCGCTCGGCTGAATATACCTTGACGCTCTCCCCTGACTCAGGTGGGACTCATGATGTATATTTTTTCCAAGAAGCATATATCTGTTTGCTGAGTTTCTCAGCGTGTCGTTTGCCGGTTTCACACCGCAAGCCACGTTCATGAGGATGCATGAGCATTTCTAAAAACTCGCTGGTGTGCGGGCCCCCTCCCAGTGGCCCGCCACCCGGCACCATTCAACCCCTTGTCACGCAGGCCTGGCAGGCCATCCCCGGAGTATCAAGTGGGTTCTGGGGATAATATCTCAAGGCTACTCGCTCCAGTTTGCTCGCAGACCCCCGCGTATTGGCGGGGTGCTTCCTACTTCAGTAAACACGGATGACGCTCACGTCCTCCGAGCCGAAGTGATGTCTCTGTTACAGAAGGGGCCTATAGAAATAGTCTCCCCTTCAGAGAGCGAGTCGGGGTTTTACAGCCATTACTTCCTCATCCCCTAGAGTGATGGCGGTCTCAGACCCATCTTAGACCTCAGACTCCTGAACCTTTCTCTCATGAGACGGAAATTCAAGATGTTAACGCTGAAGCAGATCCTCGCACAGGTTTGCCCCGGGGACTGGTTCTGCTCGCTGGACCTGAAAGATGCATACTTTCACATCCAGATAGCCCCCCCCCATCACAGGCGATTCTTGAGATTCGCATTCGAGGGTGTGGCTTACCAATATACGGTCCTTCCATTCGGGCTGTCCCTAGCTCCTCGCACTTTTACCAAGTGCATGAACGCGGCGCTTTCCCCACTGAGACAGTTGGGAATCCGGGTTCTCAATTATCTCGACGACTGGCTCATCCTAGCCCAGTCACGAGCCGAGCTGGAGCATCACAGATCTGTGCTACTCAGCCACATGGAGTGACTGGGTCTCAGGATCAACTTTGCCAAGAGCTCACTGCTCCCCAGCCAACGTATAACGTTCCTGGGTGCAGTCTTCGACTCAGCCCGTATGACGGCTGTAGTATCGCCAGAGCGCGCTCTGGCCATTCAGCAGCTCGCGGCATCGGTCAGGAACAGAGCCTATCTCCCTCTGAAGTTCTTCCAGAGGATGCTAGGGCTGATGGCTTCCACCTTCCTGGTTCTGCAGCTCGGCCTTCTTCGGATGCGGCCTCTGCAATACTGGTTGAAGTTCCGGGTCCCCCCTCACACCTGGCGGCACGACCGCCTGCGTCTCAGGGTCAATTAGGCCTGTTTGACAGCTCTGAAACCCTGGATGAACCCTGTATGGTTCAGTCAAGGTGTACCCCTACAGGCGGTGTCCAGAAGGACGGTGCTCTCAACAGACGCATCCAACACAGGTTGGGGTGTTCTTTGTGAGGGCAGACCGGCATTCGGCTTGTGGTCTCACGAAGAAAGCCATCTGCACATCAACTGCCTCGAGATGTTGGCAGTGATTCGAGCCCTTCACGAGTTTCAGGCACACCTGACGGGACGCCACGTCTTAGTCCAGTCGGACAGCATGACAGTGGTGTCATACATAAATCACCAGGGCGGTCTTTCGTCCAGCTGCTTATGCGCTCTGGCGAAGCGTCTTCTGGAATGGGCATTACTGAGGTTTCAGTCGCTCAGAGCGACTCGCATACCCGGGAGAACAAACTTGGGAGCAGATATGCTATCTCGGAGCAATGTCCCCTCAGACGAGTGGATGCTCCACCCCCAGATGGTTCTCACGATCTGGGAGTTCTTCGGGAAGGCAGAGGTAGACCTCTTTGCCTCAGAAGACAACTCTCACTGCCCAATTTATTTCTTGGAGGACAATGCGCTGCCTCACGTCTGGCCCAGCACCCTCATCAGACGAATCAGGGAAGACAAGCACAGAGTCCTCCTGGTGGCCCCGCTCTAGAGGAGCCAAGTTTGGTCCTCAGAGCTGTTCAGGCTTTCCACGAAAGCTCCGTGGCCGATCCCCCTGAGACGGGACCTCCTCTCTCAGGCGAACAGGACGATTTGGCATCCCCAGCCAGAACTCTGGGCTCTGCACCTCTGGTCCCTCGATGGGAGCCTGTTAACCTCCCCGGGGACGTGCTGAATACCATCTCTCAGGCGAGAGCTCCGTCCACGAGACGCCTCTACGCCCAGAAATGGTCAGTCTTTGTTGGCTGGTGTTCTGCACGCAACATAGACCCAGTGGAGTGTGACGTATCTCCGATACCGTCTTTCCTCCGGGAGCTTTTAGAACTGGGTCGCACCCCTTCAACGCTCAAAGTTTACGTAGCAGCCATCGCAGTGTTTCACGCTCCTATCGCTGGCCAGTCAGTGGGAAGAAACAACCTTGTGGTGCGTTTCTTGAGAGGTTCTAAGCGATTGAATCCACCTCGTCCTCTCACCATTCCCACCTGGGACCTCTCTTTGGTCCTCAGAGCTCTCAAAGGGCCTCCCTTTGAGCCACAGACGCTCAAAACCGCTCTGCTACTTGCACTAGCATCGGTTAAGCTTGTTGGCGACTTGCAGGCCCTACGTCCCTAAGGTGCACTCGACTCCATTCAGAGCACAGGTCATTTCCCCCTCAGCGCTTCCTCCCTCGTCGGACGAGCAAGAGCTGGAATTGCCCTGCCCCGTCAGGGCATTAAGGACCTACGTTGAGTGATCACAGCCTTTCCGGCAATCCGATCAGCTCTTTATCTGCTTTGGCGGCCACACCAAAGGGTCTTCGGTCTCAAAGCAACGTCTTGCGCGTTGGACAGTCGACGCTATTACTCTTTGTTACTCCTCTATGGGCCTCAACTGCCCCATAGGAGTTAGAGCCCACTGCACTAGAGGAATGGCTTCCTCTTGGGCCTGGTCTAGTGGAGTTTCGATTAAAGACATCTGTGAGGCGGCCGGCTGGTCCTCGCCGTCCACTTTTGTCAGATTTTATCATTTGGACGTCCCAACCTTACAAGCTCGGGTCCTCTCGGGTATGATCCAGCGGCCTCTATCAAGCTCCACTTCATGCCACTCTGGGGTGGTACCGCTTTTTTTTTTTCACCAGTGTGAAAGAGACTCAAAATACTCCGTCAATGTTGCACATACAATTAAGAGTTATACACCATTTTAATCTGTGGAATATCTTCTTTTATTTGTGTACACTCAGAGATAAAACAAAATGTTGTGCTTTTTGCAAAATAAAGAAAACTAACATGATGCGTGATCTCTCGTCTCCCTCTGAATGAAGTCCAGAGGGATAGTTCTCAGAAAATGAACTGTAACTTAGTGAATACTAATCACAAAAAACTTTAGACTTATGTCTAAAAAAAAACATTGAAATGTCAGGTTTTAAATCGTGTAAGACAAATCGAAAACAAATATTCTCTGTTTATGTAATCTGTATGAAAATAGAGCCATGTCAGAAGTCCATGATTCAGCTCATTATCCGCTAATGCGGCCACGCCCACGGAGCGAGCGCTATTCAGACGCAAATTCAGTCAATACATGCATACATCGTCTCAATCGTGTATTTATTGTCTTGAAAAGTGTTTTGAATAGCCATAGTTAGCGATCTCTGGCCTCTGTTAGTTCGGTTAGTTCCTGGATTGCCTATTCTTCTTTAGCAGGCATTTGTGGACTAAAGGTGCACAGAGCGCCCTCCGGCTGCATGTATGAATTGAAAACACAGTATCCAGCACTCATAGTGATGACAATAAATCCTGAATAAATATTACTCCTGTCACGGAGACGAACCCCGTGATCCCCTCCGCTGGCCAGCAGAGGGCTCCATCTCCAGAATACTGACATTCATGCATCCACTCACTCACTTACACTGACACGCACTACATTTCCCATCAGCCCCATACCTTGGACTCTGATCATCCGCCAGCTGCAGCTGGTTAGGACTACCATTTAAGCTGCTAGTTCACACAGACTGACGCGAAGTCTTGATCATTGCTCCGGCTGTCATTACTAAGCGTTATTTCCCAGTTTGCCTTCCTGTTGCCATTCTTGTCTGTTTACCGTTTACTGTTTCTCCGCTGCCTGCCTATTGACCCCCGCCTGTTTACCTGGACTGTGATACTTGCCTGTTGCCCTGACTTCCTGCCTGTCCCTGACCACGGTATTGTCTGTTCTCCGTTGCTCTTGTTTGCTGTTGCTGACCATCGCCTGTACGACTCTGTATACTGCAATAAAGCTTGCAAATGGATCCTATGTCGCGTGATGACTCGCAACAACTCCTCTGTATAGAAAATTGACAAACATATGAGAATCCATCAATATTTCTCCAAATGTGCATGCTTTTAAGCTAAAAGCCTATATGAAATGCCATAGAGGTAACATAATTGTTCAGACACTTTGCATCACCGAAATACATTATATTTTAAAGTATATAATATAATACCATTATTTTAAATTGTAATAATATTTCACAGTATTGCTGTTTTTTCTGTATGTTTGATATACACCATGATGAGCTTGAGACATGATCAATGTCTCACATAGCCTGTCTCACAGGTTTTTTCACATAGCCTACATGACTGAAAGAGCTCATTATTATGCAAGTCATTTCAGGTCATTATTATGTGATTCTTTTGTCTTCTCAAGTGAGAATCACCCATTATTCATGATGATTCACGCCTCCACGCATACTGTGTTTCTTGACCAAAGATGTTTTAGGAAATTTAAATCTCTCTATTGTTTTATATGAAGGAGTAGGAAGGATAATTTTTACATAATTTTGAAGCAAAAACTCTACTCTACAACCTCCAATACCCAGAAGTCTTGTGAACACAGATTTAATATTATTTTTTTGTCCTTATTTCAGTGACTTAAGTTTTTTGTTTTTTCAATAACCACGCATAAACGTTATTCCTTCAAAAACACAAACATGTACATACATGTTCCTCACATATTATGGTAGCCTAGTTTGTGCTGAATACAGTGTAATGACACTTTTGTCATTAATATGTTTATGAACAACTGAAAAAAGCACAAATGTCAGGGCATGTCAAAACTTCTCCAGGCCCCAAATCAGCCTCAGACTCCAGAGGGTTAACTCCCCTTTTGGTAATGTAACGAGGGTTCGACGGCTCCGGCCTTCTCACTTGTCCTCTGGTTCCCTCGCGGTGTCCAAGACAAGTCCAGTCGTTCCCTGCCGTGGCACGGCGCGGTTGAATTCGTTCCCCTAATGTAACCTCGGTTCCCTGAGATACGGAATGAGTACTGCGTTACATGCCGTGCCACGAGGCTGCGGCTTCAGTGTCGTCGCTTCAGTCGAATGACCTGAAATCCTATGGCGAAGCGCCTGCTTATATAGCCTAAACCCCGCCCATTCGGCGGGAATATTCGCAGGCTTGTCGCCATAGGCCGCGCAACTATGCCGCGCCGTCACTGGTTCAACAACTTGTCTATGAGTGAACCAATGACGATGCAGTTCCCTTTCGATATTTCACTCGTACTGCGTATGGGGGAAAAGTCTCCCTTTTTCCCCGCTACTGAAGCCTTTTCAATAACGCAGTGTAACTGCACCGTCATTGGTTCACTCATAGACAAGTTGTTGAACCAATGGCGGCGTGGCTCAGCTGCGCGGCCTATGAGAAGAGAGCGCGCGAACATTCCCGCCAAAAGGGGCGGGGTAATGTGCTATACCTTTCTCCTTCAGCGACGACTGAAACTTCTCTTCGCTGATCCTCGCAGAAGCCTGCTCGCCGGATCCTCGCAGCACCCGCGCCCTCGAACCGGACACTTTTCAGTGCGTCTCCTGCCGCCATCCGGCGCACCCCTGAGAGCGTCTTCCCGCGGTCACTTTACCGCACCCCAGAGCATCTTTCCAGCGGTTTTCACCTCTACGAGCCCGGCCCTCACCGTTAAGAGCCTCCCAATCGCCGTTTTCACGGCGCTATCGCCATTTTTCAATGCCTCGCCACTGTGCTACGTGCAGAGCCCCGCTGCACGAAGATGACGGACACGGAGAGTGCGTTGGATGTCTGGGCGTTGCCCACGCGGATGACGCGCTTGCCGGCGGCTCATGCCCACACTGTGAATGCATGAGTTTAGCGTCTCTACGCTCGCGTGCCGCCTTCTTCTCCGAGAGCGACCCCCCCCCGTTCATGCCCTCCAGTCTCCCGCACCTGCCAGGAAGAGACCGCGGGGCAGAACGGTTCAGCGCATGGAGGTGGGCGAGCACACGTCGGCCCAGCGCCCGCGTGCCTCGCCCTCTCCCCACAGAGAGCAAACCCCCATCTCATTCTCCCGCCCAGACCAGTGTCCCTCGATAGATGCGAGTGACCTTGTCTCCTTCGGTGGATCGGACGAAGAGCCGCTCTTCGACTGTGTCTATGGCAGCCTCTGAACATGAAGCATGGGCTGGCGAGCCGGACGACCCCGCCCCCCTGCCTTCACTGGAGCCCATTGAGCATGGCACGGGCATGAACGCCGAGTTGTTCCATGTCCTGTCCAAAGCCGTGGAGGAATTGGACCTCGACTGGGCCCCGCCAGAGGAGCCATCGCGGAGCCGCTTGGACGAGTGGTTTCTTCCAGGCCGCCGCCAGGCCCCTCACCAGCGCTCCGCCCTGTTCTTCCCTGAAGTCCACGAGGAGCTGACAAAGTCGTGGCGCCCCCCCTACTCTGCCCGCCTACACACGACCCATCGCTCAGCCCTCACCGCTGTGGACGGCTCGGAGGAAAAAGGATACGATCACCTGCCGCCCCTGGACGAAGCAGTGGCCGCTCATCTCATCTCAAATCAAATTTCCTCTTCCACTCACCTCGGTGTTCGACCCCCTTCTAAGCGGGCCGTCATCCGATATTATTCTCGCGCAGATTTGCCACGAGGACTGGTTCTGTTCACTGGATCTGAAGGACGCTTACTTTTACATCCAGATAGCCCCCCCCCCCCATCACAGGCGATTCTTGAGATTCGCGTTCGAGGGTGTGGCTTACCAGTATACGGTCCTCCCCTTCGGGCTCTCCCTGGCTCCTCGCACTTTTACGAAGTGCATGAACGTGGCTCTTTCCCCTCTGAGACAGATGGGAATACGCGTTTTAAACTACCTCGACGACTGGCTCATTCTAGCCAGCTCGCGCACAGAACTAGAGCACCAGAGATCCGTGCTTCTCAGCCACTTACAGTGCCTGGGTCTCAGGGTCAACCCAGCCAAGAGCTCACTGCTTCCCACTAAACATATCTCGTTCCTGGGCCCAGTTTTCGACTCTGTCCATATGACGGCAGTAGTCTCGCCAGAGCGCGCTCTGGCCATTCAGCAGCTCGCGGCCTCCAACAAGAACAAAGCCTACCTCCCTCTGAAGCTGTTCCAGAGGTTGCTAGGGCTCATGGCTTCTGCCTCCTCAGTTCTCCAGCTTGGCCTACTTTGCATGCGGCCTCTGCAGTACTGGTTGAAGGTTCGGGTATCTCCCTACGCTTGGCGTCACGGTCGCCTGCACCTCAAGGTCAATCAGGCCTGTCTGGCAGCCCTGAAACCCTGGATGAACCCCACTTGGTTCACACTTGGAGTACCCCTTCAGGCGGTGTCACGAAGGACGGTACTTTTGACAGACGTGTCCAACTCGGGTTGGGGCGCCCTGTGCGAGGGCATTCTGGTCTTCGGCTCGTGGACACACGAGGAAAGCCACCTACATATCAACTGCCTCGAAATGCTGGCAGTGGCACGAGCCCTCCATGCCTTCCGGGCTTATCTGACGGATCGCCACATCTTAGTCCAGTCGGACAGTATGACAGTGGTCTCCTATATAAATCGACGGGGGGTCTTTCGTCCAGCTGCCTATGCGCTCTGGCAAAACGCCTTCTGGAATGGGCATCCCCAAGGGTTCGGTCGCTCAGAGCAACTCATATACCCGGGAAGAACAATCTGGGAGCAGATATGCTGTCTCGGAACAACGTCCCCTCAGATGGGTGGATGCTCCACCCCCAGACGGTTCTAACTATATGGGAGCTCTTCGGGAGAGCGGAGGTGGACCTCTTCGCCTCAGAAGACAACTCTCATTGCCCAACCTATTATTCGAAGGAGGATGATGCATTGGCCCACACATGGCCCAATACCCTTCTTTATGCCTTTCCTCCGATCGCCCTGATCCCTCAGGTTATCAGGTGAATCAAAGAGGACGAGCACAGAGTTCTGTTAGTGGCCCCACTCTGGAGGAGCCAGATTTGGACCTCGGAGCTGTTCCGGCTTTCCACAAAAGCCCCATGGCCAATCCCCCTGAGACGGAACCTCCTCTCTCAGGCGAACAGAACAATCTGGCACCCGCAGCCGGAGCTTTGGGCTCTACATCTGGGGATTCTCGACGGGAACCACCTGACCTTCCGAGGGAAGTGCTAGATACCATTTCACAGGCGAGAGCTCCGTCTACAAGACGCCTCTACGCCCAGAAGTGGTCGGTCTTTGTTAGCTGGTGTTCCACACGCAACATAGACCCGGAAGAATGTGATGTTTTTTCCATTCTGGCCTTCCTCCAGGAGCGTTTGGAGTTGGGGCGAGCCCCTTCTACGCTTAAGGTTTACGTAGCAGCCATTGCCACGTTTCACTTGCTGGACAATCAGTGGGGCGGAACGATTTGGTCATTAAGTTCCTGAGGGGCTCTAGGCGATTGCATCCTCCTTGTCCCCTCACTGTTCCCCCCTGGGACCTCTCCGTGGTCCTCAGAGCTCTTAAAGGTCCTCCTTTTGAGCCACTGCGTCTAGCGGGCCTCAGACCCTTAATGCTCAAAACCACCTTACTACTTGCTTTGGCATCAGTAAAGCGGGTTGGCGTTCTGCAGGCACTCTCGGTGAGCCCTGCATGCCTTGAGTTCGGTCCTAACAACTCCATGGTCGTTCTGAAACCAAAGGTCGGCTACGTTCCCAAAGTGCTCTCAACACCGTTCAGAGCACAAGTGATTTCACTCTCTGTGCTTCCCCGTTCATCGGACGAGCCAGAGCTGGAATCTTTATGCCCCGTTAGGGCTTTACGCGTCTACATCGAGCGATCACAGCCTTTCCAGCAGTCTGATCAGCTATTCGTTTGTTTTGGTGGCCGCACCAAAGGGTCCCCGGTCTTGAAACAACGTCTATCACGATGGATCGTTGACGCTATAGCTCTTTCATACTCCTCTGTGGGCGCTACTTGCCCCATCGGAGTTAGGGCCCATTCCACTAGAGGCATGGCTTCATTGTGGGCCTGGTCCAGTGGAGTCTCAATCAAAGACATTTGTGAAGCGGCCGGCTGGTCTTCGCCGTCCACTTTTGTCAGATTCTACCAGTTGGACGTTCCGACCTTACATGCTCGGGTCCTTTCAGTGTAAATTCGCGGCCCTCAAGGCGTTCCGCTTTTTGCACAAACCCAGGAGTTCTCTCCTTCGTAGTGTAACAGGGTAATGGCGGCTTCGGCCTCCACTTGTCCTTGGTCCCCCCTTATGGCGTCCGGTCAAGTTCTGTCGTTCCCCAGCCGTGGCACGGCGCGGTTGAATTCGTTCCCCCATACGCAGTACGAGTGAAATATCGAAAGGGAACGTACTCGGTTACTAACGTAACCTTGGTTCCCTGAGATATGGAACGAGTACTGCGTTACTTGCCGTGCTACGAGGCTGCGGCTTAGGTCGTCGCTTCAGTCGATATGGCCTGATGGCCTATGGCGAAACGCTCGCTTGTATAGCACATTACCCCGCCCCTTTTGGCGGGAATGTTCGCGCGCTCTCTTCCCATAGGCCGCGCAGCTGAGCCGCGCCGCCATTGGTTCAACAACTTGTCTATGAGTGAACCAATGACGGTGCAGTTACACTGCGTTATTGAAAAGGCTTCAGTAGCGGGGAAAAAGGGAGACTTTTCCCCCATACGCAGTACTCGTTCCATATCTCAGGGAAACGAGGTTACGTTAGTAACAGAGTACGTTACACTGCGTTATTGAAAAAGGCTTCAGTAACGGGGAAAAAGGAGACCTTTCCCCATATGCAGTACTCGTTCCGTATCTCAGGGAACCGAGGTTACGTTAGTAACCGAGTACGATATCCACATAACATCGAAAATTAAGTCACTTCAAAATATATTGATTTTATGATATCAAAACAAACATAAATATTATAGTGGATTAATGAAGTCAGTTTACCTCAGGTTCACACAGGTATCCAGAGTAATCAAAGGTGAACACTGGGGAAAAAAGGCTGTTTTTTTTTTTATTTACTTAATTAAAGTAAACATTTTATCACAAATTAATTTCATTGTGATCAGTGCACTTAAATATTTAAAACTGAAGTTGAATTTTTGTTGAGACTATATTTATAATATTTGGTGCATTGAAACTGCATGGTTGGAATTTTAGTTTACAGCATGCTTTGCACTGGATTGAATTGGAAGAGTAAATGTTAAAATTAAGTGTCATTTTTATGTATTTTGAATAAAGGCAAACCCTGTTAAGCCGTGCACACACTTAACGATTGTAAGGCCGATTATGAATGTAAATTGATACTTATGACTGATCGCGCTCAAACGCATCCAGTCAGAGCCAGTTGCGTTCAGTCTGCGATTACAGTCGGTGTTTAAATTCCATGTGTAAGTATTTAAATCTGATTCAGTCGCAGGAAACAATCGGTATATGTGTTCAGTTCAGTCTTAGAATGATTCAGCTAATCGTTAGGTGTGTCCCCGGCTTTAGTGTTTAACGTTCAGTTGTTGTTAATTTTTTTGTGGTTACCATTGTGCCAAAGAGTAAAGCTTGTGGCTAGGTTGTGAGATGGTTATGTGATGATATAGTGTTTGTTGCTTCATTTAGTGAACATTGTTGTGCTCAATACAATGACAAATTAAAAACGTACATCTAAAATTACGATAAATTAATTTCATATAAACAGTTGCCTTAAATATCCACGTAAAATCAATTTGATGAATGAAATAAAAAAGTACACACTTGTTCTCTAATTTTACTTAACATTGTTATGGGGATTTTACTAAAAGGGGTCATGACCTGAGAAATCACATTTTCCTTGATCTTTTGACATAAAAGGCCTTGGGGTGGGCGATATGACTAAAATCTTATATCACGAGACGAGTAATTTTATTTCACAATAACGATATACATATATATATATATATATATATGTATATATATATATATATATATATATATATATATATATATATATATATATATATATATATATATGTGACAATATAGTTTTGCTTTATATAAGGTTTTTATTATATCAAAATTTTAGATACCATTGTAATTTCATAATTCGTGTTTACCATTAATTACCTAGACTGTGGCGGGCCGGGTCTAATGAGTCCTGCCAGAGTTTCATAATAAACCGAAAATATTGTTTACACTTCTAATAATGACATTAAATGTCTCTAACAATGTGTTCTGCACCATTGCTTTGGCAGAACATCTGTCAATCAAACTAAAAACAAAATCGTGGTATGGATTAATACACTTTTCAAAAAGCAAAAGGCTGTGCTTTAATTAAAGCTGCAGTCCACAAGTTTTGCCTCTGTCTCCATCTCTGTTTGAAAGCTGCAATTGCAGTTATTTGCAGAATTATCATTGTTACGTGGGTTGTGCATCGGCTCCTCAGTGCGGATGAATCTAATGTTCGCCGTCAGTTACCACATCATTGTGGTTACTGTACTTCAGAATCACCGATTCTACGTCTTGGAAGTATGACCAAAATAAGAATTTTCACTGGATAATGTCATCTGAACAAGTAAGTAGCATGTCTGCTACTTTTGTTCTGATCAACTGAGAAAAAAATGCATTACAATTAATTGCGCTGCCAATGGTGATTAGATCTAACAATCGCTTAGCTCGGATCAAGTCAAACCGTGCAAATTATTATTATTTGTTATACTTTGTTCTCAAATTGTTAATGTTAACAACATCAGCATTTAGTGACTATGTGTATTTAGTGTGTATTAGCGTTACCCGTAGATTTCAATTTCTGTAGCCACTCACAGTCCGAAGTCTTTTGTTTTTGACTACAGGTGAATCTCCAGTTGTCACTGATGATTGCCATTTGAAGTTTTCTGGATTACAAACCATCATCAAAATGATAAAGTTTAATTATTGCAGCTGCTGTGAGAAAAGGCTATAAATGATCTGCCGCCTGCAGCATCCTCCACATGCTACATAGCCTACTAGCTGGGACTCCTTTATGTAAACAGACGTGACGTAATGACGCAAAGACAAACAGCTGCATGCTCGAATTTCCCGTGGAAGCCAACCAGTACCCCCAGAATTAGAAAACATTATTACTAGCTCAATTACACAAAAATCATTTACCTTAATGGTAAAGGTGTACAAACAGGTTGGGACAGGATTAAGGTGTCATGTGCCGACAGCTTGCCAGAAGGAAAAAAATACAACAACAATAAAAAAAAAATATATATATATATATATATATCTATATATCTATATATATATGATTACAGAAGACTTAAGCAGCAATTCAACTTTTAAAAAATGTATATCTTCATATCTATAAAAAAAAAAACTGTCCTCCTCACCTGGACCAGTATTCTTGGCCTCTGAGGAGAAGGGAAGGAGACATTGTGCATGAAGTGGGATATATGTCTGAAAAAAACAAAATAAGTAATTATTAAATTAACTCGAATCTTGATATCATACTCAAACAGTAAACAGTTATTTTTTAAAACATGGTAGGTGATTTACTGCTAACATAGATATACTGATATCTCAGCTGTAAAGCTGATCCCTAACAAGATCAAATCCGTCTTGGTCTTAGTGTCAGTTATAGACACCAATAGTTACTGTGAACTCTCATGTTCACTTTTCACTCAAACTATTTTTGTTTTTTCCAAGCTGTCTTTGTAGGCTGCATTTTAAGGCCTTACAGACACACTCCTGATATAAAGGCTTTTCCAAAAGGTAGAAATTGTGACAAGTTCAGTAAATATAAATATAAATCCATTAAATATAAATCCAAGATGGTGGACAAAGAGAGAGAAATCTTGATTATAAATATTTAATACTGAAAAATGTCAATAAAAATTCAGTCTAATTAAATATGTACTATTTCACCCAATGTTTTTGTGCTGTGCATATTTATGATTATTAGACTACTATATAATTAGCTTATAGCAACATGTTAATGTCAAATTCTATTAGAATTATATTGTATGTCAAATCTCCAATGTGGAGCACTAACTGTGTGCCACAAATAGTATCAGCATATGTAGAGCTTTCCAAATCAGTCACTTATGAGGTTCCATGATGGGTTATGCCTTCTTGGAAGGGAGCTGCCTATGTTCATTAGGTTCAGACCGTGAAAAATACTGTTATTGTCATTTTTTTTTTTTTTAAATAGAGATGACATTACCGAATATAAAATATCTGCATCCCAATTAAGAGGCTGCATCCTTCAAAGGCCACATTTGAAGACTGAATGAGTCACAGCGCCGCAACGAAGGCTGCCCTGATTCGAAGTCTCCTTTGAGTGAGACCTACAAATGTGTTCTTTGTTTCCCAGGCAATGAAGGATATAACAGATGGATCCTTCATAGCCTAGCCTATCCCAAGATTCATTGCACGCTGTTGAGGACAGGATTTTCTTTTTGTTTAGAGAGAGAAAATGCCGAATTACACTTTATTTTACGTATTGTGTTTTAACTTGCTCGAATATCTAACGATATGAATGTAAAAATAAAAACTTTAAAGCTTCAAATTAAAAGGTTCAAATGTTGACATATCTTACTAAGATGTAATTTTATATAGTTTATACTCTTTACTATGTACATAAATGGACCATGGTGAACATACTAAAACAGGTTGTGAACCCTGTTTTTTTTGTGTTGAATATAACTTAAAAAAGTCCATTACAAACGTTATTGCCGCTTGTCAATGGCAGTTGTCACAAATGCTAGGTGACAAGAACAATTCTCCATAGGCTAGACCGTCCCATTTAAGAACGCATGGTTCGACCTTTGCAGACTTTGAAGGTGTGGGCTTTGAAGTCCGCTTCCTTTCAAGGATGCAGCCTCTAAATTGGGTCACAGCTAAAGTGTTCTATTTGACAAAAAGTGAACTACAGTTGAAGTAAGAATCTGTTTGTACTTCTCAATGGGCAGAGGGTTGACTCCATTGGCTGACAGCTTGTAAAGGAACATGAGGAATTTTTTGAAGGACTCAAAGAAAGGCCAGCGGGACAGTAGGCAGATGCACTTGTTGGTGTTGACTGTGCGGTTGGGTATGACCTTTTTGTCCACAGTGGAGACCAGACCCAGCTGGATCTTTTGTTTCTCATTGAGGCTGTCCACAGAATATGGCTCATAGAACTGTATTCCAGCTCCATACACCTGCAGAAGGGAAAAAATAGGACCTGGTAAAGTACAGAGAGTTTTTATAAAACTACTTTTGCATGCCATCCATTAAACCTGAACAGATTCAGGTAGAATTAAATGTCTTTCAGCTAACAAAGGTGCTGTTAAGGAATCAAATACATGTCACCACAATTAGAAGTATTAAGAAAGCACATTTTACCATTTTGCACTTTGCACATATAGCTGAATTATAAAAGGATCATACTGACATCAAGACATTTTACTCTACCTTTTCCCCATTGGAGTTGGTGAGGACAAATGTTGAGAAGATGGGTAAAGGGTAGCGTGTGTTAGGAGCCCAGCACTCAATCTTGGCCCCCATAGGCAGGCAAAAGAGGGGTACAGACTCAGAGAGGGGAAATGACTCATAGTCCTCCTCAGGATAGCGAAAGATCAGACCTTTAAATGGAAAGTTTTTGTGTTTGAATGTGTGCCATGTTTCTAAAATTAGGAACTATCATTAGTACCATGTCTTATGGTATTACCATTTGAATTATTATGCTGTAAAAAAAACAAAAAACAAAACAAAACAAAAAAACCCAAAACAAAACAAAAAAACAAAACACAAATGTCATCTTGAAAGTGATGAGACAGGAAGTTTTGTTTCTCAGTGATTAACACAATGTCATGTGACAGGAAGTGATGTAACATGGAGATAAAGAAACTAGCTGTTTGCTGACAGAAAGTGAACCATGACAAACTAGTATGAAAGGCCATGGCAACCATATTGAATCATGAAAGCATTCAGCCCTTTAACTAACACATCAAACAGACATAATTTATAAGCACAGTGACATGCTGAATATATGAAGGGTGTGTAACATTTCTAAAGGAGGACTTTCAGACACTGTTTCACAGAGACCTGGGACCTTTCACAGAACTGTATTAACAAGACAGACTGTTCTTTACAAATAAAACCACGATACATACATACTTTCTATAAAATGAAGGCTGTCTGCACGCTTAATGTTTATTTATTTATTTATTTTTTGTCAGAATTAGTGCTCATTTTCAGGAAATCTCAGTGGAGTGCTGTTAACTATGAAATATCAATGCTGACATTTACAAGCAGGCCTATCTTTTTAGACCACTGTCAGAATCAATCACCTGAGATCAGAGGAATCAAAAATATACAAAATAATGGAGGGAGAGAGAGAGAGAGAGAGGGAGAGAGGGAGAGAAAGGGAAAGAAAGGGAAAGAGACAGAATTAGAAACAGAAACAGAAGCAGAGTTGAAGACTTACCAGCCTTATAGTTGATGGAGTTAGAGGCAGAAACTGACTTCTTGTAGCACAAAAACACACTTGATCCCCACTGAGAATGGAAAACAAAAATGAGAAGGAAAAAAATTAACTGAATTTCATTTATTTAACGTTATGTATATAATGCTGTGTGCAAATGTTTTACAGTAAAAGGACAGTATATCTTGCTTGTACAAAGGCTGAACAGCTAGCAGCATAGGCGGATTAACCACGTCCAGGGGGCACCATACAAATATTTTTTTCTTTGGTAAGACAAGTGATGCATTCACAAATATCTTTATAACCATATCCTTTCATCAGAATGTTCTAAATTTCCTGAATATTTTGTTGAAAGTTTCTTCCCTGTGTGATATCAGCGGACGCCAGATCTACCGGTTCGATTCACACATACTGTGTGAGCAGTGCGTTTTCATTTCAGCGCCCACATTACACTAACAGATCAAAGCATTCCCACTGGGAACGAGCTGTGCAGTGTCACATCTCTTCGGAGAAATGAAAATGCAGAGTTCATGGATGTGTGAATCCACTACGGAGCATCTTGCACTTTCAAGTTTTACGTTGTACTTTGCAGCCGGGTGAGTTTTTAGCTTTATTTTCAGTTCAAAACCTCAAAAAATCATGTAGCTATAGAGATGTTATCCACTCATTGTCCCATTTCGGAAAACAAGACAAACTGGTCTACCTTCTTTTAACCTTTTTTTGAAGGGAGTAAAACATTTGAAAATTATTTTTGTAAATTAAATAAAAGCGAATAAAATGAGCTGAGGACAACAATGACTCAAAAAACACTATCCACACTTTTTTGCTGACCACAGAGTCTTAACTGATTAATGGTTTGGATTTTCATGATGTCAATAAGCAGTTTGCATTGCAATATTAAGATCTAGAAACAAATTGATTTTAGTGGGCTGTTGGTTGCGTTTGGCATGTTTTCATTCATTTTTTAACTGTCCAGATTTTTTTTTAATGATATTTTGCAGCATGCTTTGTTCAGATTTATATCTTATCTTGGAGTGACACAGATGGTTATTATATTATAGCTGTAACAGCTGGATTCACTAATTCTGTAAAAAAGTGTTGATTCTGTAAAGATTTTTTCTACTTGATCTATTGTAACTTTATGTAACAATGTGTTATCAGATAAGTTAATTAATATGAATTCTTTTTGAGTTTAGTAAAATAATAATAATAATAATAATAATAATAAATATTACTATATGAAGCACATTTTATTTATTTATTTATTTGCAAGGGAGGGGGGGGTGAGCACTCCAAGCATCAACAAAGTGTCTTAGGGTGCGTCTCAATCAGCTCCCTAGCTCCCGAGCTTGTAAATCAGTATATCGTGTACATGAATTGAGGCACTGGTAAGGATGGTAAAGGACGCTGGCTCACTACACATTGGGACACTGATGAGTGACATAAGTCTATTTCCAGCGACGTGACAATCATTGTACAACATAATTACTGATATTGAAGAACAACAGCAGAGCTGATATCTTTCTGACATTACTTGTAATGTTATTTAAAGTACATTATGATAAATAGTTTACTTGTTACATATACGTGCAACATTTCAGCCGTAAGTAAATTATAAATGTTAGCTAGATTATGTGTATTAAAAGTATGGCAATGTATGTTTATGCTGAAATATACTAAAATAATGGTTTGTAGTTTTTAAAAACATCTATCATCTGTCATTTTGTGTAGTGAGTTGGCTCACGTGATTTAAGTTTCACGCTCCAGAACTTCCGTTAAGGGAACATAGTGAGCATCAATGCCATGGTTTTCACGGTGCATTGTGGGACTTTTTAGGGAGCAAATGTTTCAGTGCCCTTGAAGGATTCTGCGATTGAGACAGCCCTTAAAATGGCGAACTCCCTGATCGGTGCACTGACTACTGAACTAGGGAGCTGACTGAGATACACCTTTAATCCGCCACTGGCTAGCAGCACACCAAACCGAAGAAACCAATGAGAATTAAAGCTGCCATTGCCTTCAGAATAGCTTGAGTGGCTCTTGAGAGTGCGATCCTACATCTTTGAACCATGTAATGAGGTATCCTGGATCATAAGTAGAGAAGAAAATTGTCTAGTTCTTTGGAGTGTGAAGTGCTGGACTGATGTTCACTGAACAAAGATTTATAATTATGCTGACTAATATTTTATTTATGCTTGCATAGAAACTATTGTTATATCACATATTATTATTATTATTATTATTATTATTATAATTAGTGGTGCTTGCAAAGCAAAGGCTTCATATCTCTGAATCACAGTGTCCTGAACATCCCCAGAGACTTGGGGTGGTTCAGAACACCTTAGCAACTGCTTAGCAACCACATAGCAACATCCTAGCAACCACTGAGAATACTAATGTTATTTCATGCATTCTGACTTTACACTGTTTAAGTGTTGGACTCTTGCTAAACATGGCCAATGTTTCAAAAAACTAGTTGGACTTATGATGGGAGTATTTCTGTGCCAAATACACTCCTTCAGAGTTCGTACATGTTTCAGAAAGTTTTTTTTCGAGTATGGCCCTGTATTACGTAATAAAGGGTGGATGGAAAGAATTCTCAAGAAAGAATTTATCACTTTGTTTTTAGACCACGAAATCAACAATGCTGCTTGAGCCCTCAGGATTGGCGCTTAAGGCACGTCTCCAGATGTTTTCAGAAAGACTCGGTACAGCATATCTTTCTTTTATAAATCCGATAAAACTAAAGACTTTCTGAGAAATTAAGAATGCTATACTACACTATAGGTACTCAAGATTAACATGAGATTGGCCAAAACTGTGTGTGTTATGTACCCTTTAAGAGACACACATCTACAATGTCCTAGCAACAACCCACTAGTAACCATCTTGCAACAACCTAAAATCACCTAGAACCCCTACCAACTACCCAGAATAGCCTAGCAGAAGGCCTGTCTGACAAACTGATAAAGTGATTAAACTATAATCGACAATACTTTTTGATAATAATTTTACTGATTACTACAGGCAAGCAGATGAACTCAGAATATGAACACAACTCGTAAAATTATCATTTACTTATAGAAAACCATTATAAAGAAAACGCTTAATGTGCAATTTAACGCTTTGCTCATATTATGGGCTCATCTGATTTCCTGTATACAGTATGCATTGATGTTTATCTGCTTACCCCCAGGGCATCCAAGATGTAGGTGACTTTATTGCTTCAGTAAAACACAAAAGATGATTTTTAACTCCAACCGCTGCCGTCTGTCAGTCAAATAATGCTAGTGGATGGGAACTTCTACTATAAGAGTAAATAAAACTTGCTTAGACAAATACAAATTAAACCCTGCGGCTCGTGATGACACATTGATGCCCTAAGACACGAAACGATCGGTTTGTGCGAGAAACCGAACAGTATTTATATCATTTTTTACCTCTAATACACCACTATGTCCAACTGCGTTCAGCACTCTGTTAGTGAGGTCTGATCGCGCTCTGATAACGGAAGTAATGTCTAGGACTCATTGAAATATATGCGATATAAATATAAATATGATATAAATACTGTTCGGTTTCTTGCACGAACCGATCGTTTCGTGTCTTAGGACATCAATGTGTCGCCACAAGCTGCAGGCTTTAATTTGGATTTGTCTAACCAAGTTTTATTTACTCTTATAGTAGAAGTTCCCATCCACTCGCATTATTTGACTGACAGACGGCAGCGGTTGGAGTTAAAAATCATCATTTGTGTTCTACTGAAGAAACAAAGTCACCTACATCTTGGATGCCCAGGGGGTAAGCAGATAAACATCAAATTTTAATTTTTGGGTGAACTATCCCTTTAATATCACTGTCTTGTGTAAGATAAGCATTTTCTTTTAACTGCTTTCTATGGTGGAGTATGTATAATGGCTTTTTTCGTTTTAGATTATTTTGACCTCCATGCCAACTCACCATGCCACAGTTGAGGTTCTTGTTCACCTTGCAGAAAGTGTGAGGAGGAGTCTCGCCCTTGTTTGTGATGATGACACAGATGTCAGTCACAGCCAGGGAGTTCTGGGGCTGGACGGGGGGTGCTCGGCGGTATGTGATGAATATGCGTTGAGATGTGGCAGAGCTGTTGTTGACGTTTGCACAACGGCCAAACGGGGTGGCCTCAATGACCTCACAACCCTGAATGAGACGCTCTTTACCCTCATACAGGACCCTACAACAAAGAACAAACACTGATCAGCAACTTAACTTTTGATTTTAATAATGTATTAGTAAACATTGAAATTAAGATTAATAAATGTATAAACAATAAAAGTATTGTTCATTCTTAGTTCATGTTGACTAAAGTAGTGGTAACATTTTACTATAAGGGTACATGAATAATCATGTACTAATACCTGAATAAATACTTAATTCAGCATGAACTAATGATTATTGAAAGCATGAACTAATCATGAACCAATGAAGAACTATCATTAACTATGACTGGAGTCATTATGGATTCATGCATGAATAACAGCAGCCTTAACTACATGTTAGTACATGTTTCATAGTTAATGCATAAATTAACATTTATGGCTAAACCAAATCAAACCAAATTTAAGAATGAATAAGAAGTACTCTGACATTGAAACTATTTTAAATAATATCATCATAGTTTGAACTTTTGACTGCAGCTTTGTCATAAACATTACTGGATGGCACAGATTTAGATGATCCTCCTCATCAAATGTAAAAAATACTAAATACACTACTAACTGATCTTAAAAGGTCTTTATCTGTTTTGTGTTGTCCTCATTCCCTTCAAACTCACCCTACTGTGACTTATGAGCAGCTGAATAAAAAATAAAAAATAAAAACCTACAAAGAACATTTGTGGAACTGTTCCCAAAGAAACAACCAAACTGGAATCATATCATATTTTATAGTAAGTTTAAAATAAATCATGTGCTGAATTTAGTAAGTAGTTAACAGTGAATTAATTATGATTGGGCTCTCTCAAGTAAAGTCATGACAAAATAATGCAACAAGGCATGAGTTGATGTTAGTGTATGGGTAGTTAATAATGAGTTAGTAATAATGGGCCCCTCAAAGTAAAGTCATGACACAGTAAGTGTCGTTCTCATTCCTCTTCTTTTATTATTTATTTACAGCAATCATATGGACTCAAAAGAAAACCCAAACAAACCTGTGAAGACACATAAGGCAAGTTTACAATCAAATATGACGCATCCACAAGCTAGCGATTAAATGACAAAACAAAACACTTTTCCACGTTTGATGGATCTATGTAATTAATGGCAAAATAATCATTCACCATTCTAAATGTTTGTCACAAAGCTATAGGCATTATGGTATTATAGTTTAAATTTTGATAATATTTGCATTTAATTCAAAGTCAGAAACCTAATTATAGACTGTTTGATTTAGTTTACCCCAAATGTTAATTAATGCATTCAATATCTAGTCAAGTCAGCTATATTTTTATATAGCTTTATACAATACAGATAGCTTCAAAGCTGCTTTACAGCGGAATTAAACTATGCTTGCATCATTAAATCATTATTTTCCTGTTGATCACTGTATGCTTCTTTAAACAATCTGTATTGTATAAAGCATTATAGAAATAAAGGTGACTACTCTGAATTAATGTGACAGATAATTAAAATGGTGAATGATTATTTTGCCATTAATTACATAGATCCGTCCAATCAAATAGACTAATAACTACCACTAATACATTTAATTTGATCTAAACCATTTTCTGATTTTTATTGTTCATTTGTTTAGTCATAACTTTTCTTCCAGGGTTTGTTTCTGGTGGGACACTTATTAGTGGCGCACTCTAGGTGCTTGCTTGGCGCATTAGTTACACTACGGTTCATTGCAATGGTATTGCTGGCATATTAATCTTAATCTAATAAATGTTGACTGCTTTGGTAAACCAAATTGATAATTAAATGTTTGCATGTGTTTTTCTTTTGGGATTATATGGGAAGTTATTGTTTTGTCGTTTAATTGTAGCCTATATGCTTCGATTGCATTAGCTTGTGGACGCACCATATTTGATTGTAAATGTGCCATGTGTCTTTACAGATATGTTTGGGCTTTTTTTTTTCTTTTTTTTTTTTTTTTTTTTGAACCCATATATACTTGCTGTAAATAAATAGTAAAAGAACTCCAAATAACCTTTATCTTTGTTTTTTGTACTGGTGGTGTAAACTCATTAACTACCTATACACTAACATCAACTCATGCCTTGTTAATGCATTATTTTGTAATGACTTTACTTGAGAGGGCCCAATCATAATTAATTCACTGTTAACTACTTAATAAATTCAGGACAATTTATTTTAAACTTACTATCAAATACACATGTACTAGTACAATGAGTATTTATCCCAGTAAAGTGATGTTGTGTGTCTTTTCAAGAAGTGAGAGAGAGGAGGTACAATATCATCACAGCCTGCGTCTGGATGTAGAGTGAACTGTACTGATACCCAGCAAACATTCTGACCATGGTTCCAGTTTGGTAGTTTCTTTAGGAACTGTTTATCAAAAATGTTCTTTGTGGGTTTTGAATTTGTATTTTTTATTCAGCTGCTCATAAGTCACAGTAGGGTGAGTTTGAGGGGAAAGAACAACACAAAACAGATAAAGACCTTTTAAGATCAGTTAATGTTGTATTTAGTATTTTCTACGTTTGATGAGGAGGATCAACTAATTCTGTGCCATCCAGTAATGAGTATGACAAAGCTGCAGTCAAAAGTTCAAACTATGATAATATTATTTAAATTTGTTTCAAAGTCAGAGTACTTCTTATTCATTCTTAAAGAGGTTTGATTTGGTTTACCCATAAATGTTAATGGGTAAGTTCACCCAAAAATGAAAATAATGTCATTTATTACTCACCCTCATGCCGTTCCACACCCGTAAGACCTTCGTTAATCTTCGGAACACAAATTAAGATATTTTTTGTTGAAATCCAATGGCTCAGTGAGGCCTCCATAGCCAGCAATGACATTTCCTCTCTCAAAATTCATTAATGTACTAAAAACATATTTAAATCAGTTCATGTGAGTACAGTGGTTCAATATTAATATTATAAAGCAACGAGAATATTTTTGGTGCACCAATATTAATATTATAAAGCAACGAGAATATTTTTGGTGTGCACAACTTATATAGTGATGGTCGATTTCAAAACACTGCTTCAGGAAGCTTCGGAGCGTTATGAATCAGCGTATCGAATCATGATTCGGATCGCGTGTCAAACCGCCAAACTGCTGAAATCAGTTCCAATCTGAACCACTGATTCGACAAGTTGATTCATAATGCTCCAAAGCTTCCTGAAGCAGTGTTTTGAAATCGGCCATCAATATATAAGTCTTATTTTGTTTTTTTTGGCGCACCAAAAATATTCTTGTCACTTTATAATATTAATATTGAACCACTGTACTCACATGAACTGATTTAAATATGTTTTTTAGTACCTTTATGGATCTTGAGAGAGGAAATGTCATTGCTGGCTATGCAGGCCTCATGGAGCCATCGGATTTCAACAAAAATATCTTAATTTGCGTTCCAAAGAGCAAAGAAGGTCTTACGGGTGTGGAACGAGGGTGAGTAATAAATGACAGAATTTTCATTTTTGGGTGAACTAACCCTTTAATTAATGCATTAACTATCAATCACGTACTAACATGTAGTTAAGGCTGCTGTTATTCATGGTTGAATCCATAATGACTACAGACATAGTTAATGATAGTTCTTTATTGGTTCATGATTAGTTCGTTTTTTTCAATAATCATTAGTTCATATTATTTTGATTATTCATGTACCCTTACTGTGTTACCAGTGTTACCAAAGTAGTTAACTAATGTTTACTAATGAAACCTTTTGTAAAGTCAAGTGTTACCGTTAAAAGGTTAGTTGAAAATGGAAAAATGAAAATTCTGGCATTAATTACCCTTGTGCCTTATCAAATCCTTGTGTTCATCTTCCAAACACAAATGAATATATGTTTAATAAAATTGGAGCACTCCATTGAAAATCCATTTCCCCAAAACGTTGATGTTTCAAAAAGATCATAAAGACAGATTAGCTCTATTTAAGTGTGTTGATCAATGTTTATATGTGAATAAAAGCCTAAATTAAATCTGTTCATCACATAAATTCTATTCCATGTTACATCTATTACATCTATTACATGTAATGCATGTGCATTACATCATCTTGATATTTAATATTGTGGTGTGGTGAACAACGGCAAAATACAGTGAATGTTATGTCATGCGTTGGAGGGTGTTTATTTTAAATCACAATGAACAATTAAAAAGGGGATTTTAGTGATAACTAAAAAGGGGGTATGCTGTCTTTGCTTTTATTTGGTCATGGTGAGAATCAGGGAGGGCATAGAGGAGTTTGATCCAGGCAGGAGTGGGACTGACGGTAGCGATGCAGTAGGCTATATCGATAAAAGAGTGAAGACCTTGAGCTGGACTATAACTCACAGTCAGCTGATGCTGAATGGAGACCAGAAATAGATTTTGAACGCTTGTGCCCTACTTCTGTTATTCAGCTCTTATACAGAAGACAAACAGGATATGGGATATGTTGATTATGATAGTGTGAATGAACAAAACTAGAGAAATTACATGTGTGTATATTTAGGGAACGATCTGTTAAAAAAAGGGGGGATTTATGACCAAGAATATAATTCATATACAATGAAGAGTAAAAATACAGAAAGTAATTGTTTAAACTGAACTAAATTAAATAATTTTTTAACAATTAACTTATTGACCTAAATTAGTGTTGTAGTGCTCAAGACCAATCTTTGGTAACAAGACAAGACAATTTTTTGAAGGTCTTGGTCCTGTCTTGGGCTCAACCACATTTGTATTCAGTCTCGTCTCTTGTATCAGACTTAAAGGACTCTGAATTTTATTTCTGAGACTGGTCAAGACAACAACTGTGGGGATATCACTAAATTGCCGGTGCACTGTATAATTTTTTGTTAACATCATTATATCATTATATAACATATAATATATGATGTAATTAAGCAACATCAGAAGAGCAAGAGAGCTGTTTTCACAAATATGAGCACAATTGCAAACATGATATTGATTTTACACAAATGTTCAATAAATAAAACTTTATTTTTGAAACATTAATCTCAACATTATTTATGCAGTTGTAATTGTACCAATTCAGATGCAGCTTCTGCATCACCTCTGCAGTGCAAAGAAGAATTTTGTTGTTAGAGATTTTATTTGATTGGTAACTATTATAGTATTTTTATTTATTTATTTATTATTATATATATATATTTAATTATATAAGACATTTTTCAGGCCGTAAATGTGTAGGTTTTATAAGAATTTAAGGAGTCTTTGTCTTGTCTTGGTCTTGGTTTAGATGGATTACAACACTAACCTAAGTTAAATTTATTTATGCAATTTACAGGCCCTGTGAGGTATTAAGATAAGCTGCATTTTAAACATTTCAGCCATCTATCCCCACAAATTTGTATTATCTTCATTCCATCTTAGTCCAGAATAAGTCGTAGTGGTGCACACATTTTACTAGGCTGCTTGCAACACTGAACGATGGAAATCTGTTTTTGTCGCATAAAAGTGGTTGCAGCAACACTGCTTTGCACAGACTACAGATAATCTTTATTCATGTCAAGGCTGTCAATAGCTAGTAAACTCATGATCTGCCAATTATAAACATTAGACCTAAATTTATAACATAATATTATTCTGTTTGCATAATAAATATCTATTCAAGGGTACAGCTACATAGAGGGATACCCATTCACCCTAAAAACTCACCCGACATCAATGAGTGGGGGCTTTCCATGTCCCCTCTTGTAACACAAGAATAGTTCTGGGCTCTTGAGGCTGCCATGGTTGAGATTGGCTGGCTGGCTGCTGTAGGTGCTCTCAATGCATGTGAAACCTTCAGGGACTGTTTCTCCTGCAGACTTGTTGATGACGGCTAGGTCTGTGATAGGTGCCTTGGGCCCACTGGACTTGGCTTCAGATAGATCCTGCTCTAGTGGTGTGGACTTGTCTGTGAGGCCAGCTACAACGAAGTAGTCCGTCACGCGATGACCTTTATCCTCAATCATGGCTGGACAGACCTGTTTGGACAGAAACAACTGTTGAATTTGTGTATTTATAGGTTTTGCAATATATATATATATATATATATATATATATATATATATATATATATATATATATATATATATATATATATATATATAATAGATATTTATGATGCGTCGCATTTAGTGTGGACAGTCAAATTGCTTGTCGCTGGAATCTTATCACATTGCGTCTGGTTAGGACACGGTGTAAGACCTAGCGTATGGATCCAATATACTGAATTGACACATCCGATTTTATCCTAAATGTAAACTCAGGACATAACCTACTATGTTTATGTAGACAGGCATTGACAACTTTGTGTGTATTTGACCATTTAAGCACAACAAAAAGAACTCAATTCAATACTCACATGATGTTCTGATGAGGTTTCTGTGCACATGTACAGAAAATGATCTACCAGAGAGTACCAGATATCATTTTCTTTTGTGTCTTACTGAACTTTAAGGGGCGGTTTCCCGGACAGGGTTTAAATTAAGACAGGATAGGCCTTAATCTAGAATAGTTAATCGTGGCTTAAAAAAAGGGTTTCTGAAACACAGATTAAGTACAGATTACTAAAACCTGGACTATGGAGTCTAGACTTAAAATAAACTAGATTAATTTAAAGATGCCCTAGATTATGTTTTTAAAAGATGTAATATAAGTCTAAGGTGTCCCCTGAATGTGTCTGTGAAGTTTCAGCTCAAAATACCCCATAGATTTTTTTTTATTAATTTTTTTAACTGCCTATTTTGGGGCATCATTATAAACGCGCCGATTTTATGCTGCGGCCCCTTTAAATCCCGTGCTCTCCGCCCACAGAGCTCACGCTTGCCTTAAACAGTGCCTTAACAAAGTTTACACAGCTAATATAACCCTCAAAATGGATCTTTACAAAGTGTTCGTCATGCATGCGGCATGCATGCGTCGGATTGTGTGAGTATTGTATACTGTTATATTGTTTACTTCTGATTTTGAATGAGTTTGATAGTGCTCTGTGGCTAACGGGTAATGCTACACTGTTGGAGAGATTTATAAAGAATGAAGTTGTGTTTATGAATTATACAGACTGCAAGTGTTTAAAAATGAAAATAGCGACGGCTCTCTTGTCTCCGTGAATACAGTAATAACCGATGGTAACTTTAACCACATTTAACAGTACATTAGCAACATGCTAATGAAACATTTAGAAAGACAGTTTACAAATATCACTAAAAATATCATGTTATCATGGATCATGTCAGTTATTATTGCTCCATCTGCCATTTTTCGCTATTGTTCTTGCTTGCTTACCTAGTCTGATGATTTGGTTGTGCACATCCAGACGTTAATACTGGCTGCCCTTGTCTAATGCCTTTTATAATGTTGGAAACGTGGGCTGGCATATGCAAATATTGGGGGCGTACACCCCGACTGTTACATAACAGTCGGTGTTATGTTGAGATTCGCCTGTTCTTCGGAGGTCTTTTAAACAAATGAGATTTATATAAAAAGGAGGAAACAATGGAGTTTGAGACTCACTGTATGTCATTTCCATGTACTGAACTCTTGTTATTTAACTATGCCAAGATAAATTCAATTTTTCATTCGAGGGCACCTTTAAAACCAACTGTGCTAATCTGAATTAGCATGAGAGAGGTTGCCTAGAAAACATGGAATGAACCAAGAAAAGCTTAAAATTGCATGGAACTGAGAAGCAAATCCAAGGAAAACAATGGCAGCAGAAAAAGACTGCAATCTCAAAAAAAAAACAAAAAAAACTTTACTAAACAACTAAAACACACTACATTTTGTTTTTTTTAAAGCAAGCAAAATACATCAGCTGTGAAAAAAATAAATGCCTGGAAATCTGTTTGTAATGAATTCTATTTAAATAGATGAATTCTGTATATATATAATAATCCTATGATTATTAATGTTTTTGTTTTGTCCTTTAGCAACAAGCTAAATGTAATTATTTACACATGTGATAATAAATGGTGTTGGCAGTCTAGAAATGGTTTGATAGAAATTGATTTGGTAGAAATGGGCTGGTTTGATCCAAAGCACTATTATAGTGGTTGCTTCATTATATAAAATGGCAATTCTTATTAGCAGGTCCTCAACCCAAACACAAGCTCAACACTTCACCACTACGGTAATCTCCAAAAAACATTAACATAACAAAAACTTTTACATAATAGAACATTAAACAGTTAAACAAAACATTAAACAAAGTCTCTCCATATTCTCATCTTTCTAAAAAAATGCATAAAATAACACTTTTTCAACATTTGCTCTCCTAATTCAGCCTGTTGCAAAGCATGATGGGAAGTCAAAGTCCTGTTTGATTGGGTTACTTGGCTGAAACATGTTATTTCAAAATGAATGAGATCAGGTGAGTTATAGTAACCATTTCAAGTCAATTTAACATGAAACAATCACATTTGAACCATAAACAATAGTGTTAAATCAAAATAAATTGTTTAAATAAAGTGAACAGCATAAAAAATACAAAAAAAAAAACTATTTTATATATATATATATATATATATATATATTTTTTTTTTTTTTTTTTTTTTTTTAAAGAAGTTTCGTCTGCTCACCAAGGCTACATTTATTTAATTAAAAATACAGTAAAAACAGTAATATTGTGAAATATTATTACAATTTAAAATAACTGTTTTCTATTTGAATATATTTCACAAAGTAATTTATTCCTGTGATGGCAAAGCTGAATTTTCAGCATCATTACTCCAGTCTTCAGTGTCACATGATCCTTCAGAAATCATTCTAATATGCTGATCTGCTGCTCAAGAAACATTTAATGTGTACAATTGTACAAAATATTTGTGTACAATATTTTTTTTCAGGATTATTTGATGAATAGAAAGTTCAAAAGAACAGTGTTTATCTGAAATCTAATCTTTTGTAACATTATAAATGTCTTTACTGCCACTTTTGATTGATTTAATGCATCCTTGCTGAATAAAAGTATTCATTTCTTTAATTTCTTTTCAAAAAAATAAAAATAAAAATTCTTACTGACCCCAAACTTTTGAACGGTAGTGTATAATGCTACAGAAGCTTTGTATTTCAGATAAATGCTGTTCTTTTGAACTTTCTATTCATCAAGGAATCCTGAAAAAAAAAGTACACAACTGTTTTCAACATTGAAAATAATCATAAATGTTTATTGAACAGCAAATCAGCATATTAGAATGATTTCTGAAGGATCATGTGACACTGAAGACTGGAGTAACGATGCTGAAAATTCAGCTTTGCATCACAGGAATAAATTACTTTGTCAAATATATTTAAATAGTACACAGTTATTTTAAATTGTAATAATATTTCACAATATTACTGTTTTTTACTGTATTTTTAATTAAATAAATGTAGCCTTGGTGAGCAGATGAAACTTCTTTTAGAAACATTAAAAATCTTAGTGGTTCCAAACTTTTGGACTGTACTGTATATATATATATAGATCCAAGAAATACATGTGTCTTCTTTGAAACACAACGTTAATCTGAAGTTAAACCTGCCTCCTGGTAGGTTTAATTTAAGCCTCAGTTTAGTCCTAGATTGGCTCTAGTCTTCCTTCAGGAAATCAGCTTATTAAACTCTGGACTAGACTAAGTCTAGGACTATTTTAAACCATGACAGAGAAAGCAGATTTCTGTTATTCTGGTTTAAAGGGCCATTTTATTCTAGGACTAGGCTTAATCTCTGTCCGGGAAACTGCCCCTAACAGTTTAATATTGCTTGAAAATTTAAATGGGCAAGGTTTAAAATGCATTAAAAGGATTAACATTCATGATGACGCAGCACTGCAACTTTATGTGAGCATTATTTTGACATTAATGCTGTTTTGAAAACTTTTACTACATTTTTTTTTAAAACTTTGCATCCGCCAAGATTAACTAATCGTGAAAGTGATTATATTTACACCGTGTGCAGAATTATTAGGCAAGTTGATTTTCTGATCATATTTTGGTAACACTTTAGTATAGGGAACACATATTCACTATTAACTATGACTTTTCAACTCCTAATTTACATGCTTATTAATAGTTAGTATAGAATAACACATTAATATGTGCTTAATAAGTATTAATAAACAGCCAATAATCTAGTAATATGCATGCTAATAAGCAACTAGTTAAAAGACCTTAAAATAAAGTGTTACCCATTATTTTTTTCCAAGCACATTTTTTACCAATTCCAAACTACATCAATCTTAATAACTACTATTAATTTTGTGTTTAATCATTATATTATAAGTGATATATAATTGTTGATGAAGGCTGGAAATGAAAAATGCCTTATATTCAGGTGTGCATAATTATTAGGGTTTTCTTTTACAAAAAGTATTAATAGACAGACAGATTGAGAGTGACTCTTGAAGGACCAGCACCACATCCTCTTGTACCACTGTTTGAAGAATTTATCTTTCAGAATCTGGCAGTAAGGTGTGGGAGTCCATTTTTAGTCCATCTCCTATCCTGAAAAGTCCGTCTTGCAGATATGGAATAAAAATGAACTCCCACAGTGATACAAGAGGATGTGGTACTGGTCCTTCAAGAGTCATTCTCAACCTGTCTATAAAGCCTATAAAAAAACAGTATTCATGTATTTAACAACACTTCAGCTTGTGATTCTTATTAAGTGAGGATCATTTTTTAGGATTCTTTACCTAACCTAAGTCTCTGAGATCCTAACACCTCGCACTTTTTGAGACTCCAGGTGGGTTGCACTAAAGTGTTCCTGATGGTTTCACACTTAATACTTCACCTTAATTCTTAATTATTTTGCAGTTAACATGTGTCTTTTCTTCTCTACCTGTTTTTGTCTGACCCTGCTGACCCATTGAGTGTTTTGCTGTCCATTGGTCATGCCATAACTTTGCCATTTCTAGTATTGCATCCTTCTCATGAGCACGTAATCATTTTTGACTTTTCAGTCTGGGTTAAATCTCTATTTTTGGCTCATTTTGCCTGCAAAAGAAAACCTGCCTGATAATTATGCACACTTGAATAAGCGTTTTTTTATTTCCAGCCTTCATGAACAATTATATAATCACTTATAAATTATTAAATACAAAATGAATAGTAGATTTAAGATTTATGTGGTTTGAAACTGGTAAAATGTGCTTGGAAAAAAATATGATCAAAAAATCAACTTGCCTAATAATTCTGCACATGGTGTAGATCTGCTTCCACTGAATAGAAAGTTGCAGCAGTAAGCACAGCCGCCGATCCCAGTCATATCTGTTGAGCACATGAATGCTATGACCTTTCCATTGCACCGCAATTTCTGCACTCTCACGAATGTATCATCAAAACTAACAAAGTGCAAACATTAGCAGTGCAGACATCGTCATTGATTATAATAGGAGTTTTGGTGAAAGTACAGAACTCAAGCCGCTGACTTATGCTGAACATCAAGTGATTTACAGCTCCAGTGATTATAAAGAATGAATTATTTGATCACAACCGTTTAGTCACTGGCTTGATCTACTGACGCATAAACAGCAATAAACAAATGTCTGATTGTACACGAGTCCTCCTCACATATCAAAACAATCACTGATCACAGATTAGGCATTAGAATTAACACGGTCACTTAAATGTTGCAGCATTACTATCAGGTCCATATCTTTCCATTAAAGTCTGTTTGCAAAGCATGTGTAGAATTGCAGCTGGTTTAAGTATACACAGTAAAATTAATAAAACAAACAAATAAAGCCCTACTGAGACAGTTGAAAATAAACAGGCACTTTCCTAACAACAGGATTCTTTGGAAGGTAATGTTATGTTTAGTCCAGTGATCCTGTTCTAGTAGTTCTTTTGTTTTCAATATAACGCAGCAGTGGGTTTGGGTCAAGGATGTAAAGGCATTGGTCTGTGCACGCAGTCTTGTGCTGATATATTCCTCTCTATTGTGTAATAAAAACCTGAAAGTAGGAAACAAGCCATTTTGGCAACTTGATTTCAATAGAAATTGCTTTTGGACTGACAAGTTATTTTTGAGTTCTGAAAATTACAGTATGTTTTAGTAAAATTACTCCTTGTATGTAAAAGATCAAGGAAAATTTGATTTCTCAGTGATTTCTCAGACTTTAAGTCTGGCTTTTTACAGTGTCAAGGAATGATTTTCTTTCTTTTTTTTAGTACAAAGTTGGAAAATGGTTATTGTTCTAAAAGAAAGTAAGTAAGAACAAAACACAAAAAGGTTTAATTTGAAGAAACCTGAACCCAAGACCAGCAAAACAAAATACACAACCTTGTACCAACAAGCAGCAGTCCTACAAAGTGAGTTGCTTTGATCTAGGATCTAGAAAAGACTGTGTGCATGGCACAGTAGGCACTGCCATCTGCCAAGCATAAGTTCAGTCCTGCTGTGACTGGCTCATACACAAAGAGAGAGTAGCACCAACCTGCACTGCTGTCAATGAGGACTAATGGTCAATGAGGACTACTGCTGTCAAAGAACTAACGGTGACAAAAGCTGACTGTGTTGTCACCTCTCGTCAGCTGCGTCTTGGCCAAAAAGTGGTGCTTGAACACACCAAAAGGGCTAAAGGCACATACTGTCAACTAGCACCTGCGTTCTGCGGCTGCGTGTAAATAAATATGTGTCTACATCAGCAAGTATCAATAGTCTATTTTCATCAATCAAAAAGGGAAACTGAAATTAGGACTGCAGATAAACCATAAACAAAGCAGCTTGCTTACCATTTTTAATGTTAATCACGCTGATCACTTTCTACATTCCAGTCAGCTCATGCAGGGCCGTAACCACCATAGACATTGAGTGGGACAAGTCCCCTCCAATAATTAGTAATGGCCAAATTGTCCCCCCCAATATTTGAAATTCTTGCACTGCTCTGCTGCACTCCATTACGCAGTACTCTGTACGTTGTTAGGATGACAAAAATGTTTAAAATTTACATTTTTTAGTCTGGTCTGCCTCAGCGGTCTAACAGTACTCGTCAATGTCAAAATGATTGAGATGGTTAATCAAATCAAAGTGGGCGGGGTTTAATGGTCACAGAAGCAGAGCGTGAATTCCAGCACTAAGTGTCAGTTTAATGTTGAAAGAGAGTGAGGTAAGATGTAAATAGCAAAACATTTAATACACAAACTGTTTTGCGATAGAAATGTTAAACAACTGACAGTGACATCCAGTGATGCAAACTACTTGACTTTTTTTTTTTCAAATATGGCCATTTTGAATTGAAAATATGTATTTACATGATTCATTTAATTCCTGAGTGTGAAGAGACAAGAAACATTTTACGTTTTCGACACATTAGGCATACAAATAAAAGTGCACATATGCTTATTTTAATGCAAATTTTATTTGCAAATAGTTCAAATTGATTATTTCCCAACTAGAATGAGACCTAGAACTTCCTTTATTGTTCTGTTTCTCTAGGCTTTATGAAAAATAAAAAATCCCCCCAATGTTCAAGATATGGTTACAGCCTTGGGCTCATGTTATTATGAAAATATGTGCATCCAAATGCTCGGTAAGATGACATAAAATTACAGCCTTCTGTCTTTGCCATCTTGACTTCTTTTCTCACTTTCACCTCTTTTATTCTGGAGCCCGACACCTATTCAACATGCTGAATCAGCCCAAAAAAAGCTAACGATTTGAAATACAAGGAAAAACTAAGCCGACCGATACTCAAAAATGCCCCCACACTGCCCAACGGCCATTTTTTTTAAATGTTACCTTAAAGCATGAAATGAAAAATGAACCTTAAACCATTCCATTCATATCACTAAAAAATATCAGTAGCATTTATCAGTATTATGACTCATGGGAGTGCGTGAAATTCTTACCTTGAAAAAGACAAGGTTTACAGTCTCAAAAATTTAGGAAGCACTGCTCAAGGGAGTTTACTAAATCTATAATCTCCAGACCAAGAGAAACTCAAGTTACCTCACTAATGAGATGTTACATGGTTACCTGCCATGTAGCAGTAGCTTACAGAGCACTAATTACAGGTACAGCCTACCCCAAGCATCCTGAGGTTAAATGCAAAATGCTTCAGGACACAACCATTATAAAACAAGATTAAAAAGTTGCTGTGTTGCTCCTACCCAATACTGAAACTGTAAACTTCACATCAGGGCTGCACAATTTTGTCAAAAATCAGGTTTTGTGACAAATACTGTGATTGCTGAATACTGAGATTTAAACTTTGATATGGTAAGCATTCATGAATGTCAAAAAACTAAAATCGGCACACTGCCACTGCTGTAGGGCTGGACAATAATTCAATATCAATATATATCGCGATATAATTTTTTTCGATAACGGTGATATGATTTTTAAACACATTTCCGGTATTTCGATATATACATTACAGCATTTCTCAGGCGCAGCCGTTAGAAAGAGCAGAACGCGATTGGCTATTTGCGTGATGACGTACACCACAGAGACATGCAGCCACCAGCCAGTGCTCAACAGTTGTACGCTAAGATCAAACGCGAACGCGGCAAGTTTTACAAAATGAGTACACCTGATGCAAATGCGACGGAACAAGCTTCCACAACTTGATGAAAATATGTGTGCAAACACCGTGCTGGTTAACGTTTGGTGCAGGAGAATGTGTGAAATAAAAACTTTTAACACGGATACTTTATTCTGTATGAGCTATGTGTCACGTGGCTAGTGTTATTAAACTCATCGCGGAGCTCCGCGCTGAAACCGAGCATATGCGCTCCGCGTGTATATCATAAAACAATCGTATTTTTCATGTGTTCGTATTCAAACTCCAGTTCTGACCGCATCGCGAGCAAAATACAAACAACACACGTGCTGTGCTGAGGGAATCCGCCTACGGCTCACATGTTTGAACGCAGCTAGAGCAGGCAGAGGTGAATGAACAGAACTTTTGTGATATTTGAATTCTCCGCTGTAATGCGATCTCATGCGAACATATTTTCCATTTGTGCTGGTAGATTACTGCAAAACAATCCACATGCACACAAACCTCTGCTCTGGTTGCGTTGCAGGAAAACACATTGTGTTGTAGCACTGAGGAAACGAGCACCAACGATATGTCTCTGAATGACAATAGACTGAGGTGAGAGAAGTGATACTTCCTCATGCATAATACCGCAATTATAATCTTATGAATACTACAGCGCAGTGATTGATTAAATGAGCTTTATGTCATGAATATATAGGCTATCCCACTTGGAAAAAACCTATATAAACATATATGTTTCAATATAGGTTTTGATTTTACATATATGTGACATATATAAAATTGGCCGTTTTCCTATATTATATGTACATATATGCACACATATATGTACACATATATGCACACATATATGTACACATATGCACACATATATGTACACATATATGCACACATATATATATATATACACATATATGTACATATATGTACACATAATATAGGAAAACGGCCAATTTTATATATGTCACATATATTAAAAACCTATATCAAACCTATATTGAAACATATATGTTTATATAGGTTTTTTCCATGTGGGACCAATTTCACGTGTTCGTGTAGCGGTGTGTTTTCTGCGTTGTGTCATAATCAAAGACAGACTGCGAAAAATCTTGCCATCAGGTCCTCACTTTATTCTGTATAACACAAATGGCAATATATGAGGACTTGTGCAGCATACAAACAGCATGCGGCAGCAACGCACAACGCTGAGAAAGAGAGATATTAAAAGTAACTTAAGTAAAGAAAAATAATCAACGAAACATCTGAATGTACATCACAGAGGGGTTTTGGATTACAATCATACAAATATATCATGTGAATTCAGCTGTTACATGAAACATGGCCTTAATTGAATCACCGCAAAAACTTTGTGCGACCTACCACTGTGATGTCTCATGCAGACTGGGAAGCAGCAAAGTGCGTCAACACCCCAAGTCAGCATGGTGGCAGGAAACCCCAAATATGGTCATGGCAAGTGGAATCACAAAATAATTGTCTAAATACATAACTGCTACATTCGCACATACATAAGTTCTTGCATAATTTTTTTCGTTAATTCTTAGTTTTTGCCTTGATAATAGAAAATATGAGCTAGGCATCATGTATGACAGTCAAAAATGAGATATGAGCTACAAAATATCCAGATCCTGCCATTAGCTATATAGAAGACATATCTTGTATGTATAGGGCATATATATGGATATGAAGAAGCAATACAGGAGACCTATATTTCCTGTATATGCACATATATGCACCTCAATTTTGCCTATATGTGGCATATATACACATATATGCAGTATATATACGCATATATGCAGCATATATATAGCATATATGCAGTATATATGCGCATATATGCAGCATATATATAGCATATATGCAGTATATATGCGCATATATGCAGCATATATATTATCATATATGTGCATATATGCAGCATATATGTACATATACACTGCATATAGGTTTCATATATGCGCATATATCCACATATAGGTTCTTTCCATGTGGGATGTCGAGATTCGCTCGAAACGGTCTACGTCAGCATGTTCGACCATGCCCATACTTGGGCCGAAAGTACACGATTACATCAGATTTTGTGATGTTGCTCCGACTCAGCTTTTCAAACAGGAAGACAGAAATCGCTCTGAAAAATGCAAAAATCACTATTTTTCACTTATGAATAACATTGAGTACCTTTAGTGTTTTCAATGATGTGCAGCCTATACATATCTGTTTACAGCTCAAAAAAAGTGTTTTGGGGTTTCATGACCCTTTAAGAATAATAAAATCAGCCTACGTTAAAGTTTAATGTTTAAGATATTAATATTATTAAAGTGAGTGAGTCTTATGTCTATTTTTATGTTTGTATGAAGGCTAAATACAAATAAAATCTGAACATACATTTATTTGTACTGGTTTTATTTCTAAAATATTATATAGTTTTATAGGAAGAGATTTCATAGATTTGGCAAATTAATTTTTCAGACGTTTGTAGGTACAGACATCCGTTGTGGCTGTTCTTGGCAGTTTTTCTGAGGCTATTATATAGTTCATATCGATATCGGAATTATATCGTATCGACCGAAATTAAGAATTATATCATGATATAAATTTTGGCCATATCGTCCAGCCCTACACTGCTGCTCTCAAAATTTATTAAAAAGACAACGTTTCGTCTTCGTCAGGTCAGACAAACAGTAAATAATCAAAAGATGACAATTACTTATTTTATCCACATTTTCAACAGTGTGCCGATTTTTGTTTTTTGACATTCAAGTGTTTCTGATGATCGAGCACCTGCTCTAAGTTGTTTTGGAATGTGCGCATACTACTTTCTTCTTAATGGTAAGCATTCATCTCATGAACTCTTGAATAGCAGCTGGTTGGATATAAAAGTACAAAACTACAAGATGGGAAGCAATGTATTGTGCCTCCAAAATAAATTATGGTTTTCCTATGCTACGCTCTACTGCCACATGTAGGGCTGAAACAATTTGTCGACATTATCGACAATGTCAACAATGGATGACTAGTAATTTCATACTACTAAATTTTGAAAATTTTTAATAATTGGACCAAAAACCTCTGCATGTAATAACCTAGAATACCCAGATAGCAAGCAATGATTGAAATAATGTTAAATGAATGTTAATGTGTCAACGTTAACCTCATTGAATCAATATCACTTTTGCTCCGTCAATTAATATTGAAAAAATGTTGAAATGTCAACAAAAAAATCAATGGTAATGGCATTGAATCAGTGTTTGCACTCTCAGAAAATGAAACACAACTACAACTGACTTAAAGCCACACAGCCTGAAATCAACTGAAGATGAAAGAAGACAATAAATCTCTCAAGATCTCTGCAGAAGTTCTTTTTGAGGATTAACAGGTTTAGATGTTGATGTTTTATTGAAAATGTTTGGTCACCATTTTGGTGGTCAGTGTTTCCTTTAGTTGGGCAGTTTGACTCTTGGCTTTTTGCGTGAGTTTGTGGTCTTTGTGGTCTTTGTGAGTTGTGGTAACAGTGTTAGCCAAAACACATCATTTGCTGCAAAGAAACCAGAAACAAAATGATCAAGTGATTTGATTTTCCATCATTATAAAGCAAAATTATTTACTAATCGTACTGCTGACCAAAAGTGTATATTTGTTTTTCATAGGTTATGTTCACTAACAATACTTTGTTACAGATTAGACATTCTGAATCTTGACTTTTAAAGTGCAATTTTTAAAAAAAATCTTTAGACACACAGATATCAAGAATCAGCATATAAATCTCAACAATGGTGACATGCTTCATGCAGAAATACGTGCTGGTAGTCATGAGTTGTATACTATGGTGGCTCCGAGCATGCATTGCGGCATTAAGGATGTCACCATTGTTGAGATTCATATGCTGATTCTTGATGTCTGTGTGTGTGTCAAAAAAAAAAAAAAAAATTCCATAATGTATTAAAAAAAAAAAAAAAAAAAAAAAAACCTCAGAATATGATCTGTGGCAAGAAAGCATTATTTGTGAACATAATATTTTAATAACAAATAACCACTTTTGGTCAGGAACAAGGTTAGTAAACTGCTCTGCTTTGGCAAAAGTCATATTGATTCAATGAGGTTAACATTGATACATTAACATTGATTTAACATTATTTTCGATCATATTCTATCTGGGTACTGTCTACCACTTAATGGTTGCTCTGTCAAGTCAGTTAGGAACCTGGGTGTGTTATTTGATAGCCACATTTTGATTTGTAACAACGCAATTTTCCATCTTAAAAATACATCTAAATTACAGCATATGTTCTCAATGTCAAATGCAGAAAAGTTAATTCATGCTGAATGGTTTAGCTCCTCAATACTTGAGTGAACTCCTATCACACTGTATTCCTAATGTATTCAAGTCTACTGCAATCTCAAAATTCTGGCCAGTTGAAGAATATCAATTTTGACTGCAGGCGGTAGATCCTTTTCCTGTTTAGCGCCCAAACTCTGGAACAGTCTTCCTAGCATTGTTCAGGATGCAGACACATTCTGTCAGTTAAATCTACACTGCGTTCCAAATTATTATGCAATTGACATATCAGTAAGATTTCAGTACAATAAACATTCAGATTTTAGTTTTTCTAAGTTAAAAAATAAAAATGTTTGTTTGTTTATTTATCCATGTCTTTTTAGATAACTGGTATCAATCTCAGACAAAATAATTTGCCAAGATCTATGGAAACCCTACTTAGAGGTTGTTCCACATTATTAAGCAAGTCACAGTTCTCATGCAATATGGGGAGGAAGAAAGATCTTTCTGAAGATGAAAAGCATGAAATGGTGCAATGTTGTGCAAAAGGCATGAAAACAACTAATATTGTGTGAAACTGAATGGAGATTATCAAATTATCATAAGATTTGTGAGTGATTTAGAGCACAGCAGAACTCGGTCAGATAAAGGCTTATTAATTAAAGTTCCTATCAAAAAAGTGTCTCTGGAGTCTTGAGAGCCTCACCATGCAGGCTGGCAGTTGTGCGTAAAGATGCATTTTAGACACCACTAACCAAACCTAACAAAGAGAAACATTAACAGTGGGTGTAGAAATACATTTTCAAACAGTTTTATTGCTGTGGTGTTTTTTTGCAGCATGGGATAGTGCATAGTGCATTGTATAAATAGTGCATTGTACTATGCACTATCCTCCTTTTTATACCATAGCTGATACATTTATACACATATCTTGCAAAAGTAATTTTAATACCCTCCATCTCACTTCCCAGTATTCCAGCCCAAATAATCACCCACCAGCTCCTTGATGACGTCACAGTCTTGTTGGAACGTGATGGCCATTCACCAACCATCCAGAAATCCATCCATTTAGACCATCCAATTGTAGTACAGCATTAGTCAGTGAATAAAACTATTTAAAAATGAGTCTTCATGTATTTCTAAACCCACTGTAAATGTTTCTCTTTGTGAGGTTTGGTTTGGAGTGGCTGAAATGCATCTTTACGCACAACTGCCAGCCAGCATGGAGAGCTTCTTGAGACTCCAGAGGCACCAGCAGCTTCAAATACCTGTTTGCTGCTCAACACTGGCTTTTTTTATAGCTGCCCTTTTAATACAATTACATTTTTTGACAGGAACTTTCCTCAATAAGCCTTTATCTGACCGAGTTCTGCTGTGCTCTAAATCACTCACAAATCTTATGATAATTTGATAATCTCCATTCAGTTTCACAAAATATTAGTTGTTTTCATGCCTTTTGCACAACATTGCACCATTTCATGCTTTTCATCTTCAGAAAGATCTTTCTTCCTCCCCATATTGCATGAGAACTGTGACTTGCTTAATAATGTGGAACAACCTCTAAGTAGGGTTTCCATAGATCTGGCAAATAATTTTGCCTGAGATTGATACCAGTTATCTAAAAATACATGGATAAACAAACAAACAAACATTTTCTTAGAAAACAACTAAAATCTGAATGTTTATTGTACAGAAATCTTACTGATTTGTCTCTTGCATAATAATTTGGAATAATTTGGAACGCAGTGTAAATTAAAGACATATCTCTTTAACCTGCCATACACATAACACTATCACATTCTAATAATTCAAATCCCTTAAAGGATTATTGGGCTGCATGAATTAGGTCAACTAGAACTGGGAACACTTCCCATAACATCCAATTTACTTGTTACATAATAAGAGGAATGGCATCTATGCTAATATTAGTCTGTCTCATTCTTATCCTATTAGTATTATTATTATATTAGTAGTGCAAGTGAGCTAGCAGTTCGACACTGGCCGGAGTATGTGGAGACAGCAGAGTGAATAGAGCCAGAGAGAAGTCAACGTTAAAATTTTCAAGAATTAAGTAATAATGAAAAGCAGCTACCCAAACAGAATAAAGGACTGTTGCCAAACTCCCCAAAATCTCTTCTTTTTCACATACATATACAACACACAGGCAGTGTTAATCGATGACGTCCCTTTTTTTCTGGCCAAAACACCTGTCAGACAAGAACACTGTGAGCTTGTTATGAGAGGGCTGGTTCAAAAAAAAAAAAAAAAAGTTCCCAATTAACAGCGATGCCGTTGATGCACACACAGGAACTACACCTTGTTAATATGAAAAATAGTGAAAAGATCAAGCCGGTTCTATGAGAAACATATGCCCTAATGGCGAAAGAGACCTCGCCAACGTTCCAAGCGTATTTGTATTTGCGCTCTGGAGAGCATCAAGGGTTTCTATTTACAACGTGTTTTTTGCAGCGTAAACAATGTAGTCAATCACAGACATATCTGTTGATCTCTTGAACGCAATGGCCAATCAGAGGTGCTTAAGTTAGTCAGAATCCACTCACCGCTCAAAGCATCAGAGTTTTTGTTCAGTGTTAAGTTCTGTATGCTCAAGACTCCTCTCATAAAGAAAGTGTAGACGCGACGCGATCACGCGAATAAGAGATTCATTGAGCAGTGTAGACATTCTGGAAGCAGGCCTGGAAAAGATTAGCTGATAATGGCAAGCATACTGTCAAAAATGTTGTCTCATCTTTGGTAACTTGTTAGATATGTTCAGCAGAGGTGTTATAATAATTAGAGGAATGTGTAATTTTTTTGGGGGGGAATTCATTATTTTATTTCACAATTAGAAAATACATCAAAAAAGGTTGAGTGTTTTGAGAGAGACAGCAAAATAAGGGTTAGTATATTTGGGAACATATCTGGATACAAGGTTTAGTTTTGGTGAGACTGTAGACAATATTTTAAGGAATGCAAGTCAAAGGTTGTTTCTTATGTGTAAACTGAAGAGTTTTGATGTTAGTCAATCTATTTGGAAAATGGCATATAAAAGTCATGTTTAGAGCCGTTTATTGTTTAATATTACAGCCTGGTATGGTAACTTAGAAGAATAAGTTGCAAAGGATAGCGAGAATGGCAGAAAAAAAAAAATAGGACTTGATAAACTGTATTTGCTGGTAGTACACAGAAGAGCAACAAGGGTTGTATCGGACTCCACACACACACACACACACACACACACACACACACACACACACACACACACACACACACACACACACTTAACTCAGAATTCATCTGGAAGAAGGTATAAGATCCCAAAACTTCTTAAAAATATGTAAAAACATTCTTTTACACTAGTCACAGTTAGAATATTACATGAAGGATAAGCAACTCTTTGTGATAACAACTTATGTGTATAATTATATTTTTTATGAGAAGCCAAAGGAGCATTTCCACATTGGTGGAAAAGTTCAAACTAAATTAAAACTAAACTAATCAAACTAAGGTAAAAGGGTGCATAGATGGTGTGCTGGGGCCCCCCAAATCACTAAGTCTGCCCCTGCCTATATATGATAACTGCTCTCTCTAGGTCATCGGCAGAGTGAATGCAGATTTGAATGTTTCGCTGTGGTCGTACTTGTCAAAGGTTTAATAGATATAGCTGAATCGCTGACATTTAGGAATAAGATTGTGTGGGTGTTTAAATCGAGATTGCAATCTTTTATTGATTAATTGTGCAGCTCTAGCTTATGCATTTATTCCTGTCAAACTCTAAGTCAGAGCATTCTAGTGTGTATGCACTCTAAAGAAGTCATTGAAATGTGGGAAAATAATTAAAGCTGGAGCTCTCAGCATCCTTATCACTATTCAGTCTGACACAGTAGGTTGGCCTTTTACTGTTACTATAGCAACAGTTTCCAACCTGACTGCACAGGAGGAAAGTATTTGCTTTTCTCTGACATGGAAATGTTTTGTTTCTCATTCTCCCTGAGGCCTACATGCTCTGTCTAATAAAAGTGAGCAGAAGGGTGTAAGTGATTTAAAAATTCTGGATGGGAAGCATAAGAAAAGCTTCAGTAATGCAGACCTTGCGTAGAGGATGGGAGAGAGGTGATTGCCAAACATCTAATCCAGCACTCTAGGAGACAGACTAATAACTGTAGCTCACATTCCAGAGAGAGAGAGAGATGCAGGGGTATTCCCAGCTGAAAGAACACATCACTGCTAACGCTATTCATCCGAGCGCATGTCAGAAGAGTTCTAATATGTGACTCATTTGTTTCTCTGATCACAGGGATGATGGACAAGGGTGCCAGTCAAATGTTTCCAAAGGTTATTTATCATCTCACATTTATAACATCTAATCTGCAACCTAACCTAATCTGTTTGTCAATGGAAAACATGTTACACTATATATATATATATATATATATATATATATATATATATATATATATATATATATATATATATATATATATATATTTAGATGGACAATGCCGATATCTAAAAGAGAGAGGTGAAACAGCATGAACATTTCCTATCATGATTACAGTGACCGGTTATTAATATTATATCATGTTGTTGTGAAAAAATGTGCTGAAAAAATGATCACAAAGTACTGATGTTCACACACTGAAATCATTTCACCAAGCTTTATATTGAAAACAAATACATAATATTAGCAGAACTATGCAATTTGTGTTTGTATAAACATTAAAATAATAACATTATCAACAATGGACAGGCTGTTGGGGTGACTTACAACATAACGTACTACATGTTCAAATAAACTTTACACAAAAAGTTTTATAAAATTATATACCTCACAATTCAGTGAGATAGAAAAGATAAATGATTATCAATTGTGTGAATAATTCTAGATACCTTTTTATCTGGATTATTTTGATTTTTAGAATGCACATTAGCTTATTTTCCATCAACCGATTTACAACAGTGCATTGGTCTGAATCTGGAAAAAAAAAAAGACAAACAGGCTAAATGAAAATGTAATTTTCCCTCAGTGCTCTAGTAAAACCTCTTATAGTTTTCAGCCATGTTTTCCAATAGTATAATGCTGCAATACCCAAGGCTGCAGTTGCAGGACCGCATTTCTAGGACACTAGTTTTCTGTGACAGTGCCTCCTAGCCAATTCTACTCCAACAGAGGAGACCAGATTCAAACCTGACAGAAATAGGTGCAAAGACTAGACCCACAGAAATTATTCAATTTTATTATCTCCTCACCTTATCTTTAATGTAATAGTGTGGGGGGGGCTTTTTAAACTTGAATGTGCAAGGCTTTCAATGTCAGCTGTTTCAGTTATTTTAGCTGTGCAAAAAGTTCATTATGCTGCTAGATGTTATAAACTGGTATTTGTTTTCATTATTTTATATTATTATTTTATTAATTAATTAATTTATTAACACAAGCATAAACACACTAGTTAATAGTTTTACCATTTACTGCACTTTGTTAAAGGTGAAGTATGTAGTTTCTATGAAACTAGTGGCACTTATCAGAATTACAATAATAAAGCATATTTTTAAACAACTTTGCAAATGGCCTTTTTGCACATCACACATCCCTCAACTTTTATGGGTGCTTTTGAAGGCATGTCTCAACAGGTAAAAGTAGGCTACTGTCAATAAAACTTCCAACATATTTTTCAATACTTTTAGCTGTGTTGCTATTTGTCATGATTAAGCAATTGTGTAGGCTAACACTCTGTCATCAGCTATGGTCCTACACCGGCTAAATACCTACAGCAGCCTATAGCCCAAACTCTTGCTATTGGTTGAGATCTGATGGAAAGAGATCTGAGCAGACCACTCTCAATGTTTTGATGGTGCCTGAGAGGCTCAATGTTTACAATTTTGAGGGGGATAAACCCATGATTGGCATACTAATACTAGTGTAATGAACAATAAACTGGGTTAAGATAATTTATTGTAACATAAAAAAATTACATACTTCACCTTAAGTCAGATGCATATCAGATGAGAAGCACCATGCTGTGCTTTGACTCATAAAAAGTCTCATACATACACAAAATAGTCTTTCTTTCCAAGAAAACTTATTTTAAAACCAGAATATAGGGTCTTATATATTGAAACAAATTTGCTAAAATATTTCAAGAGGGTTACCATTGGTTATGTTTAGGGTTAGGGGCTGCTTAGGAGAATATATCCATTACATTTAAATAATTAAAACAGTGAATCATTCCTGAAAATTAATAATACAAAGTAAGAGCTATAAAACAGTATAAACTGCTGGTACATACAAAAAAAATAAAAAATAAAAAAATAAAGCAAAAAGAAAAGAAAAGAAAATGGGTCCTAGAAATGCAATCCTAGGACTGCAGTTCTGAAACTGCAGCCTCATGTACTGCAGGATCATGCTTCATGCTTCAGAAAATACTGAAGCCTCATTCAATAATGCTGTTGTTCTACAACGACCAATGGTGTTCAAGCACACGAAATAGCGGGCAAATAAAGAAGCACTGAGAAACATTGGCTCAGAATTTTACTCCTTCAAGAGAATGTATGCAAGAAGGCTTTCTTGCCGTTGATTCAGCACGTAGAGCAGGTGACACTTCTGAGCCGATCCCTTTTAGTGTGACAGGTAAACCTCAGGACGCGCCTGTGATGAGGGACTTTCTGATTATGGAGTTTAAAGTAAGAAGGCAGACTTGGCAGTGTCTCTAACACACACAGTCACTTTAAGCAAACCTGCTGAGTCATCCTCATAGAGGTAATGACACATAATGGAAGGGCCGAGGCGACTACAGGGCCCTTGTCATAGTATTGCTAGGTACCGGACTTAGTTGAGCACTGCATGTACAACTTAGAAGTGTGGATCCTAGAGAATTATTACCTCTATTGTGCATTTTGTGATAAGTGTGTGAACCACTGAAACACCAGGGGATTCTGAGCTGATACAGCAGACACAATAATACTGTTGAAAAGGGGCAGTCTGCGAATAAACAAGAGTATATGCTCATAAATGGAAAGTCTTTGAGAGCTGATGTAGCTCACAGAGTGTGGATCCTGAATTGCCCGACACCAGTTATCCTATCTTTCTTGCAGGAGTGTTTGGATGGCGGACACGTGCCCTCCAGGCTCAAAGTATATGTAGCTACTATATCAGTCTTCCATAGCAAAACAGATAATAAAAAAATTTTACAGTTTGGCACACTCCTGCTTCCTCTCACTTACTCGTCTCATTCGCTTCAGTGCTTGTATTGCACATAATTTATTCATTCCCGCAGGATTCACATTCACACCAAAAGCACACGCACCACTGATCTATATATGTGACGCACACATAAAGTGCCTCTCAAACAGCTTGCGAGTACCAAATTGAGTTGTTTTTCATGGCTTATTGCGCTTAAACAGTCAAGCATACACAACATTATGTCAAAATACCCTTGGTGAAAAGTCAGGTAAACACAGTCAGTTTGGGAATGTAAATAGTTAATGTTGTGCAACCATATATTGGATCCATACATAAACTCTTAAAGTGACAGCAGCCTAATAATCCTGCCGCTGTCTGTCATGTTAATTAAAAAAAGAAGACAAAAACAATATCACTTGCTGCTCTTGTAACTTTAATTATAAGCATTAATCTGTATTTAATTTTATTATTTTTCAATTTAATTACTTTATTTTATTTCTGTACTGTATCTTACCTGAATACTAGCCTACTGTTAGACCACCTGAAAAACTTAATGTTTTTTTTTTAATTTGTCTCTTTATTCTAATCTATTTATTTGTGCTACTTTGCCATTTGTTTATTTGTTCTTATTTTATTATTGACTGTTTACTTGTCTTTAAATAACTAAATAAATAAATAAATAAAAACTTCCCTGTGCTTTGAGAAAGCTATTGAAACAAAATGACCCAAATTATCAAAAAATTATAAGATAATAAAAATGTCTGTATGGCAGTATATATATATATATATATATATATATTTATTATATTATATTATATATGTCAGTTTTCCCCATGGTATCGAAAAATGCTATCGAATATCGATATTTTTCAAGGTATCGTATCAAAGTTAGAAATTTCAGTATCATGACAACACTAGTTTGAGCCCACTCAATAAGGGGTATGGCTTCCTCATGAGTATGGGAAAGCAGAATGTCTATCGAAGACATTTGTTTAACAGTAGGATGGGCTTCGCCAAACACTCGCCGAGACATTGCTTTCATGTCGTGTTACTATTACTTAAAGGTCCACTGAAGTGCCACCGAACGCACAACATTTTTCAATGTGTTGAAGTAATTTCCACTGAAACAGGAGTTCCCTTTCAATACTCTCACTCATACTGCGTATGGGGAAAAGCTCCTTTTTCCTCCTCGCTGAAGCCTTTTTCAATAGCGCAGTGTAACTGCACGTCTATTGGCTCAAAGAAATGAAACTCTTTGAACCAATGACGGCACGGCGTAGTCGCGTAAGCCTATGGCGCAACAGCGCACCAACAAGCCCGCCAAAACGGGCGTGGCTTATGGCTATATAAGCCGGTGTTTCGGCATGGGATTCAGTTCTCTCTCCTTCAGCGACGACTACGCTTCGCTGGATTCCTGCTGATCGCCTTGCCGCTGGAACAAGCTCTCTCTCCGCCGTAGAAGAGGCTTCGCAGAGGACAGCTGAAGACCGCCGCCTGCTCCCGCCGGCGGCGCCACAGACTGCCGCCCAGAGCGCCGCTCTCGACCGCCCGCCGCGAGCTTCCGGTTTCGCTCTCAGCGAGTCTCCTGCTGCCATCCGGCGAGCTTTTAAAGCGCCTTCAAGCGGTTCTCCGCCGCTGCTAAAAGAGCTTCTTCTGCGGTCTATACCGATCTAAAAGAGCCCACCCAAGCGCCGTTTTAACGGCGGCGGCGTTGTTATAATGCCGCGCCATGCTTGTGGCACCTGCAGAGCCCCTCTGCAGGACGACGACGGCCACGGTGAGTGCGTCGGATGTCTGGGCAAGCCCCATGCAGAAGCCACGCTCACCGAGACTTCCGAGCCGTGGGCTGGAAAAGCAAGAGGGCCCTTCCCTCCAAGCCCTGCCGTACGACCTTCGCCATTGCCGGCCGAGCGTACTCCTCAGCGGGACAAGCTGCATCAGCGCTCCACACGATGGCCATCCTTCAAGTCTTCCAGGCCAAACTCCTCCGTACCCTGGACGAGTCTGGAATCGACGCGCCGGCCTTCCGTGACCTACGCAGCGCCACTGACCTGGCCCTGCGCGCCACGAAGACCACGGCCCAAGCCATAGGAAGGTCCATGGCCAACCTGGTCGTTTTGGAGCGCCATCTCTGGCTCAACCTCACAGAGATCAAGGAAGCAGACAAGATGGCCTTCTTGGACGCCCCTGTCTCACCCTCAGGTCTCTTCGGGCCAGCTGTGGAAGGGTTCACCGAGCGCTTCTCCGCTGCGCAGAAATCGTCCCAAGCAATGCGACATTTCTTGCCAAAGCGCTCCAGCTCTTCATCCGCTGCAAGTCGGTCCAAACCTGCGCCGACCCAGCTCCAGAGCAAACCCGCCCCTTCCGCATCTCAAGCAGCGCCACCTAAGGAGCAGCGCCAGCGAGCCCGCCCTGCGAAGCGCTCCACGCTCCCGAGACGCCAGGGCCTAGGATAGTGCTGGACCCGACGCCTCCGGCGTCTTCCTGATCAAGTAGAAAGAAAGAGGATGGGGTCAGGTCTCGCCACGGCCGGACCACCCCAAAAGCTCTCTCGCACACATTCCCCTCCACCTCGCTTAGTTCCAGGTGTTGGGAATCATCGGGTTACGTGCCCTGGGCCCACAGAGGTTGCGCCCACACAAACCGCCGTTTTAACGGCAAACCCAATATTTTTAAATTCCCAAAAAGAGAGCAAATTTCCTCATCCTGTAACGACGGTGCAAAGACCCCTGCACAGTGGTCTGTCACCGGACGCTATTCAGCCCCTGGTCACACGGGTCGAGGCCTGGCAAGCCATCCCCGGAGTGTCACAGTGGGTCATCGGGACCATATCCCGCGGCTACTCACTGCAGTTCGCCCGAAGGCCCCCGCGCTTCAGAGGTGTGGTCACCACTTCAGTCAAAGCGGACGACGCGCATGTCCTCCGTGCAGAAGTGACGTCTCTGTTACAGAAGGGAGCCATAGAAATTGTTCCCCCCGCAGAGAGCGAGTTGGGCTTCTACAGCTGCTACTTTGTTGTCCCCAAGAAAGATGGCGGTCTCAGACCCATCTTAGATCTCAGGCTTCTGAACCTCTCCCTCATGAGACGGAAGTTCAGAATGCTAACACTGAAGCAGATCCTCGCGCAGATCCGCCCCGAGGACGCTCAGAGCGACGCACATACATGGGAAATCGAACCTAGGGGCAGACATGCTGTCACGGAGCAATGTCCCCTCAGACGAGTGGATGCTCCATCCCCAGACGGTACAAAAGATATGGGAGATCTTCGGGAAGGCAGAGGTAGACCTCTTTGCCTCAGAAGACAGCTCTCACTGCCCAACCTTCTTTTCAAAGGAAATGGATGCGCTGGCCCACGACTGGCCCAGGCTCCTCCTTTATGCCTTTCCCCCGATCGCGATGATTCCTTGTGTCATCAGACGGATCAGGGAAGACAGACACAGAGTCCTCCTGGTGGCCCCACTCTGGAGGACCCAAATCTGGTCCTCGGAGCTGTTCAGGCTCTCCACGAGAGCCCCATGGCCAATCCCCCTGAGACGAGACCTCCTCTCTCAGGCAAACAGGATGATCTGGCACCCCCAGCCCAAGCTATGGGCTCTGCACCTGTGGTCCCTCGATGGGAGCCGATAAGTCTCCCCAGGAACATTCTGCACACCATTTCTCAAGCTAGAGCTCCGTCTACCAGGCATCTCTATGCTCAGAAATGGTCGGTCTTCGTTGACTGGTGCTCAACGCGCAGCGTCGACCCTGTGGAGAGTGACATATCTCAGATACTGTCTTTCCTCCAAGAACGGCTGGACAGAGGTCTCACCCCTTCCACACTCAAGGTCTACGTTGCAGCCATTGGAGCGTTTCACGCCCCTATCGCTGACCAGACGGTGGGCAGAAACGGCCTCATTGTCCGTTTCCTAAGAGGTGCTAGGCGTCTTAACCCCCCTAGACCACTTACCATTCCCTCTTGGGACCTCTCCACTGTCCTTGCAGCCCTCAAAAGTCCGCCCTTTGAGCCACTGCGGTCAGCTGATCTCCGGCCCTTAACGCTCAAAACCGCTCTGCTACACGCACTAGCATCGGTTAAGCGTGTCGGCGACCTGCAGGCCCTCTCTGTGAGCCCTGCATGCCTTGAGTTCGTGGCACGGCGTGATTGTATTCGTTCCCCATACGCAGTATGAGTGAGAGTACGAGAGTTACGTACGTAACCTCAGTTCCCTGAGATACGGGAACGAGTACTGTGTGTTATGCCATGCCTCGACACTGCAGCTCAGTGTCGTCGCTTCAGTCGAGTTTAAACTGAATCCCCTGGCGAAACACCGGCTTATATAGCCATAAGCCACGCCCGTTTTGGCGGGCTTGTTGGCGCGCTGGTTCACATGACACTAACATGAAACCAGACTTCATTTGCCTCAATGGAAAGCATATTTACATTGTCTTAATTGTTCCCTGTCCCCTATGTAGTGCACTATGTGCCATTCACCATGTAGAAAATAGTAAATATGTGAACAAATGACCGATTTTAGCTGCAGCTTCAGCGTCTATTTATAATAGGGTGCGGGGTGAATGCTTATATCTTTTAAATGCAAATTTTGTCATTGTTTTTTTGTCATTGCACACTAGCTTATAGATGAGATTAAGGCTAACATATTCATAGTAAAAGCCAAAAAACTTCAATTTTGATTTCATGGCGACTTTAAAGATTCTGAGGCAATGTGATGTCACTCAGCGCCACTTTTTATAGGAAGCAAGCCTGACCCTATTTCAGGCTTGAACGCCCATTGTAGAACAATGGCATTATTCAATTCAATATTTCTTGGTGAAAGGTGTTTCCCCATTAAATTATGACACAATGTCTTGTTCCCTCATATTAATTGCTGGGCTCTAAGTGCTCAAAAAAAGTTAATTTAAATGAATTATTCAATGACATATACTTTTAAACAGTCACTTGTCGCCACCTAGTGGTGTAAGATTTAACTGATACAACCGTTATTTGAAGTGCCGAGTTAGTTTAAAAAGGTGGTTTGCTCAATTTTGATCACTATTGTAGACATCAGTGTTTAGCCTATATCCTAACTTTAAACTTTTATCTCAGTACTTCTGTGATAATTTGAATATTTAACACAGAAATAATCACTGTGTGATTCAAAACTGCTCTCTCTGGCTCAGCGCAGCAGCACAAACACAGATTTGAATGTTCTGGTAGGACCTTGTCAAAGGTTTAATAAACATGGGTGAATTGTTGTCATTAATAAAATAAGATCACATGGGTGCTTGAATCGAGATCGCAATCTTTTTACGATTAATCGTGCAGCTCTACTATGCTGCATGATGTGCCTGCGTGAGACTGTTGCTAACTTTGCTTAATGCTGGACAGTACTTAGTGCAAGTTTTTCAAATCGTTGTAATCAAATACAGTTTTAATGAAAATTAAAATATAAAACCGTAATACTAACTAGATTTTATCGTGCTTTATCATCAACCATTTCATCCCTACTTAGAGACAGTGCTGTTTTGTAGTCGATTACTTAATTCAAATTACATGACAAAAATTACATGCCTGTGTGATATATATTTTTATATATAAAATATGAAAATAGATTTTAAAAATACAGAAATACAGAAACAAAATTATTTTAAAAAGTAAAGATTCTGAAAGCATTGAAGGAGATCCCATAATAGCCTATTTAATATAGATTTACAGTAGAAACAATAAATTATATTATGATATGATTAATATATTTTAAAATATGATTGTTTTATTATAAATATGGGTATTATCTCTAAGATTGATACCCAATTTGATATATGATATTTGCTATGTGAATCTAACCATGTCATATCAAGAAATGGAAAAGTTAGCCAGCTATTCATTATCATGTTAATTATTGTGCCTTTTGCCCCAACAGCAGGTGTTTACATTTTACCCCAAATGCCATACTTTACATATTCTTCCGTTATTGAAAAACTGTTGCTTAAATTTTGAAAACAAAACATCTGAAAAAGAATTACAAAATGACTGACAGAATTCTTATGTGATTTATGTATTTACTGCTTGTAATAATTAGTAGACAACTACCTGGAGGAAGCGTGTCTTTTCACTGAGTTTTTTCTGTTCACACAGTGCCAGAAATACAGTTTTGTAGTGTTGTTCTTCACTCAATCTGTTACAACCTGTTTGTTGCCAACAAAGCAAATGTATCTGTCTAAGCACATGTTGCAAACCACTTGAAAAACACTGCAATGAAAACATCTAAATTGCTATTCTGTTTAGGAAGAGACAAAACCTTCTTTCACACAAAGGACAGGTAAACACTGCTGTTGTCATAGCAACAATCTCTAAAAGTTCATGTACAGTTTACTGCAATGTTTTGGGAAAGAAACGCATTTAAATGTGTAAGGGTATAAACAAAATGAATGCTCTATGTGTACAAATACTGGAGTCACTCCTGTACTAGCAATGTCTGACACAATAACCCATCGTGTTTTTTGAAATCTCACAGCTTTAAGCAAGATGCATGCAAACAGCTGTTTTGGTTTGGTGTTAAACCAGTGCTATTCTTGAGCAAAGTAAAATGAGCAACCACAGACATTTTTATGTTTCATAAACAATGTTTTGTCCACCACTTTGTCTTTAAAAGAAACCATGCAGACAGTTTATGCTGATACCTACTTCCTGAAAGCAGCACTAAAAAACCAAAAAAATTTTCCCGACTTGGCTAAATAAATATGAGGTGGTCTAAATGCAAAAGGGGCATTAATAATTCTCCCGTGCAGACAAAAAAAAAAAAAGTGCAAAAGGCATCCTCAAATGAAAACTCGTCAAGGCATCCACAAATAAAGTATCTTAAATTAATCTTAAATGTATTGTTGAGACATAACTGCCATGATCTTTTGCTTTAACAGGGTGCTATAGGGAGATGAATTAGACTAGAATTTCTAACACTGAAATGAATTAGAACCAGACCATAGCATATTATACTAAAAAAAACATTATACAAGTGCTAGCATAAAACGAGCTACAACCTTCAGTACTACAATAAAACTTTACAAACCAAAACTGTATTACAACCCCCTTTTGTTCCTTTTTTAAAAACTGTAATTCAATGCCATGTGAATTCTCTAGAAAAGGCCCCTCCTAATTTCACAACTGGTTTCTCTGAGATTTACAGACCAGTAGATCAGGTGACGGCATTTTTGTTAGATGTCTCTGAATGCAGTATTAAATTAATATTAAATACTACAGAAAAAAAAAACTGCAAATGTACCTGTAAAACCTGTAAATGTATATGCATTTCTGTACCCTCAGACTATTTAGTAGCAATGCTGATTTTGATGTACAAAAAAAAAAAAAAAAAAAAAAAAAAAAAACTTTCCCAAGATGGCAACATCCATTTCTCAGTAAAGAATAATATGCCATGCCTACAAATGGTCAAAAATAATACAAAAAATAATTTTATTATTATTATTATTATTATTATTATTATTATTATTATTATTAACAATAATAATAATGTAACAATCATATTACAAAATGACCCCATATTCAAAACAACCTTTTTCCCCCGGCTGGGATGTTTGTATTGGCAGTTGGGAAACATAAAGTGCTTTCTGCCATATTTGTTCCACACTGCCTAATCTTTTCCACTAAGTCTTCCTTCTTCACATGCACTGGACAGCCAAGCCCCCTTTTGTCTCTGAAAAAAAAAACAAGGTCACATTTCCTGGCGATGGCACCGGCCACATCTTGATTCAAGAACTTTCGATACAAGTCAAAGACCCCATTTTAAAATCCAGTACTTCACCATTTCAAGCAACCATTCTCATATGTGTTGGCCCACCTTCTAAATCTAACTCTCTCACAAAAGCATTAAATTTAAACAGGATTTAGTAATGTCAGCAATAGCCTGAAGAGAATCTCTGCATGAAAGACAAAAGGATAATTGACCCATAAATAAAACGTTTGTCACCAAAGACTATGTTTACATGGACAGCAGTAATCTAATTATTGACCTTATTCTGAATAAGACAATATTTTGATTAAGGCGTTTACATGAGCTGCTTTTAGAATCCTTTCATGTTCCTGTTTTACATGTCATAAAACATAGATCGATTAAGGGCACACGTTATTACGTCCCCATGCCGAGCTGTCAGACGTTCCCTCCAGAATTTCATGTATCAACATACAGTTTGTCTTCGTTATGGTACCATATACAGTTTTGGGCATTTCATTTTTAGTTTTACAAAAGCTTCAAGTGCAGTTAATTATTTGTCATGCTATGTGTGCAAATAGATGACGGTGTTCTCCAGCAACAGGCCTCCTCTGTACTTTCATTCTGCAACATTTAATTAATTCCAGTCCATGTAAACATATTGACTTACTCACATTTGAATGCAAGCAAGAGTAAGAGCTGTAGAAACGGGAAAGATTTTAAGTGAATAATGTAAATTATGTTGAGTAAATGACAAAAGTTGTCTGTAAACTATTCCTCCCATCAAAAAAGTTGAGTAACACTTTAGTTTAGGGTCCAATTCTCACTATTGACTTGTTGCTTATTAGCATGCATATTATTAGGATACTGGCTGTTTATTAGTACTTATAAAGCACATAGTAATGCCTTATTCTGCATTACCATATTCTACATCTTTAATCCTACCCACTACCCAAACTTAACAACTACCTTACTATTAATAAGCAGTATTTAGGTGTTTATTGAGGCAAAAGGCATAGTTAATAGTTAGTTAATAGTGAGAATTTGACCCTAAACTAAAGTGTGACCAAAATTACCCTGTTACAGGACCCCATGATCACCCCCCACAGTACCCCTGAGCACTTTGTGCTGGAGGGATACTTCTCTGGATGAAGGACAAAGGAGGAGGGGTGGACAGATGCCCAGTAGCCTTGTGTCTTGCATGGCCTTTCTCAATTCACTTGGCTGAGCCAAGAACAGGCCCCAGAATAAAACAGTTTGATTCAATACGGCTAGGCCTGAGGGGAATGACACAAAAAACAACAACGCACAATGCAGCAGCATTACCATTAGCAGCGGTAATGAGGATGCATCATAGACTGAACATACAAATTTGTATGAGAAAAGAATCACAAGACAAAGAGATATTTGGAAAAGTGCTTCAATAAATTAAGTGTTTTATGAGATTAAAATCTACTCATTCGTTAAAAAAAAAAAAAAAAAATAGTATAAAGTATAAAGCACAGTAAAGATACTGCCTCAGATTCTTTTTGACATTTTGCAATCAAAATGGTGGCCATGTTTATCAAGAATCACAAATGTCATCATAGACTATAATAGCAAAGACACTGCATGCCAATTAATGCTGTGATGAAACCCTCAGGTCATGCTTGTGATGACGGGTACCAAGCTTCATATCATGCCAAAGCTTTATGGTGATACAGCCTCATGACCATTTTGGCATGATCTTCATCAAATTTGCTGATGCACTATACGAGAATGGTCTGGTCTACAAATCTGAGTGCACGGATTGGAAATTTGTGGGTACGGTTTATTCATCTGTGGGCGAGATTTGTTAAATTGAGGGAATATTTTAAGAATCTGTGAGTACAGTTTATCAGGCATGAAAATGGGTCAGGGGTGAAAAAGGTGAGAAGAATATTACCCCTCTAAGGGGGTCCAGGGGCATGCTCCCCTGGAAGAAAAATTTAAATATTCCATATTTTAAAGCATCAATCTGATGCATTTTGAGATGCTTTTTTTGCCAACCTGGGGAGAGCTGGAGAAACTTAACTTCAGCCATGAGTCAAAAATTATTATGGCCTCCTTACTAAGTATTATGAAGGGGGATCGAGGGAATCTTTATTGGTGTCGATTTTCAGTCTCTTTTTAATGATAGGCTTTACGCATCTGTCAATCATCCCCACTTGCTATTTGGGGGAAGAACCTAGCACTATGATTGGTCGAACTCTTCTTCTTTTGCTGTTGCTTGATTTAAGGACTGCGTGTGCACAGAGGCGTCACCAGGTTTTTGCGTAGTTTAGAGTGACAAATCGTACCAGCGTACTTTGAAGTTAAAATGTGTATCCGCTACGCAAATTGCGTACAGGTTGGCAGGTCTGCTTATTAATAGAACGGTGGACCACTTTACCTTCTGCCTTGTCAGTCCCCTCACCTCAAAATCTACCTCCTCAAAAACGGTAGCGTTAGCTAATAATTTTCCACCAGAGCTTTAGCTAGCTGGCTAACGTTGCGTTGTCTCCTGCTGTGTTCAATGACTCAATTCATCAAGCTAATGTTAGCTAAGTCTATGTCAATAGAGCTCCTTTGTAACAACTTAGATATACCAGAAAATATTAAAATTATTGAAACCATCCAGGGCCGGATTGGGACTCATTTTCAGCCCTGCAGTTTCATAGTTTCATGCCTTAGACCGGCCCACTTTAATTCACGACTGACTATATTAAAATAATGTAATTAAAACCTCAGTATATAAGTCTGCAATAGTGCACTGTTCTCTACAACCTTGTAAATCAGTGTTTCTCAAACTGGGGTATGCGTACCCCTGGGGGTACGTGAGATGACAAAAGGGGGTACGCGAACAAAATGCGGAGTAGTTAATTTAACTCTACCATACCTTAACATAATATTAAAACAGAGCATGTATTTCTAACTGGCAAAATGCCGTAAATCCATTACATTTAATCAAATTACCTCATGTTTTGCAGTCTAAAATGACTGCATCCACACAAGCAGCGAGAAGGGTATTCCTGCACAACCGGAGGCTGCAGTTTCAGGACCGCAGATCTAGGACCGCAGTTCTAGGACCCTAGTTTTTCGTGACAGCGCCACCTACCGTACTGGATCAACACTAATTAAAGATGGACAACATGGACAGCAATCAGACGGTGAGTACCGATATTTAATTAAGTTTTATTTTATAACGTTTAAACGGTGCGAAGTTTACATATTGAGAACTGCTAACTATGAATTAATAATTAATTCCCACCAAATTAAGAATTTGTGAGCTAGTTTTATTAATTACTACGATGTTAATTCGTGGCCATGATTTCATAAATCCTTGTTGAGTTTTAATGACGAAGTATTATAAGTGAATCTAGCCAGCACATTAATTAAACTTATCAGATGACAAGAGCATGGTTGATGTAAGGTTTGTAAGATTTACCTGCAGCTTAATGTATTAGTGTGAATAGTGTATAAACTTCATGCTGGTGCTACTCGTGTATGGATGGACCCATGTTTAATAGCTTGCTGTTCAGTAGTGCTATAACAGTATATTTATATTAATGTTTTTCATAGGCCATCATATATGCCCTGGCTGCCCTCCAGAATTTGTCCTTGCAGGAGGCTGAGGAGGTCTTCCTTTCTGGTCCAGATTATCATTTCAGCTCAGAGTACAGTATGAATTATTTTTGCACAATGCCTAGTGCACCATTTTGCTACTGATATTTCTGTTATCACAAAAGTGATTGTTCTCTGATAACTATTTCAGTGAAGTGGAAGAATTTAATAGAAAGATTGACAAACAATTGAGGAAAGAAGGGAGACCATTCAATTGGTGGGTATTGCTCTTATGTACTTAGACATTTGAAGTTTATAATTTGATGTCAGTAACATGAATATTCTGTTTGGCTCACTCTCTAAAACTCCAACAGTGCATAAGTGTTAAATCATATATATTCCAGTTGAATATGTTAAACAAATGTTTCTTATTTATCCCTCTCTCTCTCTCTCTCGCTCTATCTTTCTCTAGAGTTGAAGCCTACAGCCATTCTATCCATGCAGCAACTGATGGAAAAGGGGTTCGCTTTGGTGCTGTTGTCGCAAAAATGACATATATATATATATATATATATATATATATATATATATATATATATATATATATATAAACAAACATTCTTGAATCATTCTTGTGTCTTGTCTTGCCTCTCAACAACCTTTAAAATATCGGCTGTAATTTAGTGACTGCATACGCTGATTCCAACTTTAACTTACCTGATAATAATTCACTTTAAGGAGGTTAATCAACATACTGTATAATTCAAGAGACTAAGACTTTTAAAGTTCTCAATTTTTTACAATTGTTTTAAAATTGATATACAATTTTCATTTATATTTTGTGTAAATTCATGTTTAAATTTAAAATTGTGACTCAAAGCACACTTAGTAATTAACCTCTGCTGCATTTTGAATCAAAAATCACATTTAAAAACAAATACTACTGAGATTAATATATTGATGATATATACAAACAAGGCCCTAGAACTGCGGTCCTGAAACTGCAGCCATCGCTATATCATCCAGTACGGTAGGTGGCGCTGTCACGAAAAACTAGGGTCCTAGAACTGCGGTCCTAGATCTGCGGTCCTGAAACTGCAGCCTCCGGTTGTGCAGGAACATACTATTGCAAGCAGCATGCATATGATAGATTGCGTGCAGTCTGCTGCCTTAAATCGCGCTAAATTACTGCCGTTCTCGACAATGCACCTTTGTAAAAGTGGGGATTTAGCACTTGCATGAAGAACAAATATAGACACAGATAGTGGATTTATATCAATTTAAGACTCAAACTTTCTTCGATACAAAAACATACCTTGTGTGAGTTCTTGTATTTAATGTTGATAATGAGGAAGAATGCAATTGTACCCAAATATCCACATGACTGCAAACGTGCATTATTATACAACCGGTCAAAAAACAAAATGCACATTTTAAACACAGTACTGTCAGTATTTACTCTATTTTGCAACGAAAAAATATTTCTAACGAAAACCAGAGCAGAACTACGACACACGAATGCGGCTTTGAACGAATCGTGAGAGTCAATGATTCAATTGTTCATTCACAGCCACTTGCTTCATTACTGAATGAATGACTCGATGACTCACTCATAAAAACAGTGACTTGCTGCCACCTACTGGCAGTTTTAGTTTAATATTTAAAAGTATCACTTCGTTTTACCATCATTGCATATTTCTCTATTAAACATTTTTTATAAACATTATTTATTTTATAAAGTTATTCATAAACGTAAAAATATGCACTGGAAAATCAATTTAGGGGGCAAATATTGTCCCTTAATGGAAAAGGTGTGACTGCAGTCGAAGTGGAAGAGAGGGGGTACAGAAGGATGGGAATCCCTTCAGGGGGTACTCCACGCTAAAAAGTTTGAGAACCACTGTTGTAAATAATTGTATTTTTCAAAAATATCTTCAAATACCCATGATGGTACAAATGATAGTACAAAAAATGCTAAAATTTGATATAAAGTTATTTTTATAGTTATAATAATGATTTTATAATGTGAACCATTGATTAATTCTCTAGCCATCTAGTGGCTGTAGTTAAAAAAATCATGTTATTTTAATGTTAATTTTAATTTTAATTTAAGTGTTTGCTTTCCAGTAGATGGCAGTAATCGTCCACTAAACCCAGGCACATTTTTCATGTCTATCACTATGAATGAAATTTAGAAATGTAGATCTTTATTAAAGTGGATTTAACATAAAATGTTGCTATTTTATATAAATGTATATACTTAAATTATTACAAATTGAGGCAAATAAATAACACAAAATACCATTAATCCTACAAAATTGCACAATTTTACAGTTAAATATTAAAGTAGGCTATTACGTTTGTTTAAAAAAAGTTACATGTTACAAAATCACATTTTACTGTCTGGTTAAGCTAGTTGGACAGAAAAATGAATATTGTTGGCCAATGTGTAATAGCATATCAAGCAACATAACATAAGTGATAGGCCATATTTTATTATTTGCCTACTATTATTACGATATGAGTAAGCTGCATACATGCCTTTATCTTTGCATGTTTTCCCCTCTTCCTTTTTATTTATTTACGTTACTTAAATCGGCCTCCGGTGGCTTAGACCTTTTGTCTTACCATAATCTAGTGTTGATTTAGAACTTGTCCCGCTGTCCCTACAGACGTCACCTCATCCCTTCTTCTCGTATACTTTTGAGTGAGTTGTCTTCTCCGGGCACACACTCCGAGTCCCTCCCGACCAGGGGTGAGTTTCCCGAAAGCATCGTTGGTAAACCATGGTCGTAAGTCCCATTGAACTCTATTGGTAACGACGGAACTTGCGACCATAGTTCGCTTTGGGAAACGCACCCCAGGTTAATTTACCCACCGAGTGACATGATATCATTGACGTTGCGTGCAAATGAGCGGTAAAAACCCGATCGCGCATTCGTTTGTGTTTTTTCTTGCGCGGGTACCCCGCGCAATAACCACACAGTGCACTCAAAGCATCTGCTCCTTACTTCTAATTTCTCTCAACATGAGAGAGGTGTCAGTGAACAAATAGGAAAACAAAGTAACTTGCATTACTTATTTAAAAAAGTAACTCATATTTTGTTGTAAATTTAAAGGGGACCTATTATGCCCAATTTTACAAGATGTAAACATAAGTCTCTGATGTCCCCAGAGTGTGTATGTGAAGTTTTAGCTCAAAATATCCCACAGATTATATAGCATGTTTTTATAGCATGTTAAAATTGCCACTTTTTTGAGCCAAAACGTGCCGTTTCCGTGTGTGCCCTTTAAATGCAAATGAGCTGCTGCACTCTGCCTAAGAGGGCAGAGCTTCAAGAGCTCGTTCTCTGGTGTCAGGATTCATTTAGGACGCACTATAATGACAGAAACTGCCATGTTGTTTTTATTGTTGTTTTTATCCACTATATTAGTACAAGCCTGTTGTACCAGACCACATTCGACTTTACCAATGAGTTTAAAGTTTATTGTACTTCACATAAAAGATGAAGCATCCATTTTCACTCTAGAAAATCACTGTAAGAGCTTAATAAAACAGTGCAAGTGTGCATTAAAATATTATCCATAAACTCTCTCTCTCCCTTGCATTATCATCAACATACATAGCGAATTACACAGAAACACTCGTCACAACTAACAGTAAACAAATATATAAAGACCTTATGCCTTTTTGGGTGGTGCTTAATAAACTGGTAAACTTTATACCTGTTAATTTAACTCAGATGAACTGTAATAAAGTGCTCTCATCTTCATTACTGCCATATCCAGTATCACTCTGGAGGCTGTAAGCTGGATCACGAACAGTACTTATTTATCCTTGAGTAACAAATTTTTAGCACAACCTCAGACATAAACAAATTTAGGTAGAGTTGAGGGAGCATTTTCTTCGAAAAAACAAAATTAATCCACCTCATCTTCAGCGGCTCAGATTTCAGGAGTAAATGGAGAGAGCTATGTGGATTAATCCATCCAGCTACAGAACACCTAAAACGCTTGGCAGACGTTCTCATCAGTGCAGCAATGGCGGACTGTACAACTGGCTGTGAACTCGCTCAGGGCGGTTCTATGTTAAAACGGCTAATTTTTCTATGTTACAAATTCGTGGACGGGGCCTGTGGTTAATGTGACGTCACACTGTCAGGGAATCTGGAAACGGCTTATTCAGAGACAATGCTTATGATTTATGGGGATGATTGGATTTTTATCATTATAGGGTGGTTGTACACAGCAAAATCCCCAGAGTTAAATTAACACCCAAAGTGTACATATGAGTCCATCTTGCTGGGTGTTAAAAGTAACACTGAAGCAGTGTTAAAGTTAATGAGATACTCGATTGATGATTGAGTGATGATTGACAATTAGTGGAGACACCTGATGTTAATAAGCAGAATCATTGAAGAAACAACAAGAGAAAAAGAGACAGACACAACAACTACAACTGACTTCCAGCTATTAAACATCATTACACTTATTATTAACCAGTTTGATTTGATTTCTGTCATACATCAACAAAAGTTCTTATTGAGAAATAACAGATGTTTAGATGTTAATGTTTTAATGAACTTTTAGTTTGAAGTCACCATGATGGTGAAAAGCATTTCCTTTATTTGGGCTCTTGACTCTTAACATTAATTTATCTCTGGCTGTTCCAACTTTGTGTTTGTAGAGCACATTTGTGCTTTCCCAAAAGTTGATGATCAATTTAGCTTCACAATGCTTTGGGAAGTCAGAAATGTCAGCCCAATCAGCGGCAAGATGTATATAAACCACGCGGTATTAAAGAGACAGCTCACACAATGTGTATTAATGTAACATAAAAATACTATACTTATATATTTTGCCGTTGTATTGTAAAGTGACACTTTCATAAACTTTTCTATACTCCTCTCTGATTATATAATGGTAAATATTACAATATCATAGCACAACAACAGTGATCAGAAATAATGATAAGCCTAATACTCACAATAAAAATAATATAGATCATAACACAGTGATAAAGAATATATAGATAAAGAAGTGGATTATCCTTGACCTGAAATGTTTGTCTTTTTATCCTGAAATGCGTGGCAAATGTTGTATCACAATAACTAGAAGTTTCCATAAAATCCCTTTACTCGATTGGGATGTTCTCTTTTATTCTGGACGGAGGGCAGTGACTGTAATATTGAGCGTATTTTGTAGTATTAAACACATATTTATACCGATTTCATCAGGCTCTAAAAAAAATTCTTCAACAAGAACACAAATAATAGCTTCTCAGCTGCCATAGTTGCAACACTTGCGTCATCAGAACAGGGTGTTCAACGCACCACCGTTTCCGTTTAAAAAACGTTTTGCTACATTTTGTCAGGGCTGAACGCAGCCCTGGACTCATACGTACACTTTGGGGTGTTTATTTAACATTGGGGATTTTGCTGTGTACACACTGCCAACACACATCATAGCCAAACACCATGGAAAAGTGAATTTTGCATAATAGGTCCCCTTTAAAAGTAGTGCGTTACTTTACTAGTTGCTTGAAAAAAGTAATCTGATTATCTCTCTCTCTCTCTCTCTCTCTCTCTCTTTTTTTTTATTTTGTTATTATTAAAAATAAAATAGTGGGTATTAAAAAGTACACACCCCTGTTAAAGATTTTTGAGATGTAAAACAAAAAGGAATCCAAATAAAATAATGTCTTGATGATCTTTTTCCACATTTAATGTAATATTGAAAATAAAAATGTTTGTAACAAATGAATAGAAAGGGGACACACCCCTTAAAATGGCTGAAAGTCCAGGTTTAGCATATTGCAACCCTGTTCCAGTAATTCTGCAAATTTTTATTTATTTATTTATTTATTTATTTTTTGGATTTAGGTCTGAGAGTGGGCTCTGACTGGACCATTCCAAAATGACGTTCTTGCTTTAAAGCCAATAGTATGTTGACTTAGATTTATGTTTGAGTATATTATCCTGCTGAAAGATGAACTTCCTCTTTAATGGAGGCCTGCGGATTTTTAATGGAGGCCAAAATGGTCTGGTACTTGGCACTATTCATGATTCCTTCGGTCTTGACCCAGCTGAAGAGAAGCAGCATAATAGCATGCTTGCACCTCATAGTCAGCGACAAGATATTTTCCAATACCTCAAAAAGTTCTGCGATACGATTACGATTCAGGGGTATATCGTTCAACTACTATTCCTGCAGTTCTCGGATGTGCAATGTTGAATTTTTCTGTCGAATTTGAACCACTGGATTTGTGGAAGCAAATTTGTAAAGCGAAATAAATTGGACCTAAAATTGCCTGCCGAATATTATAGGTTGTATTTTTAAACAGACCAAATATTTTGGAAGTGAAATATGAAAGGTGAATATAGATTATTGAATTTTTAATAATGAAAATATGTGTGAAATGTTTTGAAGTGAAATATTCATAGCTTAAATGTACAACCATGTTGAATTTCAGCCCATATAAATGCAAGCCCTAAAAATACAATGCATCAAAATGCAAGCACGGTTACTGCAATGCATATTTTTTTTAAGTTAGTGCAATTCAACAAACTGTTTTGTTACAAAAACTTTTGTCATTATTTTACTTCCATAGGCTATTAATATTCTTTCATTGTGCAAAAGTATTATAATATGAAAGGCTTCAATTCAGAGCAGCACAAAGCACTTTTGCGCATACCGTGTGCAGAATGATGTGCTTGAAGCATCACAGAGTCACAGCGCACTCCTATGCAGCAGTTTATTGAGCATTTTCTTTTAACAGTTTTAAATTTCAGTTACTGTGTGTGATAAGAACGATTCATAGAGCTCTATTCTCCAGTGTTGTGATCTAACAGACACCCAGTAGAAAGTAACATGATTTAGAAACAGCAATAAACTCTCTTAAGATAAGTCCTTTCATGCAAAACCATAGACTTTTATCTACTGAAGCAAAAAATAAGTAAAAGAAATTCAGTGGCCTATTTGTGCACTGTTTGAGATGTGTGCGTGTTGCTTTTTGCATGGCTTTAAACATAAGCAACTTATATACTTTCCTTAAGATTCAGCACTCGCCCAATTGGGACAGTGACAGTTCCATCTACTGTCCAGAGTGTCTTTCACAAGCTCTGAAAAGTAGTTTAAACGAGAATGCAGGCATTGGCGATAATGCATATAGACTGACATTGTGTGAAAATGTGGAGAGTGTTAAAACAAAGGTGCCTCTTAAATATATAAATAGCCTACACGTATCGTTTTTTTTGTGTGTTGCATTGATACATTGTATCGTTAGACATTAGATCTATGTATCGATCTACATTGATGTATTGTTTCACCCCTAATAGTGACATGCACTGACCAGCTGTTGTCATGTTTATTTCTGCTGTGTGATAGGCTGTTAGATTAATCCATATTGAGTAAAAATATCTGCAGCTGATCATTATCGATGTAAATTTTTTATCATTATCTCCATATGATAGTTTCAGCCTCCTTGACAAGTTTTAGTTTTGTTTTTTTACATAAATTTTTGACAGGTGCCCTGTTCTTTGAAATGTCATTGTGGTGCCCCATTGTTTCTATTTGTGCCATGGAATACCTTAAAAACCATCCTAAACATTTATTGTTTTGGAAACACCCTTCTACCAATACCTCTTAACAATGAGATCCCAATCTTTTGTAAGCTCTTCGCAGGCCATGCATTGAACAATAAGATCAAGACCAAGAAGATGCAAAGGAAATCCTACAGAGATATCTGATTTTTATTTAGGGTTAATCAGCATCATTAAATGATGACTGGAGGATTATAATTACTTTTCCATAAGAGTTTGAATGTGATTAATTCCATTTATTCCAAACATAGTAACATGCCTCATTGTAAAAGTTTCTATTAGTTAGCTGAAGGATTATTTCAATATTACATTAAAAGTGGAAAAAGCGCTTAAAGGGGTGGTTTATTGCGATTTTACTTTTTTAACTTTAGTGTGTAATGTTGCTGCTTGAGCATAAACAGTATCTGCAAAATTACAGCGCTGAAAGTTCAATGCAAATGGAGATATTGTCTTTTAAAGATAGGGCAGTTTAATGCCTACAAAAACGACCAGTTTGGACTACAACGAGCTTCTTCCCGGATTGGTGACATCATAAATGTCGTGCGGCATTATAGAAGCAGAAGAGTTGTCTACACCAGACGCGCACGACGTGTCAAAATATAATAGAACCCATTATAATCAGTGATATTGTCTACACTGGATGCGGCACGGGAGACAGCTTCCAGAATCTACATGAGTTTAATGCTGGATTTGCACCAAGGCTATTACTGAAGGATGAACCTGTTCCCACTTTAAAAGCAGAAGCTGCTGTTTATGGGCCCCTAACTGTAAGAACGTTTTATTGTTTGTACATGTCTTATGTTGCTATTTTTTGGTTGCATCAAGGACGTAAACAAAGACCAACACGTTTTTGCTTTGCTAGCCAGTTAGTTAAATTCTATTGCATACTTCTCCAACAAACGCCAACAAACACCAACAAACTTCTATGTTCATAGACAAACAGTTCATCATAATTGCTATCTGGGTCTGATTCGGGCTCAATTTGATACAGCAATATAGACAACATTATTTGTATTTCCACTGAAGCACATGTAACTAATGGTAAGGGGTGTGGCGTTTCCAGACGCTTCAGCGAATCACAATAAACTGAGCACATTGCGTATTTCGGAGGGAGTGGTATCATAGAATCAGGAAGTCAAACCAGCGGTTCAAATGAAAATGGAAAGAGCGGCATAAAATAGAAGGTAAAATATATAAAAATACAGCGTTTTTTAAAAACAAAGAATTAAGACATGTTAAACCGCGCCCCATAAACACAATCAAGCCTAGGGAAAAAAAAAACACTGAACCACCCCTTTAATTCATTTAGCAATAACATTTTTTAGCAATTTGTATACCGACTGTAAGTATGTCAGGACAGGACAATTTTAATTGTAATTCTACATTACAGTAAAGATAATTTAGTGGGAATCGTCATTAACTGCCATGACAACATCACAATACAAAAGAAAAGGCTTTGTTACCGTGATTCAGACATCTATTAGTATTTCTATCATGACCCATCAAAAGCATTTTTTTGTTGTTATTTTTGAACAAAGTGCCTTAAACACAAAACACAACTCAGTTACAACTCAGTGACATTATTGATTCCACTTCTCAAAGACTACATAAACCTTTTCAAGCTAAAGGGAGAGCGAGCACAGCAACAGTGTTGTCGTGTGGTTTTGTGTTTCCCTTTCATTTGAGCAGCCCTGCCCTCTTGCCACATGGCCTGTCTTATGTCATACCCACAATGCCTCGCGGATACCTGTAACCACTCCTGAGGACAGCAAGGTCAGTGCACATGCACAAAAAAATGGAGACACACACAAAACCTTCAGCCTAGTGATCATAATTCAGTATAATGAACAGAGACCCTCTGCACAAACAATAGGTAAATCCAGACAATGCCAAGGTCACTACAGTTATTGATCAATCACTTAAATGTGAACAACTTGGTGACATCTGGGGCTGTATTCACAAAACATTTTATCTTACCACTAAGAGTTCTCCTAAATAGCAGTAAAAGTTCTTAGCTAAGAGTTTCTCTTAAAACCTATTCACAAAGCTGCTGAGACAAACTTTTACTAAGGAATAGAGAGAAGTCTTAAGCTAAGAGTAAGGGCAGGGTTGACCTCGTTGCTATGGAGTAAACACATAATGATTGGCTGATGGGGGAGAAGTCAGTGATTTAATCATAGAAATATTGTAGAATGAGGTGTCATGTTTCCACATTAAAATAAAGGTTTTAAAATACAAATGTTGCCCTATTCAAATAAATATTTTTTAATAAAAATGTTGACAGTCAAAATAAAATGTTGCCATAAAAGGTTTTAAAATAGGCTAAGTGTCACTAATTAAACTAGTATATACAGTCACCTCTTGGATGTCTGCATCTCAAGAGATTGCAGAATTCAAGCAAGAAATTATGTTTTATAAACAAAGTTTGGGAGAAACAAATTCGAACAGTTTTTCTAATCAGCTCGAGAGGAGGAATATATACACAGACGAAAGCCGACTCGCCTAGTTACTTCGACAGTTTTCTGCATCCCTCCGCCACCCAACTCTTCACTCTCGGCTGGGGATACGGAGATAACTTTGGGTTTGGGCTAAATTCCAAGCTCGGAGCCCTGAATCCCCTTGGACAGCACACCAAATACACTTATAATATATATATATATATATATATATATATATATATATATATATATATATATATATTTTTTTTTTTTTTTTTTTTTTTTTTTTTTAACTCTATTCAATCATTTGTAAGCGTGAACTCATGAAAACCATTGCCACAGGTAATCAGACAATATTTATTTATTTGTTAAAGTTGCTATCTATCTATCTATCTATCTATCTATCTATCTATCTATCTATCTATCGATAGATAGATAGATAGATAGATAGATAGATGCCATCTCAAAAACTAGCGTCTCATTGTAGATTCAAATCTATAAATAAAAATGTATTGCATTTATGAAGAAAAAGTTCAGCAACTAAGGCTCTATTGCTGTTGCCTCAATGGTGTACAGTGTCTTTGGGTGGATTAGGACTGTTTGTGATTTGGTCTTAGTGACTTAGGAGTCCTCTTGACTACTCCTAACGTTTCACAGATTTAGGAGCTACTTTTAGTGCTAAAATGCTTTGTGAAATACTCTTAGAGCAAAAATTTAGGAGTCCTAAAATTAAGACTGACACGCCCATTATTTTTAAGAGTTTCTCCTAAATCAGCAAGTTAGGAGCTACTTTTAGCCTTAAGATGTTTTGTGAATACAGCCCCTGGACTTCACAAGCTTCTTATACAAGCATCTTTTTCTAAACACAATAAAAGTATGAAAACAACAAACATGTATCTTTGAATCAGCATATTGTCAGTTGGCAAATAACACTTTTTCTTAAAAAAAAAGTTCAAATACATATGGTGTGTAGAGGACAAATGCACATTTTAGATGTTGTAACTGGTCATAATTTCTGCACAGCATGTATTATACCTGTAAATTAGTTTTTATATTTATCATTGCTTGACATGTCAACCACCCATATGGAGTACAAATACGAAAATAGCTGTGACACTAAAATTTTGATCTGTAAACATGATACCAAATATACAAATTTCTATCTCTGCTAGAGAGGACTCAATGGCAAATCATGGCAATGGCAAATCAATGGCAACTCATTTAAAACCAATACTAACAAGATAAATATAATCAAAAATGGCATGTTTGTACACCTTAACAAGGCAATGAGGCAAAACTGAGATTTAGGCCTGGTTTCACAGACAGGGCTAAGAACCCTCAGGGGTCTGAAGATTTTTGGGACCCTGGAGAAGTTTTGACATGCCCTGACATTTGTGCTTTTTTCAGTTGTTCATAAACATATTAATGGGAAAAGTGTCATTACACTGTATTCAGCACAAACTAGGCTACAATAATATGTGAGGAACATGTATGTACATGTTTGTGTTTTTGAAGGAATAACGTTTATGCGTGGTTATTGAAAAAACAAAAAACTTAAGTCACTGAAATAAAGCCAAAAAATATATATTAAATCTTTGTACACAAGACTTCTGGGTATTTGAGGTTGTAGACTAGAGTTTTTGCTTCAAAATGAGGTAAAAATGATGCTGCCTGCTTGTTCATATAAAACAATAGAGAGATTTAAATCTTCTAAAACATCTTTGGTCAAGAAACACAGTATGCGTGGAGGCGTGAATTCTCATGTATAATGGGTGATTCTCACCTGAGAAGACAAAAGAATCACATAATAATGACCTGAAATGACTTGCATATTAATGAGGCCTTTCAGTCAGGTAGGCTGTGAAAAAACCTGTGAGACATTGATCATGTCTCAAGCTCATGGTGTATATCAAACATACAGAAAAAACAGCAACACTGTGAAATATTATTACAATTTAAAATAATGGTATTCTATTATATTCTTTAAAATATAATGTATTTCGGTGATGCAAAGTGTCTGAACAATTATGTTACCTCTATGGCATTTCATATAGGCTTTTAGCTTAAAAGCATGCACATTTGGAGAAATATTGATGGATTCTCATATGTTTGTCAATTTTCTATATAGAAGAGTAATATTTATTTCATACTTTATACTTTATACATTTATTTATACTCAATTCATACTTGCAGCCAGAGGGCGCTCTGTACACCTTTAGTCCACAAATGCCTGAGCACTAAAGAAGAATAGGCAATCCAGGAACTAACCGAACTAACAGAGGACAGAGATCGCTAACTATGGCTATTCAAAAGACTTTTCAAGACAATAAATACACGATTGAGACGATGTATGCATGTATTTACTCAGAATTTGCGTCCGAATAGCGCTGGCTCCGTGGGCGTGGCCACATTAGCGGATAATGAGCTGAATCACGGATTTCTGACATGGCTCTCTTTTCATACAGATTACATAAACACAGAATGTTTGTTTTACTTACACGATTTAAAACCTGACATTTCAACGTTTTTTTAGACATAAGTGTAATTTTTTTGTGATTAGTATTCACTAAGTTACAGTTCATTTTCTGAGAACTATCAGATTGGACTTCCTTCAGAGGGAGAGGAGAGATCATGCATCAGGTTAGTTCTCTTTATTTTACAAAAAGCACAACATTTTGTTTTTACTCTGAGTGTACACAAATAAAATATTCCACAGATTAAAATGGTGTATAACTCTTAATTGTATGTGCAACATTAACGGAGTATTTTGAGTCTTTCACACTGGTAAGAAAAAACCGCGGTGGTATCGCCGGCGATACCATCAGACCTCAGAGTGTTAAGCTAGGATTAGGTCTTAGCTCAAGTAGGCCATTTAAGTAACTTTTACAAATGTGCCATAGAAGAAAAAGACATTAGGCTACTGATGTGCATTGTTTTGCATACACACACACACACATTCATTATATATATATATATATATATATATATATATATATATATATATATATATATATATATATATATATATATATATATATATATAGAGAGAGAGAGAGAGAGAGAGAGAGAGAGAGAGAGGTTAAAGTGAATTGGCTTAGTCATCTAACTTCAAAGAGGCGGATATAAGTGCATTCTACCTGCACGCTGACACACCCTACAGCACCTACACGCTTTATTTCAGACACCACTGCCATCTCAAAAACTAGCTGCCTTTTAGACATCATATGCACTTAATTTTAGACCAAAAAATGTTGTCTAGGTAGACAATAGATTTTGACATACAGCCAGTATCTCGCTTTCCTAACGAGGAGGCCTGTGAACGAGCTCCGGCGTCCAACTGTTGCATCTTCACAAGATAGAACAACTTCACACACACAGCTCGATCATACTTACTTTGTGGCAATAAAAAGCAAACTAGAGTCCGTGTTTTAACAACAAATGTCTACCGACTCGTGGAAATAAACACGCCTTAAACAGAACGACAACGAAAATAATACATTACGAGACATTCTGAAACTACCAGCCGGAGAAAAATAAACTCAATGCGATTGTCTACATTAAGCAACTTCAAACGCAGCAGTACATACCAGCCGTTCAGAGCACTATAGGAAAACACGATGACATGTAGGCAAGTTGCAACTTTCAGCCTGTCCACTCCGTCTCGAGCGAGAATGAAACGTCCACTCAGTGCGAGCGCGCCGTTTATTCCTGGAAACTTTGTTTCTGTTCAACACTAGTCTGTATTGCAGCAAGTAGGCGCCATGTTTGTGTTTTGTTACTTTGGTGCGCTCTCGGGTTTCTCGGACTGACTGCTGGAGGCGGGTGGACCCGCCCAGGAGTGACTCGCTGCTGCATTTCCCTCTGTCTTCCGCCCTGCGCCGACTCATTATGCCATATATCCAGAGAGTAGTGCGCACCATGATTAACAGGTGGCTGGTACAGGTTTTACACCCTAGAGCACATACAATTATACTTATTTTCAGTATACTAATGCTTGTAGTTTGTGATTGTACATTTGCACAAATTAAAATAAAAAAGCAAAGACAAAGAAATACATTTAAATGAACCAGAGATAAAATGTGTTTGCAAAAAAAAAAAAAAAAAAACTTTATTACAAAACATGAACACCAAAATTTAGCCAATATTTACCTTTTACAATTAGTTTGTACATACTAAAGTTTAGTACTGATGTCATAAGAATTTACATGGTTCAGAAAAAAAAAAAAAAAGGGAGTTAGTTGACAATAGCCTTAAAATGGTTCAAAGATTAAACTGAGCGAAAGCACATCAAGCAGTGAGTGAATTTCATTTGGCAGACACATTTTGCATCATACAGTTACAGTGGTTGAAGATATGTTAGTATTCATCAAGAGACAAATTCACTAAACTGGGCAGGGTGAATTTCTCAGCAGGATAAGGAGGGGAGAGATTCTCAAGCTGGTCCAAATCAAGAGAGAACAGCCTCTCGTTAGCAGTCCAGTGGCTCAAACCTTGGCTCTTCCTTGAATGTACTGGGGAGTCTTTGAAAGGGGATTTATCTAAAGAGGCCTCCAAGCACATCTTTGATGTCAGTTCAACAGGTGGCAGTATAAGTTCTTCCTCTCGCTCCTTGTTACTGTGGATCTCTGCTGAACTATCACTGTTAAATGACACATCATCCTCAGAAAGGTTTGGGAGCTGCTCCTGAGCAATGCTGAATTTAATAACATCACTTGAGCTTTGGCTGTTAAGAGCCTCCAGCTGTGAGGAGTCCCATGACACAGTTGAGTGAAGGGATGACCCCTGCTGGACAGGAAGGGGAGTGCAATGGGCAAGAGTAGTTGAAAATAAGAGGGAAGGCTCTGGACTTGGTCTGGTGCAAGAGCTGTTCGCCTCAACCATGGGCGTCTTGAGCCAAGAAAGACTGTCTTGCCGATTCAGAGATGCTTGTTTCTTCTCAGCCATGCCTTCTTCCACAGCTTTTCTCCACGAACTTCTCACATCCTTAACTAGGGAGAGTTTATATTAAGAAATAAAAACAAAGCTACTTGTTTTACAATATTTCTAACAAAGAGTGAGCTAAATATTTATATACACCAAAATCCTAAATGAATTGAAAGACTTGTACTTAGACTGTCAGGGGTGCGGCATAGCTGTTTCCTAGCTGAAAAAGGGTCAGATATGGCATTTAGTAACTGCTCAAGATCCATATCACTCCTTCCATTGACTGGACTCATGATCACTGCCTCTGCAAACTGGGAACCAAACAGCAAATTAACCTTTTAACACTACATTTACATAAACTCAAGCAGAGGATTGTCTGCTCCGTATCTGTCCGTGGCGATTTCTCTCAATTCGCACCGGTCATCAAAGAGCAGGTTTAATATAGGGAAAACTTGTGATGGGCAGAGCACTGCTCAGGACTGCCCATGTATCAGTTTCCCAGAGCAAAATGTACAAGACACTAAAATGCAACCACAGGAATTTTAATCTGTTGTATAGATATATAAATAAAGTACAACATCAGTAACCTGATGAACCACTGTTATTAGTAGTAGTGATTTCTGCAATGCAAATAATTTACTTGTAGATGTAGTTAATAGAAAAACAGACCCAACTGTCATGACATGCACACTGCTTGTTCTAAGTAATTGACTCATTCATTCAAAGGGGCATATTCAAAATAATAGGGTGGATTTTAATGACAATTCACTCGTTGTGTGAAATAAAAAAAAAAAAAAAAAAAACAGGTGTCATTAATTGTTCTTTAGAGAGGAAGAGTAACAAATGGGTTTGGTTTGGTTTGATTTAATTTGACTGGAGAAGGGAAAACAAAAGTGTAGCCAATTATAGGATGCTCAGCTAAAATGATCTCAAATGCTTTAAAATGGCAACAAAAACCTAAAACAAGCAGAAGAAAATGAGCAACTACTGTTAAAACAGATTGAAGAGTAATCAGAAGGGCAAAGATTCAGCCAATCATCACCTCCAGAAAGATTAAAGAATATCTAAAATTACCTGCAAGTACTGTTACAGTCAAAAGACATTTGATCGAAGCTAAGCTATCAGCAAGAAGCCCCCTGTAAATCACCATTGTTGAGAAAAAGAAAAAAAACACAGCATCACATACTTGACTTGCCAAGTTGTCATACTCCAAATCTAAAATTTGAGCCTTGTTCTTTAGGACAGATGCCTTTGTTGACTGTAGATTTCTGAGGTAAGGCTGCAATAGAGGTGGGGGGGAAGAAAAAAAAAAAGTTTTTAAACAAACATGTTGGAACTAACTGCTATCCAGAGGGTAAATTGAGGCTGAAATACATGTACTACCAGTTTTCAAACATGTTCACAGAAATTAGCTTTAATCCCACACCATTTTCAGAGATCAGGTATAATGCAAGCAAACATTCCATTATTTGCATGAATTTCTGGAGCATGGACTTCACAGACTGTCACAAACCCCAACCCTTGGTTGATTAAATGTACAAATTATATGGGTTATTGGTTCCAAAAACATGGCGAGTAGTAACTCAAGAGTATGTTCATGGTAAACACACAAAGAAAGAGCACCAAATTCAGGAGTCATGGAAACAGATGCCAAGAAGTGTACCACTACTACTAGTTTAATTTGCTTAAAGTCAACGGGGCACAAGTGCTCCGAGGACCTCATAAGTAAACTAACCCCGAAACATAACCTGCTCCTGAGCAGGCTATAGTCAGAATAAGTTGCCAACATTACTTAACTCCACCCTGAAAGCTGCCTCAATTTTTTTGGAACCAAAAGTAGAGGTTATCCGTTTACTTAACCGCAGACATGAGGTTAGTGTGTTTAGAAAAAACTGAGATGGGGTGTTTGTGCCAGCATGCATGGGACTAAAATGAAGAGATACAAGCGGGAAAGTATAGAGCTTATCAATACAAAACTACCTGTACTGGACTGGGTGTCTGAGTCACAGACTGAATTTTAGCCAGATAAGTCAAGGGAGATTCACATGGTGGTGTATCAAAAGTTGTTTTTTTGGAAAAGCAGCTGTCAGAAGACAGCAGGACCCCTTTATCTTCAGCTGCTATTGAAGTGCTGTTGAGAAATTGGAGAAAGTTACACCGTGAAAATGGAACCAAAGTTATTTTTCCAACTTTCCCTCTTTAGACAGATTGTGCTGTACATTTGGAGCTCTGGCTCCAGTTGGACGTCTGGCTCCAAATGGACATCTGTCTCTGTTTTCTCTGGTTCTCTATTTGACGGCTGTTCTAGTAGTTCTCAAAAGTGAGGGAGAAGAAAAAAAGGGTAATTACACAATCTCTACATAAAGATATCACATAATGCAGCCATCTAAGCTGTTAACTTACCAGGTAGTTTATATGAATATTGTGAGATGACACTAGCCTCAAAGTTAGCCTCAGAAGCCGGCTCAAATGAGAGAGGAGCCATTGGGGAGACAAAGTCAATAGCCTGTTAAATGTTACAGAGAGCAGATCACCATTCAAACAAAATCAGAACATTAATAAAGATGTACCAAACTAAATTTGTGACTTCTGTATGCATACTGCTTTGTGGTAATCTGGACACAGCATTGTTTTAGAGAAGACAAGCTGAACTGTATGACCAGTGAGCCTAAATAACATAAATGGCTAAACTCACAGCATAGATTTAAAAGCATTAATACTAAACAAAAGCAGCAATGACTCCACTTACAGGATCCTCTTTAAGAAAAGAGGTCAGGGGTGTGTTTTTCAAACACTCTGCCCACTTGTTCTCCCAGTCCTCCTCAATTCTTCTAATGGAGACCTTGATCTCTGCTGCATCCTCTTTAATCAGTTTCTGCCTGGAAAAAAAATACATGATTTTAAAGAATAAAAAAGTAAATCGTACCTTCTAAACAAGGGGTGGCTAAAATCAATCCTGGAGGGCTAATGTCCTGCAGAGTTTAGCTCCAACTTGCCTCAACACACCTGCCTGGAAATTTCTAGTGTCTAGTAAAATCTTGATTAGCTGGTTCAGGTGTGATTAATTGGTGATGGAACTAAACTTTGCAGGACAGTGGCCCTCCAGGAGCAGGACACTCCTGTTCTAAACACTTGACTACTTTAAGTATTAAATTGAAACCCTATATTATTATGTTTGAAAGCTGAACAACCAGTAAAAGGTCCCCAAATTCATTGTGTTCCTTCATACTTCATGTGACTGTGAACCCAGAGGGTATGGCCACAGATTTAAATTGTCAACACATGAATCAAATCAGACATTGATCAATCAGACACTAACTCACAGGTGACAATGATTTTCAAAATGAAATGAAACCATCATGAGTTTGTGTTTTTCATTTAGTCTTTTAATGTAACATTTAACAAACAACTTTAAAACAAATCCTGATACATGGTCACTTAAACATTCTATGGCCTCATTTCACAGACAGGGCTTAGATTAAGCCAGGATTAGGCCTCAAGTTCATTTAGGACATTTAAAGTAGCTTTTATAAACATGCCTTAGAAAAAAACATTACTGGTGAGTAATGTTATAAGCTATTAAGTAAATATTATAAGTTGCTTTCAGTTAAAAAATATCAAACATGCATTTTAGTCTGGGACTTGGCTTAAGCCCTGTCTGTGAAACCAGGGGTGAATGTAAAAGACACATAACTTGATTATTAATGTTCAAGAGCACATTTAATGGTACCTGATAAGCTTGAGGTTTTCTTTTGAGCGGCTGAAAAGCAAGGCATGCTCCTGGAGGTCTTGAACCTGTTGGCGTTGAAGCTGTACACTTGGACCTACAATTTTCTCTCTCTCCTCATTAAGGACCCGTAGTCCCTCATTTAGAAGCTTCAGCAAAGGCACAATGACAGGCTGCCCTCCCTCATACAAGCTACCAACACTAGACTATGGACACAAATAGAACTTGCTGTCAGAATTGTCAACACCTAATAGAAATGCTGACCTATTAAGCTATTAGGAAGTGCATACATTTTCACACATTAAACACATTTTTACACTTTTTCTACCTATAGATCTCACCTGGTGGGATAGCTGCTCCACACTTTCACGCAGAACTGCTGGTATCTTCACACTCAGGTCCTGCCCACGAAAGATGTACTGGTCCCCCTCTCCACGGATCACACTCTCTACTACTTTTCGTTCCCCTTCAAGGGTGGATAAGATGTCTATCTCAGTCCATAGGCGTCGCACCTGAGAATGTAATTTACAAAAAAAAAAAGAAAAAAAAAGATGTAACAAGTGGTATATTTAGAATGAGAACAAATAATAGGGACCCACTTTATATTAAGTGGCCTTAACTACTGTGTACTTACATTTAAATTAATCATTTGATATAATGCATTATTGTGTACATACATGTTTTTACATTGTACTTATTAAAAACACCTGCATGTAATTACATCTGTAATTAATTTCTGTAATTACATTTATAATTACACTGTTGATCCATACCTTACACCTTACCCCTACCCTTAAACCTACCCATACCACCAAAGCTTTCCCTAACCTTACCCATACCCCACCTCAATAATTGCAAAAGTGTTTTGCAATTCAATATGAACCCAATAAGTACATTGTACTTAGTTTTTGATGTAAGTACATAGTAGTTAAGGCCACTTAATATAAAGTGGGACCAATAATAGAAAGAAATATTAGTAATGAAATTTCAATAAAGCAGTAAAGAGATTACTTGTAACTTCTTTATTAGAAAGAAACTGAAAAGTAAACGTGATGCAAACCTTTTGATTTTTTGCAAGAATGTCTTCCTTCAAATCAGCATTAAGGTCTTGTTCTCTACAAACAAGAAACATTGTTTGAAGTAAATTTACTTGTACAGACCTGTGAAATAAAATGTTTTAGAGATTTACTTAAGCAAATGATTATATTTGGCATCCTCTGCGTCACAGTCCCTCAAAGACTTCTCCAAACCTCTGAAAGCAAACAATCAAACAAAAAGAAAACATCTTGGTTATGCATGTAACCCTGGTTTCCTGAGTAGGGAATGACACACTAGCTGATGCTATAGGAACTGCTCCAGGTGTGATGATTGTCTGAAGATTGAAACACACCAGTTTGTTGGCTGATGGTGCTGTTCCTTGAGGCGCTGCATCATTGGCATCATTTAAGGATGTATCCATGCCATCAATCCTCAGATTTTGATGAAGGAAGCAGCAGAAAAAGACGAGTATGGTTAAGACTGTCACTCCAAATCCATTTTTTGTGCATATCCGATTGAAATCCGATCAGATTTAGCAAGTCTGAAACAGCCAAAAATCCTGTTTGAGCTACATTCATATGTGGTTTGAAATCCTATCCAAATCGCATTTCTGGAAATCCGTTTCAGTCTGACAGCTCTGATCCGATTTTGCCTGGTTTATGTGACTTTTTCACGGCAAGTAAACATGCTGAAAGCCGCAGCAGAAACAATGTTGTGTTGTTGCAAAGTGCCGGATGAGCAGAATAATATAAAAGGAGACATGTTTTGAAACCGGTGGAGATGACAGCGCGGAACAAAGCCGCTCATACCTACCTCCTACGTTTCTGCTGTTGCCTCATCATAACGGCATAAATAAGTTTGTAAATAATTGTAAATAAGACAACATCCGTATTGCAAACCCCTCCATGCTGCGGTTGGTGGTGGTTGTTTTTGGCATATGCCTATCAACTCAACATCACTGCCATAGAAACCAAGATGCACAAATAATCAGATTTGGACTGACAGTGTAAATGTAGCCTTTGTGTAGGGAATGAGACAGCACATGGCAAGCCTTATATGATTTATATATTTCTGGTCTTAGAATCTCTACTAACAAGCTGATGAATTGAATCAGGTGTGTTTGATTAGGAGTTTGAAAATGTGTAGTGTTGGTGTGACTCCAGGAACAGGGTTGGGAAACAATGGCTCCATCCGAAATCACATACTCTCTTTTGAGTAGGTACTTATTTTGAATAGGGATGCACCGATACCATATCGTTATCGGCCGATACCAAGCTCATGTACTTGTACTCGTAAAAAATACCCCCGATAGAATTTTCCGTGCACAGACACACTGGCGCAAGCAGCAGAAACAATGTCAGCCTCAGGGGTGTGGAAATACTTCAAAATGAATGATGACAACCCACACGTTGCGAACTGCATGCTTTCAATCACGGAAGCGCGCTCTCGCTCTCTCTTGCACGCAATCCCAGTTCTCTTGGACAGCGCGCAATCAGTTCTCTTAGCACCTGAATGGTCAAATGCACATATAGTTGTCAAAATGTCCATGGTGTGGAGTATCTCACGTAAATACAGTCGGTTATGGCTTAAGCGGACGTAAACTTTTGGGTGAAAACAGGATGTGTCAGTAGTATCCATGGATTCATTGGAGTCATTAATGTTAATAAAACAACAAAAGATGTTAAATAAATGTATACATGGTAAATAAACCTACCGTATCTGAAAAACAAGTTCATTTAATTTGCATCTCTATAGTATTTGTTGTATTGTTTGTATTTTGTTTGTAAATGTCTTTTTATATAACAACAATTATATACATTGGTAATTATGCCCTTTGAAGGCTATTGGACACTGTGAAATTTTTGTTCTTTAAAGTTTGTGACAAGCACATAAAAATTATTACTTTTTTCATTAGAATAATAATAAAGAAGCTGTTCTACATTCATTAGTCTCACTGTGTTGTGCTTGGAAAACTGCAACATCACCAAACAAAAAAAAAAAAAAAAAAAAAAAAAAAAAAAAAAAAAGAGAAATTAATAAATGTATAGACATCGGTATCAGCTAGTAATAAAAATAAAAAAAAAATAAATAAAAAAAAAAAGTATTGTACTCGTACTTGGTCCTTAAAAATGTTATCGGTGCATCCCTAATTTTGAAGTAATTACTTCACGATCACTAAAATACAAGTATGTTCTATATAGTATGAATGTGTATAGTATGAATACTACATTCACCATGTTGCCCTTATCACATGACTTACCAGCATCAATTACGTTGCTTCACTGCCATTCACAAATCCTCTCCCATGGCCTTACAGGATAGTGAAGTGTCCATCATGTACACTTCAAAATCTCACTGGAAGTAGTAGGTAATCCGGGTACTTTTTTCCAACTCTTTTATGAATACTGTGAATTCAGACATACTACTTTTGTCACATACTGTTTTTTTTTTTTTTGCCTACTATATAGTAGAGAAGTATGCAATTTCGGATGCAGCCAATGCTTTATGCCAAAGGGCCGTGCTATGAGTGGCTGCCATTTTAGCTAGCCCATCCTCCAGCATTTGTTTTAATGTTTTTAAAAAAATCCTCTTCTGCAGCATTTATTTGATTCAAAATACAGAAAAACTTATTTTAAATTGTAAAAATATTTCATAATATTACTGTTAAAATGCAATTTATTCCTGTTGGCAAAGCTGAATTTTCAGCATCATTACTCCAGTCTTCAGTGTCACATGATCCTTCAGAAATCATCCTAATATGCTGATTTGCTACTTAAGAAACATTTGATTAGAACATTCAAAAGAACAGCGTTTATCTGAAATAGAAAACTTTTGTAACATTATATACTACTGTTTAAAAGTTTGTCATCAATAAGATTTTTTTTTGTATTTACTTTTTTGGAAAGAAACTAAAAGAAATGAATACTTTTATTCAGCAAGGATGCAAGGCGGGGGGTTAGTACACTGTCGTACGGAGCATACAAAAAGCTTACTGTTGTCTGAGACACAAGTTGCGGTGGAACTGACACTGTAACAACATTTTCTGCGGGAGGCTTGCCATCCTGTTTCTGACCAAACAGTTCAAGGACTGTTCTCTTGAACCAAAGGCTGGGATAAATTAGCAAACTCAGAGCAGCATTTATTGAAAACTGATCAGCTCTGAGATGCTGCAAACACCAGCAGAAAATAAGAACAAGAAATCTGAGGATTAATGTAATTGCCATGTCCTTATATCATGCCGATGACATAAGAGCACCGTCAGTGCTATCAGCCAATAAATTGGCGAGCTTCAGACAATGGCCACACCTGGAGGTGTTTCCATAGTATCAGTTACTGCAGCATTGAATGAACCTATGAATAGTAATAGTAATAATAAATAAATGGTCTAAATCAGGGGTGCCCAACCCTGTTCCTGGAGATCTACCTACCTGCAAAGTTTAGCTCCAACCCTGATAAAACACACCTGAATCAACTAATTAAGATCTTCAGGAGCATCTGAAACTTACAGACAGGTGTGTTGAGCAGGGATGGAGGAACTCTGCGGGAAGGTAGATCTCCAGGAACAGGGTTGGGCACCCCTGGTCTAAATATAAGATGCAATATTTTACAAAATAATATATCCTGTAATGTAATAATTCAAAAGATGTGGAGTGCCTCCAATCAGTGAATGGAGGAAAATGGCCACTCACTTAGCTCTTTTCTGATAGTCTTGAATAAGGCAGTCCTGCTCTACGGTCACTCTCTGCATTAGTCTCTTCACCAGCTGAAATCTTTTCATCTCCAGCTCCTTTGAACTCGCTGGAACTGCAGCAGCCTCAGGGACCCACGTGTCATCTAATTGTTGATGTGACAAATGTAGAACACAATTATATCAATTTGAAAACATACCCTGAACATAATTTGATCCCTGGACAATACAAAATAACTTCATAATATTTGCTGCAAGCCAGCCAGTGGCTTTATGAAAACAATGCTCAGTATGCACATGCATTTAACTCTCTGGTAGTCTTTAGATTTAGCAATAGAAAAAAAAAAAAAAAAAAGAAAAAAAAAATTCATCAGGTTGATTTATTTCACTAATTCCATTCAAAAAGTGAAACTTGTATATTATATTCATTCATTACACACAGACTGATATATTTCAAATGTTCATTTCTTTTAATTTTGATGATTATAACTGACAACTAAGGAAAATCCAGAATTCAGTATCTCAGAAAATTAGAATATTACTTAAGACCAATACAAAGAAAGGATTTTTAGAAATCTTGGCCAACTGAAAAGTATGAACATGAAAAGTATGAGCATGTACAGCACTCAATACTTAGTTGGGGCTCCTTTTGTCTGAATTACTGCAGCAATGTGACATGGCATGGAGTCGATCAGTCTGTGGCACTGCTCAGGTGTTATGAGAGCCCAAGTTGCTCTGATAGTGGCCTTCAGCTCTTCTGCATTGTTGGGTCTGGCATATCGCATCTTCCTCTTCACAATACCCCATAGATTTTCTATGGGGTTAAGGTCAGGCGAGTTTGCTGGCCAATTAAGAACAGGGATACCAGGTACTGGTAGCTTTAAGCACTGTGTGCAGGTGCCAAGTCCTGTTGGAAAATGAAATAATTTTCCAATCTCCATAAAGTTGGTCAGCAGCAGGAAGCAGGAAGCATGAAGTGCTCTAAAACTTCCTGGTATACGGCTGCATTGACCTTGGACCTCAGAAAACACAGTGGACCAACACCAGCAAATGACATGGCACCCCAAACCATCACTGACTGTGGAAACTTTACACTGGACCTCAAGCAATGTGGATTGTGTGCCTCTCCTCTCTTCCTCCAGACTCTGGGACCCTGATTTTCAAAGGAAATGCAAAATTTACTTTCATCAGAGAACATAACTTTGGACCACTCAGCAGCAGTCCAGTCCTTTTTGTCTTTAGCCCAGGCGAGACGCTTCTGACACTGTCTGTTGTTCAAGAGTGGCTTGACACAAGGAATGCGACACCTGAAATCCATGTCTTGCATATGTCTGTGCGTAGTGGTTCTTGAAGCACTGACTCCAGCTGCAGTCCACTCTTTGTGAACCTCCCACACATTTTTGGACACAGCGCTCTGTGAACAGCCAGCCTCTTTTGCAATGACCGTTTGTGTCTTGCCCTCCTTGTGCAAGGTGTCAATGGTCGTCTTTTGGACAACTGTCAAGTCAGCAGTCTTCCCCATGATTGTGTAGCCTACAGAACTAGACTGAGAGACCATTTAAAGGCCTTTGCAGGTGTTTTGAGTTAATTAGCTGATTAGAGTTGTAACACTCAGCCTATATGAGGCAGTTTACACAACGTCAACTGGTTCTTAATCCCTTTCTTTTAAACATGTTTGAATAAAATACTCCACAAAATAAACAGAATAAATGTCAAACCAAAGTGTATTATACAAGAAACAGCAATATACCAAAACCCCAACAAAATATACAATATACATATATATATATATATATATATATATTATATATATATATATACACAAAGATGTATGTATTTGTGTTGGAATAGTCCGTTTCAGTCCAATGTAAAGTACGAGTGTGTGTGTGTGTGTGTGTGTGTGTGTGTGTGTGTGTGTGTGTGTGTGTGTGTGTGTGTGTGTGTGTGTGTGTGTGTGTGTGTGTGTGTGTGTGTGTGTTGAATCGGCCTCACCGGAAAGGCTTTTAGTCCGGGAGCTCGATGAAGACAGCGTTGTCCGGTTCAGAATTCCAAGGGTGAAATAATCCAAATATAAGTTATTTCCACAATGAGATATCCTGTCACAGACGTTGACAAACAAGAAGTGCAGGCGATCGATCGCTTAATCCAAGCAATGAATGAGAGCGTCCTCTACCGAACACCGGCAAACAGGCTTATTTTAACGTAAGTCACAATCAGCTGCTCAACCCCATGACGTCACGGGGATTCCCTGGCTCTTCCCGACAGAAGTCTTGCGTGAGTAAAACGGGAACACAAACACAATTCCGGGCAATATAACACAGGGGAAAACATATATACAAAACAGCTGTACTTATATTATTAATTAGAATAATTTACAGCAGTATAAAAATTCCCCCATTATGTGGCCGCGCTACAGAGTGTGGCACCAGGTATCTTCAATATTGAACCTTTTCACAATATTCTAATTTTCTGAGATACTGAATTTGGGATTTTCCTTAGTTGTCAGTTATAATCATCAAAATTAAAAGAAAAACATTTGAAATATATCAGTCTGTGTGTAATGAATGAATATAATATACAAGTTTCACTTTTTGAATGGAATTAATGAAATAAATCAACTTTTTGATGATATTCTAATTATATGACCAGCACCTGTATATAATTGATCACTTCATCGGAATAGTACTAAACTTGGTGACATCTGTCGCACTAACAATGTGAATGTACAAAAAATTATTGGACATGATTGGAAAAGAATAAATGGTCTTAAAGGGGTCATATAATGCCATTTTACAAGATGTAAAATAAGTCCCTGATGTGTGTATGTGAAGTTTTAGCTCAAAACACCCCACAGATAATTTTTTCATATCATGTTAAATTTGTCACTTTTTGACGGTAAGCAAAAACGCTCTGTTTTTGTGTGTCCCTTTAAATGCAAATAAGGTGCTGCTCCTAAGAAGAGGGCGGGGTTTCAAATGCTTGCGTTAGCACACAAGTGTCAGCAGTGCCAATTATCTCATGCAGACTCACGGAAAATGTCAGAAACTGTTCAGCCTTTTATGTTCAAACCGGAGTTGGAAAATGACGGAGAGGACTCAAGAAGAAGTGACAACATGTAGAATGCAACAGGATGTTTCTGAATGGTTAGTTGCTTAATTTATGTAGCTGATGTGGGATATCTTAAAGTCACTGATTAGCATATTCTGTCATGATAATCTATAAATCGCTCATGTGGGAATTGTAAGATGCCTACAGAGCCACAGAATGTATGCTGCATGAAGATGGAACAGGTATAGTTTGATTTATTCATGGTTATAACTTATGTTGTCATCTTGCTTTTATGATATGCTATTGCCTTTGTTATGTACTGTTAGTATTGTCAAAAATATCGATATTTCGATATGTATCGATACTGAAATATCTGAAACTGTTTCAATAAGCCTTTTCTGCAGTATTGATACACCAATACCAGCTGCGCGTTCTCGCTCTCTTCTCTTTGACGGCGAACTGACGCGTACCTGCCTCCTCCGGTGCGCAAGCATGAAGCTCAACTTCCATATGAAAGAACTAAAAACGCTCGCTCTGCTCCGCTCCAGTGGACACTCACATTCACTCGTCTCATTCGCTCCGGTTGAAGTGCTTGTATTGCGCATAATTTTAGTAGTTTGTGCAGGTTTTGCGCTCACACCATTTAAGAATTCGATATAAGTGGTGCTCTCTTATATAGAAAGCCACTCAAACAGCTTGCGAGAACCAAATAGACTTCTTTTTCATGGCCTATTGCAATTAAATGGTCAAATATATACACAAAATTATGTCAAAATGCCCGTCTTGCTAAGCATTCAGGTAAATATAGTCAGTTTTGGAACGTAATTAATTGAGAGAAAACGCATGTTGTGTTACAGTATACTGGATCCTCCCTGCAAGTTCTTAAAAGGACAGCAAACTAATAAACCTGCTGCTCTCTGTCATGTTAAATCAAAGAACAAAAGACGAAGAGAAAATCACTCACTGCTCTTCACTGAAAAACTTTTGAAACTTTAATTAGTCTAAGCATCTATCTGTATTTCATTTTTACAATGAAAACTATCCAGTGTTATTTTACATTTGATTACTTTAGTTTCTATATTATTTCTTACCTAAATACCACTGTTAGACCCACCTAAAAAAGTTAAAACATTCTCTTTATTCCAGTAATTGAGACAACACTACGTACTGTATTGCAATAACATGTCTCCACCCCCTTTTGTTGCATGTTCTTGGGGGCAGGAAATTTTAGGGTTAGTGTCACCAACCAGGGAAGAAGCTAGTTGTAGTCCCTACCAGCCGTTTGTTATAGTCCTTAAACAGAATTCTTTAAAAGAAAATATCTCCCTTTGCTTTGAACTTTGAGCGTCGTAACTTTGCATATGTTGTTTGTGCTCAAACAGCAACATTACACTCTAACTAAAGTTAAAAAAGTGAAATCACTTGTGCTCCCAACTTCAAAAAGTTAGGAGCACCAGCAAAAATTTAGGAGCACCCTCCACATGTTTTTAATCAAGCTCTTGGGCTTAAAATGTGTGGATTAGTGATGCAGTTATATCCTCGGAAAAAACGTGGCTTGGGCGGGCCAAGTAATAAAAAAAACTGATTTTAATAAGACACAGAACTGTATCAAGTATCACTTTACAATAAGGTCTCATTAGTTAGCATTAGTTAATGCACTGACTAATAATAATGAGTAATAGCTACATTTGTTACAGAAGTTATTCTGTGTTAAAATACAAATTTCATGTTAACTCAGGTCCATTAAATAATACAGTTACAACTTTTGATTTTAATAAAGTGTTATTAAATGTTGAAATTAAGATTAATAAATGCTTTAAAAGTATTTTTCATTGTCAGTGTATGTTAACTAATGAATTAACTAGTGTTAAATAATGGAGCCTTATTGTAAAGTGTGACTGAACAATAGAATAAAAGAATCAGAACATTAAAACAATATCTAGGGCATGTTGTAGTCCATATTAAAATGTTTAAGTTTGAAAATAAATAGCCTTACATCTTTAAGTATTTGGTACTGTGATGAACACAATAGCGAATACAACAATCTGAATGGCTGTTTAAAACTTTTAAATAGAGGGTATGCACAGACATCACTTTCTCGCCGGAACGCGCTCCCTCGGCTGGACTGAGTGGCAAAAGAACCTGCTGCATGACTGGACTTAATAGGAGAAATTGCGAAACGTGAGTACACCCAATTATGCAGAATATAAGATGGTAAATATTTAATTGATGAGTTGTCAACACAGTATATAACAATACAATGTATAGCGTATGATTTTACCCCAAAATCCAACATTTTGACAAAATAACTGCAAAACATGTTTCTTTGCCTGGAGTCCAGCTGTTTCTGTGAATTGCAGTGACCTATTTGCTTCTTTTTTCTGTAGCTTTCAGCAGTCTGTAAAAATATACCTCAGATTTTGTGTCAAAGCTATTTGTACAGTCAGCCGCAAAGCTCTTTTCCGTTTTGGATGCGTTTTGTGAGGGGTTTTTTTTTGTGTGCATTCACTCTGAAAACCAATGCTGCTACTCAGTCTTTTGCCACTCAGTGGGCGTAACCGCAGTCATAACGGTTGACAGTGACATCACATGCATACCCTCTATACTGTAGCAAAGAGTATAGAACCCAAGAGGCGACACTGATATTTTTTGGGCATTATGGGGTGAAAATACTAACTGGACCATAGAATCCTTCACATCTTACCCAACCATTCAACCATCTGAGGTAACGTAGTTAGCCTACTTTGAGTATTTCCATTTTATGCAACTTTTCACTTTTATTAAAGCAGAACCAAGTAACTTTTTTACCTTCATAAGTCCTTACGATGGTTAATTGACTTGTAGTGGTGTGTTTGAGGCGTGCACTAACCCCCTCTGGCACATCTACGCCAGAAAACAGCACTTGCAAGTTGAGCTGCGCCGACCCGACACAATCTCGCCTCATGTTCACGTTCATGCGAGAGTGACAAAATGCTTTACGGTAATTCAAAAACAATGTATATATTATGACTTTATAAGACAATTTCGAAAATTACCCACCTCCATCGAGATTTCTTGTACTGTATTTGCAAAACTACTGCGCTGGTGAGCGTTGTCGTTGTAGTCCAGAGCTGAAGGAACCTGTAGGGGGAGCTTCGCAAATCTTACTGAATCTTTACTTAATAGTAAATTAGTAATTAATAAATTTAAGATCATCATGTTTGCAGCGAACAATATATTTCAGACCTAGTGGAGTAATAGTAATAATAGTATTACTCCACTATCTGAATTGAAATAGGCTATATGGATCACACTACAAACATAACGATCTTATAATACATGATGCATTGCTGTGTCCGTTATCGCATAATTCCCATTTGGACACTTTTGCTTTAATGAACATTAGACAACACTGCAAAATCAAGCTGTCAGTGTTAATTTCGTTGACGAATAATTTTCATCATAATTTTCGTCAACGACATTTTTTCACGGACGAAAACGAGATGATGACTAGATAAAAATGTGTTTTGAATGACTAAAACTATGACTAAAATCTACTCTAATAATCGTCAACGAATAAAAACGAGACGAAAATGAAAGAGAGGGACGATTTGGGAAGATATCCAGTCAGGAATGCTGTCCTGTGTGGAAGATGCGCACATTTGAAGTGTAACGCGCTGATCTAACCGCGGGAAACGCGGCGCTGTTGCGCGCTCTACAGGCTCGTGCAGCAGCACTTCAGACTGCTTAGTAATTAATGAACAGCGCACATCTATGCCAAGAGATTGCTTATAAACTAATATTGATGAATTACGACAATGTTTGCTACACTATGTTTATATGGTAATGTGTTGTAGGTTGTAAGAATGCATATTTATCTCCCTCATTAGTAGCCTGCTACTACAATAGCAGACCTGCCAACCTTGGAAATTTTTTTCGAGTACCAGTGTGATGGGACGGGGCACGGGTTTTTTTTTTGGGGAGGTCATTTTTTTTTTTTTTTTACATTTTTGAGAATACTATACACAAAGCACACACACCCACCCATCTTTGTTAATCTAATTTTGACTGTTAAAGTTTTATAATATGACACAATTAAAAATTTCACTACACCTGCTCAAAAGCATTTTTTTAATTCATGATTAATATTGCATTGCATAATGTGTGCTTATACAAACTGACAACCACAAGTGAATCGCATATATTTAATATGGACTAAAAAATTTTGTTTGCAATTTCAAGTAGGCTATATTTACATACAACTAACATGACAGTCTTTTATACAGGTTTAGATCTATACAGGTCTAAGATTAAGAAACCCTTAGAAAACAGTAAACATTGAGTTTACATGTGATTCATTTAAAATACTTATTTGGATATTGGAATAATAAATTATGATACTAAATCCCACAGAAAAAAAAAAGGTTTCTATTTGTAACGAGCTGTCTTTGAACAAGACAAACATTCGCCGATTAAAGGTTAGCCAATACAAACATATTTATAGAAAACAGCTGACAATGAATAGAAATGACCAATAAGAGCAAAACGCATCGAGTATTCAAGAATATCAAGTAACGTTAGAAGTTAGCCCGACCTATAACGAGGGCCGGGGGTTGTCAACTAAAGCGTCCGGTGGATAATTAAAAATGTTTTCTGACAAAAAAATAACACAAGGAAGAACAAAGTTTAAACCTAGAACGTCAATTTTCATTTTACAATGATTTTCCTCTGTGCTCGCGGCCTCGCGCGCGCGTTTGTGTATGAGAGAGAGCTCTCGCAGCTCTGATCAGCGGTACTTTTAAATGCATAAGTGCTAGTTTTCATACAAAATAAGTAGGCTATGTAACACAATTAGGTAGTTTAGTTAGTATTAACACAATAACGCAACACATGTAGGCTATACGTTTCTGAACACTGAGAATAAATAAATAAACGCCTGTTTCTCCAGACTCGCGCTTGTCAGTCACACATCACAACATTTTCATAATCACTAAACCATATAGCGATTTCAATTTTATTTAGATTTGTTGTTCAACATTACTTGAGCATTGTATACCCGTTTACCTTAAGGAGTCAGAAGTACCATGACTGCTGTACTGTCCTCGCTTGAGAATTCAGTCAGTGTCAGACGGCGGGAGCGGAAGGAGGATCGAGCGGGATTTTGTGTTGCTGTTGATTTGCAGTCTCTTTTTTAATGATAGGCCGTATGCATTTGTCAATCATCCCCGCTTGCTATTTGGGGAAATGAACCCAGCGCTATGATTGGTCGAACTCTTTCTTTTGCTGGATTTGAGTACGCGTGCACAGAGGAGTCACCGGGTTTTTGCGTAGTATAGAGTGACAAATCGTACCAGCGTACTTTGATGTCAAAATGCGTACTTGGTACGCAAAATGCGTACATGTTGGCAGGTCTGCAATAGGCTACAACGCAGGCTGCAGACATTTCAGAATAAGAGTCACGGTGTATTTCGGGATGGTTTATAATTTTTTTTTTCCTGGTCATTATTGTTATTTTGTTTACACAATAAACTGTATTTAAATTAATTTCTATTTAATTCATAGTAAACTACTGTATCTTCTGTCAAAGGAAGGAAAGACTAAGAACATTATTTGACATATTATTCAATATATTTTACAAGTATAAGGATTATTATAGTTAACTAAACCTAAAACCAAAGAAATCTTCATTATTTGAAATAAACTAACTGAAATAAAAAATAAATATATATAAAAAATGTAAACTTATTTTATTTCATCTAGTTTCTAAGCTTTACCTTAACCTGAGGTATTAAAATAACAAAAATAAAAACTTAGACATTTAAAAGCAAAAACTAAAAGACAAACACAAAAAATAAGAAATCTAAAACTAAAAATCAAATCTAATAAAAATGTAAACAAAACTATAGTACCTCAGTTATAAGTGCGTCAATCCCTGAAATATGCTGAATTTTGCTCTTTCGTGTCTTTTTGCACTTGAACGGTCAAAAACCGTCTGCTTTGGCGAGCAAAGTACAGTTGGGTGAACATAAACAGTTTGGGGAATATCAGATGTACCTATATCAGTGTATAGGATCTGTGTATTGTTAGAGAAATGCTTTATGCATTACAATTTAACTAAATTAGATTTTAGTCGACTAAATCTACTGTAGATTTAGTCGACTAAAATCTTATGATATTTAGTCGACTAAAACTAGACTAAAACTAAAACAATTTCCGATGACTAAAATATGACTAAAACTAAATGGTATTTTAGTCAAAAGACTATGACTAAAACTAAATCAAAATTTGCTGTCAAAATTAACACTGGAAGCTGTTATATTCATATATTTATTGTCCAACATTCCCAATTTTTCTGATGCATGTCCTTAATTTAATTTCATATGTTGTTATTAATTCAGTGTTTATAATGCTAATACTTGAACTTCAAAGAATTTTAACCCAACTGGGTTTCTAGAGAGCAAAGGTTTTGTGAAAAAAGTGGAAGACTTAAACACAAATAGTGTTTTGAAGTGCCCACGGGCCATGATAACAATATCACGCATATTCATTGCATGACAATGGAGCACAGTGAAAGGACAGATTCAATCTTGGAAGCATATACGACCAAAATGGTAATGACAAAATGGCAATTTCGAGCCTTGACATCAGTTTTTTCTGCAGAACTGCTTTATAGATTAGGTGAACAAATTTAGTAATTGATGATCTTTACAACGGAACTGAATCAACTCTGAACTGACTTCAGCTGAACAATGACACCACGGAAAAAATTTAACTGGCGCTGCATTCGTTTTCGTAAGTTGAAAAGGGAAGGCGTAGGACATACAGCGTAAGCTTTTTGGAGAATACGGAAATGCGGTTTTGACGGAGGCACTTAGAAGGCGAATGTTTGTTTATATAAAACATATACAGTTGTATTTTTTTTTTCAAAAATGACCGATCGTTTAGTTAGACTCTTATTCCTCGCCTGGTATCGTTTAAAGACCTTTGAAACTGTCATTTTGACCTTCAACCGTTTGGAGGCCATTGAAGTCCACTATAAGGGGAAAAATTCTGGAATGTTTTCATCATAAACCTTAATTTCTTTTCCACTGAAGATATAGTGAATCTTGGTTGGAGTATGTATACTACTGTATTAAACTTTTTTTGGGGGGGCACAGCATATGTTGCAACTTTTTGAAGATAGATATTATATAATACTCAACCAATGCTTTACTTGTGATAAGGTCAAGTTGCTATGAGAAAAATATTTGGAAGATTCGACATTAAGTATCTGTTGGATTTTGCAAGTCATTACATTTTCTTATTACTAGACCTTCAATTTTGTTATTTGAGATTTGATTGGGAAAATTTATTTAATATTTTTTTATATAGACACACCAGCCACTGATTTAATCAAAATAACTTTGTAATCAATGTCTTTTCTTCATCTTTTATTAGGTTGTTCAGAAGGACGAAGCTGAATCGGAGCTTCAAAGATGTACAATGGCAGTGTACATCTTCAAGGAAGATCCTTTCCAGCCACCACATCAAGTTGGAATTGTTATCGAAGGAGTGAAGGTCCTTAATGACATGCCATCGGTCCCACATGCATGTGCCATGTTGTTTGGCCTCATCTACGTGTTAAATTTGAGCTACCCAAGTGAACTCAAAAACACCTTTGAGGCTCTACAGAAAATATTCATGGAGGTCGAACCCAAGAAAATGGCACGCAAAGTGTTCAGTCTAAGTGTGAAGCTCTAAATATTGGAGAAATTTGGATACAGGATGTTTTATTGTGTTCAGTCTAAGTGTGAAGCTCTAAATATTGGAGAAATTTGGATACAGGATGTTTTATTGTGTTCAGTCTAAGTGTGAAGCTCTAAATATTGGAGAAATTTGGATGCAGGATGTTTTATTGTGTTCAGTCTAAGTGTGAAGCTCTAAATATTGGAGAAATTTGGATACAGGATGTGTTTTATTGTTAGATCTTGTATTCAAATACATTCCATGAATAATGGAAGAGGCCATTGTTAAATCCTCGTCATTTCTCTCAATTTATCACTTATTTTATTAAAGTAAAGTTGTTAAAGTTTAACATACCACTTTAATGTTGTAAAGGTTACAGAAAGGTTGAGTTTTCAAGGAGAGGTGTACAAAACAGTTTTACATTAATATGGTTCAAGTTGACAATGTTTAAAAAAAAACCTTTTTAAAACCATTGTATTTTAATGTTTTTCCATCTATTGTTGATAAAGGCTCTAACTGGCAGCAAAAGTCATTTGGCTTTATTTTTATTTTTGTATGTTTTTATTTTTTTTTATTTTATTTTTTTGACTGAGAAACTGATGCATATTTTAAAGACATCACAATAAACACAGGTCTATTGAAGAGAATATTCATGTCTTTATTTAAGTAACGTTTTGTCTTGTGACTAAAGAGAATAAATTGATTTAGGTGTTATTAAAAATCTAGTTTGTACTGAATCAGAAATTTAATTTGAGTAAACTTAATAAAATTCCTTGTAACAAAATTACAGCAATTTTTTTAGTTTAGTCCAAAGTAAAAATTATACTTGGATGTTATGGTAAAAAGTAAGTTTTTCCAAAGTAAAAATTTTAAGCTGTACTAAAGTAAAAATAGTGATTTGGTCTCCATAAAAACCAATATTTTAACTTTGTTTCAATGTAATTTTTTTTTACCTTGGGCTGAAGAACTATTTTGATTGATATTAAAATAAAATTTAAAGTTTTAACCAAATTAAAAATATAGTTTGAGAAAAACTAATAAATTTAGCTGTAACAAATTACAGCAATTTTTTTAAGTTGGTCCAAAGTATCATTTTTTTCAGTGTACTTAGGAAAAATATAGCCTATCTGTTTGGACACTGATTAAGAAATTGTTGCGTGTTTCATGAATTATATCCTTTATTTTAGTAAAACGTGAGTCACTGAATAATTTCGCTCCCATTATTAAGGCACGATTTAGCTAAATCATTGAAACTAAAAAAGAATGGACGGATTAATAAAACGTCATAAAAAACTGCAACTCCTGCAGCCGCATTTAAATGCAGGAGTGTATGCTATTCCTTCAAATATCAAATACAAATTCAGAAACAACACATTCCAGCGGATATCGCCTCTTATTTAACACAGACCTACGAATTTATTATCGAATTGAGATATTTCTTTATTTTTAGGTACAATTATTCGCTGAGTTTAAGTTCATTTTTGAGACGTTTCAGATTCTCGCAGAGAGACAGCTGAAAGCGCACCCTGTTTTTTTATTTTATTTTATTTTTCAAAAGTACAAGGTTTTGTTGTTATTGTGAGCGTAAACAAATAAAAGTAGACCATTTGTAGTCTTGTACTAATCTGTAGGCTATCGCCAAAAATGACGGAAGGCCTGTTTTAAGTTCCATCAGAACGCGCCGGCGCGTTCGTCGGCCAGAGGGATAAAAATGTAGCCAATTTGGTTTCATATTTATATTTAAATATTGGGCTATAGCCTAATATTATTATTTTTTTAAAGATGTCACCAATGTTGATTATGAAAAGTGAATAGCATGACGGATGCGCAATGTTGGGAGACAAATGCAGCGGGTCAGACATAAGTTTGACCACTTCCTTAAATTTTGTTTTATAGTAAGTCTTTCTTTAAAGTGAATTTCGTTTTGTAGAAATTGTATCTTAATTTCAATCAATGTTTCATCAACCAATTGCCTATATTTAATAATTAGGAAGAAAACCAAGAACGTCGGGTGTGGAATGGATTGCGTAACAAACGAACCCATGTTTCCACGGCCTTTGAATAAGGCTGAATCAATATAGGCCTACGTATTTCTGTTTTAATTAAATTTATTAAATACATGTCTTTATTACTTAATTAATTGATAAGATGTTTTGGTCTAACAATATATTTTAGCTGGTCTAAATTCTAAGTTAGACACAAATTTGCGTTAGGCCAGGCTATATAAGGTTCCCTTCTAGACAAGCGTAAATTGCTGTTTATGTGCAGTTTGTATCCATTAACACGCTCATAAACATTACAAAAAGAAATGTCATGCCATAAGCTACACAATTACGAACAAAAAAACCGTTGATATCCCAATAATCAACATTTTGTTATTCAACAAGTGCTAGGCTATTAAGATAAAAAGTTTCTGCTATAGATAGTTAAATAGATTAGCTAATCTGACTCTCCACAATGGGCTACACAATATTTTATAGGCCTATTTGTATTTTGACTGCAGTTAAGAGCAAAATGACGAGAACATGTTTAACATTGGAAGTTTAAGATTCTTTATTAAATATTCTTACTTTATGCAAAACACATAGGCATCTGTACATTGTACCTCTAGAAAATCATAACATAAATCATTATATTATAGTTCAAATGAACTGTACAAACCCAATCTTGGTTTTTGCTATTTATTTAGGCCTATTTATTTATACCAGCAGATCTGTGTTGATTCAGTTCATTTCAATAACTGCTGATGTTGCAAACTGTGGTTAAGCTGTAAAGCAGCTGGAAAGAATTGACCAAGATATGTAACATTATGGCTCCGTATTATTAGAAGAATAACTGTACAGAATGTTTACTGCCATCCAATGTTCCTTAAAGACAAAGAAATAAAATAAAAATGTTAAAGAAAAACAACAAACCGATTGTGTTCCATTTATATATCAATGTATAATATTTACATTATCTTGTGTGTATAAAAAGCACTCACCCAACCTAACAGTGCTTGCTCTGCAACACTTGACAAGTTTGAGATAGGGGGAAGGGCGCTTTGTTTAAAATGTTTGTCACCAAAGCCATTAATCCAGAGGGCGGGAGACTCAAAATATTAGCCTAAACTATGCGCATGAGAGACCTTTTTGCAATCTTGGTGCTTTTTGTTAATTTTAACATCCTGATCTGATCACATGAAATAAGATGACGAAATATACATTTGTTAGACTCTGTTATGAGTATTTGCAGTAAGTTTCTTTATTTGTTTGTGTTATGGAGATTTGCAGTGTTCTGCAGTGTTTCACGCTCCACTCCAGAAGTTCCGAATGGGATCAACCCTCCCCCCGCGTCTGCTGCTGCCGAGCAGAGCATGTGCGAAGTTTTGACTGGAGCGAGGAGGGATTTTTTTAAAAGTCGGAGTGTTGTGTTTTTTGTTTTTTTTTGTTTGTTTTTTGTTTTTTTAAATCTGCAAGAAATGTTATGAGTTTGGCGTGTGGTAGGAAAAAAAAGTTTGCACAATAAGCCACTATGCAAATTTGTGTCTAACTAGACCAGCTAAAAATATATTGTTCGACCAAAAACATCTTATCAATTATTTAAGTAATACAGACATGTAATAAAGTAATAAATAAATTTAATTAAAACAGAAAGACGTATATTGATTGAGCCTTATTTAAAGGCCGCGGAAACATGGTTTAGTTTGTTATGCACTTCAATCCATTCCACACCCGACGTTCTTGGTTTTCTTCCTAATTATTAAATATAGCCAATTGGTTGATGAAACATTGATTGAAATTAAGATACAATTTCTACAAAACGAAATTCACTTTAAAGAAAGACTTACTATAAAACAAAACTTAATGAAGTGGTCAAACTTATGTCTGACCCGCTGCATGTCTCCCGACATTGCGCATCCGTCATGCTATTCACTTTTCATAATGAACATAGGTGAAATTTAAAATAATAATAATAATAATAATAATAATAATAATAATAATAATAGGAAATAGCCCAATATTTAAATATAAATATGAAACTAAATTGGCTACATTTTTATCCCTCTGGCCGACGAAAGCGCCGGCGCGTTCTGATGGATTTCTCCTCATGACAGCTGAAACAACTTAAAACAGGCCTTCCGTCATTTTTGGCGATAGCCTACAGATTAGTGCAAGACTACAAATGGTCTACTTTTATTTGTGTACGCTCACAATAACAACAAAACCTTGTACTTTTGAAAAATAAAATAAAATAAAATAAAATAAAAAACAGGGTGCGCTTTCAGCTGTCTCTCTGCGAGAATCTGAAACGTCTCAAAAGTGAACTTAAACTCAGCGAATAATTGTACCTAAAAAGAAAGAAATATCTCAATTCGATAAGATATAGGTCTGTGTTAAATAAGAAGCGATCTATCAGCTGGAATATGTTGTTTCTGAAATCATGGCCAGTGCTCGTTGCTGCTGTTATCAGTTCTCTTGGCGCTCGTGCACACGCGCAGTTTTCACACAGACAATCGAGCGTTTCGTTCTGGTAAAAGCACAAAACAAAATGCACACAACGTGTCATTGCTCTTGATGTACAATCACTGATGAACACCTTTGCTTTAATGAGTAAATTAGCCTAAACATTTATTCCTGCCGGTATTTTAGTCTGCGATATCAACATCACTAAACATTACATAGCACATAGGCCTAATAGCCAAAAAAACCAAGAACAATAAAAAAATCAAGTACAAAAAAAAAAAAAAAAATCAAGAACAATAGCAGTTAATAAGAATTATTGCTCTTAATGCGGTCTTAATGCTGGACCGTTCTCATTTCGCTCCGCATATGGAACTTGAAGGATTTTTTTTTGCTATATATACAGTATATGCCTAGTAATGACTGTTTAATGACAATAGCATGCAGTAAGACTTTGTGTAAAGGTCTTTCTTTTCATTTTTGATGCATAGACTGTAGCCTAAGACTATCCCACGTTTTGAAATTAACTCTCACTTTAAATTTTCTAATGGTTTTTAAGGATGTTAAAATGTTATATTATAATGTTATTGTTGTTTTACTTCCGTTTACAAACCGACATTTTATTATTACAGTCTAGTGTTAATTTCGTCACCTATTTTTAATTTAGTCTTAGTCTTAGTCTTGTGGCAAATGTCCTTGTTAGTTTTAGTCATATTTAGTCATTCACATATCTTTTTTTGTTAGTCAAGTTTTAGTCAACTAAACGTCTCGTCATTTTAGTCTAGTTTTAGTCAAAAGAAAACTCAAGGTATCTTAGTCAAGTTTTAGTCGACTAAAAGTCTTTTAATTTTAGTCTAGTTTTAGTCAAAAAATTTTAGTCTTTTTTTAAAATAACACATTATTACTGAGATTATTACTGATAAACATTTCAGTAAAAAAAGTGTTTCACATATCTCAAACATTGGTTAAATGTCATAATTACCTGACAAAATACACTTGCTGAATGATTTTTGTTGAATGCAAATGTTAAACGTGTTTGGTTTTCAATTTATGATTTAGGAGACACATTCACAAATGATTAACCTGTGCTGAAGAGTATTTTATTTTAACCAACACAATTCAAAAGCTGGGGCCCAACAGACTCTGACTGACAACTTAAGTTACAAAGGTTTTTAGTCGGACATAGATGGCCTCTCCTCTTTTCTGGCTGGTTGCTTGACCACATCTAGAAGCTATTGTAAGAATAAATACAACGAGGCCTCATTAAATGCAATAATATCAGGAACACACGTGTTATAGTGGAAATAAATATGACTTAATGAAACTTAATGAAAAGCCTAAGATCAAATATATATATATATATATATATATATATATATATATATATATATATATATATATATATATATATATATATATATATATATATATATATATATATATATATATATATATATATAGTTAAGTATAAAGTAAATTACCAACTTAATGCAAGTTATACATGGTATTGCACACACCATTATTGATATTTGGAGCAATATTACATGTAATTGTTAAACTTGATTCCCTTACATACATTTGCTTTTAAGCCTAATTATTAATTTTGATTATGATGTGATTGTGACAGGGGCGTGGGAAGAGGTTTCAGGTTGGGGGTGCTTAGTTTTTTCTGTCACCACTTTTGAATAAGAAACAATATCAAGGCTATAAAACTTGTCAAAACTCCGTGAATCACAAAAGTATCAGTGAGAAGTTGAGAACACTCGTTTAAACAGTGCATACACTCGAACTTGACTGCACATCACTTTTTTTTTTTTACTTTATTGATACTGCTTTTAATCGTAATGCAAAGACTGGTCATCGGGACATAAACTGTCACGTACAATAAAAGAGCCTGCGCAGCGACAGGAAATATAATTTAACACAAAAAGCCTGCCTAGACCGTGGACTTGCGCTTTTTTTTTTTTTTTTTTTTTTTTTTTGAGCGGTGTATGGACGAATTCTTTCTACGCACACACTATTTTATTTCTTGATAACAGACCGCTGCTAACTATAACACACCGTTGCCATGAAAAACAGATCGTTGCCATGGACACACAGGATTCTAACCGTAGAGACGGAGCGCACTATTTTGTTTAGCGGAAGCAATACAATCGTTTTTAAATCAATAAACTCATTTTTAAATCATCATTTTGTGTCAAATTATTGAATTATTTGGTAGGTAGTCAGCCTAATCAGCCTGTTGGGGTTGTATTAGCTATAACAACCGCCTCGCTCTGCATTATCCCTTACATAATTTAACATAAAAATAAAACTTTTTAAATAGCCAACTCAGAGTGTTTATTACAAATAAATGTTAATGAACAAACATGCATTTACAGCACCCCCACTTTCCGCGCCCGTGATGTGAAGACCCACACATGCATGTGGCAAAATAAGTAAGTTAACATAAAATATATATAACCTGCTTAATGTGAATTCTTTGTCCGCAGTGTTTCCCGTCAGTTATGATGACACATTCTGACTTTTTGTCAGTATCAAAGCCGCGAACTCGTTCTGAACAGCTGATGAAAAAGCAGAGACGATTGTAGACGAAAATGAAGAGAGATTTTATCTTAGTTTTTATTTTATACAAAACATTTTCGTCTCGTCTTTTTTCGTCAACAATAATGCATGTTAATTTAGTCTTAGTCAGCATTTTTGGACAGTGGTGCAGTCTTGTCATCGTCTCGTCTTAGTCATGAAAAAAAAGGTCGTTGACGAACATATTTCGTCTCGTCTCGTCTGACGAAATTAACACTATTACAGTCACTTTCCAATCCGTCCCTTTGCGCCACTTGGCGGTAGTTTTTTACACGCGACTGAATTTCAGTTAACGCAACGGCCCTGCGGCGGCGGTATGCGCAGCGGTAATACCCATTTTGGTTGTCCACCTACTGTGTATATATATATATATATATATATATATATATATATATATATATATATATATATATATATATATATATATATATATATATATATAAATATATATTAGCTCTACAGCCATCTAGCGGTCACACCATAACTTACATGCTGAAAAACAGTATATATTGTGTTGTCTGATATTTTTGTCTTATATAGAAATAATTGGTATATAATTTAGATGTGGGTAAATATAAGGACTATGGCACAGTCATTTTCATGCACAATTCCTGCTGCCATCAGGTGGCACTATGACCTTAAACATGATCTAATTCAGACAATGCACTTTTGTCATTAATTTAATCCATCGCCTGGCAATCTGAGATATCAAAAATCTAAATCGCAATTTAGCACCTTCAATATTTTGGAATAATGTTGACCAATTTTTTTTTTAAGAACCACATGAATCCTCTTTTAAAAGCGGTAAGAGGAGATTTTAAGTTTTTTGGCTTTAGTATAAATATAGTCTTACTCTTATCTATAAGCAAGTGTGCTCCAAAACTACAAAATTTGTATTTAAGAGATATATGAATTCCAAACTTAGTCTCTCACTTCCGCCAATATGGATCAACAATTTTGATGATAATCACACTGCACTGCAGCTTCTCATCAGATTTTCTGTCCAATCAAATGCTCTCTAGAATCTAATGCCCTACTTTATAAATAGACAATGAAGCTGCGGCTAAAATCGGTCTCAGTCTCAAATTTCAGTCAAATGCAAAGCCTTGCAAAATATACTACTTGACACAGGTGTTCAACATATGCGGAGTTTTGAGCAATCTCTCACCACGAGTTACAACCCATGATGTAAATATATTTGTATTATTTCATGCTAGAGTTGTACAAATGAGGGTACTTTCTAACCTCTTCGCACAATCTGTCATCTATATAGGCCTCCATTGTCGCTGTAGCTTGCATGCATTCTGACTTGTTCGGTTTATGCAGGTTTTCTTCACCTTAGGTGACGTGTGACCAAAAACTCAATATTAATATTAATACTAAATATTAATATACAAACCCGATTCCAAAAAAGTTGTACAAATTGTGACACTGTACAAATTGTGAATAAAAACAGAATGCAATGATGTGGAAGTTTCAAATTTCAATATTTTATTCAGAATACAACATAGATGACATATCAAATGTTTAAACTGATAAAATGTATCATTTTAAGGGAAAAATAAGTTGATTTTAAATTTTATGGCATCAACACACCTCAAAAAAGTTGGGACAAGGCCATGTTTACCACTGTGTGGCATCCCCTCTTCTTTTTATAACAGTCTGCAAACGTCTGGGGACTGAGGAGACAAGTTGCTCAAGTTTAGGAATAGGAATGTTGCCCCATTCTTGTCTAATACAGGCTTCTAGTTGCTCAGCTGTCTTAGGTCTTCTTTGCCGCATCTTCCTCTTTATGATGCGCCAAATGTTTTCTATGGGTGAAAGATCTGGACTGCAGGCTGGCCATTTCAGTACCCGGATCCTTCTTCTACGCAGCCATGATGTTGTAATTGATGCAGTATGTGGTCTGGCATTGTCATGTTGTCATGGGAGCATATGTTGTTCTAGAACTTGGATATACCTTTCAGCATTGATGGTGCCTTTCCAGATGTGTAAGCTGCCCATGCCACACGCACTCATGCAACCCCATACCATCAGAGATGCAGGCTTCTGAACTGAGCGCTGATAACAACTTGGGTTGTCCTGGTCCTCTTTAGTCCGGATGACATGGTGTCCCAGTTTTCCAAAAAGAACTTCAAATTTTGATTCGTCTGACCACAGAACAGTTTTCCACTTTGCCACAGTCCATTTTAAATGAGCCTTGGCCCAGAGAAAACGCCTGTGCTTCTGGATCATGTTTAGATATGGCTTCTTTTTTGACCTATAGAGTTTTAGCCGGCAACGGCGAATGGCACGGTGGATTGTGTTCACCAACAATGTTTTCTGGAAGTAATTCCTGAGCCCATGTTGTGATTTCCATTACAGTAGCATTCCTGTATGTGATGCAGTGCCGTCTAAGGGCCCGACGATCACAGGCATCCAGTATGGTTTTCCGGCCTTAACCCTTACGCACAGAGATTGTTCCAGATTCTCTGAATCTTTGGATGATATTATGCTCTGTAGATGATGATAACTTCAAACTCTTTGCAATTTTTCTTTGAAACTCCTTTCTGATATTGCTCCACTGTTTTTCACCACAGCATTGGGGGAATTGGTGATCCTCTGCCCATCTTGACTTCTGAGAGACACTGCCACTCTGAGAGGCTCTTTTTATACCCAATCATGTTGCCAATTGACCTAATAAGTTGCAAATTGGTCCTCCAGCTGTTCCTTATATGTACATTTAACTTTTCCGGCCTCTTATTGCTACCTGTCCCAACTTTTTTGGAAGGTGTAGCTCTCATGAAATCCAAAATGAGCCAATATTTGGCATGACATTTCAAAATGTCTCACTTTCAATATTTGATATGTTATCTATATTCTATTGTGAATAAAATATAAGTTTATAAGATTTGTAAATTATTGCATTCCTTTTTTATTCACAATTTGTACAGTGTCCCAACTTTTTTGGAATCAGGTTTGTAAATATATAAGACCATAAATCTCTACATCTTAATATTACTCAGAAAACAGGACACAGGTTTAATTCATTTGAAGTACTTGTGCTAAATGTTATGCTTACAGATATAAGAAAAAGTTAATAAGACATGCAAGATGTCATTTTGATTGGACTGAAAGATTGCCATACCTTGGTATCCCATAATTTAACAAAATACCTAAAACTGCTTAAAATAACTGCATAATCCTCTGATTTACACCTTTCAGAAAATACAATCTTTGTTGGAACCTTGAACAGCGATAATAAATGTGGGCTTTCCAAGTAAATGAACAATCAATGATCACCCTTAGATACTTATTAGGTATCCACCTGCTCAATGATATTGTCACAAATGATTACTGGGCTGTAATCACCTAATCTTTTTGGGTCCACTACCATTTCCTTAGTTTTTTCTGTATTTATAATAAGATGATTTACATTACCACTGCACAAAATTCTCAACTTCAGACTGATACTCTGATATGTCCTGTTTTTTTTTTTTTTCCCTAACAAACAGTGTCAGAGTAATTGATAATATAGTTATTCTTAATTCTACTAAAGCAGTGGTTCCCAAACTGGGGAACACGTACTCCTGGGGGTAAGTGAGGTGACAGAGGGGGTACACAAACAAAAAGCTGAGTTTTGCCATTCATATTCTACATTTCTTTAAAATAACATTAAAACCGAGCATGTATTTCTAGCAGGCAAAATGGCATAAATACATAACATTTGAACGAATCGTGAGAGTCACTGATTCAATGACCCATTCATAAATACAGCCACTTGCTTTTTTACTGAATGAATGAATGAATGAATGAATGAATGAATGACTCGATGACTCACTCATTAACACACTGACTTACTGCCACCTACTGGTGGTTTTCATTTCATATTTAAAAGTATCACTTAGTTTTTACCATCATTGCATATTTCTCCATTTAACATTTATTATTATTATTTAAAACAATTTATTTTATAAAAGGTATTTATAAAGGTAAAAATGCACTGGGAAATACATTTAAGGTAGCAAATATTGTCTCTTATGGAAAAAGTGGAAGTGAAAGAGAGGGGGTACGCAGAAGAATTTTAAATGCCTCAGGGTGTACTCCACTCTAAAAAGTTTGGGAACCACTGTACTAAAGCAATCATTTGTATATAGAGTAAACAGAATGGGAGAATAAACAACTTTGAGGGGCACCAGTACTAATAAATTTGACATCAGAAAGTGTATTATTTACTTTAACATATTGAATATGATTGGTCAAGAAAGAGGAACCACCTACTGGTCAATGTCGATAAAGCATTGATTGTAGGAGATTTAACAGAAAAGGGAGAAGCAATTTAGCAGAAAGGAAGAGCGTGCACTTTATTACAGTCTATCGGCTATAAAGTTTTCCAGTTAATTAAGCACCCCTGAAAAGGCATAGGGTCTGTATATATTTGTTCACTGTTAGTTGTAATGAGTGTTTTGTGTAATTTGCTGTGTATGTTGATGATAATACAAGGGAGAGAGAGTTCATAGATAAAAGACTTTAATGCGTACTTGTACTGTTTTATTCAGCTCTTATGGTGATTTTCTGGAGTAAAAACGTATGCTTCATGTTTTGGTGATGTACAATAAACTTTATAAAGTTCATCAGTAAAAATTTGGCCGTTATTCGGGTCATTCGGGGTCTGCTACAACAGGCCTGTAAGTTACTAATAGTGGATAAAAGCAAGATGACAACATGAGTTATAACTGCAATTAAACTGAACTATACCTGTATCTCCATGCAGCATATATTCTCTGGCTCTGTACACATAATTTTAAGGCTCTAGTTCAAACTGAACATCGCTATGGAGAGCTTCTTACATTATTAGTGCATGCATGAGATTGTTCTGTCCCTGAAGTTCAGAGCATCAGCTCTTTTAGCTCTGCCTTCTTAGGCTGGGAGCAGCAATTTTAAAGGGGCACACACCAAAACGGCGTGTTTTTGATCTACCCTCAAAAGTGGCAATTTTAGTGGTAGCATTGATTTTCAGCGTGAATGCCGCGAAAAACACACAAAACACATCCAAAACGGGAAAGAGCTTTGCGATTGACTGAAAATAGATGACACAAAATCTGAGGTATATTTTTATAGATTGCCGAAAACTACAGAAAAAAAGAAGCAAATGGATCGTTGCAATTCACAGAAACAACTGGACTCCAGGCAGAGAAATGTGGATTTGCAGTAGGGCTCCATGATATATGTCACGTCGCAGGATGTGAGATATCTAGTATAAGGATCGTTAATCCATATGGACCAGACACCATGGTTCAAAACGCACGTGATTCTCTGATCAACTGCAAAGTTTGACCATAATACAATGAAATTTTATCATTACAACGTGTTTTAGGTCCTGTCAGTTTAAACATATACTGTAGTTATATAAAGCAGTGTTTCCCAACCGGGGGTACGTGTACCCCTAGGGGTACGTGAGCAGTCCCCAGGGGGTACGTGGGATGATTCTCAAAACATTATAATAATCATGTTATAATATGGAAACCATTCAGTTAAGTCACCCTGTCCTTCCCCCCAACTGATTCTCAGCTCGCTTGTCTGTGGCCGCGCGCGCGCTGCCGGGCGGTAGTGTAACCATAGCAACAGGCTTTGAGTAAAACAGAAAACACTAGCTAGCTATGGATCAATGGCTAAAAAAATGCGCCGCTCCAAACAGCAGCAGTGCTAGCGGCAGCTCAAGTGAACCAATGGAAAAAAGAAAGAAAGCTGATAAGTCAAAGTACCGTCAATTTCATGAACAGTATGTCGTTTTCGGTTTTACGTCCACATCTACTGAACCGCCTCAGCCGCTGTGTTTCCTCTGCGGGGATGTGCTCTCTAATAATAGCATGAAACCAGCCCATTTACAACGACACCTAAATACCAAGCATCTTTCCTGTGTCGGTAAGACAGCAGAGTTTTTTCAAAGAAAACTATCGGAATTTAAGGGAAGTCAAGAAAAATAAAAAAAAGCGACTGCAGTGTCAACCAAAGCATTGGAGGCTTCATATGCTGTGTCGCTACTTGTGGCTAAATCCAAAAAGCCATTTACTGTTGCTGAGGAGCTAATTTTGCCTGCTGCTGTAATTCTTGCAGAAACAATGATTGATAAGAAAGCAGCTGATGCACTGAAAACGGTACCACTGTCCAATAACACAGTGTGCCGGAGGATTGATGACATGGCCGTTGATATTGTCGATCAAGTAGTGGAAAAGTTAAAACTGTCTGGTTCATTCACGCTGCAGTTGGACGAATCAACAGATGTTAGCGGGGAAGCCCAGCTTATTGCGTTTGTGCGATACAGAGACATTTCTGAAATTAACGAGCACATTCTATTCTGCAAGAAGCTAACGGGGAGCACTACCGGTAAAGATGTGTTTCACGTTATCGACACCTTTTTCTCAGAGCACAATCTGGATTGGAAGTCCTGTATTCATGTGTGCACGGATGGTGCTGCATCAATGACTGGGAGGGTGAAAGGATTAATAGCGCTGATTAAGAAAGTAAACCCCGACGTTCAGTGGAATCACTGCATCATCCACAGAGAGGCACTGGCCAGTAAGAGAATGAGTCCCGAGTTACATGAAGTTTTGAATGACGCAGTGAAAGAGATAAACTTTGTCGAATCGCGGCCTCTGAATCACAGACTGTTTGAAAGGCTCTGTCATGACAGTGGCGCTGAGCACCAACAGCTACTTCTTCACACCGACGTACGTTGGTTAGCGAAAGGGAAAGCACTACAGAGGCTTTTGGAGCTGCGCAACGAAGTAAGAGCTTTTCTGGCAGAACACTCACATCCCCATGTTGTTATGTTGGAGAACACAGACTGGGTAGCCCGCCTTGCATATCTCACTGATTTTTTTAGCAAACTGAACAACCTGAATTTAACTTTGCAGGGTAAAGACACACACATCCTAAACATGTATGATAAAGTGTGTGGATTCATGAAGAAGATCAAACTGTGGGAGAGTAAATGTGAAGATGGGGACAAGTTGTTTCCAGCAGCTCAACAGCTACCTTTCTGCAGGTGATGTTGACAGAGCTCCTATAGTGCAACTAGTAAGCACACATTTATCCAGACTCAACAGTGAGTTCAACCACTACTTCCCTGAAATTGAAAGCAAGTCTGCCAAACTTGACTGGGTCCGTAATCCTTTCATGACTGAAAGTACAGATAACAACATTCCAACCAGACTACAGGAAAATCTGCTGGATGTGTCCTCAGACCGTGGACTGAAGATGAGGTACTCAGAAACAAACCTGTCACAGTTCTGGTGTGATGTGGAGAAGGAATATCCTGATTTGGGGAAACATGCACTGAATGAACTCCTGCCATTTGGATCTACATATTTATGTGAAGTGACATTTTCATCCATGGCCGTAATCAAGTCCAAGCACAGGAACAGACTCGACTTGGAGAAAAGCCTGATAGCTGCTATTGCCACACTGCCCCCAAGACTGACCAAGCTTATGAGTGAGAGACAGGGTCAAGTTTCTCATTAATTGGTGAGTCCTTTTGTGTCATACACAGGTCTAAACATATTTAGAGTAGGCTGCTACTATGTATATAAAATGTGATCTTTGTTTTTGTATAATTGGTCTGGACATGTGAAGATGTGAAAATAAAAGTCATACAAATATTGAACGAAGACAAGTATGAGTTATTATAGGAAGTAAAAATATTATTATTTACAGGTAAATTAGATGTTACACTGTGCAAACCTAAAATTTACACCAAATCTAAAAATCACACCGATCACATGCGCTTGTGGGGGTACTTCAGGAAGGATAAAGTGTTTTGGGGGTACAGTCCCCTAAAAAGGTTGGGAACCACTGATATAAAGCATTCACAGGCAGATTTGCTTTATGCATTTCCCCGGCGTCGAAATCAGGCACATATAAATGTCAGGAAACACGATTCCTGGCTGTATGTCAATATCCAGATGAAATCATTTGTTTTACTCACGTTTTTTGCAGTTTCCCCTATTAAATCCAGTAATGCAGCAGTCTTTTGCCACTCATTCCAGCTGAGGGAGCACTTTCCGGTGGGAAAGTGACGTCAATGCATACTCTCTATTATCTGTGGGGTATTTTGAGCTAAAACTTCACATACACACTCTGGAGATGTCAGAGACTTCTTTTACATCTCTTAAAAAGGGACATAATAGGTCCCCTTTAAGATGTTTTTTTTTCCGGGCAGGTTTGGGGTGGGGGGTGGTCACGATACCGGCTCAGCATCGTGATGTCTGTCGATGTCAGACGATGGCATCGTCTATCGCCCCAACCCTAGTGGAAAAACAGCATGACCCGCTATAAAAAGGGTCTAAAAGCAGCCAGGGCCGAGCATTTCCACAAACTCATAGAAAATAACCAAAACAACAACTGTGAACTGCGGGCACGCATCTCATACCCGCGAGGAACAAAAGACTACTGCATTATTTGCCGTACAGAAACCTGGATGTCTGCAGTGGTTCCAGACTCAGCCATTGAGCTTACGGGGTTCTCCGTGCACCGCTCGGACAGAACGAAAGAGCTCACAGAGAAAAGCAGAGGTGGGGGTGTTTCTTTCTTTATCAACAACTCGTGGTGTGATGAAAGGAACCTACACTCTATTAAATCCTTCTGCTCCCCTGATCTGGAATTTCATATGCTTCTGTGTCGACCATTCTGGCTACCGAGGGAATTTACAGCAGTCATAATCACAGCCGTTTATATTCCTCCTCAAGCCAACACAGACCAGGCACTCAAGGAACTGTATGGGAATATAAGTGAGCAGGAAACCGCATACCCAGATGCAGCGTTTATTGTTACGGGGGACTTTAACAAAGCTAACTTCAGAAATAGCTCCAAAATGCTTTCAACACATCACCATCAACACGCGTGGTGATCCTGCACTAGACCACTGTTACTCTCCTTTTCGGGACGCCTACAAATCTCTCCCCCGTCCACCTTTCGGCAAATCAGATCACTCTTCCATTCTGCTCCTGCCTGCTTATAGGCAGAAACTGAAACGGGAAGCACCCGTCCTCAGGACAATTTAATGCTGGTCGAACCAATCAGACGCTATACTACAGGACCGTTTCGATCACATGGACTGGGACATGTTCCGGGCAGCGTCTGATGACGACATAGAGGCGTACTCAGAAACTGTAACGTGTTTCATCAGGAAGTGTGTAGAAGATGTAGTGCCAACAAAAACAATCCGTATCTACCCTAACCAAAAACCGTGGATTGATAGCGATGTTCGAGCAGCCTTGTCAGCGTGAACATCCGCTTTTAAATCCAGGAACGCTGATGATCGCAAACAAGCCAGTTACAATCTCAGCAAATCCATCAAAGCCAGCTACTGTGAACATTGCCGCCTCTCTACCGGATGAGCTTAATAACTTTACGCTCGTTTCGAGGCTCACAACACCGCCCACACAGAGAGCACTCCAGCAGCTGCTGAAGGAGATGCGAGTGCACTCGCCATCTCCGTCGCGGAAATATCCAGATCCTACCGATGGGTAACTATCTGCAAGGCTGTGGGTCCTGATAGCATCCCAGGCAGTGTGCTCCAAGCATGCGCATTCCAACTAGCCGGTGTTTTCACAGACATTTTCAACCTCTCCCTCTGTCTGTCTGTGGTTCCCTCGTGCTTCAAAAAAAAAAAAAAAAAAAAAAAAAATCCACCTTTGTGCCCATACCAAAGAAAAACATAATCGCATGCTTAAAGGCCCGTTGCTCTCACACCCATCTTCAGCAACTGTTTTGAGAGACTCATCAGAGATTACATCTGCTCTGTGCTGCCTTCCTCATTGGATCCGCTACAATTTGCATATCGTAGCAACCGTTCTACAGATGACACTATTGCTTTGACCCTACACACTGCTCTCTCCCACCTGGAAAGTAAGAACAACCTATGTGAGAATGCTGTTTGTGGACTACAGCTCAGCATTTAACACCATAGTGCCACACTTGTTGCGAAGCTACAGACTCTGGGACTAAATAGATCTCTGTGCAGCTGGATCCTGGACTTCCTGACAGGCAGATGTCAGGTGGTCAGAATGGGCAACAATACATCATCCCCGCTGACCCTCAACACTGGTGCTCCTCAGGGCTGTGTCCTCAGCCCACTCCTGTACTCCCTGTACACACATGACTGTACAGCCACACACAGCTACAACGTCATCGTCAAATTCGCCAACGACACAACGGTGATAGGCCTGATCACTGACAAGGATGAGACGGCCTACAGAAAGGAGGTGAGCACTCTGACTAAATGGTGTCAGGAGAACCACCTCTCACTCAACATCGACCAGACCATGGAGCTGGTGGTGGATTTCAGGAGACAGAGCAGAGAACACAAACCCATCACCATCGACAAGACACCTGTGGAGCGGGTAAGCAGCTTTAAGTTCCTCTGCGTTAACATCAGTGAGGATCTCACCTGGTCTACACACACTGACGCAGTGCTGAAGGAGGCACATCAACGCCTTATTCCTGAGACGGCTGAGAAAGTTTGGAATGAGCCCCAGCATCCTCAGATCATTCTACATTTGCACTATAGAGAGCATCCTGACGGGCTGCATCACTGCCTGGTTCGGAAACAGCACCGCTGGCAACCGTAAAGCTCTGAAAAGGGTCGTGCGAACTGCCAGCCACATTATTGGTGGTGAGCTTCCCTCCCTCCAGGACATCTACACCAGGCGGTGAATAAGGATAGCCCGGAGAATCATCAGTGACTCCAACCACCCGTCCCACAGACTGCTCTCTCTGCTGCCCTCAGGAAGATGTCTCCGTAACATCCGATCCCGCACTAGCCAACTTAGGGATAGCTTTTTCCCCTCAGGCTATCAGACTAATGAACAGTCAAAACTAATACACCCTACAGCATACTCCCACAATATGGTATGCCGCACACCGCACTTTAACAGTTTAACACTGGACTATACATACACACTGCATTTAATACAATAATCTACCTGTTACCACAGGATACCATCCGATGCACATCCTTGACATTTCTGTATCCAGTTCACGTACAATCTGTTGCACTTCAGTTCACGTACAATCTGTTGCACTTCAGTTCACGTACAATCTGTTGCACTTCAGCATATTTTTATGCGTATATATCTCTACATAATGTAGAAGGTGTGCATTCTGTGTATAGTGTATAATGTGTAGTGTTAACTGTATGTATGTATAGTGTAGTGTAGTGCTAACTGTAAGTATGTCTAATAGTACACTGTGTGTACTGACTATATGTATGTGCATATTGCACATTTTTACCTGTTGAAGTCTGTATGGTTATATGTTAACTGTTTCTGTAATTTTCTGGAGCATGCTCCCAAGAATTTCACTCTCGAAGGCACATGTGCTGTGGTGATGTGACAATAAAATTGACTTGACTTGACTAATATAGTCGGTAGACTAACAAATAAACAGACATCTCCTGAACTGAATATTCCATCACAGTTCAGTAATAATGACTTTATTAATTTCTTCACAGAGAAAATTGAAATGATCAGAAACACAATTGTAAATGTACAACCTTTGGTGGCGTTTTATGAGTCAGCCTCTACTACCGCCCTTACAGAACGATTACAGTGCATTACAAATATAGGACACGAAGGTCTAAATAAACTTATCAATGCATCTAAATCAACAAGTTTCTTAAACGCAGTTCCCACTAAATTCTTCAAAGAGTTGTTACCTGTAGCAGAAGAGCCTCTTCTCAATATTATTGACTCGTCTCTATGTCTAGGTGCCATCCTAGGTGTATATGACTATTCTCTTTCAGACGAACACAATCCAAGATATTAAAAATATCCTTAGTCCTCCAAGGTTTATAACGGTTGTGAATGGTAGGCCAAATTCTGAAGACAGAAAAAATGCATCCATTCATAAAAAATAAAAAAAAATGAATCCATACGACTCAGGAGGGTTAATAAAGCGAAAGGATGCGTTTTTGTAAGAAAATATCCATATTTAAAACTTTATAAATTCAAATAACAAGCTTCCAGTGGCCGACCGTATGCATACTGCGCACATCAATTTGGGCGGAAGAGCAACCTTTGACCTGACGCAATGACGCAATGATGTACACGGAGGCACAGAGGAATGAGAAATTTTAAAGAGAAACGTAGGAGGATTTCGATATAATAGAAGAAGAGGAGCTTTAGTTTGTTGTCCAGCCGTATTTGTTTGAACCGTGAGAGTCTAAGCTTATGATACTCCTACATGCATCATACATTGCGTCAGAGGATTACTCATTTGGCAGAAGTCAACTTGCACATTCTGTGTGCGGTCTTTCGCCAGAAGCTAGTTGTTTGAATATATAAAGTTTTAAATATGGATATTTTTCTTACAAAAATGCATCCCTTCACTTCAAAAGGCCTTTAACCCTCGGGAATCGTATGGATTCATTTTTTCTAATGGATGGATGCATTTTTTCTGTCTTCAGAATTTGGCCAACCATTAAGAACCATTATAAACCTTGGAGGACTAAGGATTTTTAAATATATTTCGGATTGCGTTAGTCTGAAAGAAGAGAGTCATATACATCTAGGGTGGCTTGAGGGTGAGTAAATCATGGAATAATTAAAATTTTTGGGTGAACTATCCCTTTAAGTCTCTTATTAAGAAACCTCAACTAGATCCAAATGAATTGGTAAATCACAGACCCATTTCAAATCTTCCATTTATGTCTAAAATTCTACAAAAAAAAGAAAAAGAAAAAAAAAAAAAGACATCTTTGAAAAATTTCAGTCATGACAAAAGAACGAAAGACTCAGACCCAAAGACTTAAGAGATGAACTAATAATTTCTGTTTCTGCATTCAGCCTATGGGGCTGACGGGATGAACGAATGACTTGAACCTGAAGACTCAAGAGGTGAACTAATCATTTCTGTTTCTGGTGTTGTGCCGAATTCCTACCCCTGCCAAATTATTACCCCCCTAGTATTGGTAGGTTAAAGATTAGGTGTGGGGGAGGGGTTAGGATTAGGGGTGGGGTTAGGATTAGGCAATCAGATAGCGACTTCAACGATGGGGGTAATAATTTGGCAGGGAGTCGAAATTAGGCACAACACCGGTACTGCATGCCTATGAGACTGTCACTGCCCAGTTCAGACACTGACAATGGAACTAATGACTCAAACCCGAAGACACGAGAGGTGAATTAATCTTTCTGGGGAACAGACGTGATAAATGTGAGGTGACAAAAGAAAGAACGACTGGGATCGGGAGGTGAGGTGAACTAACAGACTGCATAGCCTGAAGACCCTGCTAAGCAATTAATTAATGACTGCATTAGCCTACAGTTTATTTTTTATTCCAAATGTGATAAACGTTTGCATAAATAATATGTGTTGGGGAATTTAACAAGTAACATTTTAATTATATTCTGCTGAAATGAACAAAATGACTTAAAAAAAGATTTGTTCATTTTGCTGAATGAGATTTAAAGATTCAAATCAGTAAAATGATCCAAACTTCCCGCTACTAGTAGAAACGGTAAAAATGGCTTAATTATCGATCCACTATTTGAATACAACTGCCCTAAATGGTTTAGCTCTTGTATATTTTTCCTGTATATTATAATATTTATTACAGCCCTACAATCCATCATGCTCTTGAAGGTCACTCAACTCTGGACTTTTAGTAGTACCTATGACAAAAATGTACTAAAAACTGGGGAAGTTTTTTCTTTGTACAGGTGACAACGTTATCAAAACTATCCAGACTATGGACAGACTAAACACGTAATACGCATGTGCATGACACCGTTTTCACAGATTCGCGTTTTTGCAGTTTACACGGAGATGACAATGGTATCGTTTTCAAAAGCTTGCACTTTGAAACCTGTTTTCAAAAGTTTGCATTTTCAGACCACCAAAACGGTGTCGTGTAAACAGCCCCCAAGTCCACTAAAGGAGGGAGAGCATTCTCTCATCTGGCTCCTAAACTCTGGAATAGCCTTTCTGATAATGTTCGGGGCTCCAAGACTTTCTATCAGAATAAATATAGATTAAAAACATCTCTTTAGCCAAGCATTCACATAACAAATCTCATAACCTTGCACTCCAGTTATATCAGATGCACATATTTAATACATATTATACATATACAAATACATATTTTTTGCTTGAATCATTATGTAGAGCAGCTATGCTAATTATCTTCCATTTGCTTTTCTGTTTTATCTCTGCACAGACTTCAGATGACCCAATACCTGTGAAGAGATGACGCTGACCCCTACAAGGACCTCAGATGACGCCAAGTTGATTCAACATGCACAACTGCCAAAATTTCTATATTGTAATCATTTTGATCACAACTTGTAATAATTACTTTAACAAGCTCATTGTTTCTGCCTAAAATGAATTCACGCTAGCTAACTGCATGGTTTCCATCATCTTGAACTGTACATTTCTGAAATGGACACAGTCACCTCTACTAACAGATCACTCTAAACGGTTATGTAGACACATGCTTTTTTTGTAAAGCTGCTTTGAAATTATATATATTGTGAAAAGCACTATACAAATAAACTGAATTGAATAAGGTGCTGCAATTTGTTTTTTTGTTTTTTTGTATATGTACATTTCTGACATACAGTCACCTCTGATATCAGATCACAAATTGTAATGTAAACAAGCTTTTTCTGTAACGTTGCTCTGAAACAATATATATTGTGAAAAGCGCTATACATATAAATGTTCATTGAACTGAATTTCTGGTCCCTAAAAATAATGGCATACCTGTGGTCAATGTCTTCAGTGTTTTCAGCATGACATATTTGGATAAGTGGAGCATCAAGTTGATGAATCTTGGTCCAAAAGCAGAGAGCAAATGTGATGCAGCTACCTTAGGAAAAGTATTACCTTCCTCATTCTAAATATTGAATTAAAAAAGAAAAAAAGAAAAAATTAAAAACCAGTAAAGGTGCATAAAGACTACAATAAAAGTATTCAGTAAAATAGTGAAATAGTAAAACACATGAATATGTAATCTGACAGTTTTTCCCTAAACTTTCTTTAGCAATGCAACATGCACATGTACATTTCATGTAAAACACAAAATGCACATACCGCTATCTCCTGGAGCCATGCAAAAGCCACCTTGCGAAACTCAGCATCACGTTTATGATCCCAAATTGGCCAGCAAAGCCTGTATAGATACAGACAATAAGATTTTTGAATCAGCAATTCAAATAACAACATATGAGGATTGTAAAATTAAAAAAGTACTGTATAGTGCTACCTGAAGACGTCTTGGGCACGAGTGGGATTCAGTTTATCAAATAAAAAGCGGATGACAATGTAGAAGGCCTCTTTGTTCGGCTTATCAAACATGTTCCTTCAAATAAATAAATAAATAAAATTAAAGCAAGCAAGCAGCATTGATCAGGCCCTCACACCATAGTGTGTTAGAGCATCCCTAGCCTCTCAAAAAGTACTTTCTGTTTCATTGCTTAAAGTCAAAATTCTTCATGCGACCAGGGGAACGGCAATCCATTTTGTTTGGTGGAAAGGTGCAAGAATTCATAGAGTAAATGTTTAGCAGGAGCGAGTTATTTTTCGGTTTCTAGTGAAGGATCCAGCGCGTTGTAGGCAGTTGCTATAGGCTGCAAAGAATTGTAAATACAGAGAGAATGCTACAACGGAAAATCTGACCTCAGGCATAGGTATTTTAGGCCAAACGGAGGGAAAAAACAAACAAACAAAAAAAAAAAAAAAAACTGTACAATAACTGTTCCGTTAATATAATCCTCTTTTTCCTTGTAATTCTGACTTTTCCCCCTCACATTTCTGCCTTTTTTCCCCCTCACAATTGCGAGTTTATATCTGGCAGATATAGATGGATGACTTTTCTCAGAATTGTGAGAATATAAACTCACAATTTGTGAGATATAAGGTCAAATTCTGAAAAAAAAAAAAAAGACTGCCTTTTTTTCCTCAGAATGCAAGTTTATATTTCACAATTCAGACTTAACTCACAATTGCGAGATATAAAACTCACAAAGTCAGAATTGCGAGATATAAAAAGTCGAACATTTTTTATTCAATGGCGGAAAAAAGACTCCATACAAAAGACTTTTGCTGACAAATAAACATGAATTTCTCGGTTCAGATAACATAGAGAATAAGTAAACATTGTTAATTTACATAAACTACTCATGGCATTCTGCTGTTTTAACTCCAAAAACATGTTGTGTAAATGGACCCTACACTGTTTTGCCGCAACGATAGTTTTACAGATCTTGCAAATTACCTGGCTCTGGGATACATATCTCTCCTGTGTCCAAAATATTCCCAAACCACAGATTTTGATTTACCCTTATCCTGCCCTGAATTCACCTTCTGCGTTTCTGTGCTTTCTTCCATGTCATAGTGGGTAAACCCGCTCTGTTCTGTTCTTGTGCTAGATTTAAACTAGGGACACACTTAACGACTAGCTGAAACATTCTAAGCCTGGACTCAACATGTATAAAGACTGCAGCAGATTGTAGTCTATGACAGTCAGAGAAAATCTAATGACTGAGTCAGTCCACTACACAACACACTTAACGATTGGCAAGTAAAATCCCCGCCAACAACACAGGTGGTTTTATTTACATAATGTTATGTTGGGTGTTGCTAATAATTTATACTGTGTTCTTATCGAATTTATGTTTGAAATTAATTTTGTAAGGAAAACTTTTGAAGAAAATGTAAACGAACCCAAGTTTTAGGTTCATGGTGAAGGTAGACATTCTTATGGTGACTGATTCTAAGAAGAATGATAAATGCATTTTGATGCCATAGCAATGTGTCTTGAATATAATATTTAAAAGTCGTGTTTCTCTCTCTTTTCTTTGCCATTATCGACTTAGAAGACATTCCATTATGTCTTTCAAGATTTATTTAGTTAATTATAACATTTCTAGTGTCATTTTTTAAACCTATACTCAAACAATAAGGTAGGCTATTTTTGCTTTTCTGAAATCAGGAATTAAAATGAATTGGTTCATTCTGAGCAAAAACACAGGCTATATTTTTTCGTTCCAATTCCAGAGTTACCAGTTACAACGAAATAAAATACTGCTTTATTTATTTTGAAACAGAAGTCATTTAAAATAGTATTTGTATATTTTCATTTTCATTTTATCAGTCTACAGTAAATGTACACTACTCCCAAAATTCTATACGGTACTGCAAACATGTGTGCAGCATTTACAAACACTTAAAACCTGTGGATGGAGGATGCCGTGATCGGAGCCGTGTTTGTTGTGTGTCGTGGGTTTCGTGATAAAGGAGATGAAATGTAAACGCATAATTTATGCAACGGAAAGAGCAAAAAAAGTGGGGCTAAGAGACAAAATCTCCTATGACAACTTTCAGAATTACATATTATTGAGGCAGAGAAAAGAACAACAGGTATATGCCGTTATTGCCGTTTTCCATGTTCGTGAAGTAAATATGTTTACACGGCTTTTTAAACATGCCGAGTGCCCGTGTTTAACATGCGTTTGACCAATCAACATACACTTACGTCACTGATAGTTCCTATAGTGCTGGTTTAGACCCTACTCTGAAGTAGAAGCTAATTTAGTTCCCTCAAAAGGAGTTCCTAGAACTAAAATCGTTCCTAGTTCCTGCGGTGCGAACATGGCAAAATCCGGGTACTTCAGCCAATAGTTCTAGAAACTATGAAAGGGTTCCTCCGGTGCAAAAGCCCCTATAGCTGGCTGCTTTAAAACGCTCCCGTGAGTGTTTGTGTAAGGCCTCCATGAAGAGTGTCAAAGGTTTATATTTACAATATGTTTTTGCAGCGTTGAGCTTTGAGGCCAGTCACAGACATATCTGTTAACCCAGGAGTAGGCAAGTTCGGTCCTAGAGAGCCGCTGTCCTGCTGAGTTTAGCTCCAACCTTAATCAAACACACCTGAACAAGCTAATCAAGCCCTTCACGATTACTAAGGCTATAGGCAGCTGAGGTTTTTTTTTTTTTCAGGGTTGGAGCTAAACTCTGCAGGACAGAAGCTCTCTAGGACTGAACTTGCCTACTCCTGTGTTAACTGCATGAACGCAATGGCCATTCAGATGCATTTTATAAGTCGTAATCCGTTCAACACAGTTTTTGTCCAGACAGCTTCAATGATTTTAATGGGATTGTGTACCTCGCGTTGTAATTGACAGCTTCAGTGATTATAATGGCAGCGATCTTTGCATAACTTTGTATATTTTTCATGCTGCTAAATCCACATTGCAAAATATCTGGAATTGAATTTTCTGGCTGAATATTATTGACAGTGATAACTATAGCAATGGACAGAACAAAATCTGATATGTCAAATGAGATATGCATTAAGTCTTGGGAATGTAAATGCAAAATAACAGACCTGCCACTTTTTCTATGTAATGTGTTACTTGTGTTCATTTTATTACTAACTTTTCAAATCAGTCACTCAGGGACTTTCTACATAACTCAATAAACAATTGTTCTAATGCCGCGTTCCACGCAACACGTAACCCGTGTTTTTCCAACCATCTACCAGTGAAAGTGCACTGGAACAGCAGTCAAACCCGTGACTTCCCACCCATGAACTCGTACTAGATAAATGTACTCCCAGTTACGGGTTCTGACATCACATAGCTCACGAAACAACAATGGCAGCCCCTACGGATGCGGCGTTTATGCAAGTGCACGGTAAAATAATGTAAAATAAAAGGGTATAACAGCTTCTCTTGCCTTATGCACCGTTTTCCTCCTCTGTTTCCCTCAAATAAGCAAGGGGTACGCAGCTTTGGCAATAGAAATAATTGTTAATGAGCATAAGCCCCGTACGTTCCGCCATGTTGGTTTGTTTTCACTTTTACGCAGTTTGGCGTGACTTTCCTGGAACGCTACAAAGTCGTGAGTCATGATTTAAAGTCGTGACTTACAGGCTCAAAAACCTGGAACGCAGCATAAGCACTGTTCAGAAATTATTTATGATCTGTCCTGACAGTGATTTTTTTTATTTATTTATTTATTTATTTTTTTCATGAATAAATAGGATAAGTTAATATTATCAACAGTTTCTTCTTCAGTTTCGACTTTAACGATCAAAATGATTTTTGATTTATTGTCGGTACTGTGCTCGCAGTTCACATGGCACTGTAGGATACTTTGTAATGTGTGAGTGGATGGCAGTTCATCCACCACCATCGAAGACCATTTTTGACCCAGGAAAAGTTTTTGCTGTGGTATCAAAATTGGAATTGAGAATTGTGAAACTTCACTGGTATCTTAAAAATATTGGTGGCATAACCTTATTTATTAGAAAACAAGGTTGCATGGGTCAAAACGATAACATTTATTTTTATTTTTTTTTATTCATTTCTGTTTTTACATGTTACTACTTTTTTTCTATTGGACAAACCAGAGGAGTATTAAAAGCGTTTTTCACAAAACCCAAAATTTCTGTTGGGCGGAGCAGACATTGTTCGGCTTAATCAGCTCCCTAGCATCCTAGGACTTAAAGCATATAGTGTACACAAATTCGAGCACTGGTAAGGACAGTAAGGATCCTGGCTCAATACACATTGGGACACTAATGATTATTTCTGTTGACAGGACAACGTCCTTATTGTACAACATCACAACTGGTATTTATGAACAACAGCTGAACTGGTATATTTATTATATAAAATTTTTAAAATTTATTTAAAGTACATTATGAAAATCACTTGCTTGTTATACGTGCAACATTTCAGTGGTAAATAAATTGTTAGCTAGATGTTCATTACAGTTAGCGATGTATGTTTATGCTGACATAATTAAATATTGGTTTGTAATTTAAAAAAACACTAGTTTTCATGGTGCATTGTGGGACTTTTTGGGGAGCGAAAATTTTGTTATTGAGAAAGCCATTAAAATGGACGACTCCCTGATCAGTGTCCATACTACAGAACTAGGGGAGTTGATTGAGACGCACCCTATGTGTGTACCGAATTTCGTACATATAACGTTACATGCAGCGTGTATCTTATATGGTGTAAGATTTTTGGCCGTATTCAAAAATGCACATCTGGATCAGTGTAACTAAAAAAAAAAAAACTAAAAAAAAATTGTAACGTAAACTGTAAGCATATGACATACATTGCATTACTGCATTGTAAAAGCCATACGATTACGAGCTACTAAAGAGGCTATTCAGTTATGAGCGAAAAAAGATAGCATGACTTACATTCCCAGATTTAGATGTTTGATGTTTTTGGTAACGGTATCCGGTCTGAATTCGAGGCACAGGAGGCACCACCATAAGTATTTACCGTTTGTCTTCTGTAGTTTAGACATCTCGCATAATAGGGTGCTAAGCGCTTCAGGATCATACGACAAATAACTCAGCGATCAGTTGGACGAACACTTTGCAAGCTATCAATGATAACCAATTCACACCATAGTAATCGTTATAACTCTTGGTCTGAATGAGACCGACTCAAAAGATACACTGAATAAAATGTTTACTTATATTTAAGATCGTCGCAACTTCCTGCTAACCGCCAAATTATTTGAGCATATTTACAGCGTCTGTGGCTTCGTCTCAAAACTTTGTCACGACAGACTCGTGCCCTTGTTTAATCCTGATTTATATATACACATAATAGGCTAAAGTAAAATGGCGAATGCGTCGCTCAGACGAAAGTCTATTCAGTGTGTTTATATATCAGCATTTTTAAGTGCGCGAAAATGTGAGGGCGTTGCATGTATTGAAGCACGGCCTTTGAGATTGGGCGGGACCTGAATTACGTTACAGCTCCTACTACGGCAAACAAAAAAGATCAAATAAGTCAAATGGAAATCGCGTCACACGCTCTTATGTTCTGAAGCAGAAGGACTGGAAAAAATCTTCTTGACATAAAGAGAGCATTTAAGTCAATTAAAACGTCAGTTCCAGATTATGATTAAGTAAGTTATATGTTAAAACACCGGGAGGAATCGTTTAAAAGTTTTTTTTTATTTTTTTTTTTAATAATTTTTCAGTAAGATTTGGAATGAGGGAACATTGCCGAATAGCTTAAAAGAAGCTGTAATAATTCCTATAAGGAAACCATGAATCCAAACAATCCTTTGAGGTCAATAACTCTGAATGCTTGTTAATGCAAATTAATGTAAAGGATGACAGTAGGCTAAATCGGTAAATGTATTAGGCTATTTGAAGAAAATATTTTTTTCTCTTGAGTATCGAAATGGATTTTAGATGTGGTGGGGGAACACTGGACCTATTATACCTTTGGAAACAGAAATAAGAAAAATACTGACAAATAAAGAAATAATGATAGCAGTATATTTGACATCAAAAGTGTAAACAACATGTAAAGGAAGGAGTTACTGCATGATAAAGTTAAATCAGATGGGCATTAATGGAAGAATATACGCCTAACTGGATGGATTAAAAATGTATTTTTATGAATAGAACTATAAGCAAGGCTCGATTTTAAGGGGGGATGGTAATCCCCTTGTTGAAAAAAATGACAAAAACATCCTCTCTGTAAAAACACCATCCCCCTTACTATCCCCTTTAGATCAATAATGTATATATTATGTAAAACGTAGCCTATCATGCAAATGAAATATTAAAAATCTCTACGTATGATAATTTATGAACTATAAATAATGGTGATTAGCCAATCAGAACTCAATATTGTAATTAGCTTACAAGCTCACCTAATGCAAGTTTGTTTCATTTTTCATGATGTTCAAAATGGCCAAGAGAATAAGCGCAACTTTTGACATTCCTTAAAAATAGGAGAACCGGAGGTATATTTCTTTGATTAGTCTTTAAAGACATTCTCCTGACATAACATTGTGTGTGTGTGTGTGTGTGTGTGTGTGTGTGTGTGTGTGTGTGTGTGTGTGTGTGTGTATGCGTGTGTGTGTGTGTGTGTGTGTGTGTGTGTGTGTCCAGAAGACCCCACAAAGTACAAAAGATACAGAATGTTTGACTTTGTGGGGTCCTTTAATTGGACTTGACTAAATGTTGACTCAATATACACAATACCTGAACCTTTTAACATTCCTTATAACATTCTTATATAGTTTATATATATATATATATATATATATATATATATATATATATATATATATATATATATATATATATATATGTGTGTGTGTGTGTGTGTGTGTGTGTGTGTGTGTTATATATCAGGACTCTACGCTAACATTTTTCTTTAGGAGCACTTGAGCGGTTTCCCGGACAGGGTTTAAATTAAACCAGGATAGGCCTTCATCTAGAATATTTAATCGTGTCTTAAAAATTGGATTTCTGTAACACAGATTAAGTACAGATTACTAAAACCTGGACTATGGAGTCCTGAATTAAAATAAACTAGATTAATTTAAAACCAACTATGCTCATCTGAATTAGCATGAGAGAGGTTGCTTAGAAAACATGGAATGAACCAAGAAAAGCTTAAAATTGCATGGAACTGAGAAGCAAATCCAAGGAAAACAATGGCAGCAGAAAAAGACTGCAATCCAAAAAAAAAAAACTTTACTAAACAAGAGACAGTTCTTTTAAAGCAAGTAAAATACATCAGCTGTGAAAAAAAGAAGTAATGCCTGGAAATCTGTTTACAATGAATTGTTTTAAAATAGGTGAGTTCTCTATATATAATAATCCTATGATTATTAATGCTTTTGTTTTGTCCTTTTCATAACAACAAACTAAACATAACTATTTACACATGTGATAATCAGTGTTGGCAGTCTAGAAATGATACTGGTTTGATCCAAAGCACTATCATAGTGGTTGCTTTATTATTTAAAAAAAGGCAAATCTTGTTAGCAGGTCCTCAACCCAAGCACAAGCTCAACACTTCACCACAACGGTAATCTCCAAAAAACACTAACATAGCAAAAACTTTTACATAATAGAACAATAAACAGTAAGAAGTCTCTCCATATTCTCATCTTTCTAAAAAAATGCATAAAATAACACTTTTTCAACATTTACTCTCCCAATTCAGCCTGGTGCAAAGCATGATGCGAAGTGAAAGTCCTGTTTGATTGGGTTACTTGACTGAAACGTTATTTCAGAATGAAAACATCAAGGGAGTTCTAGTAACCATTTCAAGTCAATTTAACATAAAGCAATCACATTTGAACCAAAAACAATGGTGCTAAATCAAAATAAATTGTTTAAATAAAGCGAACAGCATCAATATATTATATATACATATATATATATATATATACACACACACACACACACACACACACACAGTGTATATCAATATCGATATATATGTGTGTATATATATATATATATATATATATATATATATATATATATATATATATATATATATATCTCCAAGTAATACATGTGTCTTCTTTAAAACACAACGTTTATCTGAAGTTAAACCTGCCTCCTGGTAGGTTTAATTTAAGACTCAATTTAGTCCTGGAGTAGCTCTATTCTTCTCCTGGAAATCAGCTTATTAAACTCTGGACTAGACTACGTCTAGGACTATTTTAAACCATGACAGAGAAAACAGATTTCTGTTAATCTGGTTTAAAGGGCCATTTTATTCTAGGACTAGGCTTAATCTCTGTCTGGGAACCGCCCCTAAAAGTTGGATATTTAAAGTCCACGTGAACCGGAAGTTGCAAACGACTTTTCTCCAGTGTTGTGACATATTTCCAAGTGAAACGGAATATTGAATAGAGGGCAGAGTTTTACTTTAACACTCCTCCTCTCCATCTCTCGCTCATATCAGACTAACGGTTGGAGGGGAGTGGTTTACGTGTTTTCAATCCAAGCTGTCAAACTGACATTATCAGAGAAGGAACGCCATTCCAGACCGGAAGTAACTTTTCAGATTTTGATTAAAGATTACCGTGACAAACAATTTTTTTTCTGTGTTTTAACTTGCACGGATTAATAGTTTACCACAAGACTAGTAATATGTACTAACAAAGTAAATAAGGCCTTAGGGCCAAAGCCCTAAGGGCTGAAGGCCCTTTTGTGTCACAGACACGTCAGGTTCCAACATCACCCAATCACAACGCACGCTATCTCCAGAGTACTGATCACCGCCACCTGCACCTCATCACTCCACTCATCAGCAGCACTATAAAGCACACACTCACACAGCACTCTATGTCTGGTCTTGTTCGCATATACTTCCTGTTATGCTTACCTCATGGACTCCTCTTTGTATACTCACCTGTCTCCAGCGTGTCTCCTTCCCTCTGTGTACCTCGTCTGCTGTGTGGGTGTGTTTCAGCCAGCTCCAAAGTTCTCCAGCGATCTCCAAGCTCCAACGTGTCTCTACCTGCAACAGAAAGGACAGTAACTATTCCTCATATTACCCATTCAACATTATCTACAACCAGTTCACTCACCTGTGTGTTATCCTCTGCTCTACTGTGGTCAATAAAACAACCATTACCTGTTACATCTGTGTCTGCCTCCTGTGTACCGTAACATTTTGTTTTCTTTAGGATTATTATTATTATTATTATTATTATTATTATTATTATTAGGGCCAAAGCCAAAGGCTGAAGGCCCTATTGTTTTCTTTAGGATTATTATTATGGCCAAAGCCCTAAGGGCTGAAGGCACTATTGTTTTGTTTAGGATTATTAGGGCCAAAGCCCTAAGGGCTGAAGGCCCTATTGTTTTCTTTAGGATTATTATTATTAGGGCCAAAGCCCAAAGGGCTGAAGACCCTATTGTTTTCTTTAGGATTATTATTAGGGCCAAAGCCCTAAGGGCTGAAGGCACTATTGTTTTCTTTAGGATTATTATTAGGGCCAAAGCCCTAAGGGCTGAAGGCCCTATTGTTTTCTTTAGGATTATTATTAGGGCCAAAAGCCTAAGGGCTGAAGGCCCTATTGTTTTCTTTAGGATTATTATTATTAGGGCCAAAGCCCAAAGGGCTGAAGACCCTATTGTTTTCTTTAGGATTATTATTAGGGCCCGAGCACCGATGGTGTGAGGACCCTATTGGAATTGCTCCGTTTATTATTAGGGGCCAAGCACCAAAGGTGCTTAGGCACCTATTGTATCTGTTGGCGTTCTTTTTATTTTCGATTATTAGGGGCCAAGCTTCTTCTTCTTCTTCTTCTTCTTCTTCTTCTTCTTCTTCTTCTTCTTCTTCTTCTTCTTCTTCTTCTTCTTCTTCTTCTTCTTCTTCTTCTTCTTCTTCTTCTTCTTCTTCTTCTTCTTCTTCTTCTTCTTCTTCTTCTTCTTCTTCTTCTTCTTCTTCTTCTTCTTCTTCTTCTTCTTCTTCTTCTTCTTCTTCTTCTTCTTCTTCTTCTTCTTCTTCTTCTTCTTCTTCTTCTTCTTCTTCTTCTTCTTCTTCTTCTTCTTCTTCTTCTTCTTCTTCTTCTTCTTCTTCTTCTTCTTCTTCTTCTTCTTCTTCTTCTTCTTCTTCTTCTTCTTCTTCTTCTTCTTCTTCTTCTTCTTCTTCTTCTTCTTCTTCTTCTTCTTCTTCTTCTTCTTCTTCTTCTTCTTCTTCTTCTTCTTCTTCTTCTTCTTCTTCTTCTTCTTCTTCTTCTTCTTCTTCTTCTTCTTCTTCTTCTTCTTCTTCTTCTTCTTCTTCTTCTTCTTCTTCTTCTTCTTCTTCTTCTTCTTCTTCTTCTTCTTCTTCTTCTTCTTCTTCTTCTTCTTCTCTTCTTCTTCTTCTTCTTCTTCTTCTTCTTCTTCTTCTTCTTCTTCTTCTTCTTCTTCTTCAGACCATAGAACTGTTTGTGGGAAAGTTATGAAATTTGGCACACAGTTAGAGGACAGTCTGATCTATGTCCATAGCAAATTTGGAGACTCTAACTTAATCCCTCTAGCGCCACCAGCTGTCCAAAGTTGCACTTATGCTGATGTTAATAACTTTTGAACCATAAGGGCTAGAAACTAAATTCTTTTTTCCTCTGATTCCTTGGCTCAAGACAAATCGACATGCACCATTTTCCGTCATGAACATTTTTCCGCCATTTTGAATTTTCTGAAAAACCTACTTTTTCGAACTCCTCCTAGGCCGTTACTCCGATTTTCACGAAAATTGAACCAGATCATCCTCAGACCAGGCTGACAAAAAGTTATGGAATTCAAGTCGATTCCTCAAACCGTTTTTGAAAAACACGCGAACAAATTGTACGAAGTGTATCATTACGAAACTCGGTATGGGTCATCAGCACAATGCTTGCAGCTATATTTATTAGGGGCCAAGCACCGAAGGTGCGGAGGTACCTATTGTATCCGTTAGATTTCTTTTTTTTTATTATTAGGGGCCAAGCACCGAAGGTGCTTAGGCACCTATTGTTATTGTTAGCGTTCCGTACTCTTATTATTAGGGGCCAAACACTTGCTTGCAGCTATATTTATTAGGGGTTCAAGCACGTAGTGCTGAAACCCTATTGTAATTGTCCTGATTTGTATTAGGGGTTCAAGCACCTATTGTAATTGTTAGGATTTTTATTAGGGGTTCAAGCACGTAGTGCTGAAACCCTATTGTAATTGTCCTGATTTTATTAGGGGTTCAAGCACGTAGTGCTGAAACCCTATTGTAATTGTCCTGATTTTTATTATTAGGGGTTCAAGCACGTAGTGCTGAAACCCTATTGTAATTGTCCTGATTTTTAATATTAGGAGTTCAAGCACGTAGTGCTGAAACCCTATTGTAATTGTCCTGATTTTTATTATTAGGGGTTCAAGCACGTAGTACTGAAACCCTATTGTAATTGTCCTGATTTTTATTATTAGGGGTTCAAGCACGTAGTGCTGAAACCCTATTGTAATTGTCCTGATTTTTATTATTAGGAGTTCAAGCACGTAGTGCTGAAACCCTATTGTAATTGTCCTGATTTTTATTATTAGGGGTTCAAGCACGTAGTACTGAAACCCTATTGTAATTGTCCTGATTTTTTAGGGGTTCAAGCACGTAGTACTGAAACCCTATTGTAATTGTCCTGATTTTTATTATTAGGGGTTCAAGCACGTAGTGCTGAAACCCTATTGTAATTGTCCTGATTTTTAGGGGTTCAAGCACGTAGTGCTGAAACCCTATTGTAATTGTCCTGATTTTTATTATTATTATTATTATTTTTATTATTATTATTATTAGGGGTTCAAGCACGAAGTGCTGAAACCCTATTGTAATTGTTAGGATTTTTATTATTAGGGGTTCAAGCACGTAGTGCTGAAACCCTATTGTAATTGTCCTGATTTTTGTTATTATTATTAGGGGTTCAAGCACGTAGTGCTGAAACCCTATTGTAATTGTCCTGATTTTTAGGGGTTCAAGCACGTAGTGCTGAAACCCTATTGTAATTGTCCTGATTTTTAGGGGTTCAAGCACGTAGTGCTGAAACCCTATTGTAATTGTTAGGATTATTATTATTAGGGGTTCAAGCACGTAGTGCTGAAACCCTATTGTAATTGTCCTGATTTTAGGCCAAGCACCGAAGGTGCGGAGGCACCTATTGTTTCCGTTAGTTTTCTTATTATTATTAGGGGCCAAGCACCGAAGGTGCTTAGGCACCTATTGTTATTGTTAGTTTTTAGGGGCCAAGCACCGAAGGTGCGGAGGCACCTATTGTTTCCGTTAGTTTTCTTATTATTAGGGGCCAAGCACCGAAGGTGCGGAGGCACCTATTGTTATTGTTGGCGTTCTTTTTTTTTTTTTTAGGGGCCAAGCACCGAAGGTGCGGAGGCACCTATTGTATCCGTTGGCGTTCTTTTTTTTTTTTTTTTAGGGGCCAAGCACCGAAGGTGCGGAGGCACCTATTGTTTCCGTTAGTTTTCTTATTATTAGGGGCCAAGCACCGAAGGTGCGGAGGCGCCTATTGTTTCCGTTAGTTTTCTTATTAGGGGCCAAGCACCGAAGGTGCGGAGGCACCTATTGTTTCCGTTAGTTTTTAGGGGCCAAGCACCGAAGGTGCGGAGGCACCTATTGTTTCCGTTAGTTTTCTTATTATTATTATTAGGGGCCAAGCACCGAAGGTGCGGAGGCACCTATTGTTTCCGTTAGTTTTCTTATTATTATTAGGGGCCAAGCACCGAAGGTGCGGAGGCACCTATTGTTTCCGTTAGTTTTCTTATTATTAGGGGCCAAGCACCGAAGGTGCGGAGGCACCTATTGTTTCCGTTAGTTTTCTTATTATTAGGGGCCAAGCACCGAAGGTGCGGAGGCACCTATTGTTTCCGTTAGTTTTCTTATTAGGGGCCAAGCACCGAAGGTGCGGAGGCACCTATTGTTTCCGTTAGTTTTCTTATTATTAGGGGCCAAGCACCGAAGGTGCGGAGGCACCTATTGTTTCCGTTAGTTTTCTTATTAGGGGCCAAGCACCGAAGGTGCGGAGGCACCTATTGTTTCCGTTAGTTTTCTTATTAGGGGCCAAGCACTGAAGGTCCGGAGGCACCTATTGTTTCCGTTAGTTTTCTTATTATTAGGGGCCAAGCACCGAAGGTGCTTAGGCACCTATTGTTATTGTTGGCGTTCCGTACGCTTATTAGGGGCCAAGCATTTGCATTGGCGTTCTTTTTTTTTTTATTATTAGGGGCCAAGCACCGAAGGTGCGGAGGCACCTATTGTTATTGTTGGCGTTCTTTTTTATTTATTTTTTTATTCTTCTTCTTCTTCCTCTTCCGCTCTTGAAGTCTATGACAGCCCATAGAACCGCTTGCGGGAAAGTTGTGAAATTTGGCACACAGTTAGAGGACAGTCTGACCTTTGTCCATAGCAAATTTGGAGTCTCTAGCTCAATCCCTCTAGCGCCACCAGCTGTCCAAAGTTGCACTTATGTTTATGTCAATAACTTTTGAACCAGAAGGGTTAGAAACAAAATTCTTTTTTCCTCTGATTCCTTGCGTGAAGACGAATCGACTGCCCTATGACGTCATTTTCCGTCATGAAAATTTTTCCGCCATTTTGAATTTTCTGAAAAACCTACTTTTTCGAACTCCTCCTAGGCGGTTACTCCGATTTTCATGAAAATTTAATCAGATCATCTTCAGACCATGCCGAAAAAAGTTATGGAATTCAAGTCGATTCCTCAAACCGTTTTCGAAAAACTCGCAAACGAATTGTACATAGTGCTTGCGAAAACAGAAGTAAGGCTGTATCTCTGCAACGCTTTATCGTATTCAGACCAAACTTGGTACATGTCATCACAAGCATGACCTGAGGTATCATGCAGTGTTTCGGTGCAGCGCCATCTAGTGGTGCGGAGATATGAAAAATTGCTATTTTTGCTTATAACTTCTGATGGGTTTGTCCAAAAATCAAAACTTTGGACTCATTGGATTCGGGGCATCATGCCGAGTCGAATGATATCCAATTTTCTCATATCTGACATTTTGGCTGTCGGCCATTTTGAATTTTGTGCTAAAATGCTGTATTTTACGAACGCATAGGCGTATCTTTACAAAACTTGGTATGGGTCATCAGCACAATGCCCTGAAGGAGTCTAAGAAGTTTCGGACCAGCGCCACCTTGTGGTCAAAAGTTATAATAAAATTTACAAAAATGCTAATAACTTTTGTCTATATTAATCGATTGTAATGAAACTGGTCTCAGTAGATTCCGTGGGTCATGCTGAGAACATTGATATCAAATTTGCCATAGTTAGCTGAACTTCCTGTCCGCTGTATTGTTTTTCTTTAAAAACCTACTTTTTCGAACTCCTCCTAGACCGTTGCTCCGATTTTCACCAAAATTGAACCGTATCATCTTCAGACCATGCCGACAAAATGTTATGGATTTCAAGTCGATAAGTCAAAACAGTTTTCGTATACCAGAGCAAAGAATTTGAGGCATGATGCAAAAATGACTCTTGAAGCTGTATCTCTACAATGCTTTGACATATTCAGACCAAACTTGGTACCTGTCATCACAAGCATGACCTGAGGCAACATGCAGTGTTTTAGCGCAGTGCCACCTACTGGTCTGGAGATACGAAAAATGGCTATTTTGGCTAATATCTTCTGAATGGTTTGTCCAAAAAACATAAATGTGGTCACGTCAGATTCGGGTAATCATGCCGAGTCGATTGATAACCAATATTACCATATCAGCCATTTTGGCCGTCGGCCATTTTGAATTTTGTGCTAAAATGCTGTATTTTATGAACGCATTAGCATATTGTCACAAAACTCGGTATTGGTCATCAGCACAATGCCCTGAATGAGCCTGAGAAGTTTCGGACTAGCGCCACCTAGTGGTAAAATCAAATATTCAAATGCTTATCTCTATGGGTGTGGTCAACTTATTTTCAAAAGAGTCATGACCTTNTAATTGCTCACTGCTGCTGTTGGTCTGATGCTCCCAGCCATGTTGGCTGGCTTCTTCTGCCGTTTTTGTGCTTGGCCCCGTAATTGCTGCTTGCAGCTATATTTTTACATTGTAATAATATTTCACAGTATTGCTGTTTTTTCTGTATGTTTGATATACACCACGATGAGCTTGAGACATGATCACAAAGTGTTTTTTCACAGCCTAAAGACCTGTAATGCCTATGCAGGTCATTACAGGTCTTTATGCGATTCTTTTGTCTTCTCAGGTGTGAATGACAGGAATATTCATAATCATTCACGCCTCCACGTGTTTCTTGACCAAAGATGTCTTAGAAAATTTAAATCTCTCTATTGTTTTATATAAACGAGTAGGCAGGATCATTTTTACATCATTTTGAAGCAAAAACTCTAGTCTACAACCTCCAATACCCAGAAGTCTTACATTTAATATATATATTTTTTGGCTTTATTTCAGTGACTTAAGTTTTTTGTTTTTTCAATAACCATGCATAAACGTTATTCCTTCAAAAACACAAACATGTACATACATGTTCCTCACATATTATTGTAGCCTAGTTTGTGCTGAATACAGTGTAATGATACTTTCTCCATTAATATGTTTATGAACAACTAAAAAAAGCACAAATGTCAGGGCATGTCAAAAGTTCTCCAGGGCCCTGAAAATCCTCAGACCCCAGAAAATCCTCAGACCCCAGAGGGTTAAATCAGCACACTAACAAGGTAACGCCCAACCATACACACACACAAGGGCCATGTCAGTGAATCCATGAACCGTGACATATATTTTATTTATTATGTTTGTGTGTGTATGTATGTCTGTTTTTATTTTATATAGTTTGCACTTGTCTTGGCATTTATTGTGGACAGCAAAGAAAGAATTTCATTGTACAGGGAAACTTGTTTTCCTCATAGTGCATATGACAATAAACGTTTGACTTGATAAAGGTAATATGGATGTTTAGATGCTTTGCATCACAGAAAAAGATTATATTTTAAAGTATATTAAAATAGAAAACCATTATTTTAAATTGTAATAATATTTTACAGTATTGCTGTTTTTTCTGTATTTTTGTTCAAATAAATGCAGGCTTGATGAGCATGAGACTTCTTTCAAAAACATTAAAATCACTAATGTGTCCAATCTTTTGACCGGTACTGTAATTTAAAATATAGGCCTAAACAAAATTTTCTTCACATGATGTGCAATAATACGTGCATGCATAAGATCACAAAAATCATGTTTTTCGTTAAGAGTGGACATTATATTAACGTTAATATAATAGCTGATATGATCCTGTTATCAGGATGCTCACAGAGGAGTTTTTTTTTCTTTTATCTCACAGATTTGAGAATCATAGTGACCAGATATTGGTCCACACTGGACTGCATGCATATGATACTGAGATCACTGATGTCAGTGATAAGTGATATATATTGTAGCGTCTGGACCAATCAGACACACAATTATTCATTATATTTAAAGAATAATCCAGAAACTCTCCATCACAAGTCCTATTAATTCCATCCCCCACAACTGCAATACAGAGACAGAATAGGTGTATTTTTCCTATTTTATTGCTGTCAGGAATGTGCAGAGAAGATAGTGACTCTGACTTAATTCTTTCTGAGAAGGACAAATAAACCCTCTTAATCCTATATATTCTATATATAACCACATGAGAAATGTATAAATGTGTATCCAATTTTCCCCTCTCATGATTTTCCTTCTATAGGATTTATTCTATGTATTAATTCTCTCTTTTGAACTATTTTGGTATTAATGTTTCAAAGTTGCAAATTTATAGATAACTAAAATCACATGGGTAGCATGTTTGGTATCTACGGACTCCAACTTTCCACTCCAAGGGGAAAACCCCTTATTGGCTCAGGCAATACGGACTTGTGTCCATATCTTCAGGTGTTTGAAGTCTATTAAGGGCTCAAAGCGGTTAAGCAGGTCTTTCCCAATGAGGAGAGGATATGTGTTGAGTGGTGAGACGTATACTGGGTGAACAAGATTCACTGGTCCCACCGTTAGGTGAATCGGTGCCACATGTTTTAGTTGTAGGCCTGTGTGGGAATATGCTTGGAGGTTCAGCTCACACCTTTGAAGTTTGAAGGTTCTGTTAGACCTCTTTGTTCTGTTTTGGACTTCTTCAAGGAGTTCTGTTGACATTAGGGTGATGTCAGCTCCAGTGTCGAGGAGGGCTTCGACCTTGATGTGTTGTTCGATGATAACGGAGAGGTAAAACTTTCTTGCGATACCTTTCTCAATGAGATCACCCAGGAGTTGGGGGACTGGAGTTTGGGATGATAGAGGTAGGATGTCAGCATTTATTTCATTTTCTTCGGAGGAGTGGCAGACGACCAAGACAGCACTTTCAGGAACTGGAGTGGTTTCCACAGCAGGTCTTTGTTGGATGCTGCTGTGATCTGACCCATCAGGTGTTGGATCAGTTTCTGACTGTTTTGCAGGATGTTCAGGTGGGACTTCTTGTCCGTTTGAAGTTATGGTGCTTGTGGTTCTCTGAGAGAGAGATGAGGTGCTGTTCTCTGGGGTATGTTGAGTCAGGTGGTCGCTGCCATCTCGTCCGGCAGCTAGTCAGGATGAATCTGGTTTCGCTTTCTCTTCCCACTTCCGGTCATCCTCCTTTCGTTGGAAGAACTCTTTCATCATCATTTTCATCAGCTCTTGAGAGTCGAAACAAGGTGAAGTCTTTTGTTCTGGTATGGATTCATTTTGAGCTCTGTCAGCTTGGAATCTTTGTGAGTTTTTTCGTCGATTCCTTGGGCTGGTTGCTCCAGGGTGTGTTTGTCGTTTTCCCTTGGATTCCCATGAGCCTTTTCCTCTGGGGTTTCCAAATGAGCTTGGCTGATTCCAGGTTTTCTCCCAATGACTCTCATGAGGTCTTGATTGGTTCCATGAATTTTCCCAGTGACGTCCAGGTGAGCGTTGTCGTCCACGTGGTCCATCCCAGCGGTTGTCTCTTGGTTTAGGTCGAGTTCCAGTGTGGGAGTCCCACTCTCTGTTGGACGAGGATGCATTCCACTCTTTGGGTGTCGGCTTGGCAAGGTCTTGACGCTGGGTGCCCTCTAGGGCCAGCCCCTGACTCTGAGTGTTGAAGTCAAGAACTGCGGTGGTTTTGGTGCCCTTTTCTAAGGCCATCTTCTGTTTACAGTAGGCTTTGTGCGCCAAGTCTCTTAACTGTTGAGCACTCATTGTGCGTGGACAGGCAAGGACGCCAAGATGGTGGCTCACCCCAGGATGGAGGTTTCTCAAGAAGAGAGTTTTGAAGTTCAATTCGCTCTGTTCGTTGCGAGACCCGAAGTATGCTAGCCTTAGTCGGCTATAGAAGACTTGAGGAGTTTCGTGACGACCTTGTTTTGTTTCCAGGGCAGCCACTAGTCCTCGTTCTGACTCAGGGTCGGCAAACTCTCTGATGAGAGCTTCTCGGAGCAGGTGGTAATCAGTCTTTGTGTGGGCAGGCTGCCGGTCCAGGAAGCTGCGCACTTCAGAGCTGGATGTGGCTCTGAGCAAATAAAGTCTATCTTTGTCAGTGACATTGGGTCTCATTTCCAGATGGAAGTCAATATCTTGCAGATAACTCTGAACATTTGGACTACCTGGCACATTTGGAGTGAATTTGCCAATGTTTCTAGCAAGCTTGTCAAGGTCTCTGAGGTCCAAGCCATGAGATGATCTGTGGCTGGCTGGAGCATGTTCTTTTAGCCTAGTGGGGAGGTAGGATTCTTCGGAGGGAGCAGGTGACTGTTTTGGCACTGCCCCCTTCTGATCATGTGACAGTCCAGGAACAGGGGAGCCGGTCCTGCTTGGCAAAGGTGAAGTCGGTGTCCGACGTGTTCTTGACGGCTCACAGCGCAATTCATATGCATGCTTGAGTTCCTCTTTAATACTGTCGGACTCTTTTTTGATGTAGTCAAGCTGTTGTTTTAGGCAGCTGACCTCATTTCTTGACTCATTCAGGTGAGTTTCGAGAGCTTTAATTCGGCTGTTCTTGTCTCTGAAGTCAGCCTTTGCTTTTTCCAGTAGCTGTTCTGCGTACTGTAGCTTGTCGGAGAGATCAGCGTAGTCTGCTCTGCCTTGTTCCATTTCTTGCGTAGTAGCTGCTAGGGTCTCTTTTAGCCTGTTGATCTCCTCTTCGGTGCCTTGTCCCACTTCATCAGGCCCTTCTCGTCGTTCCTGAGCCTCCAGCTCCAGCTGTTCGATGCGTCGTTGTGCATGTGTCAGCTCCTGCTGGCGATGGGCGGCTTGCCTGTCGCTCAGTTTGAGGGTGGCGATGAGTGTGTGGCTTAAGGAGCAGGTGATCTTGGCTAGTTCTTTGTGACTGTAGCTCTGGCTTGGGTCCTGTTTCATGAGGCTTGCTATGTTGTCATCCAGCTGGTCCTGTGTCTGATGCTTTAGTGTTTCAGCGGCCTGAGGTAAGAGGCTGTCTGTTACAACACTTAGCCAGGTCTCCAGATCCTTCCAGTGTCCAGCAGGGTCTGTTGTGCGAGACATGTTTGGCACCGCGAGGGAGATCTAAACCCGAAACTGACACAGACCTGAAGAAAAGAGCAAAACACAACAAAACAAAACAAGCAAGCAGGGCAAATCAAAGGTGTAAGGGTGCAATGTCAAGTGTGGGCTAATGGGAATGAGTACTGAGTGTGTAAATGTGCAGGTAAGACTGGTTCTCAACTGTGGTCCTCTCGTGGATGTGCTTCTAACTCAGAGTCTCTGCGGAAAGAATCAGTAAGCACACACAGGTAGCACAGCTAGAGAACAGCAGAAGAAAAGAAGAGCATGAAACAAACAGAATAGCATTTAGCAAAGAGCAGAATAATAATGGGGTGCTTCCAGTTTCCCTATAAAATGAAGTTTTGTCTTTAACACTGTTTGCAGAATGAGTTTTGTAAAATGTAATTTTAGAAAGATGGTTCTAGACAGGGGTTTTGAAAAGGATTTCAAAGTACCAGGACTGTGATTGTTATTAAAATTCCCTTCGGGGCGAAAGAAAAACAATAACAATGACAGTATTGGTTTCTCAGCTTAGTAGGATTGACAACCATGCACCACTTAAAGCGCTTCTAGATGCGTGCTCAGGGTTTATGGACGCCTACCAGTCTCCTTGTCGACCTGCTCGAGCCTAGGCTGGGTAGGATAACAGGATGAGGAGGGAAGGTAAAGTGAGTGTCATACTATTTTAAAAGAAGTGTTCCGTTTCCCAAATATTTGTTAAATATTTCTCAAACACTCTGCTTTTATGACTTTCACAGGTACAAATCCAAAAACCAGCAGCAGTAGTCAAACCAGAAGAGGACAGCTGAGAGAGAGAGAGAGAGAGAGAGAGAGACGAAGAAAGAGAGTGAAGTTTTGCTCCCAAAATTTGGAAAAATTACAGGGTTGACAGAGTGGTGGCGCTAGGGAGTCGCTACACCTAGGGGGTTGGTTTACTGCGCTAGCAGGAGAAGTCAACTGACCCAAGTATTGAGGGAGACCCCAAAATTTTCCTTTAAATAAATTAATTAAATCAAAGACTGAGGGAGTGAAAGTCTGAGACTAAACTTTATTTTAAATGAAATTTTGAGTTCAAATTTGGAAGTTGTGAATTAAAATTGTAATGGGTTCAGCATTAAACATTGAGAGCAATTATAATCAAATTAATCAATCAAGTATCATCTGAATTAGGGAAGCCCAAATCCTAATTAATGACTAATGAAATTAAAATTTCAAAGCCATAATTATTAATGATTAAAATTGCCAGATGTTGGTAAGGAACTACCATTAAATCAATCCACAAATATCCTTACCATATGAAATTGATTTACAATTAAAATTGAAATCGAACTAAGATTCCCAATCAAAAATTCATATTCCCAGATGTCATTAAAATCAATAAGAGCAATTACAAATAAAATAAAATGTCATTAAAAGTAATTAGGACGATTGCTACTAAAACAAAACAGCGTTTAACTGACAAGAGTAAATTTAGGAGAGAGAACTCTCAAACAAATGATATTGAAAACCAGGTTTATTAATTTAACATTTGTTCTCTCAAATGGGAGGAGATGAGAAAAGATAAGATGTGTAAGTTAGACAGAGAGGGAGGTGAAAGCACTAGAGTGAATTAAAGTTCAGTAAGAAAGAAGTCATTCCAACATTGCAACATTGCATTCAGACCACAAAATGCTATGCTAGCCACTAGCCCTTTAGCAATGCTACTAGCTTTACATAGACTGTAATGCAACCGTGCTAGATTTAGCTAGCTCAGCTTGTGCTAAGCTTTGTTTACACAGTTGAATATGGCGCTGGCAGACTGCGCATGCGCACTTAAAGGTTACCCCGGGAAAGGTTTCTTAGGGCTTCCGGGTTACAGCTGTCACTGTCGTGGTGACCGTGACGCACAACAAAAGAGTACGCTTGTTCTATACTCTTTGCACACAGATAACGAACATACAAAATCACATTAATCATTGAACTGACGGCGCAGTTCTCTATGACAATGAACCATTCAGCTTCTCATGTTTCAGAGCTGAACAACACCCACAAGTTAGAGTGAGGCACATTAATCCACAGATTTTTCTGCAATTAATAATAGTAACATTACTGAGATCTCGGCGATCTGAATTATTCGTGTCAGTTTCTGGACACGCAACAACATGCAGGATTTACTGCAACAAATACTTGATCAAGAATTTTCCAAATAATCCCATTCAAATCAAACTCAGACACGTAGTGTTTAGAGTATTAATATCTCATCTCACGAATGAGCGAATATAGGCGGCACATTAGGTAGCTACTCTCTAATGTAACCATGCAGGGATTTTAGCTTAGTTGAAATAACATTGGAACACGCAATATTATCCACTATAGCTACAAGGCCTTAAAGAACAAAAGCAAGGAACACGCTTACTCTGTCCTGGTGCGCTCTCAGGCGACTTTCCTTTTGTCTTGGCAGACAATCTTAGATTCGTTTACTGCAGTTTTAACAACAACAACAAAACGTACAGACAAACAACTCGAGTTCAGATTTCATTCATCCACAGCGCCTTATGTGCAATCATTGTTATGACAATCAAAAGCCTTGTTTCTGTTTCTAATCTATCTTCCGGATCAATAGAAAAGATACAATCACACAAGTTACTTGTTTTGTGTACAAATTAGATTAAACTGCCCGCATCCTCCACCATTATGTAAGGACTTAGCCTATTTATTAGCTCAATTTAATTGTTACAGGGAATAAGAATTGAATCAACTGTAAATGATTCACTGTAAATGATTCAGAATTAATATTTAACACTTCATCAATTATTCGTCCAGCGAAAATTGAGGTTAGAGTATTTTACCAATTCTGGATCAAATATTATTCTGCGGCCAACAGTAACAATATTTTATTATGATTATTGTTATTATTGTAATTATTATATTATAAGCAAGAGGTAACTTGATCTTTTACGTTTAAGGCAGTAATTTGACACACAGCACAAGAAACTCGTATATGTGAAAATCAAAACAAGGTTTATTGACTACTTCTAATGATTACAAGAAACTAAGGCTAAACACACACACACACACACACATACATACATACATGCACACACGTTCGCGGAGTTGAAATGAGTCATGAAAAGTCCCAAGTTCAGTGCTAACTTAACTCATAACCTGAGGAAAATCACAAAAGCAGAGCTTTGGCTTGATTCTTTAGGTTTAAAGGAGTTCCACCAGTTTCCAGCAAGAGAGAGAGAAGTTTGCTTGTACCTGCGTTTGCTCTGACAGCTGAGGTAATCGGGTTGTTCCGTGACTCGTGTACAGCGGAATCCTGTTCTGGATTGGCTGTCTTTCAGGTGACGTCTTCTCGGGAAAGCCCTGTGGGTTGCGCGGAAGCTTTGAAGGATGTTGCTGGCTGGTGCAACTGTTCTGAGCGTCTGGCTTGAGCGGCTCTCTTCTTGGGAGACTTTGGTCAGATATTTCACGAAGTGTTTTGGAGTCTGGATGTGACGGCTGTTGAATGATCAGCGGCGCGGCTCGTGGTTGAGGAAATGGATGGAAAATCAGCCCCGGTCAATCAGTTCTCAATGACCCATGCGAATTTTCCGCTGTGGTCAAAGTAGCGGTGCTTCGGCTACCGGGCTTCCACGACTGTGCTTCAGTCCGACTTCTGACCGATTTCGAGCGCTTTCTGACCTATTTCTGACTTCCAGCTTGTTCGGACAGCATAGTTTTAAAGGAGCAATTTTGGCTCCATCCTTCAGATGCGATCCTCCAATGAGACGTTGCTCCGGAGATTAGACACGCCTCGTCTATTGTCTATTGATCACATCGCGTGATATCTGCAGAACATTCTCCTGTTTTATTAACAACTTTATAAAGTTTCTTAATATTTTCCTGATACTGAATTTCAATGTTTCATTCACACAGAATTACAGAGAATTATAAACTCTGTATTTAGAGCTCAAACATGACACACTTCTTCCACACATATTACTAGACTGACCTAATTAAAAACAATGATTATAAGAGAAAGAAGATGCATACAGGAATACAAACATATAATGCATTGAATCCAACATGTTAGTAATCACATCATAGCAAATGTTATTCTGGATATAGTTAATACTTTAAGTAATCGACAATTGTCCCTTTTGAGATTCAAGATTGAGTCCTTAAGCATAGTTTAAACTTTGACCGGAGTCACGAGTGACCGGGTCAGGATGGATTGCTCAATACAAGGGAGGTATTGATAGGACAGATTCGTCTTTAAATCCGTTGATGGGTGTTTTCCTGTTCCGTCCGATAATACAAGAGGGTTTTGTGAGAGAATCAATAGATTTAATGTGATCAGATCCACGTGATGGGTTCTGATTAGTTTATTGCTGATGAGCTAAGAAGTCCTTTAGACAGAGTCCTTTGTTAAAAGAAGTCACGTCATCACTTCTGTTAAAGCTAGGTGTTTCCTGTCAGGAAATGGATCTTTTGGACCAAATGAAGCTTTGTTCAATCATGTTGTTCATTGATAAAGTCATTGGTAAGTTCTGTCGAGCGAGGCCCTACAACAGGATTTATTTCCAGGTATAACTGTGTACTCAAAATGTGTCTTTGACTCTCATTTATATAGTTAACTATATTTTAAATAAACTTCAAACAAAAAATGATATATGTCTTTTATCATTGCATTCTTTCTTAGTTTACTCAGTCACATTCCTGACCTAATGGCTCATTATGTGGCTCATTAGGGGCAGGGTCTTAATCTCCTCAGGTGCAAATCACAGCATTATTCATGAAGATTCACACCTCTTTGCATACGGGCTCCCTAAACAAAGAAGAAATTTTCTTAGAAATTTTAAATCAATAAAAAAACTTTTGTGTCCGAGTAGGCAGGATAATTTCCACATCATTTTGAAGCAAAAACTCTAGACTAAAATATACAATTCCCAAAAGTCTTGTGAAAAAACATTTAGTATGCATTTTGAGGCCTTATTTCATTTACTTTTTTTTTTCAAAAAACACGCATATACCTAATACTCTCAAAAATACAAACATGTACATACTTGTTGCTTACATATTATTCTAGCATAGTTTGTGCTGAATACAGTGTAATGAGACTTTTAGTCATTAATATGTTTATAAACAATTTAAAAAAGCACAGATATCAGGGCATGTCAAAACTACTCCAGGCCTCCAAATCAGCCTCAGACTCCAGTGGCCTGTTGTTTGAAGCTAGCTGAACAAACTCTGAGTTTCAGAGTAGGTTTGGAGTTGACAAATGCAGATAAATCCAATCTGGTTTAGACACAGGATCAACTGTTGCACAACGCTTAGTATAAACTTTCTCTGTCAACTCAGGTTTAATCAGAGTTTGCAAAGCGCGTGCACCTGAAAGTGGCAAACAGCCAATCACACGTAACAAGGAGAATGAGGAGTTTGATTCACTTTGTGCGAGAGAGCCGCGCAATTCATCCAAAGTGTAAACTAAATGTTCAAATAAAGCATTAAAAAAAAAAAAAAAAAAAAAGAGCCGCATAATTTATGTCTCTTCTGAAGATAAAAAGATTGTTATGAAAATTAAATTTCGATATGAAATTAAATTTACAAAGCAGGAATAAACACTGATGCAGTGAAAGTTTGAGAAGGCAGCTGAAAGAAAATATATGACTATATCAATGCATGTAAATCAAACAAATAGACCAAATAATTAATATAGTTTCACAAAGAGCTCAAAAGAATACATGTAAGCTTAATCTGTAAGCTTTATATATTATGCATGTTTTATATTTATTTGCGGAATGTTTGAGCTCTTCAAATTTGGTCAGATCTGATTGGTTATTAATATTTGTTGTTCATTAGCTGGAAGAAAATTGTTTTGAAAGTGATTCCAGCAATATTGTTTTTCTTTGCCATTATCGTTGTGGTGTGGACTCTACTATTCTCTTAAATTTTGAGTATTTTTAAAAAAAAAAATCTGGTAAATGGGTGGTGCATGTTGTATTGTTAAATGCACAATTTTAGCCTATGTAATCCTATATTTTTTAAGCTCTGCAAATCAAACTGATTGAACTTAAATCCATGAATGTGCCAATATTATCTAATTTATTTTAATATATATTTAGTATAGTTTATAGTTTTAAACTATACCTCATTCTTAGTATACTTATTATCATTACCGCAAAAAAAACGTTTATTTAATATTTATTTAATAGATGGAAAAATAGTAGTTTGCTTTTAAATGCATGTGCAGAACTTATACAATGTGTTCTTTCAGGTTTGCCACATCATTTTGAAAATATGACAGATTTCAATAAAATAATAAAAATATTTGGTTGTAAATGGCAGCAGGTGCTGCGGTAATGAGAAAATCAGTCAAAATCAAATTAAAATGTTAATTTAAAAATATATATTATTTTAGAGTTTCATGTAACTGTGCATGACTGTTAATCAATTTTTAAAAATGTGAAAATGTATTAGCTTTCCTAATGGTATTGACATTTGCAGACTGTTGCAGTAATGAGATTTTTAAGGACTTGTTTTGGCATATATGTTCAAAAAGGTGTTATACTGTCAGTAAAACTTTTAAAATTAATGATCACAAACACTTCAGACCTTGTTCTTAATGTCTAAAAAAGAAATTTGTTTATACAAACATTTTAAAATTTTCATGTTTGAAATCTTTGAAACTAAGTTTATGTGAGAATCATCCATATATATATTTCAGACAACTCTCAGAGTGGATTAAATTCAACCAGCATTTATTGGCATGGGACATGAAGTATACATGGATTGATTTTGGCGTACAAGATCTGCTACGCTGCTGCTGCTGCTGCTACTGCTGCTGCTGCTGCTGCTGCTGCTGCTGAACAAATATAAATTTGATCAGCTTAGTCAAATAAAACAACAAAGAAAAGGCTGCTGCAAGAATGGTAGAACCCTCTCAATGCAGTGGACCACATGGTCCGTGCTACCCAAGTTAAGCAAGCGGCCTAGTTAGCTTCGGCCTGATACCCCCCACCCAGCAGATCTGAATGCCAAAATATGTGTACTGCTGATGCTCCATAGAGCTATAGACATGTGTATGATGTGTGCCTGGGCCTGCTTTGCCGAGTGGCTTAACACTATTGAGCTTACCTATAAATGTGCATCTGACCTAGTAGCCTAAACTAGAATGATAAAGAGCCAGAGCTCATATGCATAAATAACAGAGCTTCACATTGCGCAGCTTGTCGATCGCAGGCTAGGGTACGATATATATGGTTGCATAGATTTGGAAATACTTCTGATTGACTGGTGCCACGGCATAGAAAGAACCAATTAGCATTCGGTTAGAGTTTCATGCCTGAACTCTGTATATATATGGGTAACAAAATTACACTGATATTCTCCAAAAATACCTTATCCCTTGTGGTTTTTTAAAAAATCTAGTAGCTTTTCAGGATTATAACTGAGGATAGAAGTGCATCCTGAGAGTGTGTGGGAGCCTTTGAAGTGCAATCTTTCCCACTGGCAGTTGAGAGACTCTCTTCTGCTTCCACTCTAGCTTTCTGTTACAGCTATGACAACATGATTGGAGCCAAATTTAATCAGTGTCTGCATGTCTAACAACCTGTATATATTTATATGTGCCTGCATTTGTGTGTATGAAGCAATACAGGAAATAAAAACTGCTTGTAGTTGCTGTTGCAGTTTATTGGTGGTGTGTAATAGAATCTGAATTGTGGATAAAAAACAATAACATGTCAATTGTTGTTAGTATGCTACTTGATTATTGATAATTTATAATAATTGATAATTAATAGAACAAAAGATTGTTCATTTAGTTGGTAAGGTACTCAAATAAGCCAGTGGGTTTGCTGTTACACTGTAGTCTTAACCAATATTTAATACATATCCACAGGAGTTCCACAGGAGAGCTCCAAATAAGTTTTTTTTTTTAAAGTTATTTCATTATAATATGGATGCCAGCAGAGACACTGTAATGAGAAATTGGGATTATCATGTCCAAACAGATCTACCTACACTGATAATATTGAAATATATATTAAGATATTTATAAAATAATTAATAAATTAATCCCATGTTTTCTGTCCACAGATTTAATTCTTTATCCAAATTTCTAAAACAATAAATAAATAAATAAATAAATTTACTTTTTTCTTTTTTTTCATTATCATTGTTATATGGCTTTATTTTATTTATTTTTTATTTATTAATTACATTAAAAGCAGATCATGACATGATGTATTATATACAATTTCTGTTCTATATGCATCATAAAAAAATATGTCCAAAAATATAATATTACATATGTCATTACATATATCATATGTTAATAAAGAAAACTAGACAAACAAAACTATAATGAAAAAGTCATTGTATATTAAGCAGTAACACTGCACCAATGCTCATAAAACCCTAATCCATTCAATCACTTCCGCTGGGCATACTGTCCCGTCGGCTCATCTGTAGCTTCATTAATCCCGACTGGTTTATGGCTCTTTTCAAATAATTGCGGAAGATAGAGCTGGAAAAGCAGTAGATGACCGGGTCCAGAGCACTGTTTAGGTAGGTGAAGGCTATGGACATAGAGAACAGCTGACCGGTGAGATTGTAAGCCTTACAGTACTTGTCTCCAAGACTTTTAAAATAGAGTGTTGTCAATCCTGTGGCAATGCTAGGGAAGAAACAGAAGACAAAAACCCCAACAATCACTAGTACAGTTCGAATAGCCCTTTGACCTCTCTTGTCCTTGTCCATCTGGCGAGACCGTAGGATACATGCAATTCGAACAGAGCAGAAGACTAGAAGTACTAGAGGCACAAAGAACTCTGAAATAAACACTGCATAATGCAGGTAGATGCCTAGTGGTGGTTTCTCATAGTTACTGAAGCTCCTACAATGAGAATCATTATTTTTCACACTCAGAAGATTGTTGGCCAGCAAAGGGATCCTTAGAGATATCACAACACTCCAGATGAGGCAGGCAACCCCAGCTGCTTGTTTTGTGCTTATGTGATTAATTTTGTGATGCGGATGGACCACTTTAAAGTAGCGGTCAACAGCCACGGCAGTCATGAAGGCAATGCTAGCCGAACGATTGACTGACAGCATAAATAGGTTGACCCGACACCATGCGTCTCCATATATCCACTTCTCGCCACGTATGAAGTTGTCAATACGGAAGGGTAGGCTCACCAGAAGCAGAAAGTCAGACAAAACCAGGTTGAAGAGGAACATGACGTTAGCCCTCCAAGACTTAAAGTTTTTGCTGAAGACTGACAGTGCCAAGACATTGCCAGGTAGTCCAAGTAACAGCTCGATGATGAGTAAAGGAGGAAGGACGGCTGCAACCAGGTTCTGAGTTGACATACCACAGTGATGTACAGTGTTGTTCGACGTCATGGTTGTTCAACAGTCAGAGTTGCTGTGTAGTTTCTGTAAATACATTTCACAGTTCAACACAATTCTGCAACAAAAGTACCATTCTGCTTTCACCTCAGGAACAAATTTCTAATTAGATAAAATGATGGTGTTATAACTAACTTGTGTTACAACACTCCTCACTCTCCCCTCGAAGTAGAAGTAAATTTGTTGCAACAATGGAGGATGTTTGTGGTATATAAGGAAGTGTCTCTTCCTGCTTAGTGTAAAATGCTGAAGCAGTTGTTTTAGAGTAACAGTAGTTTCATAAGTCAGTAGTTAAAAGTACTGTTGCATGAGCACCCACAACTTGAAATAATTCTACACCAAAGTGAATTTTAACCCTTTAAATGATGCATGGCATCCACAAAAGTTGACAGATTTATAAAAGACAATTCAACCATTCAAGAACGGATGTTTAAACCATCACGCATGATTTCCTTTTATTCTTACACATTATTCTATGGCACTGTCAGGGTTTTTTTTTTTTTTAACAGTAAATAAATTTAACTTAACAATAAAAAAAAAAAAATAAATGAGTCTAACCAGAATTCACTACTGACTAGTTTTCTGATTCAATCTCACTTAGACGTAAGTAGAGACTCAGACTCAGAGTATAAATAAAGTTGTCTCAGCTCAAGTTCAATGTTCTCATTTGAGGGCAATGACCGCCCAGAGCTTGCCTTAAAATTAAGCTTCTTCTTGTATGTCATAGTGACATCAAGATGGAAGGGTGATGTCTTACTAATACATCTTTCTTTCTTTCTCTTTCTCTTTCTTTCTTTCTTAAATTATTTAACAATATACAATAATGTTTGCAGAGAAAATATTCTTGCAGTTTAGTGCTTAGTTTTTTATTTATGACAACATGACTTCAAAATGGCTGCCTTAATTGGTGATGCACCAAGTACCTCTAGAATATTTGCTATAATGATTATAATTATATATCTTGAATAAATTATTTGGTGGGAAACAAGACCAGCATTCACTGTAAGAAAAAAAAATAGTGAAAAAACAGAAAAGGTACTTGTAATTTTCTGGCAGGACTTAGTTTACTGATATTTCCTTTAGCCTAGAACACAACAAAATTGCAAAATGAGGGTAAAACTCCTAGTCAATAAAATTCCTTCATATTAACAGTTCATTGGGCCCTATTTTTTGCAGTCTTTTTTAGAGTGTTGTTTCTACAGACAACATTATAACAGAGCAGATTTTACTCTGGAAGGAAATTGATAGCTTGGTTGGATTTTTGTTTTATGGTTTAACATAACTGTCTCAAAGTTACCCTGCCTGTAACGTTGACATACAAGGCCAACTTTAATTTTTATTCAGCACTTAAGTGTTCTGTTATTGGATCAGGGAAGATGTGGTTTCTTACAGTCTTACTTATTTATTTGTTGTTGTTGTTGTTGTTGCTGTTGATATTCTAATTGAATTTATTTTATTTTATTTGTTTTAATTTACCTTTTTAATTCGTTACCTTGAGCTACAGTTTGGCATTAAAATACCCCAACTTTGAGTGGAGCTCTTGAATTTAAGTAAGAAACGTTTCTCATAACTTAACAGAGTTGGCAACTGACAAGTATGCTGATTCTGTCTCACTTAGATGTAAGCAGAGATTGTGAAAACAACTGCTCAGAAGTTGCTTCAAAACAAGCTCTCTCTGTCTAAAGTCATAATGACAATAATGCATAATGCAAGGGAACATGTACATGTATTAAAGTCATACCCAATTCTGACACATTCTGAGATATCCTTACATTGTCGAGTTTTAACAAGGTTTCTTTCTTTCAGATATGCAATAATGACCAAAATATAAGTGCTCTTGCTGCTCAGTGGAAATTGGTTCAGCAACAATGTTAGAAAAACTACAGCACAACTACAACACACTGAACAGCACAGAGTGTATCAGGTTTCCAAGCCCTATTTTTAACATAGTAAATACATTTCACTTAACACTTCAATAAAACATTTAAGTCCACCTTATAAGCAAATATTTTTTTGACTTACCAGAGTTCACTAGTGACTAGTTTTCTGATTCAGACTCACTGAGATGTAAGCAGAGAATGTAAATAAAGTTGTCTCAGCTCAGGTTCAATGTTCTCATTTGAGAGCAATGACCGCCCAGAGCTTGCCTAGCTTCCTCTTGTATGTCATAGTGACATTAAGATGGAAGAGTGAAGTCTTGGTGATACTGATCTTTCATTCTGTAATGTGTGGCTGCTGCAGTAAACACACAATGATAGAGTTTAACAAACTGTCTTTAATGAATAAATCCAAAACTGTACACTCAGTAGATCACTAGGATAAATACAGCATAGTATAATCACATAAACCAAAACAAGACCGAACAATGAACAGAGGAAACTAAGGGCTTAAATACACAGAACTAGATAATTAACAAAACTTGAAACAGACGAGAAACTTAATCTACTCGTTCTTTCTTTCTTTCTTTCTTGATTGCTTGCTTGCTTGCTTGCTTGCTTGCTTTCATAAACCCATAAACTCTTTACTGGAATTACAAAAACAGCTGTATTAAAACTTAACCATATCCATCATGTTTTATTTTGTCCTATCATTATACATGCAGGAAATGGCAATCATTTGTTTCCATGGTGAAAAAACAGATTTCATGAACACTCCCCCATCTTCCATTGGATGCACAAACAGATAGTCCCGCACCCAAACATGTCATTGGTTGAGCCAATGTTGCTTTGTTGTGCAACATTGACCACATGGTTGTGCTGGTGTTTTGTTACAGAGCCACAAATTTTACTTTGTACACTCTTTGATGGTATGACCATGGTAACTTAAACTTTTCAGAATATGTACATGCTATATAATTACTTTGCAATCATTTTTAATTTGTATCTATTCTTTTTGTGTATGCAAATTTGCAGTGGAATCTGTTCTACACTAATGAGTCATTTGACTTTTTATTATTGAAAAGCAAACATGAGAAATGCAATAATGGTGCCATATGACCTCAAATATTTAGAGAGCAATTGTATTAAATTATACATTTTTAATAATACAAATTATATAATTTTTTCCCTTTTTCTTCTCATCTATATGTTTATGCTGTGTTTTGGGGGATATGAAGTACTTTTTTTTTTAACTATTTATAGCAAAATTCCTCAACCACACCATTGGCATACATATGAAATATTAATTTTTTTATGAAAAAAAAAAAAAAAAACCTTAATGATGATCAAAATTAAATATCTTTCTGGATATTGATCTAGGTGTTGGGGCATCTGCTGTTTAGAGAAAAATCTGTAGGAAATACAGTTTTAAAAAACTGTATATACTACATCCAGCAGAGGCCCATACAGATCCATTCATTTTTCTGGATGTGGCTAACATATATATATATATATATATATATATATATATATATATACTGTACAGTGAGTCTCAAACTCCATTGCTTCCTCCTTTTTATATAAATCTCATTTGTTTAAACGACCTCCAAGGAACAGGCGAATCTCAACATAACACCGACTGTTACGTAACAGTCGGGGTGTACGCCCCCAATATTTGCATATGCCAGCCCATGTTCAATGCATTACACAAGGGCAGCCAGTATTAACGTCTGGAGCAGCACAGCTGAATCATCAGACTAGGTAAGCAAGCAAGGACAATAGCGAAAAATGGCAGATGGAGCAATAATAACTGACATGATCATTGATATCATTATATTTTTAGTGATATTTGTAAATTGTCTTTCTAAATGTTTCATTAGCATGTTGCACTGTTAAATGTGGTTAAAGTTACCATCGTTTCTTACTGTATTCACAGAGACAAGACTGGCATTTATTTTGATTTTTTAAACACTTGCAGTCTGTATAATTCATAAACACAACTTCATTCTTTATAAATCTCTCCAATAGTGTGTAATGTTAGCTTTAGCCACAGAGCACAGCCTCAAACTCATTCAGAATCAAATGTAAACATCCAAATAAATACTATACTTACGTGATTAGACATGTTGCATGACGAACACTTTGTAAAGATCCATTTTGAGGGTTATATTAGCTGTGTGAACTTTGTTTATGGTGTTTAAGGCAAGCGCGAGCTCTTGGGGCGTGGAGCACTAGATTTAAAGGGGCTGCGTACCCTGAATCGGCGCATTTATAATGATAGGCAGTTAAAAAAATTAATAAAAAAAAAACTATGGGGTATTTTGAGCTGAAACTTAACAGACATATTCAGGGGACACTTAAGACTTATATTACATCTTTTGAAAACATGTTCTTCGGCCCCCTTAATAGTTGTGATATGAACCACTAATGTTGAGGCATTAGACCCACAAAGTGTGAGCACCCCTTACTGGCCTTACTAACACCATTCCCTTAAAAAATGCAGGAATGCTCAACAACTACTTGAAATATGAAAGTTAAAGTTAAGACTAATAATGTTTTTATATGTACATTTGGGTTCTTTGGCAATGTTATCGATCATTTCCAGTTTAACATTTTGTAACTGCATTAGATGGTTTGGAAAGTAAGCAACATTATAGCCTTGACATCATTGAATTGCTATCAGTGTTGTACGACAATGAGGTTGCAATGTTGTTGTTTTTTTCCTCCTTTATTTGTGTATCCTTGTTTCCTTAAAAAAGACAACAATGACATGCGTTTCATGTTTATTCTGACACCTTCAGTCTTCAGTTCTGTTCACAAATCTATGTTTTTATAACAGTAAAAACTCTTTTCATCTAATCTTACTTTTATATCGTGTCATGTTTTTCAAAAATACAATTAATAAAAAAATATAGACCTCACTTTATTGGTATTTAAATAGTAACAGAACTTCATTCTTCATGCAGGTGCTGTATTAAACAGTATGCTGTTGCTACCTAAACAGTGGTTTATTTGACAAATACTGACAAATGTATTAAATCCATATCATCTGCAATAAAGACAGCAAACACTGCAAGCATCATTATGGGAAACATCTTCAGTTATTGACGTACTGTTGGATGAGGTGAGGGAATGAGGGAACGAGACGTTGTATCAGAGCTGACGCTTTCTTCTAGAAATACTGAAGCATGATTTTAATAACGTCGTTTCCACCACAATGATGTTCAAATGCGCGAATTTGGGGCGAGATCGCTCCCTATTTTAGGCACATTTCAGCGCTTTTTAGGCAGCGCTGAATAATATTTCCACTTTCGACTGAATAAGCAACTCACGAAAAACCCGCAAGTAATAGGGCATGATCGCAACATCTTGTTCCCTTATCTCAGGGAACTGAGGTTACGTTAGCAACCAGAGACATTTCCTTGCAATACCGGTCTCTCAACATTGCGTCAGGGCTGACACTATGGAGAAATGTCAAATCATGGTGAGTTACTGCAAAGGGTGCCCAGCACAAGCAGAGTTAATGGCCCTAAGCACAACCACTTATTCCTGTCTCTCCGATTTGATAAGATAATATACAGGCTGAAACAGGAGTCGGGCTCATACTAGGCCAGACTAATAAATGCTGATATGTAACTTTCATGCATGTAAATTTTAGACCTGACTAGTAGAAGGTCTCAGTTACCATGGTCATGAAGTGAAGTTTTGAAAACTCTAAAGACTAGTACTGTTAATTGCGCTGTCTTTTTAAGCATGACTGTTTGTTTCTTGTTGGACATACGAATGTGAACATGGCAGTGCCACCAATGCTGTTTCCCAGTCATCAAAACAATGTCAGAGTTTGCTTGTTAATAACATTGAATAACCACTGAATCTTGGCTGGCCTCTGTAGAGCCTGATGAAGTAATTATTTCTGTGAAAATATACAGGAGAAGTGAATTGCAAAACTAGAATAGGCCAGTAGTTTTTAGTCTTTTCACTGATCCATAAGTACTGGATCGTTTTGACAAGGTTGTCGATTACACTCAAAACATTTCAAAAACACAAACCTTTTTTAGTACATAGTTGTCGTGTAAATATACATTTTCTATGTCTCCTTGTTTAACACACTTGATTTGGATCATCAGCTTATTAGGTGAGAGCTCCATGAACTGAACTAAGTACATGTCAGAGAGATATACAAAATGTGCAGAGCGATGTGTAGCAAATTAGCCCAAAAAGGAAATATGTATAACTAAATATGATCAATAAAAGTATTTGGATCAAGTAACTGATTTGGGAGGATTCTTGATAGAATCAGTCTTAGACATTCTAACAACACTCAGTGAGAACATCTATTGACTATAGCAGGATAATAAAATAATTGTCATAGATAATAATATTTTAATTCTTATCCAACAATTTGTAAGAGGATGTAGCTGTGATCGGCATAATTATGGATTCTAGTTATGAGCAAAACAACAAACAACCTCAAGTGTGATGCAAACAAGACTTATACCTAAATACCTTGTTCAGTCATGAAACTCTAACATGCTCTAATGTGATAGGCTGTCTCATGGCCAGTTCAGCAGCCAATCGGCAACTTCTTTCTATCTAGGCTAGCCATATATATTTCGGTCTGACCAGGTAGCGTTAGACTGCTCTTCTTAAACTGCGAGCTATGTCCTTAGCCGGTATATTAACACTTTTGTTACTTCTCAACCCGTTCTCTTTTAAGAGACATGTCTTAGTTCAATGAATCTTGACGAATCCGGGGCTGATCCATCTTCTGAAATAGAAGCTCCTGGCAATCCCACTGATGCGAAATATCCCAGAGGACCCATTCCAGCCCGGCATAGTAGACTGGGTCAGCGTCAATTCGTTATTTCAGAATGGCCTGTTCTGTTTACAAAAACTATTTACCTTCCCCTTACGAAAACAAAAATATATGGGAATATACTGCAAAATATAATGTGATGTTACATAATGCATTTCCATATATGGGAAACTATATTATATATATATATATATATATATATATATATATATATATATACATTCATGGAATGAGTTACAATCAGTGGTTACAACAGACTTCTCGTTCCCAGCATGCTTTGCTTCTGACTGTTAAAGGAGAGTAAATGTCAAAATTAAGTGCTATTTCATGTGTTTTGCTCAATATTTATATAGGGGGAGATCTGTCAGTGTTTAAAGTTATTATTTTGAAATTTAAAAGGTTTTCTGGTATGTGTGAGTTCCCTTTCAGTCGGTCACGTTCGACGTACGTCAGTAGTGACCGACGAATTGGGATATCGCTTAGAGAGCCCTATCAGCTTCGTGTAAACTAAAACAAGCCAATGGAATTGGCGTGCGATATTTGCATAATGCGCACCGCCCCCGACAGGTGTATATAAATAGGAAGCAGATGCAATCGCACTCTGTCTTTCGCTTCGGAGCCATTCAGTGGTGTCCTGTTTAAGAAGACTGTTTGTGTGAACTAAACTGCCTCGAAGAGGATTCACAGCAAGCCGTGTGTGCCGGTGTAACGGTGCTACAGCGAGGTCGCGAGCTCCCGAGGATCCGAGCTATAGCTCTCAACTGCTGTTTTCACAGCACACGCCTAGAGTGAAAGTGTGTGTGTTGCGATTTGGGCCGGTTCCTCGGTGTGTCCAGGGAGTGGTGTACCTGGCACATCGCGTCACTCCCTGTGTGCTTCGGCACGAGCGAGTTGACTGTTTTCCCCTTCTAAAAGAGCTTTACAGACGAACCCTGACAGTATGTCATTTCGTCTGTGCGTTAATGGGTGCGGTCGTTCCCTGGTCCCTGCTGATGGGCACAATCGTTGCATCTCGTGTTTGGGCATTCAGCACGCTGAAGCAGCTTTTGTGAATGGTTCATGTTCCCATTGCGGGAACATGACTATCGCGGTGCTGAGGTCGAGACTCTCCTTCCTGAAGTCTCAGGAAGCGGGGGCCCCCTCCCCTGTGCCCCGTTCGACCGTTTTTTCCGGCCCGGGCCGGAATGACGGTTCGGCGGTGTATAGGAAGGGTGACCTGAGGCTTACGGTCAGGGCTTCCCCGCCGAGCGGAAACGCTCCTCGGGCCCCTGCCGCCTCATCAGCACCGCAACCCATCGTGCCACCGTTGGTTTCCGCTGGGCCCTCTACGGACTGTCCAGCCGTTACCTTTGGTGTGCCGGCGGCGGATCGGATGTCGACTGCTGCATCGGAAGGTGAGCCTGAGTCCTCGGGGGAGGAAGATCCGGACGCGCTGCCGCCCGGGACGGTAGCGTGGCCCGAGTCGGATCCCGAGCTCACGGCTGTGCTCTCCCGGGCCGCCTTGTGCGTCGGGCTTGAGTGGAACCCTCCACCCTGTCCCGGCCCATCTCGGTTGGACGATTGGTACTTGGGGGGGGTCGCGCTGGTCAAATCCAGCGTCCCGCCCCAATGCCTTTCTTCCCGGAAGTACACGATGAGGTGACCAGGTCTTGGCAAGCTCCGTATGGGGCTCGTACAGGGCCTGGTCCCTCGTCCGCCTTCACCTCCCTGGACGGCGGGGAAGCCAGGGGGTACGCGAAGCTCCCGCCAGTCGAGCGGTCTGTTGCGATGCAGTTGTGTCCAACGGCCGCTGGCGGGCGCGGTGAGCCGCGTCTCCCGTCCCAGGCCTGTGAATTCTCAGCCGGTCTGACTGAGAAAGCTTACAGTGCCTGTGGGCAGGCTGCCTCTGCCCTGCACGCGATGGCCCTTTTGCAGGTCTATCAGGCAAAAGCGCTGTCGCAGATGCCCCAGGAAGGTCCTGACCAACAGTTGCTTGGGGAGCTGCGCGCTGCCACTGACCTTGCCCTCCGGGCAACGAGGGTGACAGCGCGTTCTGTTGGCCAGGCGATGTCTACTCTGGTAGTCCAGCAACGCCACCTCTGGCTGACCTTGGCAGACATGAGGGAGACCGACAAACATCGGTTCCTGGATTCCCCCGTGTCTCCGGTCGGCCTTTTCGGCGACGCGGTGGAGAGCTGTGCCCAACAGTTCTCCGCTGCACAGAAGCAGGCTGAGGCTATCAGACATGTCATGCCACGGCGGTCCGCTGCTGCCTCCACCCAGCCGCCCGTGGCTCAGCCTCAGCCCGCTCGTCGCCGAGGGCGCCCGCCTGCGTCTTCCTCCGCCCCTGCTAAGTCGGCAAAGCAGCAGCCTACACCAGCCAAACAGCAGGGTGCCGGTCGCGGACGTGGTGCCCAGCCCGTCTCTGCCAAGCCAGGTGGCAAGCGGTCGGGGAAAACTCGGCCCTGAGACGGGCGACCTGGAGCGGAAGGTTCCTGCCCTTCGGGAGAGTATTCCATCTGCTCTCCCACCCCCGGAGGAGGGCCGGGGGGATTTTGTGGCGTCTGTCCATCTACCGCCGCTGGCTCTCCGGAGTCCAGCGGTACCCACTTTGCCACAAAAAGAGCAGTTTCCTCAAACTCCAGGTCACAAGAGGGCGCGTTTGCCAGTGTGCCAGGCCCCGCCTCGCCACTCGCAACCCCCTCCCATTTCGCCAGTAGGCGACAGTGTGGTGGCGCAGACCGCGTCCCGTGCGCCGTCTCCCATTCGCACTGCTGCCTCGCAGAGTCCGACCTCACTCCGGGCCGCTCCCATGCCGTCCGAGTCGGGTCCCTCTCTGCCTTGCTGCCCCACCCCCGGTGCGTCTGTGGTGCCTTTGGTCCCGCTGGCTCGGAGTCTGGAGGCGTGGAGCACGCTTCCCAGCCCGTCCCGCTGGCTCATTCGCACTATCAGACTCGGCTATGCGATTCAGTTCGCCCGGCGTCCCCCGGTTTTCAGGGGTGTCCACTTCACTCAGGTGTCGTTGGACAGTGCACCTGTTCTCCGGGCGGAGATTGCTGTCCTCCTGGCGAAGGATGCAATCGAGCCGGTCCCTCCAGCCGATATGAAGTCGGGGTTCTACAGCCCCTACTTCATTGTACCAAAGAAGGGTGGTGGGCTACGGCCAATCCTGGATCTGCGCGTCCTGAACCGGTATCTTCACAAGATGCCGTTCAAGATGCTCACGCAGAAACGCATTTTCGAATGCGTCCGTCCCCGGGATTGGTTTGCAGCAATAGACCTGAAGGACGCGTACTTTCATGTCTCGATTCTGCCTCGACACAGACCCTTCCTCCGGTTTGCGTTCGAGGGTCGGGCATATCAGTACAAAGTCCTACCCTTCGGGCTGGCCCTGTCACCCCGCGTCTTTACGAAGGTTGCGGAGGCGGCCATTGTTCCCCTCAAGGAACAGGGCGTTCGTATTCTCAACTATCTCGACGACTGGCTGATCCTGGCCAGCTCGCGAGAGCAGTTGTGCGAACACAGGGACATGGTTTTAGCTCACCTCAGCCGGTTGGGTCTTCGGGTCAACTGGGACAAGAGCAAACTCGCCCCCGGGCAGAGGATCTCTTATCTCGGTCTCGAGCTAGACTCGGTTGCACGGACTGCGCGTCTCACCGAGGCGCGCGTCCAGTCGGTGTTGAACTGCCTGAGTTCGCTCAAGCGCAGGACAGCGGTTCCACTGAAAGATTTTCAGAGGCTCCTGGGGCATATGGCATCTGCAGCCGCGGTCACGCCGCTCGGATTGCTTCATATGAGACCGCTTCAACACTGGCTCCGCGGCCGGGTCCCGAGATGGGCGTGGCAGTGCGGCACGCTCCGTGTCCCCGTGACACCGAGCTGCCGTCGCACCCTTGTCCGGTGGTCGGACCCTTCGTTCCTGCGGGCCGGAGTACCCCTCGAACAAGTGTCCAGGCACGCTGTGGTCTCCACAGATGCCTCTGCCACGGGATGGGGGGCCACGTACAACGGGCATGCAGTGGCAGGTCTTTGGACGGGGCCTCAGCTGCATTGGCATATCAATTGCCTCGAGTTGCTAGCGGTACGTCTTGCGCTGGCCCGCTTCAAGAAGCTGTTGTCAGGCAAGCACGTTCTAGTCCGCTCAGACAGCACTGCGGCCGTTGCGTACATCAACCGTCAAGGTGGTCTACGCTCCCGTCGCATGTCGCAACTCGCCCGCCATCTCTTGTTGTGGAGTCAGAAGTATCTGAGGTCCCTTCGGGCCACTCATGTCCCAGGTGTGCTCAACCGTGCAGCCGACGAGCTGTCACGGCAGCCTCCACTTGCGGGCGAGTGGCGGCTCCACCCCCAGGCGGTCCAGCTGATTTGGCAGCGTTTCGGCGAGGCCCAGGTAGACCTGTTTGCCTCCCCGGAAACTGCCCACTGCCAGTGGTTTTATTCCCTGACCGGCGGCACGCTCGGCACGGATGCCCTGGCACACAGCTGGCCCCCGGGTCTGCGCAAATATGCGTTTCCCCCAGTGAGCCTTCTCGCACAACTCCTGTGCAAGGTCAGGGAGGACGGGGAGCAGGTTCTGTTAGTGGCTCCGTATTGGCCCACTCGGACCTGGTTCTCAGACCTCATTCTCCTCGCGACAGCCCCTCCCTGGCCGATTCCTCTGAGGAAGGACCTCCTGACTCAGAGACGGGGCACCCTGTGGCACCCGCGTCCCGACCTATGGAACCTCCACGTGTGGTCCCTGGACGGGATGCGGAGGTTCTGAGTGATCTCCCGCAAGCGGTTGTAGACACCATCACTTCCGCTAGAGCTCCTTCCACTAGGAGTCTCTATGCGTTGAAGTGGAACCTGTTCGTCGAATGGTGCGCCTCTCGCCGAGAGGACCCCCGATCATGTTCGGTCGGATCCGTGCTTTCCTTCCTGCAAGAAGGGTTGGAGCGAAGGCTGTCTCCCTCCACCCTGAAGGTGTATGTTGCCGCTATCGCCGCACATCACCACGCAGTTGAGGGTAAGTCCCTGGGGAAACACGATCTGATCGTCAGATTCCTGAGGGGAGCGAGGAGATTAAATCCTCCTCGCCCTTCCTCCGTACCCTCTTGGGATTTGACCCTGGTTCTCACAGCTCTCCGGGGTCATCCCTTTGAGCCTTTGCAATCAGTCGACCTGAAACTATTGTCTCTTAAGACGGTTCTTCTGGTTGCATTGGCTTCCCTGAAGAGGGTAGGGGATCTGCATGCATTTTCGGTCGACGAAACGTGCCTAGAATTCGGGCCCGGTGATTCTCACGTCATCCTGAGACCCCGGCCTGGATACGTGCCCAAGGTTCCTACCACTCCCTTCAGAGATCAGGTAGTGAACCTGCAAGCGCTGCCCTCGGAGGAGGCAGACCCAGCCCTAGCTTTGCTCTGTCCCGTCCGCGCTCTGCGCGTTTACGTGGATAGAACGCGAAGCTTCAGGACCTCAGATCAGCTCTTCATCTGTTACGGAGGCCAGCAGAAGGGAAAGGCTGTCTCCAAGCAGAGGATGGCCCACTGGATAGTGGATGCCATCGCCTTGGCGTATGATTCCCAGGGCGTGCCTTGCCCGCTCGGGTTGAGAGCCCACTCCACCAGAGGGGTGGCCTCTTCCTGGGCGCTGGCTCATGGCGCCTCGCTGACAGATATTTGTAGAGCTGCGGGCTGGGCGACACCCAACACGTTCGCTAGGTTTTATAGCCTACGTGTAGAGCCGGTATCTTCACGTGTACTCGCATCCACTAGTCGGTAGACGTGTTGTACCCACTCTAAGTGTCGGCTTGCAATGCCATTCCCGCCACTGGCCGGATACGTGCATACTTCTCTCCAGTCGTGTTCCCCGCTTGGCGAACCCTGTCGAGCTCCTCCGCCTCCCCCTTCGGCTCGGACATTGCGGAGTGTCTGATGCCAGGCCTACATCCGTCGCTGACGCTGTCTGTTGGCTGGGGCCCATATGTCGTGACCCCTCTACGTGAGCGGTCCCATATGTGTATTTTCCACGGTTTAAAACTCCCTACGGGCCGAGTCCGTGTCTTTCCCTTAGCAGAGCCAGCTCTGCTGTCACCTGTCAGATGAGTCTCCCCCTAACCAGGTGGAGCCATCCCAGGGACTCCATATGCGTACTGCCCCCCGGGCCAGTCCATATGTGTATTCCCACGTAAACTCCTCCCCCATTGGGTAGGTAGTGGTCTCCGCAGCGTCCCTTCGGGTTCGCTTCCCCAGTGTGTCTAGTTTACTTAGTGGGTATTGGTTAGACAGCAGTAGACTCTCTCGGTGTAAGCTCGCCCCCTTCACCGCCAGCCGGTGCTATGGGCGGCTGAGCTTGCGCTGGGCACTGGAAGGGGTTTCGTAACTGTGGCGCTTTAGTTGGGATCCCAATTCGTCGGTCACTACTGACGTACGTCGAACGTGACCGACTGAAAGGGAACGTCTCGGTTACGTATGTAACCCTCGTTCCCTGAAGGAGGGAACGGAGACGTACGTCCCGTCGCCACAGTTTCTGTACCCTCGCTGTAGTGCGGACACCAGTTGTCTCCTCAGCGAAAAACAGAGTGCGATTGCATCTGCTTCCTATTTATATACACCTGTCGGGGGCGGTGCGCATTATGCAAATATCGCACGCCAATTCCATTGGCTTGTTTTAGTTTACACGAAGCTGATAGGGCTCTCTAAGCGATATCCCAATTCGTCGGTCACTACTGACGTACGTCTCCGTTCCCTCCTTCAGGGAACGAGGGTTACATACGTAACCGAGACGTTTTTGGGGTTACCATTGTGCTGAAGAGTAGAGCCTGTGGTTAGGTTAACGATTGGCCAAACATCTAATGGCTCTGCATGCTCTAACACAGTGATAGTCTCTTTGGTAGAAACTTTAGTACATGCAGGTGTGCTTTTGTTAACTGACTTGAAAATATGAAACATTTAAAATGTAAATAATTATAAAATTTAAGAAATGTTAGGTAATATATTTTACCATATGTGTTTATACTGCATGAGTAAATATATCTGCAATTTATTATGCACGCAGTACCATATATGATCACTTACAAATCTATATATATTAAAGGGTTACTTCAGGATTTAGCATTAAGCTTTGTATTAGTAGAATACAACTAGTATTTTCGAATTACTGTGCTTTCCCCCTTCATATCAGCCTGAGATGAGAGATTTATGCATTTTTATTCTGTAAAAAAGCCTCCGATGACGCAAAAATCGTCATTTTGCATCATCGGAGGCTTTTTTGGCCAGAGGCATAAAACTACAGCCATTAAAAGCAGGTAGTTCCGCATTTTTTCACCACGCCCATACATATGCGCTTTTGAGGTTACTCACGGACATAGATCAAAGATTTTATCAAAAGTGGGTGTCAATTATATTTTTAAGCTTAACATATTTTGTTATAGTCTGCACTATATCAGTGGTTCATCTCGCAAATTTATCGGTCTCTGCAGTCATCTCAACCAATACAGCAACAGGCTTTTGTGGTAACGTTAGCATAAATAGATAAATAGACTAACTCAGTTTTACAGAACAGTGGCTTTACTTTAATAACAGTCAACTTATACGCAACTTATATGTAATGTCTATCTAACGTTACTTTTCTAAGTTTGCAGTTTTACTGCTACCTATGTGCTACCTACAACACTACATATAGGCTACTGTGTTATCAGTCTAGTATCAGCGAGTCTTACCTCTAGGCGAATACGCTTAGTACCAGATGCCCAGGCTGTCCGTCCTCTGGGAAAGTGAATATCGATCGCGGTGTCCTTCAGAATGGTTCTCTTGATTGCAAGGATATTTGGTTCGTAGTCCTCGTGCTTGAAATGGAGACTACATATTCTGCGTTTTTTTAGGTTTTCTATAACGGTGTCATCTCCAAACTTCGGGTGTTTGATGGCCCCGCAGCCACTGTTTACATCGCTCCAAATCTTTAACTTAATCGGAAAATGATGGAAACTTACTTTCTGTAAGTTTCCATCAATCTGTAATCACAACTATTACTGTACATCCAGGTACAAAGCAATTTAGCACCATTTCGCTGTAAATGTATGAACTAACTCACGATTTATAGAATTAATATGTAACAAAGCAAGCCTAGTTGTTTGAATTTTCCTGGTAATTCCACCTGTAACCGATAGGCGTGGTTTGGGCGTGGCCTCGCAGGGGCAGCAAAACAAGTGCATTCTGGGAGTTTTCTGCCTTTTCTCAGTCTAGAAAGCTCCAAATTCAAAAATAATTTCACATTTCTACTACATAAATGACTAATTTTAAATACACATTCATCTTTCCAGGGGTGAAGTACCCCTTTAAGTATATTACTGAATATAAAATTACATACATTATGATATATTAGTAAATATATTATCACATATTTTTCAATATATGAAAAGTGGCAATTCCTTATGTATTATTCAATATATTGTAATATATTTATGCAATATATTTTTCTGTATATTTTAAAATATACTGTTAAATCATGTAATATATTGATTATTCATATATAGGGAAATATATCTGCTTTCCATAAGGGTCTTGTAATGAAGGGTCAGTGGCGTGTGGATCCATTTGCAGTCTTTATTAAATATAACGACAAGTTCAACAAGGCAAAGACAGTACCATAGTCAGGGACAGGCAAGAGATCAGGGCTGGCAGCAGGAATCATAAACGGGTCACAGGCAATGGTCGAGACAGGCGGCAAGCAAACAGAGATCAGAGTCCAGGCAGAGTTCGAGGCAGGCGGCAACAGTTCAACAGAGATAATCAGTCCAGGTAATAACAAGAAGGCAGTCCACAGAAATAATGCTCAGAAATGATCACCTTAGCAAATCAAGACTTCACGAAGTACGTGAGTGTGTGAAGGGCTTAAATAGTGTGTGTGTGATGAGGTGCAGGTGCATGAGTAATCAGTCCCAGGAATGAGGACCTATGGAAAATGGAGTCCAGATGGTGAACAGTCAATATTCGGGTGATGGCTCCCTCCGGTGGTCCGGAGGACGAGTCGAGGGAGCCACATTCGTGACAGGTCTGTAGGACCAAAATGAGCTCAAATTAAATAATTAATTTATAGGGAATTATTCTATTCTACTTACGGAACAAATGCGGTGCCAGTTTTGTTTTTTTCCGTAAGTAGAATAGGGAAGGTGTAGGACATTCAGCGTAAGCGTTTTGAAGAATGCGGAAACGGGAAGTACGTTCAAGGCGATATTTTGTGTTTATAAAGCATAAACGGTTGTATTTTTTTCGAAAATGACCGATCGTTTCGCTAGACAAGACCCTTATTCCTCGTCTGGTATCGTTTAAAGCCCTTTGAAGCTGCACTAAAACTGCAATTTGGACCTTCAACCTGTTGGTAGCCGTTGAAATCCACTTTAGTTATATATAGTTATACAGTTACATGAGTTGTGGGTGTTCTAAAACATAACTGGTTACATGTAGCATGTGTGGACATGATATAAAATGTATGCAGTTGAAAGTCAGTTTCAAATTGTTTGGAAAAATTCGATGCAGTTTTAGTTGTAGAAACAGTCTCTGTGTTTTTTTCTGTAAAGTTAGGTCACTCAGAGAAACAGGCCTGCATTGTCTCTGTCTCTTTTGATCTGGAGATCAAAGATTCTTTATCTTCTGGTGACCATTTGGTTGCTACAAATGGCTTAAAGGTTTTGCCACCTTTCCTTAAGTCAGGAAGCATGGGTGCCATAATAGTACCTAGCAGGGGGTTGTTCTGTAGACGGACTGGAGCCGAAAATTAGATTCTCTGAGCTTGGGTTTCTGGAATTATGTTTTGCCCATGGTTCCTACAGGTCCTTATCTCATCTTCTGATTCTGGCTTGACTTCAGGCATAAGTCAGCCCCGATGAAGGCTAAGGTCTATAGGAAGCATGGCAGTAGTTTTCACTGTTACGCAGATGATATTCGGCTCTATATTTCTTTGCGGCTTTCTTTTCAGCATGAGCTAATGATTATTGAAAGCATGAAGTAATCATGAACCAATGAAGAGCTATCTTTAACTATGACTGGAGTCATTATGGATTCATACATGAATAACTGCAGCCTTAACTACATGTTAGTACATGTTTAATAGTTAATTAACATTTATGGCTAAACCAAATCAAACAGCCTCTTTAAGAAGGAATAAGAAGTAATCTGACTTTGAAACAAATTTAAATAATATTATCATGGTTTGAACTTTTGACTGCAGCCTTGTCATAAACATTACTGGATGGCACATAACTAGTTGATCCTCCCCATCAAACATAGAAAATACTAAATACACTAATAACTGACCTTAAAAGTAGAGATGCACCGACTGATCGGCCAGGGATCGGAATCGGCCGATTTTCCTCATGATCGGCCCGGATCGGTGATCGGCCGATCAGTCTCACCGATTCCTAGCCGATCTTTTTTGTTACTAGCGGCACGGGCAATAACGTCAAATGCGCGTTCCCGCTCTCTTCTCTGTCACGGTGAAGTCAGTGACACACCCGCGCGGGCGCCGCCTCTCTCTCACTCGCCTCATTCGCTCCGGTTAAATAGTGCTTACTGCGCATAATTTTAGTCATTCCCGCAGGTTTCGCGCTGACACCGAAAGCGCGCGCACCACTGATCTATATTAGTGAAGCGAACAAGCCACGCTGAGTCTCAAACAGAGACAACTTCGGTAAAGTTGGTTTTATATTCACACATTCGGCCATCCGTATTCAATAGCCTTGTTAATCACACTACATTGGACATTCAGTGGACATTCACAAGTAAATATGCCATTAAAACAATACTTGCCTATTTTGATCGACTGTGAAAAATGTTGTAAGTTGACAATCATTGGTTGTCAATATCACGTCGCTGCTTAAAATTCGCAAACATTAATTTATTGCACATTTATTGCAGAAGTCAAACAGAGTCACAAGTAAAGTACCAAAATGAGTGGCTTACTGCGCTTAAACTGTCAAATACATACACAAGTATGTCAAAACCAGCTGCACAGGCAATCTTGGCGAGTATTCAGATAAACACTGTCAGTTTTGAATCGTTAAATAGCTAAGAAAGTGAACCCATGTTGTGTGTAACAGTATTGGGTCTGTTGAATACCGTTCATAAACTCTTAAAGGGACAGCAGTCCAATATTCCTGCTGCTGTCTGTCATGCTAATCAAAGAATAAAAGACAAAGAAAATCAATTTCAGCTCTTGACTGAATACGTTTTATAACTTTAATGTTAAGAATTGATCTGTATTAATATTTACAATAAAGACTACAGAAATTAAGGTAACCAATGTAAAATCATACTGAATGTGTCATTTTACATTTGATTACTTTAATTTCTGTATCATTTCTTATCTGAATAGAAACCCAGTTAACTCAAAAAACTTTTTTCATAGCTCTCTTTATTCTGTTGCATTTATTTGAGCTGTTTATATTTTATTACTGACTTTTACTTGTTTTTTTGTTTTTGTTTTTGTTTTTTGTTTTTTAATGAAAATAAAACTTTGCATTGAAGAAAAGTAGATTTTTGTTTGTATGTTGTCAATTATAGTTCTTAGAAAGAAAATCGGAATCGGCAAAAATCGGTATCGGCCGATCTCACTAACAAAAAAAATCAGAAATTGGAATCGGCCAAGAAAATTGCAATCGGTGCATCTCTACTTAAAAGGTATTTATCTAGGGCTGGACGTTTAATTGAAAAGTAATTGAAACCGAATTTCAGAACCTCTAACCGATACAATTTTCCCATTTCGGTTATTTTGTTTTTTAAAGGTGCCATTGTAACTGGTGTGAAAAATTTATTGATTTAATCTGACTTGTTTATTTCCTTCTGTATTTGTATTATTTTAATCTTTTTTTTCTTCTCTTAAATTGGTTTATAAATGCTTATATTTTTCTGCATTTGTAAAAATTGGTATAGTAAACTTCACGAAATTTTGTTTCTATATTATCGTTCACAAGTTATGTGAAAATAACGTTAAAGTAGCGGAACTTTTCTTTGGGGATTTGTTGGGGAAGGGAACGTTATCAGTGGAACGCACCTGCGGGGTTTCCTCTTGCACGACATGCGATTGCTTCTAGTGATGGGAAGTTCGGATCATTTTACTGACTCGGACTTTTGAGTCTCGTTCAACAAAATGAACGAATCTTTTTTCGAGTCATTTCGTTCATTTTAGCAAAATGTAATTAAAATGTTACGTGTTACTTCCCCAACACATCTACTACTTATGCAAACGTTGATCCCACTACAAACAATACAAAACTACAATGCTATAAGATTCAGAAATGATTAATTCATTACCTGGGTCTTCAGTTTATGACAAGCTGATTAAGCTCACCTCACCTCTTGTCTGACAAGTCTTCGGGTTTAAGTCATTCCTTAATGACGTGACAGGCAGTCCCATGCTAAACCAATGCAGTCCGAGCCGCAAAGAGAATTGATTAGTTAATTTCATGAGTCTTTCGGGTTTTTGAGTCGTTCCTTAAACACGTGACAGACCCATACACTAAGCCAATGCATTCTGAGCCGGAAAGAGAATTGATTAGTTCTCTTCATGAGTCTTTCGGGTTTTTGAGTCGTTCCTTAAACACGTGACAGACCCATACACTAAGCCAATGCATTCTGAGCCGGAAAGAGAATTGATTAGTTCTCTTCATGAGTCTTTCGGGTTTTTGAGTCGTTCCTTAATCACGTGACATACCCATACGCTATTTCTGACATTTCTGTCACTGTTTTTGTTACTGTTTCTTGAGGATCTGTGGTGTGTTATTATAAATAAATAAAGCTCTGTTATAAATAAAATATTGATTAATTTATCTTTTTGACTGTCTATCTGTAAATAAACACTAGGCTATATAATAATATAATAATCCAAGCCTACAATACAAAGTATTTATAGCCTAGTTTGTTCATTTTTAGTCCAATTTTGAGTTTGCTGTTATAATAATTGCTTTTCCTAGGCAGACTTGACATATTGGTCTAATATATGTATAAGAAGATTGCTCAAAAAGGACATAATGACATAAATTAAAAGCAAATAACATTTTGAATTTGAATTATTAATGTTAGTTTAAAACATCAAGGTTATGATAACTTCAGCTTTAACAGTTGTAACACAAACTCAAACAAAACTGGAGAGTTAACGTTATTTACTAATAAATATAATGTGCTTGGGTCACACAGCATAGTGTATGGGTATGTCACGTGATTAAGGAACGACTCAAAAACCCGAAAGACTCATAAAAAGAACTAATCAATTCTCTTTCCGGCTCAGAATGCATTGGCTTAGTGTATGGGTCTGTCACGTGATTAAGGAACGACTCAAAAACCCGAAAGACTCATAAAAAGAACTAATCAATTCTCTTTCCGGCTCAGAGTGCATTGGTAGCGTATGGGTCTGTCACGTGATTAAGGAACGACTCAAAACCCGAAAGACTCATGAAATGAACTATTGAATCATCAGGTGAACTACTTCTAGCAGTACAGAACCTGTAGAATATTGCACATGCGCGACTGAACGAATCACCCCCCGAGACGACTCGTTCTTCCCGAGTCACATTAAAGATTCGTTCAAAATGAACGAATCGTTCAAGAACGACACATCACTAGTGCTTAACTATATTTCAATCTCATGGTCTTTTTATTTACATCACCCAGTTGTTTAACCAACCACCTGTTGTTTAATCAATTTATACTCATTATAGTATTTGCCTTCCTCACTGCAATTATGAAGAACAAATCGAGTAAAGCTGCTAATGCGTCATCGTCTCCGCAGCGGCCTGCACTTTTCACTGTGCCCGCGACTCCTTGGTCCTCAGATAGCCCAGATTAGGGCTGCAACAAACGATTATTTTGATAATCGATTAATCTGTCGATTATTAGAACGATTAATCGACTAATCATCGATTATTGCACTGATTAATCAGTAGGCTTTGTTCGATTATTCTACTTTAGCAATTAGTTAAAATATTGAGTTATACTGTACTTTAACTAGTAAATAAAACAAGGAAATCACTTCAGCTTTTAAAAGTGTATTTTTAATCATTTTTAAGCCAACTGAATAGACCAATATACTATAAATATAAATATAATGTAATTATGTGGGGGTTTTTGTGAAAAATGAAGTTTTTTCATTGCGAGTTTATGGTCATTGAATGGCTTTCCTGAGGTAAATGTTACATTTTGTGTGATATATTTGTTTGCAAGTTTTATTGACTTCTTTCTGCGGTTAAAACTCAGATTAAGTGATTACAATAGAGATGGATTCATTTCAGTAAGTTCAGTAAGTACTTTTTGATGTTCATTCATGTTTATTTCGCGCTGTAATAGAGAGGAATAGGTTCATATGCCGCTTGAACCGAGGTGTTACAGCGATCTGCCACACAACGTTAAACAGAGTCACCACCACAAGTATTGTTTGAATCCCGTAGTAATACTGACTGAATTTAAAAGCTTAGACTTAGTTTTATATCAAAAGTAACCTGATCTGTCGGTGCGTTGCCGTTGTCTGTGTCCTCTTTGCTCTGCGATGCATCTTTCACTGTGTGAGAAAATGAACGTGTGGCGTGAGAACAGTGAGTTTGAATGAGAGTTGGTGGCCCTGCATGACAGTATTCTGTAGTTATGCTAAACGTTATGTTTGTTATGTTTATGCTATGTTAATCTCCCACATTTCACGGGTTCGACTTCGTTTGCACTATGCTCTCCAAAGCGCTGACTTCTTTTATTGGATTGGATCCCGGAGGGCTGCATTACAGTATTGCGCTACAGCGCCCCACTGGTTACACCGCGTTATTGCAGGCCCTTCAAATAGGTCGTATGAGATCAAGAGACTATTCGACAACAAAAATATTTGTCGACAATTTTTTATTGTCGACGTTGTCGATAATGTCGACTAATCGTTTCAGCCCTAGCCCAGATACGCAAGCGGAGTCATCTGCAGACAATGCATCTCTTAAATCTGAAATTGAAATCTGAAATCTGAAACTGACGACCATTAAAAGTGAGCTGCAAGTAAATGATACTTGTTCATGCAATACTATCAGTCATAACATATTCTTTAGACACTCTCCTCATCCTATACTACCAGCTGTAATTCTCTGTGAGTATTTTTGTTCTGTGTATTTATGTTGCATCTACTATTCTTTGTTTGTCACTTATTGACACAATCCTTTTTCTGTTGTTATGTATACTATGTTATGTATCTCTGTTTTATGTATGTAAATGTACCATGATATGCAACTGCGTTCATTTCTATCCCTGGACTTGGCAAATGTCTACTGTCCACTTAACTCATTAATTAATTGTGATACAACTGTTTTTGTTCATGTGAATCGACTGTCTATTATGTTACTGTTTTTGTAACACGTCCTTGAGCTTGGGAAAGGTGCTATATAAATAAAACATATTATTATTATTATTATTATTATCATTATTTGTGTCTTCAGTGTCACATGATCCTTCAAAAATCAGTCTAATATTATTATTAGTGTTGCAAACAGTTGTGCTGCTTAATATTTTTTTATAACCTGTGATCCTTTTTTCAGAATTCTTTGAATAAAAAGTAAAAAAAAAAAAAAAAGGAACACATTTATTTAAAATAGTGTGTCTTGTTACAAAAGATTTCTAAGTTTGGGGTCAGTATTTTTTTTCTTTCTTTTATGAAGAAATTCATACTTTTATTCAGCAAGAATGTGCTAAATTGATAAAAAGTGATAGAAATATTTCATAACAAGTCTTTACTTTTTTTTAATAAATTCTGTTCTTATTAACTTTGTGGATTGATCAATGAATCCTGAAAAAGTATCACAAAACTTTTCCAACATTGATAATAAAGCATATTAGAATGATTTCTGAAGGATCATGTGACACTGAAGACTGGTGTAATGATGCTAAAATTCAGCTTTGATCACAGTAATAAATTACAGTTTACAGTATATATTCACATAGAAAACAGCTGTTGTAAATTGTAATATTTCACATTTTTTTATCAAATAAATGCAGGCTTGATGAGCATAAGAGACTTCTTTCAAAAACATTAAAAATACTAATGTGTCCAAACTTTTGACTGATACTGTATATGTTTCTATATGTAGCACTGTGGTCCTGTGAGGCACAACATTTAGTTTCTTCACATAAAGGAATTACAATAAAATCTTTGAATCTCCTCGCATTCTTTGTTCAGGCTGCCTCACAGCATTCCACTTTGATGGGTCATTAGCCATAGAGGGAGTGTCTTGTGTCTCCCGTGGTGTGAATCACATGAATATTCATGGGCGTCAACGCTCCCATGCATACAGCAGTGCTGACACAAAAACTGATTTACAAAATTTCAATCTTTATGTTGTTTGTGAATGAGTGGTCAGAATGATTTTCACATAATTTTGTGTTAAAGGTGCCATCGAACTTTTTTTTACATGATGTAATATAAGTCTAAGGTGTCCCCTGAATGTGTCTGTGAAGTTTCAGCTCAAAATACCCCATAGATTTTTTTTAAATAATTTTTTTAACTGCCTATTTTGGGGCATAGTTAGAAATGCGCCGATTCAGGGCTGCTGCCCATTTAATTGCTCGTGCTACAAAGTGTTCGTCATGCAACATGTTTAATCGCGTAAGTACAGTGTTTATTTGGATGTTTACATTTGATTCTGAATGAGTTTGATAGTGCTCCGTGGCTAACGGCTAATGCTACACTGTTGGAGAGATTTATAAAGAATGAAGTTGTGTTTATGCATTATACAGACTGCAAGTGTTTAAAAATGAAAATGGCGACAGCTCTCTTGTCTCCGTGAATACAGTAATAAACGATGGTAACTTTAACCACATTTAACAGTACATTAGCAACATGCTAACGAAACATTTAGAAAGACAATTTACAAATATCACTAAAAAATATCATGATATCATGGATCATGTCAGTTATTATCGCTCCATCTGACATTTTTCGCTATTGTCCTTGCTTGCTTACCTAGTCTGATGATTCAGCTGTGCACATCCAGACGTTAATACTGGCTGCCCTTGTGTAATGCCTTTCATAATGTTGGATACATGGGCTGGCATATGCAAATACTGGGGGCGTACACCCCGACTGTTACGTAACAGTCGGTGTTATGTTGAGATTCGCCTGTTTTCCGGAGGTCTTTTAAACAAATGAGATTTATATAAGAAGGAGGAAACAATGGAGTTTGAGACTCACTGTATGTCATTTCCATGTACTGAACTCTTGTTATTCAACTATGCAGAGGTAAATTCAATTTTCAATTCGATGGCACCTTTAAACATTCTAGCCTACAAGCTTAACAACTCAAAAGTCTTGTGAACAACTATTCAGTATGTGTTAAGGCCTTATTGCAAGGACATTTTTCCCCAAAACTTGCTAACAAAGTCAAGTCATCTTCATTTATATAGTGCTTTTCATAATACATATTATTTCAAAGCAGCTTCACAGTGACAATAGGAAAATTCTTATCGAGCTAAAGTTGGTTTTTGATTGAATCACTTCCATTGTAAAAATTGTTAATTATTACTTTAGGGGCCGCTTAAATGACACCTTTCCTACAGAAAACCGAATACCTTTAATGCATTCTTGCTGTTCATTTACGTGTTTAGTCTATAGGTTTGCGTGTTTGAGTGTATATGTGCGCAGAAGCTTGGTCTTTTTAAAAAAAATTATATTTGCCAAATTACTTTACTGGTCTGCATAATACAGAAAAATTAGTTGTGTCCGAACTGGAATAATTTTGATAACGTTTTATCTACAGTACAGTCCAAAAGTTTGGATTTTTAATGTTTTTAAAAGAAGTTTCATTTGCTCACCAAGGCTACATTTATTTAATTAAAAATACAGTAATAAACAGTAATATTGTGAAATATTATTACAATTTAAAATAACTGTGTACTATTTAAATATATTTGACAAAGTAATTTATTCCTGTGATGCAAAGCTGAATTTTCAGCATCGTTACTCCAGTCTTCAGTGTCACATGATCCTTCAGAAATCATTCTAATATGCTGATTTGCTGCTCAATAAACATTTATGATTATTTTCAATGTTGAAAACAGTTGTGTACTTTTTTTTCAGGATTCCTTGATGAATAGAAAGTTAAAAAGAACAGCATTTATCTGAAATACAAAGCTTCTGTAGCATTATACACTACCGTTCAAAAGTTTAGGGTCAGTAAGAATTTTTATTTTTATTTTTTTTAAAAGAAATGAAAGAAATTAATACTTTTATTCAGCAAGGATGCATTAAATCAATCAAAAGTGGCAGTAAAGACATTTATAATGTCACAAAAGATTAGATTTCAGATAAACACTGTTCTTTTCAACTTTCTATTCATCAAATAATCCTGAAAAAAAATATTGTACACAAATATTTTGTACAATTGTACACATTAAATGTTTCTTGAGCAGCAGATCAGCATATTAGAATGATTTCTGAAGGATCATGTGACACTGAAGACTGGAGTAATGATGCTGAAAATTCAGCTTTGCCATCACAGGAATAAATTACTATGAAAAATTATAGAAAACAGTTATTTTAAATTGTAATAATATTTCACAATATTACTGTTTTTTACTGTATTTTTAATTAAATAAATGTAGCCTTGGTGAGCAGACGAAACTTCTTTTAAAAACATTAAAAATCTTAGTGGTTCCAAACTTTTGGACTGTACTGTATACATAGGGAAAGGAAAGGGAAATGAGCCTTTGCAGGGGATAGTTTAGTTGAAATGTCAGGGCTGTGTTATCGTCATGTCTAGATGCAAGTCCTTCATCTCATCTGGATACGGCCTGGATCTGGCAGGCTGCGGCAAACCTTGGGATAAACAGAGAGAGACTAATATTAGCGTAGGCACCATTCTTCTTATGATGTAACGAGTACATCAGGTGTTATGGGAAGTGTTCCCAGTTCCGGCTGACCTAATCTATGCAGCCTAACAATTTACATGAATTGAAGAAGTAGATAATGGTTTATAAGTATGCAAGTTTAAACAGATGTGTTTTTAGTCTAGACTTAAACTGACAGAGAGTGTCTGCTTCCCGAACAGAGATAGGAACACTGTTCCAAAGTTTAGGTGCTAAATAGGAAAAGGATCTACCGCCTGCAGTTGATTTTGTTATTCTTTTATCAACTGTCCAGAATTCTGAGATCACAATAGACATGAAGGACTATAATGCATTAAGAGCTCGCTCCGGTACTGGGGAGCTAAACCATTTAGTGCTTTGTAGGTAAGTAGCAAGATTTTAAAATCTATACAATGTTTAATAGGGAGCCAATGCAGTGTTGACAGAACCGGGCTAATATGGTCATGCTTCCTGGTTCTAGTAAGAACTCTAGCTGCTGCGTTTTGGACCAGCTGTAGTTTGTTTAACAGGCAAGCAGAACAACCACCCAGTAGAGCGTTACAGTAATCTAGCCTTGAGGTCATGAACGCTTGAACTAACTGTTCTGCATTTGTCATTGAGAGCATATGTCGTAGTTTAGATATATTTTTAAGATGGAAGAATGCTATTGTACAGATGCTAGAAACATGGCCTTCAAATGAAAGATTGGTATCAAAGAGCACACCCAGGTTCCTAACTGACAATGAAGACTTAACAGAGCAGCCATCAAGTGTTAGACAGTATTCTAGGATATTACGTGAAGTTTTTGGTCCAAAAATTTGAATCTCTGTTTTTTCTTAATTTAGTAGTTATAAATTACTAGTTATCCAATTTATGTCAGCTATGCATTCTGTTAATTTTGTAACATATTGTCCCAGAACAACCTTCCTTCAGAGGAATGGTCACTCCACCCCCGCACGGTTCAGAAAATTTGGGATGTCTTCGGGAGGGCAGAGGTTGACGTCTTCCCCTCAGAAGACAATCATCCTTGCCCAATCTATTTCTCAAAGACCAGAGATGCCCTGACCCATGACTGGCCCAGCCTCCTCCTTTATGCTTTTCCCCCAATCGCTCTGATTCCCCAGATTATCAGACGAATTAGGGAGGGTGCATGAAGCCATGGCCGATTCCTCTGAGACGAGACCTCCTCTCTCAAGCGAGAGGGACGATATGGCACCCCAGACCCGAGCTGTTGGATCTTCATGTGTGGTTTCTCAATGGGATCCTGCAAACCTCCCTGAGATCATCTTAAACACTATCTCACAAGCTAGAGCTCTGTCATCGAGACGTCTCTACTCCCTTAAATGGTCCGTCTTTGCTGCCTGGTGCACAGACCGGGGTGAGGACCCATTTACTTGTGACATATTCCGGATATTGTCCTTCCTTCAAGACTTAATGGATAGAGGCCGTACTCCCTCTACCCTTTAGATCTATGTCGCAGCTATAGAGGATATAGAGGAGGCTAAATCCTCCTCATCCCTTCACGGTTCCTACCTGGGACCTATCCTTGGTTCTTAGAGGCCTTAAAGGCCCTCCCTTTAAGCCAATCCAGACTGCCGACTTACGGCTCCTGTCGCTAAAAGCCGCCTTACTGCTAGCTTTAGCATCGGTTAAACGCTTGGGAGATTTGCAGGTGAGCCCCTCCTGTCTTGAATTCGGGCCTAACGACTCCTGAAACCTGAAACGACTCCTGAAACCGAGACATGGATACGTCCTGAAGGTCTTATCCACCCCCTTTAGGGCACAGATGGTCATTCTCTCTGCTCTTTCTACTTCTCAGGATGATCAGGAGTTGAACCTCCTCTGTCCCGTTAGGGCCCTGAGGACCTACATTGACCGTTCTGCCTCATTTCGTCAGGCAGAACAGCTTTTTGTCTGCTTCGGTGGCCGCACAAAAGGTCTTCCGGTCACGAAACCCAGATTATCCAGGTGGATAGTCGATGCTATGATGCTCACTTACTCCTCTTTAGGCCTACAATGCCCTTTAGGTGCTAGAGTGCATTCCACAAGAGGCATGGCCTCCTCTTTGGCATGGTCCTGTGGTGTGTCCATCGCCAAAATCTGTGCAGCGGCTGGCTTGGTCTCACCATCCACATTTGTCGGGTTTTATAATCTGGACGTTCCTGCATTACAGACGCACGTCCTTTCTGCATAAGCCTCACTGTTGTGACCAGCTTACGAATTTCCGTTATGACCCCGACCATGTCCAGGTATGACTAGATTTTGTGCTCCCTATATGCCTCTTAGACCCCGCTGGTGCCTAGGCTATATGGGATTGGGAGGATGACTACAGTGTCTTTCATTGTCCGGGCTATCCTGTCCTATGCGTATCCGTCGCAAGCCCTTTTTTAGCGCTCTGCCCGGATACTATGTCATCCCTCTTTCATAGCACGGCGTGATTGGATTGTCTCCGTAGCGTCTTGTCTTATAATAAGACAAACGACGCAGTACATGTGTAGTATCGAAAGGGAAAGTACTCGGTTACTAACGTAACCTCGGTTCCCTTAGATACGGAACGAGCACTACATACTTTGCTGTGCTACTTGCAGGACGCCTCATACCGTCGCTTCAGTTGAATTAAATTAGCCTGCCAAGGTGAGATGGCCACTTATATAGCCTGATACCCCACCCCTTTTGGTGGGCTCGAGCAGGCTCACTCACCATTGGCTCGCAAGGTTACATCATTAGTTCGTTTACTTACCACAAACCAATGGCCGTGCAGTTTCACTGTGTGCTTCAGAAATCAGAGAAAAAGGAGTTTTCCCTGTAGCGTCTTGTCTTATAACAAGACAAACAACGCAGTACTCGTTACGTATCTAAGGGAACCGAGGTTACGTTAGTAACCAAGTATGTTTCCTGTCATAGTTTTTCTGGCTTTGTCTGCAAAAATAGAATGCTCTCAGGAATTTATCAGTAGGCAAACAAGATGGAATAGCACAGTGCACTCATGCATACTACGGGGTGTAAAATAGGGGTGTGTGGTGTTATCATATATTGTTGTTTTCACACCACACTTTTATCTGAACTTCCTCACAAACATGAAAACCAAAGACCAGAAACCACAGTGAAGCCAAGTCAATAAACAGCCTTGGTAGATTTATACTGTAAATGTTGGTAGGCAACATTTACAGTATGAATTGTGTTATGAAATTATGAGCTGCTAATCTGATGCTAAGCTGCTAAGAGGCAGTTGCATAAAAGAGTTGATTGTCTCTCCTAACAGCTATATTTTATCACTTCTGATATACCAATAACTAAAAACATGAGCACTTTAGGTCTTTATGTTGTCTTCAGCACCTATTAACCATATTCTTTATTTGTCTAATCCCAAGCATCATGCCATGATGAATTCTGTAAATTAGAATGGCTTACAAAATAGAAAAAGGTAGCATGTACACATTTTCTAGCCAGGTCTTTGCCCTTTCTCCTCCATTTATAAAATTTAAAGTAACAAGCCTGAAATTAAATGTGCGTGGTATATTGATAGTGAAGAAGCAATCGATCAATTAGAATGGCCAAGTGGCAATAATTGAAAATGTCAATTCCTAAATGGCACCATTGATCAAGTGGAAGCAGGAGATAACTGCTTTAACAGAAGACCAGTGGTGCAACATTTATAAAGAAACAGAGAGTGGTTGACTTATGCAATGTACAAGCAAAACGGCCTGTTTCATATGGAGGGCAAATGCTCAACCAAAAAAAGAAAAATTCTGCCATTATTTACTGACCCCCATGTTGTTCTAATCAATATGCTGCTCTTTTACACTTAACAGTTTAAATTCTAATGAAAATAAACAAAATAACATAAAAGTACATTTAGAGCAAATAATATTGTGACGAGCAGGGCGGGCGAGAGCCGTGAGGGAACGGTGCGAGGCCGGTGACGCGAGTGATAATGAGCATCACCTGCGAGGCGCGCCGGCCTCGAGTCTCTCACGGAGGAGCTCCGGAGGCATAAAAGGAGGAGCGACATCAATGAAGGACGAGAGAGGACCAGGCCTGGACTTTATTTTACGTTTTATTATGTTTGTGTGGCCGGCAGACGTCCGCGAGGGTCTGCCGGCATTACTTTCGTTTTGTTCTTTGTTTATTTTGAATTAAAGTTACGTTGAATGTTCGCCGGTTCCCGCCTCCTTCTTCCCATATTTACGAACTGTGTTACATTGGTGCCGAAACCCGGGAGGAAGGAGGGACATGCTGTCGGAGAGCCCTCGCTGCTGAGGGGGATCGCGGTGCTGCGGAGTTCGGGCAGCGCGGGAGTGTGAAGACCGCGAGAGGCTGCCCGAGGCGGTGGTGCTGGAGCCTAGTGACAGGTGGGACGGAGAGACTCGAGGCCGGCGCGCCTCGCAGGTGATGCTCATTATCACTCGCGTCACCGGCCTCGCACCGTTCCCTCACGGCTCTCGCCCGCCCTGCTCGTCACAAATATATCATACTCACAAATGGTGTGTAAAGATGAAGTCATCAACAGCAGAACGGCATACAGAATGGAGGATGTGAAAGCTGCAGCAGAGGGGATTTTCAGTTAATAACAGATTTTTCTATCAGTTCACATATACTGTACAATATAGCACAGTCAAATAAATTATTTTCTATGGTGCTTTTTTGGAGTTTGACAGAGTTTGGCACTTTTTTAAGGGATCTTTTACAGTATGTTATATCTTTTATGAAACAACATGCGGGAGAGTCAACTATGAAAGTTTTTTTTTTTTATGTGAACTGTTTGTTTACTGGTAAAGTAATATTTGGTTTAGTTTATTATGGTATGTTGCAGTCCAACCACTTAGAACATAGTTTGACATGTTTACAGTTTAAAGTCTCGGGCTTCACACCATAACCACTTCCACATTTCACACATACATATTTATACATTGAGACAGTTTGTCACCTCTCTCTTGGCTTTGGCCACTGATGAGGATGTTAAAGATCTCAATAAAGAAGTTTATTGCAGAGTAGCAGTGACAAAGTAAATGAAGCACCTTGGGTTCATCAGAGTCAGAACCCAGCAAACATAGTGATGACGTCATAAGTTAGTCATCCTTTGGTCAGCATGACATTACTTTATGACAATGTTGTGAGGACACTGTGGTAAAATTTGAGTTTACAAGTAGGCTACTGCTCCATAATATAAACACCATAAATTAAAATGTTCATTATTCATTAGCAGTAGATCAAAACAATTATTTGGAATAAATGTGGGCTATTTGGTGATTGCAAACTGCTCTAAAAGCACAAGCACGTAAGAATGCACAACAGTGTTTTTACTTTGAAACATTTATTCAGCCTTTTAAAGTTTAATTATTGCATTAAGCAAAATTGCTATTCCTATTTTTTTGTCCCCACATTTAAAACATCCTGAAATTAAAGAAATGAGACTAAAGCAGCACCGGAACAAAGTGACTGGATCTGAAACCTTCAGATAACATGCAGATTATATCTCTCTCACAGCTCAGCGGCTCTCTCTATTTGTATGACGTTATAAAAAGTTGTCCAATCTGATTCCATTCAGTAGGGCCGAAAATGTGGTTGCAAGTTCAGAAAATTTACAAGTGTCTGAGTTCATTTCTAGAATACTGCTTTCACTGCTGCAATCTCACATATACAAATATTAGCCTATTTGAAAAATTTCAGTTTCGTGCAGCCAGTAGGCCCCTCCCCAGTGTAGAACCCTGGGCTTCAGCTCATGGAAGCCTGTGCATTAAAGGGTTACTTCAGGATTTAGCATTAAGCTTTGTATTAGTAGAATACAACTAGTATTTTCGAATTACTGTGCTTTCCCCCTTCATATCAGCCCGAGATGAGAGATTTATGCATTTTTATTCTGTAAAAAAGCCTCCGATGACGCAAAAATCGTCATTTTGCGTCATCGGAGGCTTTTTTGGCCAGAGGCATAAAACTACAGCCAGTAAAAGCAGGTAGTTCCGCATTTTTTCACCACGCCCATACATATGCGCTTTTGAGGTTACTCACGGACATAGATCAAAGATTTTATCAAAAGTGGGTGTCAATTATATTTTTAAGCTTAACATATTTTGTTATAGTCTGCACTATATCAGTGGTTCATCTCGCAAATGTATCGGTCTCTGCAGTCATCTCAACCAATACAGCAACAGGCTTTTGTGGTAACGTTAGCATAAATAGATAAATAGACTAACTCAGTTTTACAGAACAGTGGCTTTACTTTGATAACAGTCAACTTATATGCAACTTATAAGTAATTGTCTATCTTACGTTACTTTGCTAAGTTTGCAGTTTTACTGCTACCTATGTGCTACCTACAACACTACATATAGGCTACTGTGTTATCAGTCTAGTATCAGCGAGTCTTACCTCTAGGCGAATACGCTTAGTACCAGATGTCCAGGCTGTCTGTCCTCTGGGAAAGTGAATATCGATCGCGGTGTCCTTCAGAATGGTTCTCTTCATTGCAAGGATATTTGGTTCGTAGTCCTCGTGCTTGAAATGGAGACTACATATTCTGCGTTTTTTTAGGTTTTCTATAACGGTGTCATCTCCAAACTTCGGGTGTTTGATGGCCCGCAGCCACTGTTTACATCGCTCCAAATCTTTAACTTAATCGGAAAATGATGGAAACTTACTTGTCCTTTCCTGGTTTTGGGTGTACATCCAGGTACAATGCAATTTAGCACCATTTCGCTGTAAATGTATGAACTAACTCACGATTTATAGAATTAATATGTAACTAAGCAAGCCTAGTTGTTTGAATTTTCCTGGTAATTCCGCCTGTAACCGATAGGCGTGGTTTGGGCGTGGCCTCGCAGGGGCAGCAAAACAAGTGCATTCTGGGAGTTGTTGTCTTTCATCCACATTAGTCAAAAATACATTTTCTGCCTTTTCTCAGTCTAGAAAGCTCCAAATTCAAAAATAACTTCACATTTCTACTACATAAATGACTAATTTTAAATACACATTCATCTTTCCAGGGGTGAAGTACCCCTTTAATGTGCCCCTGCTATCAACATGCTAAATCATGCTAGCAATGTGTTAATCATGTTAGCAACATATTAATCATGCTAAAAACATGTGAGCAACATGCTAATCACGTTAGCATATTGTTAAATCATGTTAGAAACATGCTAATCATGCTAATAATATGCTAGCAATGTGCTAATTTATGTTAACAACTGTTAGCAATGTGCTAAATCATGTTACCAACATGCAGTGCTGAAGTGGTAGGTCAGACAAGTTTATTTATTTCTTAACCAATCAGAATCATTCAACCTGAAGTAATGACGCAGTTAGTGGACTCCGTTAGAGTATAATTGCTGCAGAAATGTGAATGTATGCAGGACTGCCGATGAACTCCTTGTGAGTGTTGAAGCTGACTTCTGCTGATGAAACTGCAAACTATTCTTCAGTAAAATTTTATTCAATTTATTTTTTTAAACTCTGACATAGGAGTCTTCATTCATCAAATATAGTCTTTGGGTCTTTTAACTGTAAAATTCCCCTACAGTAGTTTCTACATTTGAATTTGAACTGACTTCACGACCATTAAAAAAGTTTGTTCTATAAAGTATGCATATACATAGTTAGAATGAAATCCAGATGGACTACATCCGCTATGTTGTCATTACTGTGTGATCTACCAGCATCAGTTGCGTCGCTTCGCCTCATAAATCCTCTCCCATGGTCTCATGGCACAGTAAAGTGTCCATCAAATGCGCACTTCAGAATCTTCAGGAAGTAATAGGTCTTCTGGGGATTTTACATTTTTCGAATACTCAGTATTCGAAAATCTTCTACCCTGTTGGAGTAGTTTTTCACATGCTAGATAGTTTGGAAACACAAGTCTGTGTTGGCTGGGTACTTTCAGCAGCTTGCATGTGTCCTTTTTTAAAAGCAATGTTTAAAAATAGGCCTATTTGATTTTTTTAATTAAATCTAAAAATATTTGAAAGTATTTAATGCATTATTTACCTATTAGCATGAATAGTTATTATAGCTATTTTATAATAAATCCAGAAGCAAAACATGAAAAGTACTACATTAGGAATAGGAAGTTGCAATGTCAAATGTGCTAATGAGTGGTCCTCTGCTGCCATCTACTGGTTATTGTCATAATTTCATTATGTCATTTTCATATGCCACCTGTTGCCAAAAGTCTTTGTTCTTTGTGTTGTTTTAATCAACCCATTCCCCCATCCCACCTTTTAGACCAGAGTTTCACCCCTGATTATTAGTCTGAGACAACAGAACTTCTTGTTAAATACAGAGATGAACTCATCATAATCAAATGTCTCTGTCAGTTCACGTTAAACAAATCACCTGGATTCATTGCTAGCCTTGATTTCTTGCAGCAGTACAATTATGATGTCCAATGTAGGCTTTTTAAAGTATCAACTGATTGATTTTTGCTTCGCCATTTTCAAATTCAACTCCACAAATGCACAGTTCTTACTATTACAAGTTTTATAACCTTGCGTAGTAAAGATAACATTGTGGATGGCACTAACAGAAACTGACAAATCATATTTATTGTTTCATTTTGACAAGCGTTATGATATGCACCTATACAGAGAGGGAACATTAGGAAATCACCTGCAATTGACCATGGAAACTTGCATTTCAATCTAAATATATTTAACTAAATATATAAAGTTATAGTGTAATAAGACATTTATTAGGGCCTGAGCGCCGATGGTGTAAGGAACCCTATTGTAATTGCTCATTAAATTTTTCTTCTTCGAAATGAATCGCATTTTTGAGGGCCTAAACATGAACGAAAACTCCCCACACACATCAGAAGTAGTGAAAATTTACGTCTGATATGGGTTTCAGAATTAGGTGTGGCAAAATGGCTTGATAGTGCCACCTACAAAATTTCAATTAAGTGCCCTTCATGCTACGTTTCACGTACAAGTATGAAATTATGTAGACACATAGCACAATGCTTACAAAAAAGTCCCTGGGTGCAAAATCTGAAAACCCAACAGGAAGTGAGATATTTTGAATTTTCTCTGCAAAATTTTTGCAGTTTTTGCCATTTCCTGACATTGTACTTTAACAAGCTCGTCCTAGTAACTCTGGTATACAATGTCCGATCTGCCCCAAACTTCACGTTTGATAATAGTCCTGGCTTGAAGACATCTACATGGCAATATTCTGTTACAGTCATAGCACCACCTATGAGCAAAAGGAAATGACATGTTTTACACTGTGATTAACTCCTCATGGAAATTTAACCAGAACCACGTCATATATGGTCAGTCTAATTTTAAGGCCTTAGTGATGTTAAATTGCGAAGATCTTTTGTTTTTGCTAAGAGGCGTGTCTGTGGCAGCCTGACAAAGTCTGATGTTTCGCCATGAAAGAGGAAGCTGTTGTAACTCAGGCACACAATGTCCAATCTGCCCTAAACTTCACATGAGTGATAAGAGTCCTGGCCTAAAGAGATCTATATGCCAATATATAGTTAGTCATAGCACCACCAGCTGGCAACAGGAAATGGCATGCTTTACACTGTAATTCACTCCCAGAATCGCATTTCAATATGCCATGAAGTACCATACTAGAAACACGTTAAATCATGCAACACTTGGCAAATTGTTAATGTATGCGATTAATGCCACAAAACAGGAAGTTGTAGTAACTCAGGCATACAATGTCCAATCTGTTCCAAACTTGATAATAGTCCTGGCCTGAAGACATCTACATGGCAATATTCAGTTACATTAGAGTGCCACCTGTTGGCAGCAGGAAGTGTGGCACTTTGAAATGACTTTGCCATAATTCTCCTGTATTTACTCGCTTACATGCATGTCACCCACTGTGTTCCTAAGGCCAACAGGTGGCAGTGAGCCCGGGTGCAAGGGCCCTTTCATCCCTGCTTACAGCTTTAATTACAATTATTATTGTTTATTAAATTATTACATCTATTTTGAAAATGAGCAACTTTTGATTGGTTGGGTTACAATTCAAAGTGGGTGGGCCCAGGTGGGCATAACTTCGACACTGAATCAACTGTCCTGCTGCCACCACCTTTGTTTAAACTGGTCAGGTCAGGGATGATAAGGAATCTGAGCAACCACACCACAAATAGTGAAAATAGTTTTAAATCAGAGGTGTTTAATCCTGCTCCTGGAGGGCCAACATCCTGACACATTTGCAAAATGTTTGAGATTGTTAAAGGCCCCAAATGCCCCCAAAACTTTGAAAAAAAAATTCTTTAGGAAAACAGTATGGCCCTTTGCATTTTCAGTGCTTGGGCCCTAAAAAAACAAAAACACTACTAAGTGGTTTCAAGTTCCCACAGCTAGGTGGTTTTAGAAGAGTGCCTGGTTTTTTCAGCTGGCTAAAAACTCTTTGGTGGATAGGATACACGCCTTAATGTGTGTTTGAATGCTTGAATAAATCTGTTATGAAAACAACGTGTTTTGAAATGTTTATATTTCAAAATACAAACTGGACAAGTGTCATAGTCATGTTCAAGTTTGCCTTAGAGCCCATCCACATGGAGATGTGTTTAGGAATATACATACATTTTTGTATCGTATAGGTGTTTTGTCCAGACAGATTCTGCATTTTGGGAGCTTGAAAATGATATTTTTTTGAAACTGGGTCCCAGAGTGGTTAAATCTGAAAATGACACCCTTGCGTTTTTGTGTGTACAGCCAATCCATATATTTTGTGAAACAATAATGTCATCACCCCACGTTTCGACCCTACCCCTATGAAAAAAATCTGTATGTTTCATATACAGCAACCATATATTTTCCTTACTCAAATCAGCCAGCATTTCCTTATGTGTTTCATATAAGTCCAATACATGTCATATACAAAATCAGACCGATTATGGCCACTTTCATACTAAAAAGCACACATAAAACTTTTATGGGATTTTTAGGTCATATATGAATACTGCAAAATTCTTATACGAGTTTTACATGACAACAGTATGTAATAGTATATGATTTTAGTAGAAAATGTGTATGAATGTCAGTAAATTTCCTATACAAATCATTTAAAATTCTTGATTGGATCATATGCGAGTCATATAGGATTTATTTAAATTTTGCATCATTTGCTCATATGAATTTTATACAGATTTTATGTTTCCACCTAATTCCTCATATCTCTACATATAATTATCTTACATGATTTCAGTAAATATTACAATATCTCTGCATATATAAATCATATATGATTTCAGTCAATTACTTGCACAGATTTACATTAGAAATACTTTTATTTCAACACAATCAAAGGGACACAATCAAATTATACTCCACAAGAGTAATTTAAAATTACAACTTGATATCAAACTGAACTTTGTGAAGACAACACACACACACCCCAACAACAACAACAACAACAACAACAACAACAACAAAATACCTTGAACACACTGTCACGGCTATCAATCATCAAACACCATTAAGGTTTTCAGATGTTTTTGTGTTTTCTTCCCTCTAATTTCAGTAAGTTTGGCATTAATTGCTGTACCAATGCTGGCGGTCACCACATGAGGACACTTTCTGCAACATTGTTCCTGTGAGACAAACAAATAAAAGGCAAAACATTGCTGATGTTAGGAAGCAAAGTGGCCCACAGTCCATGACTACATATCAAGTTAGACAAATCAACAGCAGCATGTTTGGGGATCTGGACTTCCAAATGAACCAGAAAGTTGTGAGTTTGATAGGAATTGCCACTATTGTGGCACTGAGCAAGACACTTAAAAGATTATTTCACTTTGAAATGAAAATTAGCCCAAGCTTTACTCACCCTCAAGCCATCCTAGGTGTATATGACTTTCTTCTTTCTGATGAACCTAATCTGAGAAATATTAATAAATATCCTGATGCATCCGAGCTTTATAATGGCAGTAATAGTGATCAATGACTATAAGGCTGAAGAAAGTGCCTCCATCCACATCCATTCATACTCCACACGACTCCAGGGGGTTAATAAAGGCCTTCTGAATCGAAGCGATGCGTTTGTGTAAAAAATATCCATATTTAAACAAGTTATGAAGTAAAATATCTAGCTTCCGCCTTCCGTATTCAATGTACAAAGAAAGTGTAAAACTCTTGCAGGTCACAAAGCTTACACTACGTCCTACACCTTCCCTATTAAACTTACGGAAAAAGTGTAACTGACATGATCACAATTTACACTTTCTTCGTAACTTGAATATGGATTGTGGTCTGGCGGAAGCTAAATATTTTACTGCATAACTTGTTAAATATATTTTTCTTACACAAATGCATCGCTTCGCTTCAGAAGGCCTTTATTAACCACCGGAGCCGTGTGGAGTATGTTTATGATGGATGGAGGCACTTTCTTCAGCCTTATACTCATTGATCCCATTCACTGCCATTATAAAGCTTGGATGCGTCAGGATATTTATTAATATTTCTCAGATTGTGTTCATCAGAAAGAAGACAGTCATATACACCTAGGACAGCTTGAGGGTGAGTAAAGCTTGGGCTAATTTTCATTTCAAACAACTAATCCTTTAACCTAAACTTAACTCCAACTGGATCACTTTGAATTTAGTATTAACAACAACAACAACAACAACAACAGGGTTTCAGCACTTCATTGACTAGATAAACTAGTACACTACCTGTTCTTTTGGAAGGGCTCTGTAATTACTCTGTGGCAAATCCTGTCACATCTTCCAAGTCAGAGCTGACTGATGCTGACGAACACTGAGACTTCAGGGCCATCTTCACTTCATTCATCAGATTTGGTAGCTCTAGCAACAAAAATATAGCAAAATAAATGATAAAGCAATCTCTTAAACCTATTTACCAACTCGACTGCCTCCTATGTGTACATATGGTCATCTAAGCTGATGAATTTAATGTTAATGATGCATTTTGCAAAGCCATCATGCCAGACGTTAGAGGTTGGATAACTTTCAGGTTTCTTGTCATATACTTGATAATGTAATTAATTACCAATAATTATTAAGTTCTTTGTCTTAACTTTACATAGCAAGTTGAAAAATAATATTGAAACAATAGCAGTTATACAATAATTTAAAAGTTTTAAGTGTAAAGACAGAAAAAAAAAACTACTAAAATAAACCACCAAACAGTTTGATAGCTGGCTGCTGATTCACCAAACAGTAAAATAACTAATACGTGCATTTTTTCTTACTTTTTTCATTTCTCAATTTTTCCCGTTTTCCTCCATTATTTCAGCCTCTTCTGAGTCTGTTGAGGTGCACATACACACTAGTAATTAATGATTAACTTAACATGCAGGCAAGTAAGGGCATATTAGCCATTATTTAAGATTTATTAAACATTTGAAGGATCCACATTCATGCAAAAACAAACAAAAATAAGCTAGTAATTAATGATTAAGTGAATGTACAGTAAACGCCCTTTAGTCATTATTTAGCAAACCATATATTATTTTTGATTCAGACATTACCATAAATCACATGAATATCTCAAATTGACACAATCAAATTAAACATTAATAGGCAGTTATTAAACACACCGACACTCATATATAACTCTTTATCTCATTTCATCATGACACAATTATCATGTTTACTCGTGTTAGCTTTAGCCCATGTGCTAATCAGTTCAGCTCGCGCTGTGTGCACGCGGCCTACTCAAAACGGCTCAGAATTAACTTAATCATTTTAGAAACTTCGACATGTTATTTACATTATATTCGGATTAATATCTGAAATTTCGCTCACTAAAGCAAAATAGAATCATATCTTTATTCACACAAGGAAGATTACTCACAGTGCTTCAACACGCTGTGATCCGCTCCGTCTCTCTCTTCTGTCTCCGACGACATCACTTCAGGCTGACGCATCGACTTCAAAAGCTCCACTTTTAGTGCACTCAATCACATTTCCAGTTAGATCAGTGGATTTTCAGGAGAAACTGTCTGGTCCGTCTGTGCTGATCTGCTCTGACTCTCTCTCTCATCTGCTCACGCCGAAAGCAGCGCCGTCAAAAAAAGTTCCTGTCAAAAAAAGTAATTGTATTAAAAGGGCAGCTATAAAAAGCCAGTGTTGAGCAGCAAACAGGTATTTGAAGCTGCTGATGTCTCTGGAGTCTTGAGAGCCTCACCATGCAGGCTGGCAGTTGTGTGTAAAGATGCATTTTAGACACCACTAACCAAACCTCACAAAGAGAAAAACTAACAGTGGGTGTAGAAATACATTTTCAAACAGTTTTATTGCTGTGGTGTTTTTTTTTTTTTGCAGCATGGGATAGTGCATAGTGCATTGTACAAATAGTGCATTGTACTATGTACTATCCTCCTTTTTATACCATAGCTGAAAATGGCCAGTTATGAGCTCCACATATCTTGCAAAAGTAATTTTAATACCCTCCATCTCACTTCCCAGTATTCCAGCCCAAATCATCACCCGCCAGCTCCTTGCTGACGTCACAGTCTTGTTGGAACGTGGTGGCCATTCACCAACCATCCAGAAATCCATCCATTTAGACCATCCATTGTAGTACGGCATTAGTCAGTGAATAAAACTATTTAAAAATGAGTCTTCATGTATTTCTAAACCCACTGTAAATGTTTCTCTTTGTGAGGTTTGGTTTGGAGCGGCTGAAATGCATCTTTACGCACAACTGCCAGCCAGCATGGAGAGCTTCTTGAGACTCCAGAGACACCAGGAGCTTCAAATACCTGTTTGCTGCTCAACACTGGCTTTTTTTTATAGCTGCCCTTTTAATACAATTAAATTTTTTGACAGGAACTTTCATTAATAAGCCTTTATCTGACCGAGTTCTGCTGTGCTCTAAATCACTCACAAATCTTATGATAATTTGATAATCTCCATTCAGTTTCACACAATATTAGTTGTTTTCATGCCTTTTGCACAACATTGCACCATTTCATGCTTTTCATCTTCAGAAAGATCTTTCTTCCTCCCCATATTGCATGAGAACTGTGACTTGCTTAATAATGTGGAACAACCTCTAAGTAGGGTTTCCATAGATCTGGCAAATTATTTTGTCTGAGATTGATACCAGTTATCTAAAAAGACATGGATAAATAAACAAACAAACATTTTTATTTTTTAACTTAGAAAAACTAAAATCTGAATGTTTATTGTACTGAAATCTTACTGATATGTCAATTGCATAATAATTTGGAACGCAGTGTAGTTCATGTGCTTGTAAACTTCTTCCTTGCTGTTTTTTCCTGTATAGCGGCTGAATTCTTGATTTTCTTGATATTTCACATTTGCAAAAACTTGCTCTGTTTTATAGTCACACTAGTGTAATGTGTCTGTTTTGCACTCTTGATATTTTAGAGCGTGACCCCTTCATTGCGGTGCACATTTTCTGCACAATGGTTGATTTGTAGTTTGTACCACCAAAAGATTCTCAGAGATTTTGTGTGTTTTCATATTTCCCATTAATTTCCTATGGTGGTCATTTTTAACCACAAAGGAGCCAAGTGTGACTTTTTCTCCTGGCCCTTTAACATATCTGAATCATGTCCATGATTTTTGTGTTCACATAGCTAATGCGACTAAAGTCACCAAGTGTCATCCCACGTTAAAATGTTAATTTAATTAATTAGTTTTGTAATTAAAATGTTAATTTTGTAATTAATATATGTGCTTGCGTGTAGTTTATATGTGTTTCATCTGAGATTGAAAGTCTATGATTATACATTATATGACTGTGATTGACAGGCGTAGGGCTCCACTTAGGACAAGATAAGAGCGAGGACATGAGTAAAGTACAGCCTTATACTGATGCACTATGTTTTATACACATCTTAAGAAATATGGTGGACATTCATAGGCCTATTAAATTTGTATTATTTACCTGTTTTTACATCATGAAAATCTGTAAGACTTTAGTTATATCTTGGACATCTATGACATATAGGATTGAAAATACATAAATATTATGCAATTTGTATATGCGTTTTTTGCAGCATATATGTCCCTTATAATATTCTGTTAGAACATATAAGAATCACATATGTTTTTAACAAAACTTTTCCATATGGGTAGTCAGACACAGCTACATCACGCAGGGTTGCTGCTGGCCAAATGGGTGCCCTAAGCAGAACTGTATTGTTGTTCCCCCCAACCCCCTCTACAAATGCATTACCAATTTTTTGTTGTTGTTGTTTTTTTTTTTGTGTGTGTGTGTGTGTGTGTGTGGTTATAAAAATAGACCTAAGTGAACAACAGTCTTTAAAATGACTTAAAATACATAGACATATATATATATATATATATATATATATATATATATATATATATATATATATATATATATATATATATATATATATACATATATATATATATATATATATGTGTTAATGTTATGTAATATATATGTTAGGCATATATATATATATATATATATATATATATATGCCTATGTTAACATATATATTAACAATGAGTACTGTTTTTCACATGCTAAATAGTTTGGAAACACAAGTCTGTGTTGGCTGGGTACTTTTAGCAGCTTTCATGTGTCCTTTTGTTTAAAAAATGTTTAAAAATAGGCCTATTTGATTTTTTTTAATTAAATCTAAAAATATTTGAAAGTATTTAATGCATTATTTGCCTATTAGCATGAATAGTTATTATAGCTATTTTATAATAAATCCAGAGGCAAAACATGAAAAGTACTACATTAGGAATAGGAAGTTGCAAATGAGCTAATGAGTGGTCCTCTGCTGCCATTTACTGGAAAAAAGTGGCAGTAATATATGTTTCAATGAAAGTAACAAAAGCAAGTTACTTTATTATATTTTTTTTAACAACACTGTTAAAACACATAATGGAAACAATCAACTTATGTACATTATGTATTATATCAAATGGCTGCAGAGGGCGGAGTGGCTAGGTGATTGTTGTTGTTACACTTCTTGCTATTGTTGTTACAGCATGATCAAATCCTTTTTTAATATTGGCCAAACAACATTTAATTCAAATGTCCACTTAATCATTAATATTTTTTTATCTTTATGATATAAATGCTGCAGTCACTGTAATTTCTTCTACAAGAACATGTTATCAAAACATGCAGAGTCAGAGCGAGGGTTTAAATTTTTATTCTGAAACCACGGTGAACATTTAGAAACAAGTATTCTCCTGTGTTAGCATCGGTTTATACAGTTCAGTCAGGACCACTTAAGTCAAAAAATTACCAGAAACAAACTTTTTAATCTTTTACTTTTTTTTATTGGCATATTTTGCTGAAATTACATTTGTCGGTATGGCTCTGTTCTAAATTCCCCGTCCTTTTCATGAGCTCCATGAAAGCTAAGAATGGGAACAGCAGCAGCTTCTGGGGACAACCTCCCATTTTTTTAACTGGGAGAGCAGCACAAAATCCCCCTATTGAGAACTGAGCATGCATCAATGACAACAGAATGACACTGATTAAGTTAAACACAAGTTTAAGGAGGAGCTGGGTAGCAAGCAGTGTGCAGTGGAAGCATCCAAGCAAGCAGAGAGTAGTGATGTGTCGGTCTTGAATGATTCGTTCATTTTGAACAAATCTTTAATGTGACTCGGGAAGAACGAGTCGTCTCGGGGGGTGATTCGTTCAGTCGCGCATGTGCAATATTCTACAGGTTCTGTACTGCTAGAAGTAGTTCACCTGATGATTCAATTGATTAGTTCATTTCATGAGTCTTTCTGGTTTTGAGTCGTTCCTTAATCACGTGACAGACCCATACACTAAGCCAATGCATTCTGAGCCGGAAAGAGAATTGATTAGTTCTTTTTATGAGTCTTTCGGGTTTTTGAGTCGTTCCTTAATCACGTGACAGACCCATACACTAAGCCAATGCATTCTGAGCCGGAAAGAGAATTGATTAGTTCTTTTTATGAGTCTTTCGGGTTTTTGAGTCGTTCCTTAATCACGTGACAGACCCATACACTAAGCCAATGCATTCTGAGCCGGAAAGAGAATTGATTAGTTCTTTTTATGAGTCTTTCGGGTTTTTGAGTCGTTCCTTAATCACGTGACATACCCATACACTATGCTGTGTGACCCAAGCACATTATATTTATTAGTAAATAACGTTAACTCTCCAGTTTTGTTTGAGTTTGTGTTACAACTGTTAAAGCTGAAGTTATCATAACCTTGATGTTTTAAACTAACATTAATAATTCAAATTCAAAATGTTAGTTGCTTTTAATTTATGTCATTATGTCCTTTTTGAGCAATCTTCTTATATTAGACCAATATGTCAAGTCTGCCTAGGAAAAGCAATTATTATAACAGCAAACTCAAAATTGGAGTAAAAATGAACAAACTAGGCTATAAATACTTTGTATTGTAGGCTTGGATTATTATATTATTATATAGCCTAGTGTTTATTTACAGATAGACAGTCAAAAAGATAAATTAATCAATATTTTATTTATAACAGGGCTTTATTTATTTATAATAACACACCACAGATCCTCAAGAAACAGTAACAAAAACAGTGACAGAAATGTCAGAAATAGCGTATGGGTCTGTTACATGATTAAGGAACGACTCAAAACCCGAAAGACTCATGAAGAGAACTAATCAATTCTCTTTCCGGCTCAGAATGCATTGGCGTAGTGTAGGGGTCTGTCACGTGTTTAAGGAACGACTCAAAAACCCGAAAGACTCATGAAATGAACTAATCAATTCTCTTACCGGCTCAGACTGCATTGGTTTAGCATGGGACTGCCTGTCACGTCATTAAGGAATGACTTAAACCCGAAGACTTGTCAGACAAGAGGTGAGGTGAGCTTAATCAGCTTGTCATAAACTGAAGACCCAGGTAATGAATTAATCATTTCTGAATCTTATAGCATTGTAGTTTTGTATTGTTTGTAGTGGGATCAACGTTTGCATAAGTAGTAGATGTGTTGGGGAAGTAACACGTAACATTTTAATTACATTTTGCTAAAATGAACTAAATGAACGAAATGACTCGAAAAAAGATTCGTTCATTTTGTTGAACGAGACTCAAAAGTCAGAGTCAGTAAAATGATCCGAACTTCCCATCACTTAGCCTGGTAATACCAGACTCTGCTACTTCACTTTGCTTCGTAGACAGAGTCTGGAATGGCATAATAGAGAAGTGTTTTCTCTCTCGCTAGGGGACGCTTGTCTGAAGTTTAAAATCATTGGTTACCCGTAAGCCAATCAGATACGTTTAGTTATGATGTATGTTATCCGCCTGTACAGCCGCATCAAAGCACAGACATCATGCATCGAACTCAAATCTATGATTGAACTTCCACTGTAAACCTGTTGTAAACACATGATGATGTGAGCGAAATACCGGAGTGAACATGGCTGTAAACGACTTTTGCAGATTATGCGAAGTTAATGCATCCCGAAGTTTGCATCCCGTGTCTCGTTTCCCATTTCCGCGGTCGTTTCGGTTTTCGATTTCTCTAACCTACAATGTAAAACTCGGCGCTTAGCATCTACGTCACGGCTCTCAGCCCGCCCTCTGTTCGTTGATTGGCCCGGCTGTTTCCAGACCGGTGGCAAACACAAAGCTCTGACGCTGTATCAGACTGAGTACAGAAGCGAAATGAAATTGAGCGGAAGTAGGAAGTCTGACGTAGTCAGGCTACCCATCACTAGCAGAGAGACGGAAGCTGCGTTTATGTGCCTTATTTGAAAGTTGCCAATTGAATCCATAGAAATCAGATCAGCTGATATGGGTGGGGTTAGAATTTGCGAATCAGCTGATAGTGGAGCTTGACAACGACGCCTGCCTGAACTAACACAGAATGCTTGATTTCAGTCAGGACCACTTAAGTCAAAAAATGACCAGAGACAAACTTTTTAGTCCATTTTTTATTGTCATATTTTGTTGAAGTTACATTTGGCGGTATGGCTCTGTTCTAAATTCCCCGTCCTTTTCATGAGCTCCCTGAAAGCTAAGAATGGGAACAGCAGCAGCTTCTGGGGACAACCTCCCATTTTTTTAACTGGGAGAGTATGGCGGGCCGGAAGGTCCAAAAATATGGCTACCGACTTGTCGCGGGAATTCGCTATACAATTGCCAGTAGCCACTGAGTTTACCACTGATAGGCCGGCGGTGCATCTGTATACACACTCTCCTCACGCAGCGAACGACTCACTTTCCTCACGCAGCTGACCACTGACTCTCCTCAGCTGGCGACTCACTCTCCTCACGCAGCGAACGACTCACTTTCCTCAGCTGGCGACTCACTTTCCTCACGCAGCCGGCGACTCACTTTCCTCACGCAGCCGGCGACTCACTTTCCTCACGCAGCCGGTGACTCACTTTCCGCAGCCGGCGACTCACTTTCCTCACGCAGCAATTGACTCTCCTCACGTTTCTTTTCAAATACTGTGATGGTGCAATAACTAACTACATCTAGTAAAGTTGATCATTTTTGTGTTGTAAATGTAATTTATTCTGAAGCAATATTCCCATCAGTGTTCTGTAAACTGTTAAGATGTAAACTGTAAATCATCAGATTTGTATATGCTCCCTTAAAGGGATAGGTCAATCAAAAATAAAAATTCTGTCAACATTGACTTACCTTCTAGTTGTTCCGAAGTTGTTCTTCTGTTGAACTAAAAATATATGTCAGTAAACAGACAGCTGACTGTAGCGAGTGACTTTCATAGTAGGAAAAAAAAATACTATGGAAGTCACTGGTTACCATCAACTGTTACTGGGTCATTCCACGAAATCGGTGCCTTTTCAACTTTGAAAAATAAAAAAATAAAATAAGTTTAATTTTTTTTTTAAAAATTATATATATGGAATGAAGACAACATAAAATGACAAGAAATTGTATTGGGCCATCTCAGGCTATATAATTTTTTATTTTATTACTACTTTTCTTCCTCATGTTTTGATATTTTTGTCAACCCTGTTACAGACGTAATCATCACTATATACTACAGTTTTAATTATAACTATGTAATAGTTTTTACATATATGAGCAGTATTGTTGTCCCTTTTTTCACTGGGGCTGTTTCAAATTTGGTATTTTTTAAACAAATCTTATTTTTGTCATTCAGATGACTGAAAACATCCTAATTTTGAATGCTGATCACCTGTCAATTAAGAAAAATATATATATTTACAAGAGAGATATTAAAAGAAGGGCTTTGTCCCAAACAAAATAATGTGATTGTTACATCTGAAAAACTTTGATGGCCATTTCAAATATTATTTTTACATTATTTATTAAATTAATGACAGTAACAGGATTGACATGATGGTAACAGGACTGACCAGAGTAACAGGGATGACGGGACACATTCTTCAGCATACAATCTACATATTTTTTTTTTTACATAATACTGTAAAGTTTCTTACTTTTTAATTTACATTATATTGTTTTGCATTCACTTTGCATGGCTGTATTAGTGAAACATTTAATTTCTAAGAGATCAAGAACCTTATTTATAAAATGTTGCACAGAAACCGTCCTAAATTTGATCTTATGATCATTTCTCAGATGTGAGATTCTTAGAATGAACGTAAACACAGAAAACGAGCGTATGTCTCTCTTTCAAATGTGAAATATATAGCCTTAATCGCAAATAATCTTGAACTTGTGCACAGCTGAATGGTTTTAGGTCTCGGCGTTGTAAACAACACCTAATTAATGTCGTTTACATATAAAAGATCACCAGTCATCGTCCAAATCATTTAATTTAGAATGGCGAGCTGTAAGAATTGCTTAGATTTTCAAAAAAACTGCAGTAATCTGACAAGGAAAAGTGTGTACTGTACGTCTGTTCAGACTCTGATGTGGCGCTAAGCACTTTTCCACGTTTTTATAAATATGAGCATTGGCGTGGATTTAAGCGTACGCACACTCTAAGATCAAATCTGTGCATATGCACACTTTGTAAATGTTTTAAGGCTCCTGTAATTAAACCCATGCGTCCATACGGTTTGTCTGTGTCAGTGTGTCCCCTCACAGAGCTTAAAATATACACTGCCCGCCATGCCCGGCCAAAAAAAAAAGTTGTTGTTTGGATTTTAATAGGTAAATACTTAAGAACCTATGAATGGATCATTATTACAGTGATTATTATGTTTCTAGCATGTTATATGTTTGGCAATGGTTCTTTAAGCCCTACGAGATGTAGTGTGTAGCTTTTCTTTTCTTAAACAAATGAGTTGAAAGATGTATCATGGCCATATTCCAGGATGACAATGCCAATATTCAACAGGGTTAAAACTGTGAAAGAATGGTTCACAGAGCACAAAGAATCATTTTCACATAGGAAATGGACACTTCTGAGTCCTGACTTTAACCTCAGTGTAAGTCTTTGGGATGTGCTGGAGGAAACTTTACAGAGTGCTCACCTCTTGCATTGTCAATACAAGATCTTGACCAAAAATGTATGCACCTCCTGATGGAAATGACATCAGAACATTTATTTCCATCAAGAGGTTAGTCTTAGGTTAGGTTAAAGTCAGGACTCAGAAGTGCCCATTCATGTGTGAAAATGATTCTTTGTGCTCTCTGAACCATTCTTTAACCCTGATGAATATTGGCATTGTCATCCTGGAATACATATTCCAACATGGTTGTTTAAGAAATGAAAATCTACATACTCTGTTAGGGTTAAAATATATTATATATTAAGTTTATATAATACATTTAAATAGTTCATACTTGAATTACAAGATTTGTGTACCAACAATACTAATACTAACAATACTACAAATACAAACTAAAAATGTAACTGATATTCATATGCCACCCACACTGAATGATATAGACAACAATAATACACCTGGGATGACGTTTTAAAATGTTTGCATTTGACACAGATACATGTTAAATACAGAGAGGATAAGGTGATTGTCATCCCTGTTACCCACATGTCATGACCTGTTACCTAAAAAGTAACAGGGTTGACGGTAACAGGTTTGACAATTTCAAGCTAATTTGCTATTTGGTAGCAAACAGACCAGATCACAAAAACACATTGGTAACACTTTACTTGAAGGGGTGTGCATAAGACTGACATGACACTTTCATAATCTTGACATGACACGTGTCTTGAATATGAAGGAGGTTTTATGCATGTTTATGACAACTGTTATTAAATGTCATTCACTCAATTATGTCATTTTTAATGCAAAGATGACATTGTTTGAGATTTCTTTGTTACGACAACTTGACATAAACCAACACATCATAACCTGTCAGTGTCTTTGTCATGACAACTTGACATTAGCAAAACATCATAACCTGTCATAAACATGACATAGCAGATTAATTATCAAACTTAAAAAAACTAATTAGCTTTATGGGTTAACATTACATTACATTATTTTGGTAACATTTCAGTATAGGGAACACATATATAAACGATTAACTATGACTTTTCCCTCAATAAACTCTTAATTTACTGCTTATTATAGTTAATTGTTAGGTTTAGGTATTGGGTAGGATTAAGAATGTAGAATAAGATCATGCAGAATAAGGCATTAATATGTGCTTAATAATTATTAATAAATAGCCAATATTTTAGCCATATGAATGCTAATTAAGACCTGGTGGATGCGCTTCGGCGAACTCTCACCATCAATCCACCACCGCCATCTCCAGTCAATGTCCCTTCACCTGCACCAGCGAACACCACCACCAATGCCAGTAGTTCTCCTTCACTGCCGCCGTACGCCAGTCCCATGGCCAAACCGGCGCCCTACTCAGGATCGCCGGAGGATTGCAGCGGATTTCTGCTGCAATGCACACTGGTCCCAGAGATGCAGCCGCACCTGTACCCGAGTGAGACATCCAAAATTGCATTCATCATTTCTCAGCTCAGCGGCAAAGCATTGAAGTGGGCCGATTCCATCTGGTCCCAGCGGGGCGCTGTAACCCAATCCTACTCTGCGTTTATTTCCCACTTCCGGGAGGTGTTCGGGAAACCGATCACAGATTCGTCTGCTGGTGAGAAACTCTATAATTTGAAACAAGGATCAATGTCTATTTACGATTATGCTTTGCACTTCAGAGCGCTTGCAGCACTCAGTGGATGGAATGAACAATCCCTGATAACAACATATCGTCAAGGATTAGAACCTCGGGTACGGCTGCATCTTGCTGCATGCGAGGACTCCATCGGCCTCGAAAAGTTCATCCAGCTCTCCATTCGCTGCGCCACTCGCATGCAAGCGTGCATCCAAGAGCACCAGGACCAGTCACTTCCCAACATGCTCCTCTGCCGATCTGAACCCGTCAGCACTCCAGAACTAGCCCAAGAACCCATGGATGTTGAAAACTCACGTCTATCCTCAGAAGAGCGCCGCCGTCGGCTGACCCTGCATCTCTGTCTGTACTGTGGAGGTCCTGGGCATGTGATTGCAGCATGCCCCACACGCCCACCTCGACCCACTGTCGTCAATCTTTCTGCCGCTACTGTCTCCCTTTCAGTGGTCGCGCTCCTCGACTCAGGGTCAGCCGGCAACTTCGTCTCCGGCGCCATCTGCCGGCAGCTATGTTTCAAGACCTCTCTGTCTCCGACAATCTACAAGATCAACTCAATAACTGGCAAACCCCTGAGTCGTAAGCGCATCCGCACCGTGGCAGGACCAGTAACACTCCAAGTTGGTTTACTACATCTTAGGGCTGGACGATATGGCCAAAATTTATATCACGATATAATTCTTAATTTCGGTCAATACGATATAATTCCGATATCGATATGAACTATATAATAGCCTCAGAAAAACTGCCAAGAACGGCCACAACGGATATCTGTACCTACAAACGTCTGAAAAATTAATTTGCCAAATCTATGAAATCTCTTCCTATAAAACTATATAGGATTTTAGAAATAAAAACTGTACAAATAAATTTATGTTCAGCTTTTATTTGTATTTAGCCTTCATACAAACATAAAAATAAACATAAGACTCACTCACTTTAGTAATATTAACATTTTTAACATTAAACTATAACGTAGGCTGATTTTATTATTCTTAAAGGGTCATGAAACCCCAAAACACTTTTTTTGAGATGTAAACAGATATGTATAGGCTGCACATCATTGAAAACACTAAAGGTAGCCTACTCAATGTTATTCATAAGTGAAAAATAGTTATTTTTGCATTTTTCATAGCGATTTCTGTCTTCCTGTTTGAAAAGCTGAGTCGGAGCAACGTCACAAAATCTGACGTAATCGTGTACTGTCGGCCCAAGTATGGGCATGGTCGAACATGCTGACATAGACCGGTTCGAGCGAATCTCGACATATATATTCATGACATAAAGCTCATTTAATCCAATCACTGCGCTGTAGTATGCATAAGATTATAATTGCAGTATTATGAATGAGGAAGCATCACTTCTCTCGGAAGTGGATTGTTTTGCTGTAATCTACCAGCGCAAATGGAAAATATGTTCACATTCTCTCGCATTACAGCGGAGAATTCAAATAACACAAAAGTGCTGCTCATTCACCTCTGCCTGCTCTAGCTGCGTTCAAATACGCAAGCCGTAGGCTGTTTACCTCAGCTCAGCACGTGTGTTTGTATTTTGCTCGCGATGCGATCAGAACTGGAGTTTGAATACGAACACATGAAAAATACGATTGTTTTTATGATATACAGGCGGAGCGCGCATATGCTCGGTTTCAGTGCGGAGCTCCGCGATGAGTTTAATAACACTAGCCACGTGACACATAGCTCATACAGAATAAAGTATCCGTGTTTAAAGTTTTTATTTCACACATTCTCCTGCACCAAACATTAACCAGCACGGTGTAGTTATGTACACATACTTTCATCAAGTTGTGGAAGCTTGTTCGCGTTTGCATCAGGTGCACTCATTTTGTAAAACTTGCCGCGTTCGCGTTTGATCTTAGCGTACAACTGCTGAGCACTGGCTGGTGGCTGCATGTCTCTGTGGTGTAACGTTACGTCATCACGCAAATAGCCAATCGCGTTCTGCTCTTTCTAACAGCTGCGCCTCAAGATGCTGTAATGTATATATCGAAATACCGGAAATGTGTTTAAAAATCATATCACCGTTATCGAAAAAAAATATATTGCGATATATATTGATATTGAATTATTGTCCAGCCCTACTACATCTAGAGGAAATACATCTGCTGGTTCTGGAGGATTCCACCGCTGACGTGGTTCTAGGGCGCCCCTGGTTGGAGCAGCACAACCCAACCATCTCCTGGAAAACGGGCGAAATCCTGAAGTGGGGCGACACCTGTTTCTCTCGCTGTCTGGCTGAACTTCCTGTTCCATCATCTCCTTCGCCTGATCTCTCTCTCTGCACCACTTCCATCGAGAGTCCAGTCGAACAGCGCTCCATTGACATCCCCAAGTGTTACGCCCCCTTCAGCGATGTCTTCTTCCCGCAACGGGCTTCCAAGCTGCCTCCACACCAGCCATGGGACTGTGCCATTGACCTGCTTCCGGGTGAACCAGTGCCAAAGGGTAAGATATACCCACTTTCCATCCCGGAGGAGAAGAGGATTACATCAAGGAAGCCCTCGCCCAAGGTTACATCAGGCCGTCTACTTCCCCTGCTGCTTCCAGCTTCTTCTTTGTGGCTAAAAAGGACGGAGGCTTACGGCCATGCATCGACTATCGCTCACTCAACAAGATTACCGTCAATTTCAGATATCCCCTTCCTCTCGTCCCAGCGGCCCTAGAACATCTCCGTGGTGCCACTGTGTTTACGAAGCTGGACCTCCGCTTCCTCGGATTCTCCAACTTCTACAGACGGTTCATCAAAGGTTACAGTTCCATCACCCATCCACTTACCAGCCTGCTCCGTGATAAGCCCAAGTCTCTGTCCTGGAACTTGGCAGCCACCAACGCCTTCAACCACCTTAAAGAAGCCTTCACCACCGCTCCCTTGCTCGTCCATCCTGATCCAGAGAAGCAGTTCATCGTTGAAGTGGACGCTTCGACCACTGGAGTGGGAGCGGTGTTATCGCAGCAGCAGGGGACGCCAAGTAGACTTCATCCACGCGCCTTCTTCTCCCGCAAGCTCAGCCCGGCGGAAGTCAACTACTCCATCGGTGACAGGAAACTTCTTGCTGTTAAGCTTGCCTTGGAAGAGTGGAGGCATTGGCTGGAGGGAGCCAAACATGCGTTCCTGGTGCTAACAGACCACAAGAACCTCGAATATCTTCGGTCAGCGAAAAGACTAAACCCAAGACAAGCTCGCTGGGCCATGTTCTTCTCCCGATTCAATTATACCATCTCCTACCGTCCAGGTACCAAAAATGTCAAAGCTGACGCTCTCTCTCGTCTCCATGCTCCTGAGGAAAAGACCGAAGAACCTGAACCTATCATTCCGAGCTCTCTCATTGTGAGTCCTATTACCTGGTCAGAGGAGACTATCCCCTCCTCCAATGCCTCCACGAACCCTCCGCCGGGCTGTCCACCCGGCTTGCTGTACATTCCTCGGACACGACGCACTCCAACCATTCACTCAGCTCACACGTCACTTGGCACTGGTCACCCGGGGGTCAATGAAACCCTCTCGTTGCTTAAAGAACGCTTCTGGTGGCCAGGGATGGCTTCAGATGTCAGAAGGTACGTGCAGGGCTGTCGGGAGTGCACCATCTCCAAAAGTCCTCGTCATCTGCCAGCTGGGAAACCCCTTCCGCTGCCCGTTCCAGATCGACCATGGTCACACCTAGGATTGGACTTCATCACTGATCTCCCTGTCTCAGAAGGAAATACCACCATCCTAGCCGTTGTGGACCAAGTCTTGCCGTCTAATTCCACTCCCAGGATTACCCACTGCCATGGAGACCGCCGAAATACTCTTCAACCAAGTGTTCAGATATTTCGGAATACCAGAAGACATAGTCTCTGACAGAGGACCTCAGTTCATATCCAGAGTGTGGAGATCGTTTCACTCCCTCCTAGGTGTGGCCGTCAGCCTGACTTCCGGATACCATCCACAGTCCAACGGGCAGACGGAAAGGAAGGTGCAGGAGATTGGCCGCTTCCTCCGTACCTTCTGTCATGACCACCAGGACTCTTGGAACCAGTTCCTGGGTTGGGCCGAGTACGCCCAAAACTCTCTCCGGCAGTCGACTACAGGACTCACACCTTTCCAGTGCGTACTCGGCTACCAACCCCCACTGTTCCCCTGGACCGGGGAACCCTCCAACGTTCCGGCAGTGGATTACTGGTTCCGAGAGAGCGAGAGGGTCTGGGACTCAGCACACCATCAGCTGCAACGAGCCCTGCGCAGACGCAGGATGACAGCCGACCTTCGACGCTCCAACACTCCGGTCTTCCAGCCTGGTCAGATGGTTTGGCTGTCCACCCGGGATGTCAGACTGCGTCTGCCCTGCAGAAAGCTGAGTCCCAGGTTCATTGGCCCATTCCCCATCGTCAAGCAGGTCAACCCAGTCACCTACCAACTCCAACTCCCACAAGGGTATCGTATTCACCCCACTTTCCACGTGTCACTGCTTAAAGCTCACCACCCTTCTGTTCTTCCCACAGGACCTGACGTGGCTCCCGTCGAACCCCCCCTTCCACTCATCCTGGAGGACGGAGCTGCGTATGAGGTTCATGAGATCTTGGACTCCCGGCGTCGTGGTGGTCAGTTGGAATATTTAGTGGACTGGGAAGTTATTTCTTAGGGACGCAAAAGGCACCGATTTCGTGGAATGACCCTACTGACATTCTTCAAAATATCATCCTTTTTAGTTCAACAGAAGAAAGAAACTCATATAGGTTTGGAACAACTAAGTCAATGATGACAGAATTATCATTTAGTAAAAAAATGCCATGACAATCAATTTCAAGGGATAGTTAAACCTAAATGATAATTCTGTCATCATTGACTTACACTCTAGTTGTTCCAAACCTATATGAGTTTCTTTCTTCTGTTGAACTAAAAAGGATGATATTTTCAAGAATGTCAGTAACAGTTGATGGTAACCAGTGACTTCCATAGTATTTTTCTTTTCCTACTATGAAAGTCACTCGCTACAGTCAGCTGTCTGTTGACTGACATTTAAAATATATTTTTAGTTCAACAGAAGAACAACTTCGGAACAACTAGAAGGTAAGTCAATGATGACAGAATTTTTTATTTTTGATTGACCTATCCCTTTAAGGGAGCATATACAAATCTGAAGATTTACATTTTACATCTTAACAGTAAGTTTACAGAACACTGATGGGAATATTGCTTCAGAATAAATTACATTTACAACACAAAAATGATCAACTTTACTAGATGTAGTTAATTATTGCACCACAGTATTTGAAAAGAAACGTGAGGAGAGTCATTTGCTGCGTGAGGAATGTGAGTCACCGGCTGCGGAAAGTGAGTCGCCGGCTGCGTGAGGAAAGTGAGTCGCCGGCTGCGTGAGGAAAGTGAGTCGCCGGCTGCGTGAGGAAAGTGAGTCGACAGCCTGGGAAAGTGAGTCGTTCGCTGCGTGAGAAGAGTGAGTCGCCAGCTGAGGAGAGTCAGTGGTCAGCTGCGTGAGGAAAGCGAGTCGTTCGCTGCGCGAGGAGAGTGTGTATACAGATGCACCGCCGGCCTATCAGTGGAAAACTCAGTGGCTACTGGCAATTGTATAGTGAATTCCCGCGACAAGTCGGTAGCCATATTTTTGGACCTTCCGGCCCGCCATAGTAGAGCAGCACAAAATCCCCCATCCCCCCCCCCCCCCCCCCCCCCCCCCCTTTACATGAGCTCCATAATGAGTTAAGAATAGGGGAGCAGCAGCAGTTTCTGGGGACTACCTCCCATTTTACAATCAGGGAGAGCATCACAAAATCCCCCCCAAAACAGACCATACAAGGCTATGCTCCCTGGTTCTTCCTGCTAAATTGAAGAGCCAGCAGAGGAACCAAAATGAGCGTTGCAGAAAGCTAATCTTACTGAATTTAAGAGCTAATCGATCTATGTGAAGCTAGCATGAGGAATGTAGCAAGATCTAATGATCGAAAAAGTGTTTTGTTTTTTGTTTTTTTGAATTTTGCATCAAAAGCATTTTGAGAAGCAAGTACATTTAAGCACTAGTCACATGCATGAGAATTTGAAATCAAAAGCAGCCTTCCGTTAGTGAATTTCATATTTTTAATACATAAACCCATGGCATTCTAAACAACATAAATGATGCCTTCGTAGAGCATTTGTACAGAAAATAGGCCTACCGGCAGGTGAGACCATGAACAGCAAGTATACATCAAGTAAAGCACGCGTTTCTCACAGCTCTCTTTCACTCTGCAGTGAATCCTGTGAATATAATTTGCTTCACCTTTTCCGAACTTCACGCTCAAGTTCAAAGAAATGAATTGAAAATGCTTGCTCTGCTCTTTGCCAGTGGACACGCACCAAGCACACGCAGCATCATCATGCATCTGCGGTCAAATTTACAGTATTTAAATATAAATAGGCCCAACAGCTATTAAAGCCATATTTATTTTCAAGCCATAGATCAGGGAGCTGCACTCATTGGTTTTCTGAAGGATGGCTCGAGCATCGGGCCAGAGGTAACATAAGTAGCTGAAGACCATTGCCCCATGGCCTTCAATGTAGAGACAGGAGTTGAGGATGCTGCAGTTGTAGCAGCACTTAGCACAGTGAATGGAAGGAAGCTCTGGGGAAGCTCGTAGCATTGGTAGAGCAGGCGTAGATGGGAGGCAAACCAGGCCCTGGACATGGGCTTTACCTCCTCAAGTCAAGTCACCTTTATTTATATAGCGCTTTTTACAATGCAGATTGTGTCAAAGCAGCTTTACATTGATAACTGGTACATAATTTGGCTGCACAGCAGCTCTTAAATTATAGTGTCAATGCAGGCAGATCAGAAGCACTGTTGAATAAATGTCAAGAATACTATTGAATATCAAATGTCAAGTGTCCCCAACTAAGCAAGCCAAAGGCGACAGCGGCAAGGAACCCAAACTCCATCAGGTGACATCAGGTGGCAAACAAGTGGCAAATAGGTGTTAAAATGGAGAAAAAAAAACCTTGGGAGAAACCAGGCTTAGTCGGGGGGCCAGTTCTCCTCTGGCGAACAGTGCTTTGTTACAATCAGGCTGCTATCATAAGTCTGATAGGATCGCAACAATCAAAGTATTTATTTCAGTTCCATTCAGTTGAGGATCGTATTCATCACGCCGGTATGGACGGTCTGTTGAGGAACTGTGCTACTGGCTGTCATGTCGATGAGGCCTTCACAATGGATGATCCAGTTGACTCGATCTCTGCTGATACTTCAGGGCTGCGTTGTGGTCGTGTCCAGTTGAGGATCGTATTCATCACGCCGGTATGGACGGTCTGTTGAGGAACTGTGGCACTGGCTGTCGTGTTGATGATGTCTTCACAATGGATGATCTAGTTGACTCAATCTCTGCTGATACTTCAGGGCTGCGTTGTGGTCGTGTCAAGGCGCAGGTCCTTGGTCTCAGCTGGATACGGCCCAGATCCGGTTGACTACGGTAAACCTCGGGATAAACAGAAAGACTAATATTAGCGTAGATGCCATTCTTTTTCTGATGTAACAAGTACATCTGGTGTTATAGGAAGTGTTCCCGGTTCCGGCTGACCTAATTTATGCAGCCTAATAATCCTTTAACGGATTTGAAAATATAAATTGATAATGTGTTATGTGTATGCCAGGTTAAAGAGATGTGTTTTTAGTCTAGATTTAAACTGACAGAGTGTGTCAGAGTGTGTCTGCTTCCCGAACAATGCTAGGAAGACCTCCTATGTGAGCAGAAGGGAAAAGCTGATCATTGACTTGAGGTTTCTCTCTTTAAAGCTTGTTAGCAGGAAACAAATAGATGGATTTTCTAGTACACTGATGGTGGATGGATCCAGGAAGCGCAGGTGACCATACTTTTGGTTGAAGGCAGTACAGCAATGGAGAAAGTGGCACAGAAGAACTGAAGTGAGACCAAGCAGTCATATATTTTTTAAATGTAGATTTGGCTAGACGACTATGCATGTGGTGAGCTGCAGAGTGCAAATAATATTGAAATCTAGACTAGTACAGTTTGGCTGAAAGGGGGCAGACCAGGCTGATAGCACTGCCTCTGGACACAGGAGGTGGAATTTCTGAAATTCAAACCGAGACAGAGAATAAGCAATTTGGATATTTAGGGGCCAAGCCCCGAAGGGGCTGTAGCCCCTATTGTAATTGTACGTTTTCCCTTTTATTATTATTATTCTTCCTCCCGAATGGGAGTCTATGGCAGCCCTATCAACGGAACATGAGAAAATGATGAAATTTGGCACAGTTGTAGAGATGCTCATGAATAGTGATTGGACCAAATTTGGAGTCTCTAGAACCAACTCTATAGCGCCACCACCAGTTCAAAATTTCAACATTCTAACGGTTTTAACATTTGAACTGTTTGTCATAGAAAAATTAAATTTAGTTCATCTGATTCGTCTCTTCATGCTGATGCTATTCAACTTCTTACATTAAGTCTCCACCCATTACAGTAGCGGCCATTTTGAAAAGTACAGTATTTGTTTTTTTCGCTTCTCCTCCTTCAAAATTTGTCCAATTTTGTCCAAACTTTGATCAGGTGATCTTTGGTCTGAGCCGCACAGAAATGACTGAACAGATTTTTTTTATTCATCTTTGTTCAAAAGTTATGATGTCACGAAGTTAACGAGGTTGACCCAAAATTGCTATAGAGGCTGTATCTCGGCCAAACTTTGAGCAATCGAAACTAAAATTGGTACACTTGATCAAGACCATGATCTGAGGTTCCATGCCAAATTTGGGAACAGCGCCACCTACAGGTCATGAGATCTGAAAAATGGCTATTTTGGCCAATAACTTTTGAACACTTTATTAGAAAATCAAGATCTTGGTGTCTATGGATTCCCTGTGCCATGCCGAATCCGAGGATATCGAATTCGTCAACATCGGATGAACCACGTGTCCGCCATTTTGAATTTTGTCATAAATTGCAATAACTTTTAAACAATTTGACATATCTTCACACAAATTGGTACGTATGACCTTTAGAAGGTCCTGAAGGTACCTGAGAAGTTTCAACACAGCGCCACCTACTGTTCCACAGATGTAATGATTATTGCAAAACCACTTATAACTTTTGAAAACACTTTCCAAAATGTGTATGCTTTATGTCATTTTATTCCCTGGCTTATGCCGATTCCGACGATGTGTCATTTGTCATTTTCCTTAAATGTACCTGTCTGCCATATTGAATTAAATCAAAAACAGTTTTTTCGCTACTCCTCCCACAAATTTTGGTCAATTTTGTCCAAAATCAGCTCAGATGATCTTTGGACCGAGCCGCACAGAAATGACTGAACGGATTTTTGATATTCGCTACCATTCCCAAGATATTCATCTCTGAATGTGACCTTGCTTGTGTTTGTTGTCTTATACTAGTTAGCTTAGCACAGTAATTGCTTAGCATGCTAAACTATTGCTATTCTTTCTAATGTGGTCTTCAGTCAACAGGTTAACCAAAACTTAGTTGGCATTAAATAACTTTGCATACTAATATGGTTAACATGCTATGAAGCTTTTTTTTTTGTGAACTCTTTCTCACACTGAAACCTCTGCTTAGCATACTGATGAACTTGCATGGCTGATTAGCTCAATGTGTTACGCCACGGATCCCGAATGCTCTGCATCGTGGGTTCGAAACTCAGTGTGACACATGCCCAGACCGCATGAGGTACTGTGGCAGGAAAAGATGCAGAACTTGTGTCTGTTCTAGGCATTCTGCCTAAAACTGGTCTAATCTGAAGCTATCACATGCAATTCCTTTATGTCCAAATTCGTAGTTATTCTTCTTCCCCCTGTATGGTAATCAATGAACCATAAGAAGGAAAATTATCAAATTTGGCATGCTTGTAGTGATAGTAATTAAAAGTAATTTGACCAACTTTGGAGTATCTAGGACTAAGTCTATAGCGCCACCACTAGTTCAAATATTCACTTTTGTAAAGGTTATAACTTTTGAACCCTTTGTTCCAGAAAAATGAATGTCAATACAACTGATTCCTCTCTTCATACTGATCACATTCAATATCTTACATTAAGTCTCCACCCAGTACAGTAGTGGCCATTTTGAAAAGTACAGTATTCCGTTTTTTCGCTACTCCTCCTTCAAAATTTGTCCAATTTTGTCCAAACTTTGATCAGGTGATCTTTGGTCTGAGCCGCACAGAAATGACTGAACAGATTTTTTTTATTCATCTTTGTTCAAAAGTTATGATGTCACGAAGTTAACGAGGTTGACCCAAAATTGCTATAGAGGCTGTATCTCGGCCAAACTTTGAGCAATCAAAACTAAAATTGGTACACTTGATCAAGACCATGATCTGAGGTTCCATGCCAAATTTGGGAACAGCGCCACCTACAGGTCATGAGATCTGAAAAATGGCTATTTTGGCCAATAACTTTTGAACACTTTATTAGAAAATCAAGATCTTGGTGTCTATGGATTCCCTGTGCCATGCCGAATCCGAGGATATCGAATTCGTCAACATCGGATGAACCACGTGTCCGCCATTTTGAATTTTGTCATAAATTGCAATAACTTTTAAACAATTTGACATATCTTCACACAAATTGGTATGTATGACCTTTAGAAGGTCCTGAAGGTACCTGAGAAGTTTCAACACAGCGCCACCTACTGTTCCACAGATGTAATGATTATTGCAAAACCACTTATAACTTTTGAAAACACTTTCCAAAATGTGTATGCTTTATGTCATTTTATTCCCTGGCTTATGCCGATTCCGACGATGTGTCATTTGTCATTTTCCTTAAATGTACCTGTCCGCCATATTGAAATAAATGGAAAACAGTTTTTTCGCTACTCCTCCTACAATTTTTGTCCAATTTTGTCCAAAATCAGCTCAGGTGATCTTTGGACCGAGCCGCACAGAAATGACTGAATGGATTTTTGATATTCGCTACCATTCCCAAGATATTCATCTCTGAATGTGACCTTGCTTGTGTTTGTTGTCTTATGCTAGTTAGCTTAGCATGCTAATTGCTTAGCATGCTAACCAGTTGTCATTCTCTTTAATGTGGCTCTTCAGTTATCAAGTTAACCATGAGCTTCATTAGCATTAAGTTAGCTTAGCATTAGGGATGGGCGATATTATCGTTTGCGTTAAATACCGTTGAAAATTCTCCTCACGATAAAAATTTGTCTCCTCACGATAATTACGATAAGTCTAGTTGTTGACGTAGTTTCGTGCGCGACCGATTCACTGTTCGTGTGGAGTAAAAACAAACATGACGGAAGGCAGACGTGAGGCTGAGGAGCAGCTTGTTGCCAGGAGCTACCTCCACAATTTGGAACTGGTTTGGTTATAGAAAATCAGATGCGGAGCAAACTACCATAATCACTATAAACAAATGTTCAATGAATGAGCTGTATGTCATTCACGCCGTCATCATCACCCGGGTGTTGATAGCGCGCGAGTGCAGGTGAGACCTGAACATCTCACGCTGCTATCTGTGTTTAAACTAAACTCCTTTAAACCTTACCACTTTAAACATTCAACTGTAAGACGCAAAAGAGAACTTGTGTGTGCTGTGAGATTTGTGTGTACTCAGCCGAAGCGCGTACACGGAGAGATGCGTCACAGCTGTATTTTGTAAACTATCAGAAGACATAGTTGGTTGGGTTACTTTTTGATACAGTTAGGGGCTGTTACGGACGGCATGACAACCGCGCCACCGCGGTCGTTTGATATATATATATTTTTTTTAGCAATGACGGAAAAAAAATGCAGGCCGTCCGTTATTTTGACAGATTACTACTGAGGCTGATGTAGCTTGTAACTGTAATTCCCACCTCTATCCAGTAGGTGGTGAGTGCGCTCCAGTAGCAGAGCACGAGTTCAGTCTCCAGAATAAAATGATGCGTTTGATTACACACAGGCAGTTTGGGTCTATTTTAGGTTTATTTTATAATAATAAAGTTATTATACTTATACTTGCATAATTCAGTTTCTAATCCAGTTCGTTTCATTTTAAATGGTTTGTTTTGTTATTTTTCTTGCTGACTATCAAGTTTATGGTCAACGAATTCTGAGGTATAAGTTAACGTAATGTTAAGTGAAACTGTTTGCGACACTGACTGAACTGATGATTTCGGTAAGCTACTGTGTCTTTCAACATATTTCCATGTATTTCGTTCTGCAAAAAGGAAAGGATGATCAAGCTGTTCAAGATGAAAACTGAGAAGTGACAGTCTTTGTTCAACTTTCTTTTCATAATATAAATAAATGCATAGCCTAGGCCTATTAACTTATCCTGCAAGTTCATGAATAAAAATGAAAATGTGGACGAAATCAAAAGCTATTAAATGTCTTATCATTAAAATATAAAAATTAAAATGACGAGTAATAATTGATTATGACAGATTTTTTTCTGTCCGTCAAAATTATATATAATTATCGTCATTGGTATCGTTATCGCAATAAATACCTGAAATTATCGTGATAATTTTTTTAGGCCATATCGCCCATCCCTACTTAGCATGCTAATATGGTTAGCATGCTAAGTAATGCTTTTTTTGTGAATTCTTTGTTAGACTAAAAGGTTTCTTCCACAGTCTGTTGAATGTGCATCCTCAAGTAGCTCAATGTGTAAAGCCAGTTATCTGAAGAGCCCTGTATCCGAAGTTAGTGGGTTCGAATCCCAGGTGGAGCGGTTTTATAAAATAGTGTGTTTTGATTCCTTTACTGCCTCTTGGATTAGAAATAAATGCTTTTTGTTTCATGCTGTGTTCATTTTCATCTAAGCTTATGTACATTCTGAGTTCATTCTTGCCCGTAATTCTGAACCAGCTGTTTCATGTTTGTTCATTTTCTGCTGTTTTTCCTCTTCCTGCTCTGTATTGCACTACAGCATGATGAGCTGCAGAATGATCTAAAGTGCAGCTTTATAAGAATTCTTCATTTTGAGTTCATTTTCACATGAACTAATAAACTTCGGCAGGTGTGGAAACATTCACTTGCACATTGGTGCAATGAGATGAGAAATGGACCTTGGACCCGGAGGTCGTGGATTCAAATCTCGTGTGGGGTTCCTTTATACAATTGTGTGTAATGAGTCATTTTGATACCTTTTTTATCCAAATAAGGATTGTGCTAATCTTTATTCCTCTTCAATGAGATACAAGTATTTTAGTTCATTCCGTGTTCATTCTCTGAACTTCTATTGATTTTCATTAGGGGCCAAGCCCCAAAGGGGCTGTAGCCCCTATTGTAATTGTACGTTTTCCCTTTTATTATTAGGGGCCAAGCCCCAAAGGGGCTGTAGCCCCTATTGTAATTGTACGTTTTCCCTTTTATTATTATTATTCTTCCTCCCGAATGGGAGTCTATGGCAGCCCTATCAACGGAACATGAGAAAATGATGAAATTTGGCACAATTGTAGAGATGCTCATGAATAGTGAATGGACCAAATTTGGAGTCTCTAGAACCAACTCTATAGCGCCACCACCAGTTCAAAATTTCACTATTCTAAAGGTTATAACTTTTGAACCTTTTGCTCTAGAAAAATGTAATTTAGTACATCTGATTCATCTCATTATGCTGATGCTACTCAACATCTTACATTAAGTCTCCGCCCATAACAGTAGCGGCCATTTTGAAAAGTACAGTATTCCGTTTTTTCGCTACTCCTCCTTCAAATTCTGTCCAATTTTGTACGAATTTTGATCAGATGATCTTTGGACTGAGCCGCATAGAAATAACTGAACAGATTTTTTTAATTCATCTTTGTTCAAAAGTTATAATGTCACGAAGGTAACGAGGTCGACCCGAAATTAGTATAGAGGCTGTATCTCGGCCAAACTTTGAGCAATCGAAACAAAAATTGGTGCGCTTCATCAGGACCATGATCTGAGGGTCCATGCCAAACTTGGGAACAGCGCCACCTACAGGTCATGAGATATGATCAAGATATTGGTGTCTATGGATTCCTTGGATCATGCCGAATCCGACGATACAGATTCTTTCAATATTGGATGAATCACGTGTCCGCCATTTTGAATTTTGTCATAAATTGCAATATCTTTTAAACAATTTGACATATCTTCACAAAAATTGGTACGTATGACCTTGAGAATGTCCTGAAGGTACCTGAGAAGTTTCAGAACAGCGCCACCTACTGTTCCACAGATATAATGTTTTTTTCCAAAAATGCTTATAACTTTTGAAAACACTTTCCAAAATGTGTATGCTTTATGTCATTTTATTCCCTGGCTTATGCCGATTCCGATGATGTGTCATTTGTCATTTTCCTTAAATGTACCTGTCCGCCATATTGAAATAAATGTAAAACAGTTTTTTCGCTAATCCTCCTACAATTTTTGTCCAATTTTGTCCAAAATCAGCTCAGATGATCTTTGGACCGAGCCGCATAGAAATGACTGAATGGAATTTTGATATTCACTACTGTTCCCGAGATATTCATCTCTGATTGTGACCTTGCTTGTGTTTGTTGTCTTATGCTAGTTAGCTTAGCATGCTAATTGCTTAGCATGCTAACCAGTTGTCATTCTTTTTAATATGGCTCTTCAGCTATCAAGTTAGCCATGAGCTTCATTAGCATTAAGTTAGCTTAGCATGCTAATATGCTTTTTTTTGTAAATTCTTTCTTACACTAAAAGGTTTCTTCCACGGCAGGTTGAATATGTGTCATGAAGTAGCTCAATGTGTAAAGCCAGGTACCTGAAGAGCCCAGTACCCAAAGATAGCGGGTTCGAATCCCGTGTGGAGGGGTTTTATGAAAAAGTGTGTTTTGATTCCTTTATTGCCTCTTGGATTAGAAATAAATGCTTTTTGTTTCATGCTGTGTTCATTTTCATCTAAGCTTCTGTACATTCTGAGATCATTCTCGCCCATAATTCTGAACCAGCTGTTTCATGTTTGTTCATTTTCTGCTGTTTTTCCTCTTCCTGCTCTGTATTGCACTACAGCATGATGAGCTGCAGAATGATCTAAAGTAAAGTTATTAAATATAACATTCAGTGCAGTTTTATTAAAATTCTTCATTTTAAGTTCATTTTCACATGAACTAATGAACTTCGGCATTTGTGCCAATATTCACCTTCACAGTGGTGCAATGAGATGTGCAATGGACGCTGAACCTGGAGGTCGTGGGTTCGAATCCCGTGTTGGGTGGTCATTATTCAATTGTGTGTAATGAGTCATTTTGATTCCTTTTTTATCCAAATAAGCATTGTACTAATATTTATTCCTCTTGAATTAGATACAAGTATTTTTAGTTCATTCTGTGTTCATTCTCATCTGAACTTCTATTGATTTTCATTTCATTTCCACCTGTCCTTCTGAACCAGCTGTTCTGCATGAACATTCAATTTCTGCTGTTTTTGCTCTACCTGCTCCGTATTGCGCTACTGCCCCTTCTGGGGCTTGGCCCCGAATTGCTGCTTGCAGCTATATTTAAGCATGGAATGTGAGCAGCCTTGAAATACAAATTTAACCATGACTGAACCAATAAGGCAGGGGTCATCAACTATATTTGTCCAAGGGCCAGAATTTTTCACTGCAGACTCTGTAAGGGCCAGATACTCGTAATATAAAATAAAATTCAAATTGTATCCTAATACTGTATGTTATTATTTGATATACTAATTCTAATTCCAAATTTATGTTATTTTTTACATATTACCTGTACTGCAGCAAGCCACCAGGGGGCGATAGCGATATTTTAGGCTTCATATTTGTGAGGCTTTCAAGCTGTCCATCACTGTCACGCAATTGTGCGCAAATCCCAGGCAAGGAAAATTTTGACATTTGTGAAAAAATGAGCACGTGAAACAATAAAAGATGTTCAATGAGAGAACGCGTTTATCGTCATTCTTGACTGAAGGCAGGCTACGGCACAAGCTACTTTTCAGAAGGCTTTTTGTTTCGTTAGATTAAAAATAAAAAACGGTTCTCATTCCCCCTTGAATAAGGCCGGCGACACACTGGCTGCGTGAGCGACTCAGCTGCGTGGCGTGTCCGTTTTTATTTCGGCTCCCATATTTAACAGGTTGGAGTTTGCACACTGAGACACGCGTCTCAGGCGCGCTCGAGCCACGCAGAAAACGCGTGCATGCTAGAAATAGAACCGACGCGTGTTCCAGCAACGGGAGTGTTCTCTGGCTAGAGCGCAGAACAGCGGAGTTTGTGCATGTCTGAGCTTGTGTTTTGTTGCTTTGACATTGTGGAAAATAGAATAATAGACAAAATGTATTAGCATTTTTACCCGTTATTATCAATCTAAATTAATCTCGTTTTAATTTAACTTAATTTCGTTTTTCTTTGTTTAAATTTCTGTGTCAATTTGTTAGTCAGAAAATTATTAGACTACCTTAAAAGTATTGCTTAATTTAACAGACCTGTGTGTGTGCGTTTTATATCACTAGTGCAGTGTCCGTTCTCGGAGCATAAGCCCTGTCCGCGTGAGGTGCGCCGCTTCCCGCTCGCGCTGCTCTAACTGTAGTTTACTAAAAGTTTATTAATTCTGAATGTGTCGCGTCTCGCGTGTCCATCTATATTGCACCAAATGCGACACTGCACTCCCCTGTGAAGTCGATTGGATGAACGGTTCTCGAAATAATAAAAATGCAAACGGATATACAGACACAGATTCCTGCCTTTATTAGAGAGAAAAATATGTTCAGCCCCTCTCTCCGAAGCTTCGAATAGTCGATGTTCATCAAAAAATGGTATTCGGACCAGCCCTAAACTTTTTCCTCTTACAAGGCTATTCCTGAATTCAGTATTATTCTGGGGGCCGGATGGAAATCTCTGGCGGGCCGGATTTGGCCCGCGGGCCGCCAGTTGACGTTGCATGCAATAAGGCAACTTCAAATCTGTTTGTAAGCTGGACTGAAGAGAGTCCCTTATTAATATGAACGGTTTCCTCATTGTTGCAAAGAACAATGTTTCTAGACTAGTGTTTACCCTACAGAATACAGCTATCACCGATTCAGTTACAACAGAGAGGTTGACAAGGTGTTAATTAAAGTGCTTGCTTGCTGCTGCATAAACGTAATATGTAGCACTACTGTTATATGCTTGTATTTTACTCCTCTATGCAAAACTGCAAACACCCTTCTTAAAACAAACAAGGCTTTGGGTAACACTTTATAATAACTACACACTATGAAGCATTAGTAAATAGTAAATTCATTATTTATAAAGCATTAATAGACATTAATAGGCAGTTTATAAATACACCTATAAATGCTTTGTTCTTCATTTATAAGCATATCTATAATGTTGTAACAACTTCCCTCTGATAATTATGCTAGGGTGCCAGACAGATTAAATACTGTCAAAAAATCTTTAAAGGATTGTCAGTCCAGTCAAGAGGAAAGTGCACAAAGGACACATGTACAATTGTCACCTAACATGCATCCATAATGTTTAAAGAGTAAACCAAGGAAGGAAAAACCCCAAACTTTTCACTCAGAAATGCAACTTTTCATTATATTCATCACACCACATATCACCATTCAGTAACAATAAACACAAGCATAAACAGCAAATTTCAACAGCAACTTATTCATCTCAAATCCCTTTAGCACAGTTTAAATAGTCTGAATGTTAAATGAATGTACACGGAAAAACATGGGGGAAACAGTCATAGTCACAAGTTCATCATTCACGGCACTTGATTCAACTCAATCCGTTGCTTCCCCAGTGTATTTAGAGGAAGAGTAACGTTAAAGAACAGTCAAAGTCAATTTGATTCCACAATAACTGCGCTGGATCATTATAATCCCATTACTCACGCTCCACTGGTTTTTCAAGAGTAAAGAGTAGCTCCGAATCAGTTCCGTGCCGTAGTTTATCTTCAATGATACAACTCCATTAACAATACCATCACCCGGTGGGCGCCAACACCAACAGGTATAATCCATACATCGGTTAATTAATTAAATAGAGTAAATGTCTGTTCGCCGACGTAATATACTTTCCGTCGCGACAAAACAATAAAACTTCATGAGGTGACTCTCCCAGGTAACTGCTCTCTTCATTACTTCTTCTTCTTCTTCTTTCAGTTTTATGGCGGGTTACAGACCATCGTTAAGGTGCATACCGCCACCTACTATATTGGAGTGTGTAAATTCATGGCTTCAATGATCTTTTTAAATTCTTTTACCTATACCTGTTTCTTGCATAAACTTCATTAATGCCTCAACAACTTCACTTTGAGAATTTCCTATACCTAAAATACTACTTATATCCCATTCCCTCCCTATTTTAATAATACATTCTTTAAATTTACTCCTTTCTTCCTGAAATTTCCTACAATTTATTAAAACATGTTCAACATTTTCTTTACAGTTACATACCTCACATTTATCTGAGTTTATTTTACTCATAAGAAATAATGTATTATTAAGTCTTGTGTGACCCAACCGTAGTCTCGTATAAATTATTTCCTCTCTTCTATTTCTACTATTAAATGTTCTAACTTTAATTGATTTTTGAACTCTGTAATATTCTCTTCCTTTATTGTCTAAATCCCATGTTTTTTGCCATTTTCTGTCAATATTACTTTTTATTATAGCTTTACCTTCATTTTTTCCAAGAGAAATCTCAATTTTGTCAGTAAGATTTAGAGCTTTTTTTGCTAATTTATCAGCTTCCTCATTACCTAAAATTCCTATATGTGCAGGTATCCAACAAAACTGAACATCTATTTGCAATCTTTCTAAATTTAACAATGCTGTATAAATTTCTATTAAAATATCTTCTCTAGTTGTTTTACTAGTAATAAGAGTCTGTAATATAGCTGCTGAGTCAGAATATATTATCACTCTGTCAGGTTTAACTTCCTCTACCCATTGTAAACCCAGAGAAACTGCCACTAGTTCAGCTGTATACACAGAGACATGATTGGATATTCTTTTATTGATCTTTACTTTGAGTTCTGGAATATCAATGCCCACTCCTACATGCCCATTACCTGGATCTTTAGAGCCATCTGTAAAAATTCCTAAATATCCATAATATTTTTTACTCATGTAGTCTTGTATTAAATTGCAAATATTTTCCTTTCCATTCTCTAACCATTCCTTTTTCTTTTTAATTAATTCTAAGTTAACCATGGGCTCTGGAAATATCCATGGTGGAATTCTACTTATAATATTTTCTGTAATAAACTCTAATTTGTTAATATCATACTCTTCAGCTTTCTTACATATGTTCCAACCGAATCCTTTACCTATAGTCTTCTCATACTCCCAACATTTTTTAATCACTGAAGATGAAAAATGATTCTCATCCTGTATTCGTAACCAATAAGCAAGAGGCTAATTTATTCCGTCTTAAGTCTAGAGGAGTTTCATTACATTCCACCAATAATGCATTAATAGGAGTAGTTTTCATTGCACCTATACTAATTCTTAATGCTCTATGTTGTATTCTATCTAATTTCTCTAAATTAGTTTTGGCTGCAGCTCCATATATCATGCATCCATAATCTAACGTTGATCTCAACAGAGCCCTATATATACTTAAAAGAGCTTCCCTTTCTGCTCCCCATTCCATGCCAGATAAACATCTCATAAGATTTAAAACTTTTTTACACTTTGTTTCAATATTTTCAATATGCTTCCTCCATGAATATTTTTCATCCAACCATAATCCCAAATATTTAAAATTTTTAACTTTTTCTATATTTTCATTATATAATTCCAATCTTGTTACATAATTTAATTTCTTTTTTGTGAATATCATATAACATGATTTAGTTTGTGAAATTTTAAAACCCCATTTATAAGACCATTTTTCAACATTATTAATTTCTTCCTGCACTTTGTTATTAACATACTTAATATTTTTACCTCTTTTCCAAATTACTCCATCATCAGCATAAAGGGCTGATTGAATCCCTGATCCTGTATCACTAAACATATCATTAATCATAATATTGAATAGAATAGGACTAACCACACTACCTTGAGGAACACCATTATTAATATTAAAAATATCAGAAAATTCAGATCCTACTTTTACCCTAATCGACCTATTTGTTAAAAAACTTTTTATCCAATTAAAGAGTCTTCCACTTATTCCTAGATTGTTCATCTTTATTAATAACCCTTCTCTCCACATAGTATCGTATGCTTTTTCTATATCGAAATACACTGTCATCATTACTTCCTTCATACTAATTGTCTTTTCTATTTCATTGCTTATTTTAACTAAAGCATCTGTAGTTGACCTACCTTTTCGAAATCCACATTGATTTCTGTTAATTATCCCTGTTTTTTCTAGAAAATACGTTAATCTTTTAACTATCATTTTCTCCATCCATTTGCAAAGATTTGACGTTAACGCAATTGGCCTATAGTTTTCAGGATTTCCAGGATCCTTCCCTGGTTTTTGAATTGGCATAATAATTGCTCTTTTCCACATACTAGGCACTTCACCTTCTCTCCAAATTTTGTTGAATAGTTCTAGAATGATCTTTAATACCTCATCTGGTAGATTATGAAACATTATATAACTTAGCTGATCTTGTCCTGGAGCTGAATTTTTTGTTCCTATAATGGCTCTTTTTAGTTCCATCATATTAAATTCTAAATCCATAGGGGAATTACCATCTATCTTTTTATTAAGTAACTGCCTATTTTCTCTTAACATTTCTACTTTCTTTTCCTTATGACAATCAGTCAGGTGACTACCACTATGTATTCCTGAAAAAACTTTACCTAGTAAATCAGCTTTTTCCTTTTCTGTAACAGCAATTTCATCCCCGTTCGAAAGTACTGGAATTGTTTTATAAACTCTTTTCCCACACATTTTCTTAACCATATTCCATACCTCACCTAAGTCTGTTTCTCTACCAATATTTGAACAGAAGTCTCTCCATGCATATCTTTTAGCTGATTTAACAGTTCTTCTCACTATAGCTGCTTTTCTTTTATATTCTACTAAATTATCTATACTCATATTTTTCCTGAAATTTTTGAATGCTTGATTTCTTTCTTTAATTGATAAAGAGCATTCATCATTCCACCATGGAACTAATTTCTTATTTTGAGTTATTACTTTTTTAGGAATGAATTCAGCTGCAGCACTTAAAAGAATTGAAGTTACTTTATTTGCACAAATATCTACACTACCACTCATTTGTAAAAATTAAGCTTCTTTTCTGCAGCGTTCTTTAAAATCATCCCATTTTGCTTTAGAGAAACACCATTTATATACATTATCACCTTTTTGTCTGTACACTTCAACATTGACTTTACATAAAATTGGAAAATGATCACTACCTAGATTTTCTGAGCAAACTTTCCATTCACTTGAACTGGCAAAGTGAGATGATACCAAAGTAAGGTCTATGCTAGACATTTTGTTTCTTAACATATCAATTCTAGTACCTTTTCCATCATTGAGACAAACCAATCTTCGTGAATCCATTAATTCTTCTATTATTACTCCATTACTATCTGTATGATCACTACCCCATACACTATTATGAGCATTAAAATCTCCACACCAAATTACACTATTTCCATTTCTTTGCATAATATCATTAAAATCAGAAACCATCATTTCTTTACATGGATAATAAAGATTAATTATAAAAGTTGAATTCTGTTTATTGCATATTTCTATAACTATACATTCAAACTTATCCGGAGAATAAATTCTCCTGAAAGCTAATCCTTCTTTTATAAATGTAGCACATCCCCCTCCTTTTTTATTAACTCTGTCTTGACGGATTGAATTATATCCTATTAAAACAAAGTTTAACTGTGGTCTTAACCAAGTCTCTTGTATACAGATCACATCAGGTTTTTCTTCTAAATCACATATAAACTTTTTAAATTCCTGTCCATTTGCAATTAGACTCCTAGAGTTCCAATGTAAGATACTCAGCTCCACTTTTATTCACTACTTGAGTCATAATTTAGTGGGTTCATCATTTCAAATATAGTCTTAGTTTCCATACTAGAAATTCCTAAGTATTTCTTTGCTGCTTCAATTACTGTTTCAATTCTTTCATCTCTGTCATTCTGCTCGATTCCTACATATACTACTTTACATATGAAAGCAACAAACTTTGTTCTATCCACTAACAGTGTCTTTTTTTTGATTTTGCATTGATGAGATTGTTCTACCATTGGTCCTTGAATTCTTGTTACCTTTTCTTTTCTTTTTCTTTACCTGCTATTACAGGTTTGTCACCATCGTTTTGTTTAGTCTTGGTTACATCTGATACTTTCTTTAGAGCTTCTGCAAAAGAAACATTATTCAAGATTTTAATTTTCTGAGCTTCTTTGGCCTGAATTTGTTTCTTGCATCCTTTGTAAGCTGCACTATGTTGTTCACCACAATTACAGCATTTCACAGGGGTATCTTTCTCACATTTCCCATATTCGTGTTGACCTCCACATCTAGCACATCTTTCTTTACCCTTACACTGGCTAGCAATGTGTCCCAGACGTTGACATTTAAAACATCGTATAACTGGAGGAATATAATCTTTTACTGAGTAGCTGAAAAATCCCAGCATAACTTTGCTTGGCATTTTATCTTCAAATTCAATCATGACTGACAGAGTTTCAGTTTTGTTTCCATTCTTTTTATTGATTAGTCTTTTTACATCTTTAACTTTTCCCCCTTTCAGTTCCGACTTGATTTCATCCATAGTAACAGATAATGGAACTCCCGATATAACTCCTCTTAGTCTAGCTGTTGTTCCAGGGATGTATGTCTTAACATTCTTGCTGAACTTTGTTGACAGCGTGAATTAGAATTCGTTTGTTGTTCAAGTACTTTGCAAACTTGACCTTTCCTACCTCCTTTTCAATCGCCTTAGCCATCGAGATCAGATGAAAATTATCTTCGAAAGTCACAATAACTTTGAATTGAGGATCACAGACAGATGTTCCGATATCATGTCCTCTCACTCTTTTCACTGTATCGTCTGTTTCTGTTCCTGATCCATTACTCTTTTTCTTCTTACGCTTATTAGCTACCTTCTGCCATTCCATATCCCTTTCGGGATCCCAACCATCATACTCAGATCCTGAAGCCATTCAAATACATTCACAATATAGCTGCTGTAACTCACCACCACCACTCCTATCCCGGAAACCCTCCTGCAACTTCTTCCGCTAGCGCCGGTCGCTCTAATCGCTCTCTTCATTATCCCCGCCATTGCTCTTTTCAGCGTGTCTCACGCATAAGTCATCGTGCATCCGGTATTGCCCAATCGGACCAACATTGACGCCATCGTTGTTGTGGCAACTCTAAGACAACAATTTGCGTCCTTTTTAAACTGTGCGATTATCAGAGCATGAAACACAAATCCACTTCAAATCCCATTTTAATTTGTGCTTATGAAGAAAATGAAATTACACTGTCACAATGTGTTTAATAATGATATTTTAATACTTTATTAATGATCAATTTATAATTTCTAAATTAAGCATTCAATATTTACAAACCAGTTATTTAGGGGTTGTCAGTGGCTCATAGGATAATTTAGGAACTGTAAGTAAATGATTAATAAACTATTTAAACACACATTTCTACATCTTATTATTTAGATGTATAGTAATAGTTACTCAGTGTGTTAATAAATGTTTATTAATACATATTCTTACTGTAATTCATGATTAATTCAGGTAGTTATAAAACATTTAGAAGTGGTCAGTTAACTATTGTTGTGAGCTCATCTAAAGTTAGGACTGTTTATGCTTTGTAAAGCTTTACAAAGGAGATTTAAAGACTCAGCGATCTTCTGCACCGCTGTTCTCTAATGTTTTAAAGTTAGTACTGAGGTAGTTTTGACACTGTGAAATATTTTATTACATTATTATTATTGTTTTATAAAAACATTAGTTGTTGTATTTTGACACTCCTGTAATCCAGTGTAGGTACTGGTAAATTTTTATTCAGCAATGTTTACACTTTACAGAAATGTATTTTTATATCAGATTGCATATAGGCTTAGTTTCATTTTACTGCACAGTTATGTTTTCTGGAGTACAGGAATTTTTATTTTCTGTGAAACTGCAGAGGTTTATTTTTTTAATTTTTAATCCATTGTAAAGTTTCATTTTTTTGTCCCTTGAAATAATTATTTCTATGTTCTGTATCCTTTAAAAATCTCCTTTAATAAAAGCTTTGAGGTATAAATTGTCCTCATTTTAGATAAGCTCACATAAATAATGAACTGACAACTACTAAATGTTTTATAACTACCTGAATTACTCATGAATTAGAGTAGGAATATGTGTTAAAGCATTTATTAGCATACTGAGTAACTATTACTATATGTCTAAATAATAAGATGCATAAATGTACATTTAAATTGCTTATTAATCATTTACGTACACTTTATAAATGATCGTATAAACCACTGTCAGTTTCTAAATAACTGGTTTGTAAATAATGTAATACATAATTTAGAAATGATAAACTGATCATTAATAAAGTATGAAAATACAAATATTACACACATTATAGATGCTTATAAATAGATGCTTATAGATGCTTATAAATCAAGAACAAAGCTTTTATATGTGTATTTATAAACTGCTTATTAATGTCTATTAATGCTTTATAAATGATGAATTAACTATTTACTAATGCTTAACTAATACTTCATAGTGTGAGTTATTCTAAAGTGTTACCAGGCTTTGTTTAGACGTGAATGCCAAGCCTGGTTCTGGAATCCAGAATTTTTACTGAATTTAGTGAGGGTGCTCTAATGCAGATACTATTGAGCAAGCAACAGCTTCTGAAACTAATATTCTATTATCCTATTAGCCCGAGTAACATTAATGCATTACTACTTGGCATATCTCTGTCTCTTGCAATGTCATGTCAATCCATGCATTTTGATTGTGTCACTTCCAAAACCTCGCAGTGTGCAACCGATTGTCGGTCCTCACAGCAGTATGAACACTTTATTTCTTGAATTACATAGCCGTGAGAACATGCAAAGACCCCTCCACTCAATCTTAGCCCGATTAGTCTAAGGAAGTGCAGCTGCATCAATAAGCCATTAAAATTAGTGATGGAAACCAAGACTTTCTTAATTGTGTTTGAGCTTAAATTAAATAACATGAACTTACTTAAATGACATGAATTTATTCTAGAGCTGCTGTGCAGCCAATTGTTTTTAACATTGACACAATCTGCATGCAAAAGCTCTATATAAATAAAGGTGACTTGACTTAATGCACATTAGCAATATCTGTGGTTAGGCTTGTTTTCTCCAACTTATCTAATAAATCACTGCAGCAGTTATACGGTTTTGAAAAAGCCTGTGACCAAACAAAACATCAGAAGTCTGAATAATATTAACCCTTATATTCTGTTAAAAAACAAAAATAAAGGCATTTTTCTTTTATGTGGCGGGTCCCGAAGCGCCAATTTTCAAAAATTTAAACCAGCTGTCCTGATATTCCGATACTGCATGACGTTCAAAGCTTCAAAACGTCAATCAATCAATCACATGGTATTGATATTTCTATATAAGCAATGGCACAGCATGTGATCAAAGTCCCTATATCTATAGTCTTTGGTGTGATACAATGTGCTTTGAAAACTGCATCAGAGCCCCGGTATAACCATACCATAGCTACGGTGCATTTGAGCAGTAAGAGACTGTGACTGATATAGTGAACACCTGATGACTGCAAACGAAACACCCTCCAGAGCCAAAGAACCAGTAAAAACGTTTGCCAAAATGATATGATTACAGTATCAACTTTGCTCTTGCTTCGTTGAGAATAGCCTACCTGGAACTACTTCAGCACACTCGGTAAGTTGAAATAATTATCATTCTTACGTGACAGCAGTGAAGTCTACCAATATGGTGACGAATATGTAATTATCATAAATCGCTGTTCGTCCCATAGTTATGAAATTGTATATGCCCAGATATAATCGCTTAAATGCAGCTGCAGCCACAATTTCACTCCTTCTCAAACCAAATAAAGACCCAACATTACTGTCAAGTTATCTTTCTGATTTCCCTAATCAACGTAGACATTAAAATCATCGCTACACCATCTATAATCCATCCAGATCAAACCAGTTTCATCAAAGGTAGACTTTCATACAACACAGGCAGACTTTTTAACTTAATGTATTACACAAAAAAACAAAAACCATCATAGTTACTCTCTCTTTTGATAGGGTCAACTGTAAATTCCTGTTTTCCACATTAGAGAGGTTTGGTTTTGGGGAGTCATTCATTAATTGGATCAAAATACTGTATACATCACCTTCAGCCACTGTCATCACCAATGGACTAACATCACGTATCTTTACACTGCAACGAGGGACTAGACAAGGATGCCCACTCTCCCCTTCATTATTCACCATTTTCATTGAGCCGTTAGCATCAGCCATCCATCAAAACAGCTACATTAAAGGAATTCAAACACTAAACATGCACCACAAAATTAGTCTTTGCGCTGATGGTATATTACTATATTTACAAGACCCCCATCACCATTACAAGAAACAATTAAACTCATTGATTCATTCTCAAATATTTCTGAATACTCAATCAACTGGAGTAAATCTGCCATACTCTCATTACATTACAACAGCTTGAATGTGGCATCCCAGACACCTATTCCTTTGTGCTGCAATTATATCACATACTTAGGCATTAATGTTTCCCCCAGGCTGTCAGAGCTGTTTGGACTCAACTTTACTCCATTACTTAAAGCAATAAATCATGATCTTCATCGTTGGATGAACTTGCCACTATCCATTATGGGCAGAATTTCAGTAATTAAAATGACTATACTCCCTAAATTAAACTATTTATTTACAATGACTCCAACACTACCCACCCTCACCTGGCTTAAATCACTAGATTCAATCGTCACTAAATTCTACTGGAAAAACCCCAATAATTAAATTGACTACACTACAGAAACCAAAAACACAAGGAGGACTGGAAGCACCACATTTCTACCAGTACTCTTTGGCCAATCAGCTCCAAAATATATACAAATGGATTCATCCTAACCCATCAGAAAGCACATGGCTAGATGTTGAACAGTCATTTTTTAAAAGCTCAGGTAAAAAATTCTGGGAAAACGTTACTGACTCACTATCTAACCTTATGGGATGTCACATCCTGCTGTCTCCCTCCCTCTATATAGGTGACATATCCATAATCAATTTAAACAGTACAAACAGTCAATTACTCCTAGTGGCTCTAACTACTGCCAAGAAAACTATCCTTATGAACTGGAAATCAAGGAACACCATACACATTACAACTAGGAAAATTTTATTAATAGAGTTCATCTCCATGGAAAACTTGTCTACTTCCACTCAAAATAATACATCAGAATTATATCCTTCTTGGTCATCTCTCATTAACTTCCAAAAGTCATGAATCCACTGACCTTCTTTGTCTGAAGCCATCCTCAATGATACACCATCAATATTCACACATGATTGGGGGGAGGGGGGTCAGGAAGAGGTAGCAACACAGACTAATATCAAATATAAATAAAATACTTATAAAAGATAAGATTGGATTTAAATTTCTCTCTCTCTCTCTCTCTCTCTCTCTCTCTCTCATGGAGTGAGGTGTTTGAGCGGATGTGTGTGAGAGCGTTTCTAATTGCTGTATGTTTTTCTACTCTTTCTTTATTTCTGAAATACTGTTAGTGTGTTTCATCTTTTTTTTTTTTCTTTTTTTTTTTTTTATAAGTTTAGGTTAGTTTAGGGCAGTGTTTGTCAACTCCAGTCCTCGGGACCCACTGCTCTGCACATTTTGTATGTATCCCTTATTTAACGCACCTGATTCAGATCATCAGCTCATTAGGAGAGACTCCATGACCTGAACTGAGTGTGTCAGGTAAGAGAGACATACAAAATGTGCAGAGCAGTGGGTCCCGAGGACTGGAGTTGAGAACCACTGGTTTAGGGAGTTTTTTCCCGTGCCGCCTTTAGTGGCGTCCTCGTGGCGTCTCCCACGGGGGGAACAATGGGTTTAGATGTGTACCGGAGCCGACTGCTTCGATTGAGGATGTGTTGGTTGTAGTTGGTGATCAGGTTGGTCACGAAAATATAAATTCAGCTTCGTGAATGAACAAAGCCGTTGTGGTTTTTTTGAAGACTGAACAACTTGTTAATCAAGTAATTGAAAACGGGCTTTGGGTGAAAGGAATGTTTCTGCCGGCTACTCCGTTGTATGCACCGGCTACAAAAGTAACTATTTCAAACGTTCCTCCGTTTATTAAAAGTGAAGTGATTGTTAAAGAATTGTCTCATTTCGAGAAAGTAGTCAGTCCGGTTAAGATGGTACCTTTAGGATGTAAAAATCCAGCGTTAAAACATGTACTGTCATTCAGAAGATAGGTTCACATGTTTTTAAATTCTCAGGATAAAATTCTAGATGTGTCTTTTAGAGTGAATGACGGAGATAGTTCCTTTGTGTTATATGCAAGCACTGAAAGCTTACGGTGCTTTGAGTGTGGTGATATTGGCCACAAAAGATTCTGTCCACATAAAAATAGACCAGAGGAGCCTCGGATAAGAGAAGGACAAGAGGTGGAAAATGAAGCTACAATGGAGAGTCAGGGTGAGCAGAATCGGGAACCAGAGAAAGTTTCAGAAGGCCAAAGTATGGATACTGGTGAAGATAACGAGGTGAGTGCAACTTCAAGTGAATCTGCTGGTTTTTTGCAAGAAGAGCAGCCTTGTTGTAGTAATAAAATTGGCTTAAAAGCAGTGACTGACGTGGTTTCTGATGAGGTTTTGTCAGTAAGTCAGAATGTAAAGGTGGTGACTGTTGAAGATGTGGTTCCTGATGAGGCCTTACCAGTGAGTCAGGATGTAAAGGTGGTGACTGCTGTTGAAGATATGGGTTTTGATGAGGCCTTAGCAATGAGTCAGGATGATGGAGTAAAGGATGATGATTGTTGTTCTGATATATCTGATTGTCCAAAAGTAGGTGATAATTTATACACTGTGGAACAGATTGAGTTTTTGGATGAAACAAAAGGTAGAAAGGTAAATGTTGCTGATTATTTTCCAGATACTGATAAATTTGTTGCTTCAGTTGTGTGGGCACGAAAAACGTATAACTTTTCTGTGTTATCACAGCAGAAACGCTTTCGGTTGAAAAAACATATAGGCTAGCTACGATAAGGCAAAGGAAAAGAGTAGTAAAGGAAATGAGGGGCGAGTTTTTTAAATAATTATAATGGTTGTTTGTCTGCCTCTTTGTTTTTCCTTTCTTCTCTGTTTTTCTTTCTTTTTCTGTCTCATGGAGCCATCGCGAGTAGCATCTTTAAAGGATTAGTCCACTTTTAAATACACTTTTCCTGATAAACAAAATATCTTCTTGAACGTACTTTCCGCTTCCGCATTCTTCATAACGCTTACGCTGAATGTCCTACGCCTTTTGTTTGCTCTCTTCTGACGGGCAGAGCTCTGGACTGGATTACTGCTGTCTGGTCCACTGAGGGAATGGCTTTTGCCTCATTCAACAAGTTCCTTAGACAGTTCTGTGAGGTCTTTGACCATCCCAGAGAGGGTAAGGGAACAGGCGAACGTTTGCTGGAATTGTCCCAGGGGAAACTAACGGCAGCGGAATACGCCATGAATTTCCACACGCTGGCCGCACAGACTACCTGGGTGAGTGACACGCTAAAAGTTCTGTTTCGCAAGGGTCTTTCTCACGAGTTGCAAACCGAACTCGCATGCCGTGATGAGGGCAGGGACCTCAACAGCTTCATTGAACTGGCTATTACCATTGATAATTTGCAGCGGGCGCGCCGCACCAGCGCGCGACGCCCCGTTGCCACTGCACCACCGCGTCATGAAGAGACGCCTGAACCCATGCAGGTTAACTCCTATCATCTCTCGGCCGAGGAAAGAAATCGTCGTCTCACCAACCGTCTATGCTTGTATTGTGGATTACCTGGTCATCAGCGGATTTCTTGCCCTTCACGTCCGTCTTCTGCCGCCCCCAGATCGGTGAGTCCCACCTCGAACTCTGTCACTTCTCTGAACTGTGTAACTGTGCCGATCACATTGTTGATAAATGGAGAGCATGTGATCACCACCGCCCTGCTGGACTCCGGTGCGGCTGGCAATTTCATTTCTGAGGAGTTCGCTAAATCCCATAATATATCTCTCATTCCCTGTTCATCTCCCCTTTCCATAGCCACGATAGACGGGTGTCCTCTGGGGACGGGCTCAATCAATCAACTATCTCAGGAACTATCAATGTCAACGGGTCTACTTCACAACGAACAGATTCACTTCTACGTCCTGCCTGTATCAAATGCCCCAATCATTCTAGGATTACCATGGCTACGGCTCCATGACCCACAGATCTCGTGGAGAGAGGGACAGATCACCAGATGGAGCGCCCAATGCCAAGATTCATGTCTCTCCGCCATTACACCCATTCCGGTTCACGCTGTCTGTGTCAAGCCATCGGAGTCATCCGTTCCCAATCTGCCTCAAGAATACCACGACCTCATAATGGCTTTCAGTAAGGAGAAGGCTAACACTCTTCCACCACACCGTGCACATGATTGTGCCATTGATCTCCTCCCAGGTCATTCACCTCCCCGAGGTTGCATCTTTCCCCTGTCCCAACCTGAGTCTGAAGCCATGGCTCAATAACATAGCGGAGGAGTTAGAAAAAGGGTTCATCAGTCCGTCAACCTCTCCTGCAGCCGCAGGCTTCTTCTTTGTACGGAAGAAGGATGGGGGGCTTCGTCCGTGCATCGACTACAGAGGTCTTAACGAAATCACCGTAAAGTTCCGTTACCCTCTGCCACTGGTACCCTCAGCCCTGGAACAGCTTCGCACAGCTCAATATTACACTAAACTGGACTTACGCTGCGCCTACAATTTAATTCGCATCAGAGAGGGTGATGAGTGGAAGACGGCCTTTTCTACGACCAACGGGCACTACGAATACCGGGTCATGCCGTTCGGCCTTGTCAACAGTCCGTCAGTCTTCCAGTCCTTCGTCAACGACATATTCAGGGACATGCTGAACAGGTCGGTGATCGTCTACATGGACGATATCCTCATATATTCCAACACTCTAGATGAACACATTCACCATGTCCGAGCTGTTCTTCAGAAACTAATCGACCATAAACTGTATGCTAAAGCTGAGAAATGTGAGTTCCACACCACGTCCACTGTCTTCCTTGGATCCTCAAATGGCCCGAACCCAGCACCCTGAAAGAGTTACAACGCTTCCTGGGGTTCGCCAACTTCTATCGTCGCTTCATACGGAACTTCAGCACCGTGGTAAACCCTCTGACATCCATGGTCAAGAAAGGAACTCGTCATCTCAACTGGTCAGACACAGCCCGCCAAGCCTTCCAGGAACTCAAACAGCGCTTCATCACCGCACCCATACTCTGCCACCCTGATCCCTCCATTCCCTTCATCGTCGAAGTGGACGCCTCAAATACTGGAGTGGGAGCAGTCCTCTCTCAGCGACAGGGCCCTCTAGCCAAAGTTCACCCCTGCGCCTTCTACTCCCGCAAACTCAACCCAGCAGAATGCAATTATGATGTAGGAGATCGAGAACTCCTCGCTATGAAAGCAGCCTTCGAGGAGTGGAGGCATTGGCTAGAGGGCGCCAATTATCCCTTCACGGTTCTAACTGACCACAAGAATTTAGAGTACCTGCGTACAGCCAAGCGACTCAATCCACGACAGGCCAGATGGTCCTTATTCTTTACTCGCTTTAATTTCACAGTCACCTACCGTCCAGGCTCCAAGAACGTCAAGGCTGATGCCCTGTCTCGCCAGTACGAGGAGGAACCGACCTCCGGTGAACCCGAAGCCATTCTTCCCTTCCAAGTAGTCGTAGCACCCATCCAGTGGGACATCATGACTCTCATTCAACAACATAACGCTCAGCAAGACATTCCAGCCGCATGCCCTCCGGATAAGGTGTTTGTGCCTCTCAGTCTCCGAGACCAGGTCTTGAACCTCACCCACAGTCTGCCATCTTCCGGCCACCCTGGTATCACAGCCACCATCCATCTGCTACAGAACCGCTTTTGGTGGGAATCTCTGGTCAAGGATGCCACGGTCTTTGTTCAGCAGTGCCACACCTGCAGCATGCATAAGAGCCCGAGACAGCTACCCGCCGGATTACTCCATCCACTTCCCACTCCTCAGCGTCCCTGGTCACATATAGCCGTTGACTTAATCACTGACCTTCCCCAGTCCCAAGGTAATACCGTCATTCTTACTGTCATTGACCGCTTCTCTAAAGCTTGTCGCTTAATCCCTCAGCCCAAACTCCCAACGGCCATGCAGACAGCAGAGCTCCTATGTAACTGGGTCTTTCGTCTCTATGGATTACCGGAGGACATCGTCTCAGATCGTGGTCCCCAGTTCACCTCTCGTCTTTGGAGCGCCTTCTTCCAGGCATTGGGCGTCAACGTAAGCCTGACTTCCGGCTATCATCCTCAGGCCAATGGACAGGTCGAAAGGCTTAATCAAGAACTCACTCGCTTCCTTCGATCATACTGCCACCAGAATCAAGAGGATTGGGGGCGTTACCTTCTATGGGCCGAGTACGCTCAGAACTCTTTAGTTAAACCTGCCACCGGAATCACCCCATTCACGTGTATCTTGGGCTACCAACCACCCATGTTTCCGTGGTCAGGAGAACCCACCGATGTGCCGGCTGTCACTGACTGGCTCAACCAAAGTGAGGAGACCTGGAACCAAGCTCATGTCCACCTCCAACAAGCCATTCGCCGCCAGAGAGAATATGCTGATCGTCGACGACGCCCCGGACCAGAATATCACCCGGTCAATGGGTCTGGCTCTCGACCCGGGACTTTCGCCTCCGGCTTCCCTGCAGAAAGTTGAGTCCAAGGTACGTGGGTCCGTTCAAAATCATCCGTCAAATTACACCTGTATCATTCCGTCTTGCATTACCTAACACTTATCGTATTTCTCCCACATTTCATGTTTCCTTGCTCAAGCCCGCTGCTGACCCCAGTGAGGAGGGGGAGGGGAGGTCCCGTGAGCAGAGTCCCCAGCCCGTCATTGTGGAAGGCGAGGAGGTGTATCAGATGCGAGAACTACTCAACTCCAGACGTCGGGGACGCATCATCCAGTACCTGGTTGACTTGGAGGGGTACGGTCCCGAGGAGCAATCTTGGGTCAACGCTGAGGATATACTTGATCCCAACCTGATCGACGAGTTTCACCTCAACCATCCCGGGAGACCGGCCCCTCGACCACGCGGTAGGCCCCGACGTCGTGTTCCACCTCGCGCCAGGAGTCGCTCGCAGGGAGGGGGCTCTGTCACGGAGACGAACCCCGTGAGTCCCTCTACTGGCCAGCAGAGGGCTCCATCCCCAGAATACTGACACTCACGCATCCACTCAGCCACGTATACTGATCCTCACTACATTTCCCATAACCCCGTGCCTTGGACTCTGATTGCTTGCCAGCTGCAGCTCGTTTAGACCGCTATTTAAGCGGCTCCCAGACACTGGTCTGACGCGAAGTCTTGATCATTGCCCCGGCTGTCATTTCTGAGCGTTTGTACCCTGTTGGATTACCTGTTGCTGTTTCTGTCTGCTTATCATTTATTGACCCGTTGCTGCCTGCCTACCGACCCTCTGCCTGTTCTCTGGACTGTGTATCTTGCCTGTTGCCTCGACCTCTTGCCTGTCCCTGACCACGATTCTGTCTGTTCTACATTGCTGTGTTTGCTGGTTCTGACCCCTGCCTGTACGATCACGATATCTCTTAATAAAGCTTGCAAAATGGATCCCATGTCGAGTGATGAATCATTACATATTGTATAAAAAATAGATGCATTAGAGATAATTTGTTCCTTATAAGAGATGTCATTGACTATTCGATGTTAAACAATATTGATCTTGGGATTTTGTCACTAGATCAAGAAAAGGCTTTTGACAGAGTGGATCATTCTTATCTGTTTGATGTTTTAAGTGCATATGGATTTGGAAATGGTTTTATTTCATGGATCAGATTACTCTATGAAAAAGCTGAATGCATGGTAAAAGTGCCTGGAGGCTTAAGTATACCCATCAAAGTCCAATGGGGAATAAGGCAGGGGTGCCCACTTTTGGGTCAGCTCTATAGCTTAGTTATTGAACCATTATTGTGTAAACTAAAAACTGCATTAAAAGGTTTACATATTGAAGGAACTTTTAATAAATCCATCAAACGTTCTGCTTATGCTGATGACCTCACTGTGATAATTAAAGAGAAAGAAGATATAAAAAGTGTATTGAATTGTATTCAGTGCTATGAGAAGGCCTCTTCAGCCAAAATAAATTGGGGCAAAAGTGAAGCTCTATGGTGTGAAGTCTCAAGTGCAATAGTAAGATTGCCAGAAAATGTTGAGTGGAGCAAAGATGGTCTTAAAATTGTAGGGGTTTTTTTAGGTTCTGATCTGTATAAAAAGAAAAATTGGGATGGATTGATAGAGAAGAGGTTTGTACATTTGTCCAACAGGAAATGGTTACTCCCTCGATTATCATATAGAGGAAGAGATTTGATAGTAAATAATCTTATTGCATCTTCACTCTATTTTGAAATGGCTATTTTGGACCCTCCTCTTAACCTTATTAAAGATATCCAAAGACAATTGGTTAATTTGTTTTTGGTCTGGACAGCACTGGCTGAGAGCTGCTGTCCTGTATTTACCAATTTGTGAAGGAGGACAAGGACTCATTGACATTGAATGTGGAGTTGCTGCTTTCAGATTGCAGGCTGCTCAAAGACTTTTGTATAAAAGGCACATCAGCTGGACAGATGTAGCCTGTGGATTATTGAGGAAAGGAGGACAGATGGGATTTGATCGACATCTTTTTTTAATGGATCTTGATGGAGTGGACTTAACTGGTCTAACACCTTTTTATAAGACAATGCTTAAAGTTTGGAAAGTCTTCTCAACTTCTCGAAAGCATATTGCATATCGAACCCATATTGTATAACCCTGTGTTATCTGTAAAAAGTTTAAATTCTCTTTTTATGAGAAATGCACTTTTAAGAGCAGGTCTCAACAAGGTGTCATGTTTTCTGAACAAGGATGGATGGTTTGCCCCAGAAGATATTTCGAAAAAGACTTGTGTGAAATCCTTACGTTTTTCTGAAAGACTTTTAAATAAAATTGTGGCTGCTGTACCTTCTGAATTTAAATGTGCTCTGGATAAAGAGATATTAGAACAAAATGATAATGATGTGAAAGAGTTTCCAGAGTTGGAAGTAAAAGTTTCTGTGGATTTTTGACAGGAGGAGGAGGGAAAATTGCTTTCTTTTAGTACTCCAGAACTTAATCTTTTTTGTGACGTGAGCAAGAAATCTATGTATCTTGTTTGTGTAAAAGTAATGCGCTTTCAAGACCTGAAACAAGTACGCGAGTTAAAATGGCAAGAAATATTTAGTATAGATCTCTCACCTAAAAGAAGCTGGAGAACTTTATATAAGGTTCCTATTGATAAGAGAACCGGTGATTTACAGTGGAGGATCACACATGGAATATTAACCACAAATAAACATAAAGCTCTTTTAGACTCCAGTGTTATTGATACTTGCCCATTTTGTTCAGATACTGAAACTGTTTTCCATTTATTTGTTGAGTGTAATAGATTATAGCCACTTTTTCAAGTGTTAAAAGAGTGGTGTGATATGTTGGGTCATGTTTTTAGTCAAGAAGGTTTTATTTATGGTCCTAAGTATCGGTATAAAACAAGGAATGTTGATGTATTTTTGAATTATTTGTATGGACAAGCTAAATTGAGTATATGGTTGACAAGAAAAGCTAAGATTATGGGAAAAGGTTCTACTGACATTGTTTTGACATACAAAGGTTTGGTTTCTGCCCGTTTAGTGGTTGAATTTGCCTATTATAATATTTATTGGAAAATTTGTCACTTTTGAGGAAGTTTGGTGTTTAAATGGAATTTTATGTATGACAAGTGATGGTTGTTTGGAAATGAATTTGTAATTTTACAGAGTATGTAATACTCAGAGTTTGGAATATTTTCTTAAACTCTCGAAAATAAGGGTTTGTCAGATTTTTGGAGAAATTAAGAATTTGTAATGTATAATCCTGTACTGTCTGTAAAAAATGTAAAATTTTGTTTCAATGGGAAATACATTTGTAAGAGCAGGTCTCTTCAAGGTTTTTTGAATAAGGTGGGGTTTTTTTTCATTTTATTTTGTATAATTGTGTAATTTTGTAATCTTGTGTTAAATTGTCATTAAAGGGTTTTTAAAAGTCAAAAGTCTCTCTCTCTCTTTCTCTCTTGCTACCCCAGCTGTCCTATAGGGGGAGAGTTCTAATCTGCAATAATCTGGTAGCCTCATCTCTCTGGCACAGAATGATGATCTTAGAGCCTCCTGAAGATTTGGTGAGGAAAATTCAACAGCAGCTGGTAGACTTTTTCTGGTCGGGACAGCACTGGCTAAAGGCACCTGTCTATTCAGGAAGGAGGACAAGGACTTGTTGACATTAATTCCAGATTTAAAGCCTTCAGACTTCAGACTGCTCAGAGACTTCTATACGGGGAGGATGTATCCTGGGCTGAAGTAGCCTGTGCCCTTCTGAGGAGACCTGGTAATATGGGATTAGACCGTCACCTGTTTCTCATGGACACTAACAAGTTGAATCTGACTGGAATAACGCCTTTCTACAGGACATTGTTAAGAGCATGGTCGCTTTTCAAGATTTCCAGAGATTTTAATAGCGCACAGAGACTTTGGCTAAGGGAAGAACCACTGCTTTTTAATTCTACCATGGACCTAGATATCCTTAGGTCAGAATCCCTCATCAAAGCCTTGTGGTCTGCTAAGATCACTAAAGTTGGACATTTAATTACTGAGAGAGGATGGATATCTGCGGAAACCTTAGCCCTAAAACTGGGCATGAGGTCAGTTCGAGTGGCAGAGAAGCTGTTAACTCAAATACGTGAGTCTTTACCATCGGATTTTAGACTCTCTTTGGAAACATCTGATGTGGACAGTCCTCCCTTCCCAGAGATGACTCTCTTGTTTGATACTGGAGAATGGCAGGAAACGGAGGGCAAATTGCTCTCTTTTAGAACCCCTGAACTGAGCTGTTTTGGTGACATAGGAAAGAAGGCTCTTTATGTGTTGTGTGTTAAGGTGACACATTTTCACACTCTTGAAAACGTGAAGGAGTCTAAGTGGCAAGAGTTTTTTGGAATGGGTGCCTCCCCTAAAGGCTGCTGGAGGACCCTGTACAAATCCCCTATTGAGAAAAGATCTGGAGACCTTCAATGGAGGATAGTGCATGGTATAATAGCTACAAACAGTAGCTAGAGTGTTCTTTTTGTGGGCTGCAAGAAACAATTTTTCACTTGTTTCTTAATTGTTCGAGACTCCAACCGCTGTTTTATCTATTAGAAGAGTACTGTCAGTCTTTGGGGGAAGTTTTTACGCCTATGTGTTTTATCTATTGTCCCAAGTACAAAAGGAGTAGTATGCTAGTTCACGTTTTAATAAAGTTTTTGTTCGGCCAGGCAAAAATGGCAATTTGGGTGTCGCACAAAAGGAAATTACTTAGCACAGGATCAACTGATGTTATCTCGGTTTTTAGGGAATTACTGAAATCTCGTATCAATATCGAGTATGCCTATTACAAGCTTGTTGATGACTTGGAAACTTAAAGTCTTAAATGGTGCATAAATCAGTGTGTCTGTGAAATTGACCCTGATGGTTGTTTACAAATTAATGTTTAAAGTGATGGATGTTTTTTTTTAAACCTTTTCTTAAGAGGTGTGCATATTTTTTTTTATCTTTTTGTTTTCTTTTCCTTTTTTGTTTTCTTTTTTCTAATTTTACCCTCCTCTTTTTTAACTGTTGTGTTCTGATTAGATTTTGCTGTTTTGTCTGATACTGTTTATAAATAAAGAGATTATAAAGTCAAGTCTCTCTCTCTCTCTCTCTCTCTCTCTCTCTCTTTCTCTTTCAATTCAATTCAATTCAATTCAATTCAATTCAATTCAATTCAATTCAATTCAGTTCAAATTTGCTTTATTGGCATGACTTATACAGTATTGCCAAAGCAGTGGCCATTACATAAGCAATGAACGCAATGAACTCTTTCTCTTTTTCTTTTTCCCTGCATCTGGACCCTGGTTGGCCGTGGCATACCAGTCCCTGCCATGTGCAGTTCGGATTGGCTGTGGGTGGGTGTGATGTGGGGCCGGGGGCCTTGGGCTTTCGCCCTCCAGCTTGTACCTTCACCTGGGATTTCTTGTCTCCGGCTGGTTCAGCACAACATGTCTAGCTGTTTTAATGCTTCACATATTAGATAAGGTGCATACACAATCATTTGGAGCTTAAACAAGTTAAAGCAAAAAAAAAAAAAAAACACCACATACACAGGGTAAGTGTGGCATGGGCGTGGCGGCCTGGGCTTTGCAGTAGGCTGGTTCCACACTGCACGCCATGCTTTTTTAATGCATTATACACTAGTTGACATACACATACGCCTATGATGAGTATAACAATTAATGCAGCCATATTAAAAAAAAAAAAAAAAAAAAAAAAAGATTTTGGGACCCTGGGCCTCGCAGCACCTCACCTTGATGGCCCGTTGCAACATGACGCTGGTGGGGGTCTAACCTATGCTGTGGCCATGGAGGGATGAGAGGGAGCTGTATCAATATTACCATTTTTAATATTACTATAATTATTATTATCATTACTATTACAAATACAAAGTTCTGGCATGAAACTCTAATGGGCAGGTTAATAGGTCCTTTAACACAACCTGCTAATTATCGCATCATTATCTATAGGTCATAGATGATTGGTTCCTGCTGTATTAGTAGCCAATGAGCTTGCGTGCTTAATCTTTAAATACATGAGTTGGCATTGCTTAGCAGCACAGCGTGCTTCAGAAATCATCTAAGATAAGTACATGGGTTCTTATACTATATCACTGTGCGTTTTGCGTACTCTGCTTTATCAATTCTATGTCATGTTAACAGTCTGTTTAATGCTTAGAGAGAATTACTAAGCATATAGCAACTAGCGCATACACGTTGTATAAGGATACAGAGACAAGCTTGCTGAACTTTAAATGGAAAAGGTTTCGTTTTGTATTTATATTCTAACGAAGCTACAGCAAATATTTTGTACAGCAGCAGCAGTATGGATAACAAATTGAGATAGCAATGGAGCTAATATCAACACAGAACGCAGCAGACGTTCGGCCATTCGGCTTGGTAGCCAAAGCACACATAGACTAATAGGCCACTAGAGCCAAGCCATACTGCCCAGAATTACTTAGTTGTGGCAAAAATGGGTCAGGCACACATAGATAGCATACACACGGTCCTATGGCTCTTCGGAGCAGCAGCAGTACATATGTTTGGTGGTAGATCTGCTGGGGGGTGAGGGTGAATCATCATATTGCCTTCTGCATTGATGGGGGATCTCTGACATACAATACACCGGGCTTGTATTTGTCCAATATCATGTCACCTGCTCTGTTGGGGGGTTATTCATGTACGCTATATTGTACAGCAGCAGCATGTCTTACTTGCTCAAAGCAGCGTGTCGTGTATGTATTGGCAGTAGCAAGTCCCGTACTTGATCTGCAGCAGCAGCAATAAAGCAGCAGCAGTGTAGAAGATATATTCTGCCAAGACCAAACATATCTACATTGTCATATCCACTACCATGCAAATACTCAGAGAGTTGTCATGACAGAACTACTATTATTATTATTAATAGCTGTATCAATATTACCATTATTAATATTATTATCATTGCTATTACTACTACTATTATTTTTATTTGTCTTGCTCCTGATCCTTTGATCTCCCCCTCATTCCGGATGAAATGGGTTTATTTGTTAATATGGTTATCATTACTACGATTACTAATACTATTATTACTATTTGTCATTTCTGATTGAGTTTATTATTATTATTATTATTATTATTATTATTATTACACACACAAATCTTATTGGTGTCACTGTGTGTGACTGCAGGACTGGCAGGTAAACATCCAACATACAGTGACAGAGTGACAGGACAAAGAGTGAACAAACCAAGGAGTACTTATACAAGAACTAATGAGCTAATAAGCAAGACACACCTGAAACAAGGACACTAATCAAATGAGTAACCAAGGCACTAATCAAATGAGTAACCAAGGCAACAAACATGCGCATGATTTACTATTTCGTTCCCTCGATTTATAAATCATGTGCATGATGTCAAAAAAACTCCAACAAATTTATTGTCCAGATGCCACAAAAAGTGCAAAAGTGCAAGTGCAGAGTGCAAAAAGTTTTCGGGATCAACCCTTCATCAGTGCCATGATTCCAAGCATACACCTGTATCCAATAATCATTATAAAAATACAGACCTCCAAATATTCACACCAAGATAAATGGATATAATCATAATCAATGTTATACTACACTTCAAAAAAAAAGAAAAAAAAAAAGAAAAAATCCAAAAAAAATTATATTATATATCTTATTAAATGTACATTGTAACAATACTCCCAGAAAATACTACATATGAACATCACAATTGCAAATTGAACTCCATGATCTTTAAATCAACAACTCGACACAAGTATAAATGGAAAAATATTTATTGTAATGATGGGTCAGTAGAGAGTGGATCCATTTGCAGCTTTTATTTATACGCAGCAGTATACAAACAAGGGCAAGACAGTACCGTAAACAGAGACAGGCAATGGTCGGGGCTGGCAGCAGAGAATCAGAGTCTGGTCACAGGCAGAGATCAAGACAGGCGGCAAACATTCACAGAGACAATAGACAGGCAGGAATCAGGGCAGGCGGCGGAGGTTCGGCAGAGATAAACAGTCCAGGTAATAACGAGATATCAGTCCACAAAGAAACGCTCAGAAATGATCACCACAGCAAATCAAGACTTCGCGAAGGTGTGTGTGTGTGCATCTTAAATAGTGTGAGTGTGATATGGTGCAGGTGTAATCAGTCCCAGGAATGCGGGCCTATGGGAAATGGAGTCCGGATAGGTGTATGTCAATATTCAGGTGACGGCTCCCTCCGGCGGCCCGGAGGATGCACCGGAGGAGCTGCATTCGTGACACTTATCCCTATAATTCAGTGGTTCCCAACCACATTCCTGGAGTACCCCCAACACTGCACATTTTCCATGTCTCCTTGTCTGACACACCCATTTCTGGTCTTGGAGTCTCTGCTAATGAATTGATGACTTGATTCAGGTGTGCTTGATCAAGGAGACATGCAAAATGTGCAGTGTTGGGGGTACTCCAGGAATGTGGTTGGGAACCACTGCTATAATTGACAATTGAATTGCATAAACACGACATGATCTTGAAGTAAAAGGTTCAACATGTATAAATATACCAAAAAGAAAAACAGAAATTTATAAAAAAACAATTGAGAATCAATTCTTCGTACATACCTAAAGGATGTAAGCATTTAAAAACAAAAATCCATTTGCACTTTCTCTGTAAAAGTTTCCTCTCTATATTACCACCTTTGTGCGACGATGTTATGTGCTTAATTACCACAAAGTCTAGATCCAAAACTGAATGGGACATATCATTAAAGTGACGGGCAACTAGGGATTTTTGCTCATTTCTTCTGATTGCACTCATATGTTCAATGATGCATGTCCTAACTTTTCTGTTCATCTTGCCTATATATTGTTTCTCGCATGGACAGGTCAACAGATATATTACATTAGTAGAAGCATGTCACAAATTGTTTGATCTTATATATACGATTTGTTATACTACTCCGAAAAGAAAAACATCGTCTATGAATGTTCCTACATGCCGCACACCTAAAGCAAGGAAAAAAAACAATGTCCTTATCTATGCGTACCTGAGGATTAGTCTTTATGAAAGTATCAGATTTGACCAAATAATCTCTAATATTCCTAGCTCGATAATGTGAAAAAAGTGGCGGGTCCGCAAAAAGACGTTCCCCCGCTCATGAGCTCATGAGCTCATGAGTATGTACCAATGTTTTTTGATAATATTCTTAACCGCTTCACTGTGCTCAGAGAAAGTGGTAGTACAGACTACGGAATGAGGCTTCTTTTGTTTAATTGATGTATTAGACTCTTCTCGTACTCTCTTCAAAGCAGCATCTAACCAATTTTTCGGGTAACCTCTAAGGATAAAACGCTTGTACATTACTATCACTTGTTGTTCAAAATCTGATTCCACATTGCAGATACGTTTTAATCGAAGAAATTGAGTATAAGGAAGTCCTTTTTTTTTTTTTAAAAAGATGGATGAGCACTCGCGGCATGAAGAATACTATTTTATCCATTGGTTTAGAACAGTGGTTCTCAACTCCAGTCCTCGGGACCCACTGCTCTGCACATTTTGTATGTCTCTCTTATATGACACACTAAATTCAGTTCATGCAGACTCTCCTAATGAGCTGATGATCTAAATCAGGTGTGTTAAATAAGGGATACATACAAAATGTGCAGAGTAGTGGGTCCCGAGGACTGGAGTTGAGAAACACTGGTTTAGAATATAGAGTAGTAAACAAAGTTCCTGATTTTAATTGGATCCTGGTATCAAGAAAAGCAACAGAATGGGCGTCTATTTTAAACCTGATGGAATTCACCATATTATTTAAAAACTCAATAAATTCATCAAAAGTGCTTCTAGAACCCCTAAAAATACAAAAAAAAAAAAAAAAAACATCATCTACATATCTTTTCCAAATGACAAAGTTATCTCTAAAAGGGTTATTGTTCCAAATGTATCTCTCTTCTAGATATCCCATAAAAAGGCATGCATAATCTGGAGAGAATTTTGAGCCCATAGCCGCACCCTGTTTTTGTCCTCGAATAAGAAATAATTCATTTCTAGAAGCAAAGAGATCATATTAATGATGAATTCAGAAGGAAGGACTTTCTCAGCCCTTTGATCTAAGAAATATTTATATCCTTTCTCATGCGGGATATTGGTGTATAATGAAACCACATCCATAGTTGATAAAAAGATATTGAAAACATCTCCATCTATATTCATCCCTGATAATTCACCTTTTAAATATGATGGAAGATGTTCAACCAAATGGTCTGCCTTGCTGCTCAGAGTGGTTTGCGTCTGTAACTCGGTATAGCTCTGTTTTGAATCTCTTACTTTCATTCATTGTTGCTTATATTATCATTACCTTATATCTAATATTGCCTACCACATTAATCTGATGTCGCTAGCTTTTAATCTTTTCATTTAAATCGCTATTACAACTTGTTTGCGACTCGCTAGCTTGTTAACTTGTCATCAGTCTCTCACGCGCTCCTTTTTCTTTTTAACACATTCATCAAACAGCTGTGGTAAGTCGGATCAGTCTACAAACACGGTGAGTCATGTCATCCTCTCCCAGTATTATATCATGTTCAGTTTGTCACATGTTCAGTATAGCTTTCTGACAGAGAAAATCTCAGAATTAGAGACACGCATCCTAACTTTAATCGAGGATAGTAAGAATGAAAGGGATTCAGATACTGTTTTGGATGCAACTACCTTAGTGAACTCTGTACATTGTTCAGTTCCGGCTGTAGAGCCCACACAGCAGGGTACTTGGGTAACGGTGAGGTGGCGTAGCTGCAGAAAACACCACTCTTCCAATCCAATAAGAACATTAAACAGGTTCTCCCCACTCAGTGACGCACACAATGAGAATCCTGTTGAAAGTGCCCTAGTTATTGGTGATTCTATTACACGGAACATGAAAATAGAGACACCAGCCACCATAGTCACATGTTTGCCGGGAGCCAGAGCACCTGACATCAAAGCAAATTTAAAAGTGCTGGCTAATGCTAAACTTAAATACTCTAAAATTATTATTCACATTGGCATTAATGATGTTCAACTTCGCCAGTCAGAGATCACTAAAATTAACAATAAAGAGGTGTGTGAACTCGCAAGTACAATGTCAGGAAAAGTAATCTGCTCTGGCCCACTTCCTGTTCGTCGGAGTGATGAGATAGTTAGCAGATTATCATCGCTCAATGGCTGGCTGTCTAAGTGGTGTCCGCAGAATAATATAGGTTTCATAGACAATTGGAAAAGTTTTTGGGGCAGACCTGACCTGTTGAAAAGAGATAGTATTCATCCTTCCCTGGATGGTGCTGCTCTTTTCTCTAGTAATATGGCACATAGTCTTAGAGCTGAAACATGACAAACTGGGGCCCAGGCCAGGAAGCAGCAGACAAACCGGCTAAACCGACCATCTGCTAGCTGCCTCACGTTACAGAAGTCAGATAATTCCCAACACATAGAAACACTTACACCTAGATATTATCACATAGAGACTGTGTCTGTACCCCGAATAGTTTGTTTGCAATCATGTGGTTCTGGTGACGCGCAAAATACCGGTGGAGGGCAAGCAGTGAAAATTAGAATGGAAGAGATGGAGAAAAGTAAAGGACTGTGCTGGTTTAGAAAGGTATAAACAGAAAATCACAACATATGTTTGACGTGATCTTTATGTTATGAAGATGAGCGACTTTTCCACTGAATTGAAAGACTTTCCTGCCATCGAGGAGGTGGTGGGGGGGGGGGGGATTCCCCCCTTCTGGTCTATGTATCCCTGCTTCTGCTGAATTATTTTTATCCCCGGTGGGGATAAAAAAAATATCCCCCCCGGGTGATGCTACTCCACAAACCACCAACAGAGCATATAAAATACCAAAAATAAAAATCTTTTTTTTTAAAACATCGCCATGTAAAATGCTACATTTATATAGAACTGTCTCTTTATGACCACAACAAATGGGACACTTTTCAGACGTGCATTCCGACTTCACCTCAGCGCCAGGCACAAGTCAAACAAGCGCGGAAATGGTAGGCTACAGGTGACGACGAGGCAGCTTCAGTTGAACAACATGTGAACTGCTGTCAGATGAGATGTTGTCAGGCTATGTCAGTAAAACTCCGAAAAATTTACATGACTGTCCAATTAGCCATTACTGTGTGTTCACACCGCCGGCAGCGAGAGCGTCAAAGTGACAGGAAGTCATTCATTTACAATGAGAACCAGCGGCAAGCTCCGGCGAGAGTGGCACGGAGCGTCTTGGACAGTGATGCTGCATTCACACGGGGCGTTAGCGTCAGCGCATGACGGAGGGCGTGTCTGAATTTCTCCAAATGTGCAGACTTTTGGACTAAAAGTTTGTATGTGTATGCACTGTGATCAAAAATAAATAGGACCAAACGCGATTGAATGTAAAGGTTTGTGTCTCGTTATTCTATTAATAACTACCGCTTGATTTTGCATTTCTATCAGAAATTAAGAATTATTGCTTCCTCTCTTAGTGCTGCATTTGACACTATCGATCACAGCATTCTTTTAAATAGACTCAAATTATGTTGACATTAGTGGAATTGCATTGTCTTGGTTCAAATCATACTTATCTGACCGTTATCAGTTTGTAGGAGTAAACGAAGACATCATATCGATCACAAGTTCAATATGGAGTACCGCAAGGCTCTAAGACCGTTGCTTTTCACTCTGTACATGCTACCCTTGGGAGATATCATTAGGAAGCATGGTGTTAGTTTTCACTGTTACGCTGATGATACTCAGCTCTATATCTCTTTGCACCCTGACGAAACTTACCAATTCACAAAATTAATGGAATGCATAGCTGATATAAAAAATTGGATGACCAGTAATTTCCTACTACTAAATTCAGAAAAAAACAGAGATTCTAATTTTTGGACCAAAAACTTCTTCACGTAATAACCTAGAATACTGCCTAACACTTGATGGCTGCTCTGTTAAGTCTTCGTCATCAGTTAGGAACCTGGGTGTGCACTTTGATACCAATCTTTCATTTGAAGGCCATGTTTCTAGCATCTGTAAAACCGCATTCTTCCATCATAAAAATATATCCAAACTACGACATATGTTCTCAATGAAAAAAGCGGAACAGTTAGTTCATGCGTTCATGACCTCAAGGCTAGATTACTGTAACGCTCTACTGGGTGGTTGTTCTGCTTGCCTGATAAATAAACTACAGCTTGTACAAAATGCAGCAGCTAGAGATCTTACTAGAACTAGGAAGTATGACCATATTAGCCCAGTTCTGTCAACACTGCATTGGCTTCCTGTTAAACATCGTATAGATTTTAAAATCTTGCTGATTACTTACAAAGCACCAAATAGTTTAGCCCCTCAGTACCTGAGTGAGCTCTTAATGCATTATAGTCCTTCACGTCTATTGCGATCTCAGAATTCAGGCCAGCTGATAATACCTAGAATATCAAAATTAACCGCAGGTGGCAGATCGTTCTCCTATTTGGCACCTAAACTCTGGAACAATCTTCCTAGCATTGTTCGGGAAGCAGACACACTCTGTCAGTTTAAATCTAGACTAAAAGGCATCTCTTTAACCTGGCATACACATAACACATTATCAATTTAAAGGATTATTAGGCTGCATAAATTAGGTCAGCCGGAACCGGGAACACTTCCTATAACACCAGATGTACTCGTTACATCAGAAGAAGAATGGCATCTACGCTAATATTAGTCTTTCTGTTTATCCCGAGGTTTACCATAGTCAACCGGATCCAGGCTGTATCCAGGTGAGATCGAGGACCTGCGCCTTGACACGACGACAACACAGCCTTGAAGTATCAGCAGAGATTGAGTCAACTAGATCATCCACTGTGAAGGCCTCATCGGCACAACAGCCACGACACAGCTCCTCAACAAACCGTCCATACCGGCATGATGAATACGATCCTCAACTGGATGAAACTGGAATAAATACTTTGAATGTTGTGATCCCATCTGACTTATGATAGCTACCTGAATCATAACAAAGCACTGTTCACCAGAGGAGAACTGGACCCCCGAATAAGCCTGTTTTTTTCTCCATTTTAACACCTATTTGCCACCTGTTTTGCCACCTGATGTCACCTGTTGGAGTTTGGGTTCCTTGCCACTGTCACCTTTGGCTTGCTTAGTTGGGGACACTTGACATTTGATATTCAACAGTGCTTTGCACCTGCCTGCACTGACACCTTTTCTTTAAGAGCTGCTGTGCAGCCAAAATGATATACCAGTTATCAATGTAAAGCTGCTTTGACACAATCTGCAATGTAAAAAGTGCTATATAAATAAAGGTGACTTGACTTGACTTGACTTAAAATAGGATCAACATATTGTGACATCGGCTCCAGTAAACTTTCGTTAGATGCTACAATAGGGCACCCCGTAGGGTTATGCACCTATGGAAGAGCATACATAACTGGGGTTACAGGAAATTCATTAGTCAGGAATTTCAATTCTGATTGATTTATAAAACCCCTTTGAAGCTATTAATGTAAAAAACTGTCAACTTCCATTTTAAAAGGAATGGTAGGATCACAGTCCAATTGCATATAGTACATAGCATCAGATTATTGAGATTTCACTTCGGAAATATAATCTAGACAATTCTGTAAGAGTCTGATGCTCCTTAGCTCCATAATCACATATAGGATTTTTCAAAATGTTTTCAGTCTCCTTATCAACAACATTACAAAATGTATCAATTGCTGAGTTATTAACCACAGGACAAAAAACACTGCGTGGTCGTAAAGATTGTTTCGTATCAACAGAGGTATATTGTCTTTGAGAACTGTCCTTGTGGTAAAAATATCTCATATCTTGATCGACATGTAAAATTTAAACATCTCAATTTTGAGTTGAAAGGGATCGGTGGGTGTAGGAGGAACATAAGACATACCTTTATTCAGCAGCTGCTTCTCACTAGAGGATAGAGGTGTTACAATCACAGAAGAGGACAGCGACACAGGAATACTGGTAGTATAGTTTATTTAAACAACCAGGATGGCAGACAGAGTGCAGGTGAGTGAATGCAAGAAGATACGTTGGCAGATATGGGTGATGAACTGATACTTGTCTTGTTTTGCAGGAATGGCAGATCGAAGGCAGACTTGAGACTGAGCAGACACAGTTGAACTCACGGAGGACGAGGAGAACGCAAGGAGACAAGGAAGCACGCTGGAGACAGGTGAGTATCTTCAAAGGAGTTCTTGAGGTAAGCGTATAAATAAGTGCTATATGCAAACGAGACCGGACAGTGACTGAGTGAGAGCGTGAGTCTTTTATGGTGCTGATGATGAGGGTGTTGATTGATGTCAGGTGCGCGTGGTTAGTACTTTGGTGATGACGTGCGCTGTGTCTGTGTGAGGGTAGAGCCTGGCGTGTCTGTGACATTACCCCCCCCTCGGACCCCGACATCGTGGTGGTCGACCTCTGCCACGGGGTGCTGGTCTCTCTGGAAGAGTGACATGGAAGGTGTCAAGCAGGTTTGGGTCAAGTATATCATTCCTGGGGACCCATGAGCGTTCCTCGGGACCGTAGCCCTCCCAATCCACGAGGTACTCCAGGTGACCGCCACGGTGCCGGGAGTCCAAGATGTTACGTACCAGGTAAGCAGCTCCGTCATCCACGATGAGAGGAAAGGGGGGTTCCTCGGTTTCGCCAGGCTCTGTGGGAAGAGAGACAGAAGGATGGTGAGGCTTTAACAGTGACACGTGGAAAGTAGGGTGAATTTTGTACTCGGTTGGCAGTTGTAGCTGGTAGGTGATGGGGTTGATCTGCCGGACGATAGTAAAGGGGCCAATGAACCTGGGACTCAGCTTCCTACAGGTCAGGCGCATCCTGATGTCCCTTGTTGACAGCCAGACAATCTGTCCCAGCTGGTAGTTAGGGGTGGCGGAGCGTCGAAGGTCGGCCATCATTCTGCGCCTGCTAGGGCCCGTTGAAGCTGATGGTGTGCGGAGTCCCAGACCCTCTCGCTCTCTCGGAACCAGTAGTCGACCGCTGGTACATCCGAGGGTTCCCCAGTCCAGGGGAACAGTGGGGGCTGGTAGCCGAGTACGCACTGGAACGGGGTGAGTCCGGTGGTAGGCTGACGTAACAAGTTCTGGGCGTACTCGGCCCAACCTAGGAACTGGTTCCAAGAGTCCTGGTGGCCATGACAGAAGGTACGCAGGAAGCGTCCAATCTCCTGAATCTTCCGCTCCGTCTGCCCATTTGTCTGGGGATGGTAACCTGAGGAAAGGCTTAAGGTCACACCTATGAGTTTGAAGAACGCCTTCCAGACCCTGGAGATAAACTGTGGTCTTTGATCTGATACAATATCCTCAGGAATTCCATAGTATCTGAAAATACAGTTAAACATTAATTCAGCAGTCTCCATAGCAGTAGACAATCCTCTTAGAGGGATCAGACGACATTACTTAGAAAATATGACCACAACCACAAGTATACAGGTGCAGTTGTCTGATACTGGGAAGTCAGTGATGAAATCAACCCCTAGGTGTGACCATGGGCGATTAGGAATGGGCAGAGGCTGGAGTTTACCGGAGGGAAGATGGCTGGACTCTTTGAGATGATGCATTCCTTGCATCCCTGCATGTACCTCCTGACGTCAGCTGCCATGTTCAGCCACCAGAAGCGTTGGTTTCATTGACCCCAGGGTGGCTATTGCCCAGTGACGAGTGAGATGCGTGAATCAGGGGAGTGTGCCGTGTCTGGGTGACGTAGAGCAAACCTGGGGGACAACCCGGCAGAGGGATGGTGGAGGCATTGGACTCGGGAAGGGTTTCTTCAGACCAGACAATGGGATTTACAAAGATCTTCTCTGGCAGAATGGACTTCAGGGGTGTCATCAGGACCATGGATACGAGAGAGAGCGTCAGCCTTTACATTTTTGGATCCTGGATGATACATGATGGAGAAATTGAAACGGGTAAAGAACAGAGCCCATCTTGCCTGACGTGGGTTTAGTCGTTTTGCATCATGAAGATATTCCAGGTTTTTATGATCGGTTAAGACCACAAACAGATGTTTGTCTCCTTCGAACCAATGCCTCCACTCCTCGAGGGCGAGCTTGATGGCCAAAAGCTCCCTATTCCCGATGTCGTAGTTTACTTCCGCCGGGTTGAGTTAGCGGGAGAAGAAGGTGCATGGGTGTAGTCTACTTGGGCTCCCCTGCTGCTGTGAGAGGACCGCTCCCACTCCGGTTGTCGAGGCGTCGACTTCCACGACGAAGGGCTTGTCTGGATCTGGGTGTACCAGGAGGGGAGCGGTGGTGAAGGCTTCCTTGAGTGTCTTGAAGGCTTGGGTGGCGGCTGGAGTCCAGGACAGAGACTTGGTCTTACTGCGTAGGAGATTTGTGAGTGGAGTGGAGATGATACTGTAACCTTGGATGAAGCATCGATAAAAGTTGGCAAATCCGAGGAATCTCTGAAGTTCTTTTACTGTTGTGGGAATGGGCCAGTCCTTGATTGCAGAGACCTTTCTCTCATCCATCCGGATGCCACTGCGATCAATGTAATAGCCAAGGAACTGCACTGAGGGCTGGTGGAAGATACACTTTTCTGCTTTCAGGAACAGGTTGAACTCCCTCAGGCATTGCAGGACCTCCGCAACGTGGTGGCGATGGTCGGCCAGGCTCCGGGAGTAAATCAGGATGTCATCGATGTATACTAAGACTGACTTGTGCAGGAACTCCAGGAGCACCTCATGGATGAAATCCTGGAATACGGAGGAAGCATTGACAAGTCCATACGGCATGACAAAGTATTCGTAGTGGCCAGTAGGGGTCACAAACGCAGCCTTCCATTCGTCCCCCTCATGTATCTGGATGAGGTTGTACGCGCTGCGGAGGTCCAACTTGGTGAACACAGTGGCACCTCGGAGATGTTCCAGTGCAGAGGGGACAAGAGGAAGTGAATATCGGAACTTTACTGTGATCTTATTGAGAGCTCTGTAATCTATGCAGGGCCGCAAGCCTCTGTCCTTCTTCGCCACAAAGAAGAAGCTTGAAGCAGCAGAGGAAGTAGACGGGTGTATGTAGCCTTGGGACAGAGCCTCTTTGATGTAATCTTCCATGGCCTTCTCCTCCATGATGGAAAGTGAATAGATTTTTCCTTTAGGCACTGGCTCACCGGGAAGCAGATCAGTGGCGCAGTCCCATGGCCAGTGTGCAGGCAGCGTGGAGGCTTTCTTGGGGCAGAAGACGTCGCTGAAGTGGGAGTAACATTTAGGAAAATCCATGGAGCAGTTCACTAGGGGACTTTCAATGGAAGTAGCACAGACTGGTAATTCATCGGAACGTGGAGAACTTGGAACAGTAAATTCAGGAAAAAAGTCCAGGAAACACTTGTCACCCCACTTCAGGATCTCCCCAGTCTTAATGACTGGGGAGACCAGGTTGTGCTGCTCCAGCCATGGGTGCCCTAAGATCACGTCAGCGGTGGATTCCTCCAGAACCAGCAAATTGAGTTGCTCTATGTGGAGGATGACAACTTGAAGTTGAATGGGGCAGATGCTGTAGCGCACTTGTTGTAGTGGTTTTCCAGTTACCGAGTGAATCTGATAAGTCAACGGCATGGCTGTTGTTTTGAGTTGGAGTTGGCGGCAGAGGGCTCCGGAGATGAAGTTCCCGGCTGACCCAGAATCGAGGAGGGCATTAACTGGAAGACAGAAACCAGCAGCAGTAAGGTTTACAACAGTGGTAAGTGGTTTCATCTTATTCATCGAAGAAATGATAACACTCACCATGGGATGAGCTGGGAGAGTGAGGCATTCAGAGATGTAATGCCCAGATTGACCACAATATAGACAGAGATTCTGGGCCAGCCGCCTCTGCCGCTCAGCTGAAGACAGACAAGCATTTTCCACTTGCATGGGTTCGTTGGCTGGTTCTGGGGAGCTGACAGATTCTGGTCGGCGGAGTGATGATGGGAAAAATGGCTGGCCCTGGTGCTCTTCGAGACACGACTGCATATAAGTGGCGAACCTGATGGAAAGTTTTATGAAGCACTCGAGCCTGATGGAGTCCTCGTATGCAGCGAGATGCAACCACAAGCGTGGATCCAAACCTTGGCGATACGTCGTGATGAGGGCTTGCTCGTTCCAACCGCTAGAGGCAGCAAGGGTTCTGAACTGGAGAGCATAGTCGGTTACAGACATGGAAACTTGAGGAGAGGTGGGCGGTGAATGCGGAAGTGGATGCTGCTGCAGATGACGGGGAAGTGCTGGTGAGTGCTCGGCGTAGAACATCTACAAGTTCCTGGAAGGGATCCAGGGTGCTCATCCTGGCTGTTCAGCGGTGTTCTGAACTGGAGAGCATAGTCAGTTACAGACATGGAACCTTGTTTTAATTTATATAATTTCTCACCGATTGATGAATCCCAAGAAGGTTTTCCAAAAACTTCTCTGAAGTGAGTGGTGAAACTGGAGAGAGACTCTGTGATTGGATTTTTTTGCAACCAGAGCGGTTCCGCCCAGCAAAGCGCCTTGCTATCTAGCTGAGAAATTATAAACGCTACCTTAGCGTGATCATCGGGGTACAAGTGCAGTTGCATCTCTAGGACTAGTGAACACTGCAGGAGAAATCCGTTGCAGTCCTCCGCCGAACCAGAGAAGGGCGCCGGTTTGGCCATGGGACTGGCAACCACAGATGGTGAAGGAGAGGTGGGCGGTGAATGCGGAAGTGGATGCTGGTGCAAATGCCGGGGAAGTGCTGGTGAGTGCTCGGCGTAGAACATCTACGAGTTCCTGGAAGGGATCCGGGGTGCTCATCCTGGCTGTTCAGTGGTGTTGGTCCGGTCTTCTGTTACAATCACAGAAGAGGACAGTGACACAGGAATACTGGTAATATAGTTTATTAAAACAACCAGGATGGCAGACAGAGTGCAGGTGAGTGAATGCAAGAAGATGGCAGATACGTTGGCAGATATGGGTGATGAACTTATACTTGTATTGTTTTGCAGGAATGGCAGATCGAAGGCAGACTTGAGATTGAGCAGACACAGTTGAATTCACGGAGAATGAGGAGAACACAAGGAGACGAGGGAGCACGCTGGAGACAGGTGAGTATTTTCGAAGGAGGCCTTGTGGCAAGCATATAGATAAGTGCTATGTGCAAACGAGACCGGACAGTGACTGAGTGAGAGAGTGTGTCTATTATGGTGCTGCTGATGAGGGTGTTGATTGATGTCAGGTGCGCGTGGTTAGTACTCCGGTGATGACGTGCACTGTGTCTGTGTGAGGGTAGAGCCTGGTGTGTCTGTGACAAGAGAGGTGGTGGATAAGTTAAAAACTAGACTTTGGTTTTGTACACCCTTTTCCTTATCCTGGGTCGAGTGTCTGCTTCATCCTCCCCTTCTACCTCAACGTGTTTTGTGCCTTGGGTGTTGTAGTATCGTCGTCGAGGGAGGTGAGCATCCATGTCCTGAGTCTTTCTTCCTAAAAAATCAGGATCAGAATTGGTTTGGTATTCAAACCGATGAGCCCGATGTGTTAAAAGATCTCTCTCGGAAACAAACTTGTTTTTTCTCTCTGCGTGGCTCCCAAGGTTGCCCTCTCCAAGGATACACCTTGCCATCGCGGTAATCAATTGTATCTCTACATAGTTTGCTGAGTTTCTTCAGTTGTACAGATTCCTTAAACTTAGATGTCGAGTCATTCAATGTCTGTTCAATCAATAGTAGTAAGGAGGAATCGTCAGACAAATTTATCTTCTCTTTAAGATCATTAATTTCCAGCTTAATTTTACTCAATTCCTGTTGAGTGTATTCAATTATCAGAACCATAAGGTCCAGAGAAGCTTTGTTGAGAATTTCACACCATTTTGTCATTATCATTATGACCTAAAGTCGGTACCTTCTGGATGCGCAGACCTCTAGGAATTCTCTTAGCTCTCACATATTCACTCAAAGTTGTGCCGTGAAGCTGTAACCGGATCTCCTTCATGTATAGAAACTTCAATTTCTTCGTATAATCCTCCTCCGTAGAAAACAGTTAATCCGTGGGTCCAAAGTCTGAAAAAAAATATACGTTCTATATCCTCGTCAGTAAAAAAAAAAAAAAAAAATGTGTATGTGCCTGGATATCAGTGAGGCCTCTGATTTCTGCAAAAGTGGACATAATGTCACTGACCAAACCCATGGGTCGGGGCTGCAATGCCAAAACAATATTTGGGAAAATACAGAAAGTATTTGGGAGTATTGTTACAATGTATATTTAATAGGATATTTTGAAAATATGAAAATTAATATATATATATATATATATATATATATATATATATATATATATATATATATATATATATATATATATATATATACAGTGGGTACGGAAAGTATTCAGACCCCCTTAAATTGTTCACTCTTTGTTATATTGCAGGCATTTGATAAAATCATTTAAGTTCATTTTTTTTCCTCATTACTGTACACACAGCACCCCATATTGACAGAAAAACACAGAATTGTTGACATTTTTGCAGATTTATTAAAAAAGAAAAACTGAAATATCACATGGTCCTAAGTATTCAGACCCTTTGCTCAGTATTTAGTAGAAGCACCCTTTTGATCTAATACAGCCATGAGTCTTTTTGGGAAAGATGCAACAAGTTTTTCACACCTGGATTTGGGGATCCTCTGCCATTCCTCCTTGCAGATCCTCTCCAGTTCTGTCAGGTTGGATGGTAAACGTTGGTGGACAGCCATTTTTAGGTCTCTCCAGAGATGCTCAATTGGGTTTAAGTCAGGGCTCTGGCTGGGCCATTCAAGAACAGTCATGGAGTTGTTGTGAAGCCACTCCTTCGTTATTTTAGCTGTGTGCATAAGGTCATTGTCTTGTTGGAAGGTAAACCGTTGGCCCCGTCTGAGGTCCTGAGCACTCTGGAGAAGGTTTTTGTCCAGGATATCCCTGTACTTGGCCGCATTCATCTTTCCCTCGATTGCAACCAATTGTCCTGTCCCTGCAGCTGAAAAACACCCCCACAGCATGATGCTGCCACCACCATGCTTCACTGTTGGGACTGTATTGGACAGGTGATGAGCAGTGCCTGGTTTTCTCCACACATACCGCTTAGAATTAAGGCCAAAAAGTTCTATCTTGATCTCATCAGACCAGAGAATCTTATTTCTCACCATCTTGGAGACCTTCAGGTGTTTTTTAGCAAACTCCATGTGGCCTTTCATGTGTCTTGCACTGAGGAGAGGCTTCCGTCGGGCCACTCTGCCATAAAGCCCCGACTGGTGGAGGGCTGCAGTGATGGTTGACTTTCTACAACTTTCTCCCATCTCCCGACTGCATCTCTGGAGCTCAGCCACAATGATCTTTGGGTTCTTCTTTACCTCTCTTACCAAGGCTCTTCTCCCCCGATAGCTCAGTTTGGCCTGGACGGCCAGCTCTAGGAAGGGTTCTGGTCATCCCAAACGTCTTCCATTTAAGGATTATGGAGGCCACTGTGCTCTTAGAAACCTTAAGTGAGGCAGAAATTTTTTTTGTAACCTTGGCCAGTTCTGTGCCTTGCCACATTTCTGTCTCTGAGCTCTTCAGGCAGTTCCTTTGACCTCATGATTCTCATTTGCTCTGACATGCACTGTGAGCTGTAAGTTCTTATATAGACAGGTGTGTGGCTTTCCTAATCAAGTCCAATCAGTATAATCAAACACAGCTGGACTCAAATGAAGGTGTAGAACCATCTCAAGGATGATCAGAAGAAATGGACAGCACCTGAGTTAAATATATGAGTGTTACAGCAAAGGGTCTGAATACTTAGGACCATGTGATATTTCAGTTTTTCTTTTTTAATTAATCTGCAAAAATGTCAACAATTCTATGTTTTTCTGTCAATATGGGGTGCTGTGTGTACATTAATGAGGAAAAAAAATGAACTTAAATGATTTTATCAATTGGCTGCAATATAACAAAGAGTGAAAAATTTAAGGGGGTCTGAATACTTTCCGTACCCACTGTATATTTTGTTTGTTTGTTTGTTTTTTGAAGTGTTGTATAACATTGATTATGAGTATATCCTTTTACCTTTATGGTGTGAATATTTGGAGGTCTGTTTTTTAAAATGATTATGGTAATAGGCTTATTAAATGGATACAGGTGTATGCTTGGAATCATGGTACTGATGAAGGGTTGATCCCAAAAACTTTTTGCACTCTGCACTTGCACTTTTTGTACTTTTTGTGGCCTCTGGACAATAAATTTGTTGGAGCTTTTTTGACTTCATTCTCGTGTGTGGATCTCTCATTATTTTTGCATAATAATACAAAAAAGGAAAGTTCAGTGAAGACATTGAATTAAATGTAAAAACAAAAACACACACACACAAAAAATTATAAGGTGGAAATAAGCAAACACAGCATCTACTTAACTGCAAAATCTGCTAGCGATCTATTGCTGGTGATATTCGCTAACATGCAGTCTGAATTTATGCATTCTGCTGTTGTAGCTTCGCTTGACATTCAAATACAAATTGAAAAGCCTCTTTCCTTTTATAGAGTTCAGCAAAACTCATCTCTGAATTATTATTAAAATAGACTATCATAATGATCATAATTATCATAATGAACTGATAAAGCAGACCACACGAAAACGATAGTGGCTGCATAAAAAGACAGTTTCACTTATTTTGATTGCAAGCAGCGTGCAGTGGAAACAGCCAAGCAAGCAGAGACACAGAAGTTGTGTTTAAGTAATGCACCTTATTTGAGAGTTACCAATTGAGTCCATAGATATCAGATCAGCTGATATGGGTGGGGTTGAAATTTGAGAATCAGCTGATAGCGGAGCTTGACTACGAGGCCTGCCTGAACTAACGCAGAATGCTTGATTTGTGGTCAGAATTATTGGTACCCTTGGTAAATATGATCAAAAATGACTGTAAAAATAAATCTGCATTGTTTATCCTTTTGATCTTTAATTCATAAAATTAGCAAAAATCTACCCTTTCATTGAAGGAAAAGAATTGAAAGTGGGGGGAAAATCACATTATGAAATAAATGTTTTTCTCCAAAACACATGGGCCATGATTATTGGCACCCCTAGAAATGTTTATGAGTAAAATATCTCTGAAGTATATTCCCATTCATATTTACATTTTTTTAGTATACCAGGGTGATCATGAATATGAAATTGTCCAGCCGTGACTTCCTGTTCCACAGGAGTATAAACATGAGGAAACACAAAGGTCAAATTCCCTTAAACATTCATCACAATGAGAAAAACCAAAGAATATAGTTCTGATGTGCAGCAAAAGATTGTTGAGTTTCACAAAACAGAAAGTGGCTGTAAGAAAATAGCTAAAGCATTGAAAATCCCCATTTCCACGATCAGGGCAATAATTAAGAAGTTTCAATCAATTAAAGATGTTACAAATCTGCGTGGAAGAGGACATGTGTCTAAATCATCCTAATGTGCAGTGAGGAGGAGAGTTTAAGTGGCCAAAGACTCTCCAAGGATCAAAGATGTAGAATTGCATAGATTAGTTGAGTCTCAGAAAGCCTAAAAAATTATCAAAAAGCACCTACATCCCCACAAGTTGTTCAGGAGGGTTACAAGAAAAATCCTCTGCTCTCATCCAGAAACAATCTCCAGCATATTCAGTTGTCAGACACGACTGGACCGGCTTCTATGGTCAGATGAAACTAAAAAAGGGCTTTTTGGCAGCAAACCCACCAGATGGGTTTGGTGCACACATGGATAAAAGGTACCCCATGCCCACAGTAAATATACTGCTGGATCTTTAATGTTGTGGGCCTATTTTTCTGCTGGAGGTCCTGGACATCTTCTTCACATACATGGTATCATGTATTCTATCAAATACCAACAGATAAAAAATCAAAACGTGACCGATTCTGCTAGAAATCCAATAATGGGCCGTGGTTGGATCTTCCATCTGGACAATGATCCAAAACAAACATCAAAACCAACACAAAAATGTATCACTTAGCATGATCAAGTTATCTGCATCTCCTGTGCTTCATCAAGCCACTCCCATAATAGCTGTCCCGGTTCAAATTAATGCACGCACGGCATAAACTGTACATCATGTGTGTAAGACTCCAATAAAAATATTTAATTCCCTCACAAATTAATCTCTCAGTGAGTAAAACTGGCTGCATCTATATTATGATATACTACACAACATTTTAATATTATTTGCAAATTTATTTTTAAATCATTATTATTGTCCCTGTTTTACATTTGGGTACTCTTGTGTGAAAGTAGCAGTGGCCGGGACAAACTTTGAGCATCACCTCCACTTAAAAAAGATCTAATCCTGTTTACACGAAATAAGCCTGCTCCTGCGCCATTTTAATTTGCTATGACAGCAAGTCCAGGATGAGCGTCAAAGAACTGAACAATCCAAGATAATGCCAAATCGTCATTAGTCAAATCCATCTAACTGGAGAGATTCTGCATGAAGGAATGGTCTCTGATCTCTTGTCAGGTGTTCTCCAAACTCATTAGGCATTATAGGTGAAGACTCAGAGCTGTTATGTTGGCAAAAGGAGGTTGCTAAAAGTATTGAATCAAAGGGTGCCAATAATTGTGGCCATCGTGTTTTGGAGAAAAACATTTATTTCATAATATGATATTACTATTCATGGTTCATACAATTCTTATGTTTTCTGAACAACAAGCAATGACTATAGTTTCTCATGATATATTTGATAAATAATTTGCATAATATATTACCTGGTTACATTTATTAAATTATTATAATCTCTTAAAGTTTTAGAATTTCCATGTTCATGATTATTACGTTCAATTTTGTATTTGTTGTTTAAAATATGTTCATGGTTTATGTATATAGATTATAGAGATTGTTTCTGTAAATAAAAAATATATTTCTTTTAATAATATTACTATTCATGGTTCTTACAATTCTTATGTTTTCTGAACAATAAGCAATGACTATAGTTTCTCATGATATATTTGATAATAATTATTTTAATAATGGTTCATACAATTCTTATGTTTTCTGAACAATAAGCAATGACTATAGTTTCTCATGATATATTTGATAATAATTAGCATATAATATATGACCTGTTTACATTTATTAAATTATTATGATCTCTTAAAGTTTTAGAATATTCATGTTCATGGTTATTAATATGTTTTCAATGGAATTTTGTAATGTGTTGTTTAAAAAATATGTATATGGCTTATTTATAGATTGTTTCTGTAAATTAAATTTATTGTAATAATATATTCGTATGATTCTTATATTTTTGAGCAATAAACAAAGTAGACGATTTTTTGTATAGGTTTGGAGAACGTTCTTGGAACCTTCTAAGAACATTCCCCTAACCTAAAGGGAACATTCTATTTACATAAAGAAAACTTTCCTGGAGAACTAACGTTAGAATCTTTGTTCTGGGAACCAGAAACGAACATTCCCGGAATGTTCTGGGAACCAAAAATTGTTAGCTGGGGATGTCTCTGTGTCCCTTCAGTTCTGGTCTCGAAGAAAAACTCACAGAGTTGAAGTTCCACGTCTTAGAAGTATTTAACTTTATTGTCAAGCAATAAAGTGAGATGCCAGCTGTTCAACTGAATCTCTCTTAACTGGGGCACATTTTTATACATTTTTCTTATCTCTTAAACCACACCAAAGTAGTATCATTGGCTGGTAATATCCACCCTTACATTTTCTCACATTCTCACTTACAGGGGCTCTCCTCCCTTTCTTTCCCATGTACCAACATTTCCACCACAGTCATTTCACCAATAAAATTGCAGGTGTTGCTTATGTAAGAAATAATTTTCTTAGTAAGGGTGGCCGACTGCCAACTACTGTACATGTTTTGATTTCATTTCTCATGGGCCTTCTGCCAATTGATGGTCAATCCTTTTCCCATGGGCCTTCACATGACTGCCTTAAGTCCCTTAGGTCTTATTCATTTCACAGCCATCTGTTGTCTGATGGAAAATTACCAACAAAATATGCTTAGTGGCCAAGCTAACTTCTTAGATACACCTGACCCTTATAGTCACATAGGCCAAGAGGCCTCAAAACACTTCTAGCTTTTAAGCAAATTAATTCTACAATTGTTTTCTATAGGATGGATAAAATACTCCATCACTTACTTTGTGCTTAAAAATAAGTTAAAAATAGTTAAAAAGTTGTATAGAGCCTATATAAACAGCTTGTGAAAATGAAAAATAATACATGTTAAAAATAAAATGCCGTTTTATTATCTTATCTTCCTATATTTATGTTGTTTTATTTTTGTAATGTGCTTTTGTAAAGTCATACTTTTGTTATAACATAATAGACATATTGTTTTGAACTGCTTTTACAACGCTTACTATTAATAGTGTAATAGTTTTTTGGTGAACTGGAGAATATAATCAGCAGATAGTATAGCCTACTATTTTCAACAGTGTCAGCCAATGATGCTTTTACAACGATCAGACCGCCTTCTGATGTTTGATTGACACCCTCCTATTAGCATGTCGTGCCAAGGAAAAATAAATACGGAGCTACATGTAGCTCATACATTTTTAATGTAGCCTATTAAAAATGAATAAACGGTTAAAAAAAAGTCAACTTTCAGCTTAGCATTTTTTTAATTTTCCCCAACATTCGTTTTATTTAGTTAATTATTTGTCTCCTTGTACATTTATTTATATATTTATTTATGCAGGAATATGTGGATTTATTTATTTATTTATTTATGTATGATTTTGTGTATGTATTTATTTATTTATTTGTTTGCGCATTTATTTATTTATTTATTTATTTATAGATTGATTGATTGATTGATTGATTGATTGATTGATTGTTTTTGCAGGTTTCTTCCTACTTATACCATAAAGCTACAAACATGTAGAAAATAATTTATTTGTAGATTATACAACTGCAACTTGGAAAATAGACAAAACAGAAAAGGTAAGAAGCGATATTTGAGAAAAGAGCATATTAATCTAACAGCCGCAGAAGCGGAACTAATTTTACCCTCGTCACGTGATTTCCGATTCTTGTGAAAATGTCTAAACTGCCCAATAGAATAATAACTTTTAAAAATGCTGTCTGCTGATTTCTATTTTAAACATAAATCTTTACTTTATAAATGTATTTACTGTCACATTTGTTCAGTTTAATGCTGAATAAAATTATTAATTTCTTTTCTTTCTTTTTTTTTAATTGACTGACACCAAACTTTTGAGCGATAATGTACATTATTAAATTCATAATAATTGCACGTTATGACAGAATCTTCTGAACGGAGAATAAATGTACGGTTGATGCTTTTTAATCGGGCAAAAGCCGATCTACTAAGGAACGTCATTTCCGCCTGGGTCCATTCACTGTGGGCATATAGAGGGTTGGGACCCGATCCTGTCTGCGGTGTGACACATTATTATCAACAAAAATGTACTATAGAGTCAGTGGAGTCACTGGAAAATTAACGGGAGCCACAGCAGCTTCTGCTTACACTCCGCAGGTAAGTTAAACATTTCTCTGTTGCTTTATAAGAAGCGAGAAGTCTGGAGTGACCTTGACAGAAAGCGCTTCACAGACACTTTCAGTCATTGTGCAAGTCTTTCTCTTCAGACCTATTGAAGACTTTTCCTGAATCTCCTTTCCTTGCTGCAACAATTTATAGTGACCACATCTGTAAAGATCCAAAATCACCATTAGTATTAAGTAGCTATGATGGTTCACTAATTGATTAGGTGTTGGATGTGTGAAGGTAATGGGTATCTAGGTTCAAAAGACCCTTATATGTGCTGCAGACCTAAAAAAAAACAAAACAAACACTATTTAATTGTTTTTGTTCTAAAAGGGACTGAAGCCCACGGTGCCAGCTCAAGCCCCTCAGATGGTCTTTGCTTCACCAACCAAGGTTGTTTCAGAGACCGGGTCAGTGGCACACTACATGGGAATAAACAATGTCCCTGAGCTGCAGAAGATTTTCCAGGTATGACACTGTAATTTTTAAACGTTTTCATTCTGCTGTCTGTAACTCTGTTTAGAGTTAAACTGTTTGTAGTGATCATTACACAGGGTATCCGCGGGGCATTAAAAAGCATTAAAAGTCATTAAATGGATTTTGTGAAAATTAAGGCCTTAAATGGCATTGAAAAGCATTACATTTTATTTCTACAGGCATTAACTTTTTTTAGTTTTGAAGAAAAATAATACTAGTTTATTTTGAATAAAGCCTAAATAATTAATATGTTTGATTTGCTGTCGCAAAATATGTACATTGGTGTGATACGCACACAGAACCAGTTTGGTAATTGCCTCCGGCCGGTGCAAAATTGCCATAACGCCGGTTTGGACAGCGGCGCACTGGGACCTGGAGACAGAAGACTGCATCAGTGTTGCCAACTTAGACACTTCAGACCCCTTTTGTGACTTTTTTTCTAAGAAAGCGTGTTGTGACGAATATAGCGACTTGTTAACCTGATCCAGCTTCCGAGACCCCCTGGTACTACCGCACGAGTGCAAGATCTTGCTTTCCTGCCGCATATAGCCAAAATCACTGCAAATGTCTATCTTATGTGTATGGTGATTTTGTCAGACAGCATCTCGATTTATAAATCAGGATTTTAGTGCTGGTTTAACATGTCAGGGCTCGAATTTTACTTTTCCAGGACCTGATTAAAACGTCAATACCAAAAAAAAAAAAAAAAAAAAAAAAAAAAAAAAAAAACAGCAACTTGGGAATCCCCACAACGCGAGTGACTGATTTTATTACATTTAGTGTTAGCGGCGATCGATAGTGGATAATAATAGGCTGTATAATGTGCACTGACGATAACAAGGTTGCGCTGTTCAGGCTCGTGGCCTCCCGCAGAAACTTGGTTAAACACTGCAGTAAAAATTCAAAATGTGGATTTTTTTACAATTTGATACTGGTAAGCAAAACTACACAACCAAAAATGCTGTTTTTCCTAAATAGGCTACCATCACAATTAAAAACGTGACACTGATTTCATACAACAGTTCAATTAACAAGTAGTTAATATTAAGTCACTTACATTTTAGAGGAACATTGACTGTTTTTGTTCTATTTTATCAGCGAAAATAGTTCAAACAGCAGTACCAAAGTGCAACACACAGCCTTGTTTTTATTACTGAACGTTTTGAACCAATCGGCCATTTGAATGAATCGCTTGAAAGAATGAATAAATTACTCACTCATTAAGATGGTTACTTGCAGTCACCTACTGGTGGTTTAGTTTCATTTTTAAAAGTATCATTTCCCCCCAACATTTCATATTTGTATTTTCAAAAAATATTTAAAACAATCCCATAACATTATTTAATGCTGTTGTAATCAATCAAAAATATGCAGATTTACATGTCAAAGCTGCAATATTCTGAAAGGATATTGCTTCAGAACAAATCTATATTTCCACCACAAAAAAAAAATACTATTCCGTTTCTAATACATTTATGGACAAGCAACTGTTTTACTCGTACAAGTGAATGACCGATTTACGCATGTCCACATGCGAAGGCTTAATGTCGAGCCCTGTATGTAGTCTTAATGGGCCGCGTTTCAGTCACCATTTCATAGTGAATGACAACAAAAACAGAAAAAAAAATTAGATGAAACAATTTTATTGGGAATTTGGCTTATTTAAAATATATTATGTGAGCAAAAGGGTAGCAGCAGAGAATTAAACAAATGTAAAGGGCTGACACTTGGCAGAATGCGAATACAACAGTGGCTACGTTTACATGCACCAATTTTTATCAAGCCGAGTGAATTGAATCCGACTACAGATCTGTTTACATGTACTCTAAACATTGTAATCTGATTTAAATATCCGTTTATATGTGTTGTATATACATTCCGATTAAAACTTCATCATATCAATCACACTTGCGGTAACCCGGGTTAGTAACAGACGATCATGTATCAATGAGATATTGTCAAAAGCATCAAATCTAGGCAATAAAAGATTTGGCATTTCCAATTAATGTAGGCATGTTACATCACTATTGTTAGGCTTCATTCTTTCATTATTATATTAATATTATAATAAATTTGCCCCGCAATAATTTCATAGCGCATCACTGCATAACTGACGTGCCCTGAGGATAATATAAGATTAGGTTTTTTGCTATCTTTGAAAATGAATCTTATACAATGAATTATAGGCCTATAAAATTATTAAGAGTGTAGGCTATATATTGTCATCAATGAAAATTAAGCGCAGCTTTACTTCAAGCACTGACAAACACTTAAACAATTTGTTTACACGAAATACTATTATTCTCATTTGTTTCACTAGCCATGTACGGCCACAAGAGAAATAATGGAATAAATTTAGACAGTTATATACCGTTATCAGCATTTTATGTTGAAATTCGTCTCTGAGAGAATATGCTCTGTTAATGCAGCGTCAGACAGCTCTGTCACTTTTTACTTTCACTTTTTGTAGTGAATACCGAGGTTGAGACTTTTTCACCGGCATAACTCTTGCGCAAAGTTTGCACGTTGCTTCTTGTGTGATATCCATTGGCTCCCCTTCTTGTTTAAAAAAAAAAAAAAAAAAAAAAAAAAAAAAAAAAAAAACAATATTATGACGAAGGGATACAGCTACGCCACTGCCTGTTGGCATACATCTTTACAACTAAAGACGTGAACGTGAACTTGCGCACTGTGTAATGCGTGTCAACATTACACTGTGCATGTGCTCCAGAGAATTTTGAATACGATTGAGAAAGTAGTCGGATTCAAGCATTTACACTGAGCAGGAATAAACCACCCCTTCCAATCCGACCGAAATTTCATTCGGATCGAGGTCAATCGGATCGATTAAGGTGTTTACATGAATGTTTTTCAATCCTATTGAGCCGGATTGAAAGGGGTGGTTTATTCCTTTTCTAATCCGATCCAACAGCAAAAAATTACTATGTAAACACTTGAATCCGACTACTTTCTCAATCGTTTTCAGAAATCTCTGGGTCACATGCGCAGTGCAGTGTTCACACACACATTTTTTTGATCTGGATTTCTGTGCTTGTTCTCATTCCGCCAACAAAAATTATTGTATTATTGTACAATAAAGTAGAAGTTTACTTAACTGCAAATAGTACAATCAATTTAAAGTGTACTCTTAGTATTGCATTTCTGAACAAGGAGCAAAAATACATTTGTATGTGTGTATTAAACTATATCACCTGTTACAGAAAACTGACGGAGCACCGGTTCACCTGAAACGTGGAATTATGGACAAAATGCTGTACAGGACCACGATGGGCTTGACAATTGGTGGCACCCTCTACTGTTTAATAGCCCTCTATATTGCTGCCCAGCCCCGAAAACCACAGTGACCCACCCTGCCTGTGCCCTGTATAGTTAAATATATTACAGTTATTATGGTTTGAGTGATGACATGGACTTTTGTCATTTTGCTCTCAAAGACAGTCACAAAATTGTTCATGATGCTTTTTCACTTCTGTAAAACTGCTCTTATTTACTTCAGTGTTTTTATTTCACTGATTATGCAAGTATATCTTGATCAATTTGAGAAGCAGACTCCTAACTAATTGAACCAACTGTCTGAAGAACTCAGAGTTTGAAAAAGGACCTAATTGCATATATACATTTATTGCATAAAAGTTTAATGTAACTGGCCAGTCGTTTTCTTCTCAGGGCCATCTAACTGGTCCCTCCTTCAAGTCAGTAGTTTACCTTAATGGTCTGTTTTTTTAACAACCAGGGTAAATTGAAATAATGCACACTCTGATGTACTGACCTATTTGCATCCCCTCATATCTTTTGAGTAAATGACAATGAACTATTACAGCTTGTCAAAAAACCTTGTAAATGATGTCCCTGCAATTTGTACCTAGCAGAATAAATATATTTTGTTTGTAAAGAGGACAAAAAACTTGTCTGTGTTGTACTTGTAATAGTATTCAGTTATTGGCGACAACATCCTGTAGTCTTTAAATATGTCTCACCATACGGGATACAAGTCTGATGGGATTGAATGTGTTATTAGTGTTAATCAATACATGAAAGCATTTAATATCCTGTAATTCACTGATATTCGATTAGTTCCTTGGGGTATAATGTTATCAGTTACTGTTAGATGCATTTAGTGTCAGGCAACTAGAGACATATCTTGTGATTCTTGACATTTGAACAGTGCTACATAATGTTCCCTATTGGTTTATGTTTTTGTAAAATGTGGAAAGAGCTTCTATCTTTGATTCATCTTCTAATGGTCTTTGCAATATGGTGCTGTTTATTTTTGTCAAACATTCTATTTTAGGTTTGGTTTAAAAAAAAACTTAAGCAATTTGGGCTGAATTTCAATTGAATGTTAAACACAGAGACTGGATTTAAACTTGTAGGTAATTTTAGCCTTAAGTGTGTCATTTAAATGTCTAACCAACATCAACAATGTTATCTTAAAGGATTAGTTCACTTTTAAATAAACTTTTGCTGATAATTTACTCACTCCCATGTCATCCAAGATGTCCATGTCTGTCTGTCTTCAATCGAAAAGAAATTAAGGTTTTTGATGAAAACATTCCAGGATTTTTCTCCATATAATGGACTTCAATGGGCACCAAACTGTTCAAGGTCCAAATGACAGTTTCAGTGCAGCTTCAAAGGGCTTTAAACGATACCAGATGATGAATACGTGTCTTTTCTAGTGAAACAATTGGTCATTAAAAAAAAAAAAAAAAGTTTTATAAGCACAAATGCTCGCCTTGCTCTGTTCTGCGATGTGCGTTCGTATTTACTTGTTTTATTTTGGTTAATGCTTGAGGAGCTGGCTTATGTACAAACGGATATCTGTTACAGAGACAAAAGAGGAGTATATTAGGAAGAACAAACTTTAAAACAAAAACAAGCATGAAACTACTTGCATTTAAACACATCTTCACTTGTATGTACATTTGCCGACGCCGCCATTTATTTATTTATTTTTTCAAATAAATGACTGTTGTTAACAGCGACGCAAAGAATTGTGGGCTATCTGCAGCAGCAAAGGATACACCTCATGCATCCTCCGAATTCCTGTGAAAGAAGGACGCATTCCAAGGTTGCGTTCAGAGAGTCCTACTTACTTTTCTGAAACGATACAGACTCAATTAAGTATGCAACCTTCGAATGTGACCTCCGGAGGATGCAACCATCAAAATGAGACACAGCTGGTGATACCCTGTTTCCATCTCGCTGCATTACCAGACAAACTGGATTTCCACCGTTACTGAGCAACAGCGTTTTAGAGGTGTTTTTGTTCTGATGGAGAAGGGTATGACAGTCTAATGGCACTGACAACACAGGATGGAAGAACCATTAGTTGTTTTACCTTTTTTTGTAAACAGCGTTTGACTTAGTATTTGCACGTTCAACTTGTAAACACTGACTCGGTACTTCCGCCTACGTCAAGCGTGACCTTTTCAACGTAATTGCGTATTATGTGACGTCACGAATGCGCATTGCAGAATAGAGCAAGGCGAGCATTTGTGCTTATAAAACAAACTTTTTTTTTTTTTTTTTTTTTTCGCTAGATAAGACCATTATTCATTGTCTGGTATCGTATAAAGCCCTTTGAAGCTGCACTGAAACTGTCATTTGGACCTTGAACCGTTTGGTGCCCACTGAAGTCCATTTATTAGGATATAAATCCTGGAATATTTTCATCAAAAACCTTAATTTCTTTTCGACTGAAGAAAGAAAGACATGGACATCTTGGATGACATGGGGGTGAGTAAATTATTTAAAATTTATTTAAAAGTGAACTAATCCTTTAATATTTCAGTATAGAGTTGTAATGGGTCTCGTCTTTCTTACATAACAGAGTAGTAAGGCATGTCATGGGGCAACCAATAGTTCCAAACACTGGTCCGTGTACTTTTACCATGCTGAGAAAAACAAAAAAAGAACGATTGTTTTATTTTCAAATGCAACGTTGAATACCTAAATTTAGAAGCGCTTAAAGTGAAAAATGTTGGCTTAAGATATTGGAGGAGCAAATTCAGTAGTCTAAACACATCTTATAAATAAAGCATGTAGGCTACAGACAAGCAGATGAGCCCACACTATGAACGAGATGCGTCACAATATTGTAAATCTTTCCATTTTAAACCAAGAAGGGGAGCCAATGGATATCACACAAGAAGCAACGTGAAAACTTTGCGCAAGAGTTATGCCGGTGAAAGCTTAACCTCGGTCAGTATTCAAAGCAAAAGTAAAAAGTGACGGAGCTGCCTGACGCTGCATTAAAGGGATAGTTCACCCAAAAATGAAAATTCTGTCATCATTTACTCACCCTCAATTTGTTCCAAACCTGTGTACATTTCTTTCTTCTGCTGAACATAAAGGAAGATATTTTGAAGAATGTGGAAAACTGAACAGTTCCGGGGCACCATTGACTTCCATAGTATATTTTTCCTACTATGGAAGTCAATGGTGCCACAAAGCAGACTGGTTACTAACTTTATTCAAAATATCTTCCTTTATGTTCAGCAGAAGAAAGAAACTCATACAGGTTTGTAACAACTTGAGGGTGAGTAAATGATGACAGAATTTTCATTTTTGGGTGAACTATCCCTTTAACAGAGTATATTCTCTCTTGTGGCCCGTACATATAGGCTAGTGAAACAAATTAGAAGAACAGTAGGCTATTTCCTGTTAAACAGCTTGCTTGTTTTTTTTTTGTTTTTTTTTTGTTTTTTAAAGTCAGTGCTTGAAGAAGCCTAAAGCTTCTCTTAATTTTCATTGATGACTGCAGTGTTAGATAATATTATAGGCTGCTAATAATTTTAATTATATGCCTATAATTCATTGTATAATAGACCTAAAAAACTGTTTAAAACATTTTCAAAGATGAGCTAATAGCCTAATCTTTTATTATCCTCAAGCACGTCAGTTATAGGGTGATGCACGGTGAAATTATTGTGGGGCAAATTTATTATATTAATTTAATAATAATAATAGACTAAAAGAATGTAACAGGCCTACATTAATTGTAAATGCCAAATCCTCTTAATATTGGCAATATTTGATGCTTTTGATTCGAAATTTAAAACAATATAAAATACCTAACAGCCAGACGAAAAAGTCACAGTAATTTAGATGTCGTTTTGGCCTTTAGTCTATTCGTATAAAATATTTTTAAAAAAGAGTTAAAAGCAAAGGTACAGGATCGAGACTATACAAGCGGGAACTCGATAATGTGTTGGAACCATGGTTGGAACAAGAGCTAAGGTTTAGAAATGTTCATGTTTAGGTTAAAATATAATTGTAAAAACATAATAATTTAATGAATTAGAATGAAAATCAATGTTTTTTAGCCGTTTTGATGCAAGTCATTCTATTAGGGCCCAAGCCACTAAGGCGCAGGGCCCTATTGATCCCCTAAAGGATAATTATTAGGGCCCAAACCCTGAAAGGCCGAAGGTCCTATTGTTTTCCTTAGGATTATTATTATTGGGGCCCAAGCCCTGAAAGGGCAAAGGCCAGAATACTACATTCTCAATACAATACATACTCAATACTACATTTAAATTGTTGAGGTAGTTGCTGATGTGTTAACTCACTTTTTATCCAACACAAATGTAACTTATGTTTAGTTACTTTATGTAGATTTGTTTATTTACATTACTTGTTCCATTAACTTGTTTATTTATATTACTTGTTCCATTGTCAACACCGCTTACATTACAAGCAGGGTTGACAACAGTGAATTTTACATAATAGCACACATACGTACACACTCTATTTCATGACTATTTCATGCTGTTATGTGAATACTTACAGAATATTTTCCTATCAGATGTTAAATAGACATTTAGTAAGCATCTTTAAGATGTATATGGTTTATGTAAATCCACTTTGGAGACATATGTGTGCTTAATGGAGCTGCCCTGTTAGCTCTACATTATAAAATGTGTATTCACAGCAAAATCACAAATATACAATACTGTCTATCGTCTTTACACCTTCAACAATTCAACAGTTCACTCTACAGTAGTTCAACAAATGCGACACACAAGGAACCGTGTTTACTCACATTTGAGAACAACTGCATCGCTTTTCTCCTCTATGTTTGATTACAACATATCCTCTCCCGTGGCCTCTTGGGCAGTGGCGGAGCCAAGATTTTTTCACAGGGGTGGCCAGGCAGGGGCCAGCAACGAGTCCGGGGTGGCACAGAAATCTTCATTATTTCAACATAAAAATGAGTCTGAATATAATGTACTGGACTGTGCCTATACAACACAACTGAATACAGTTAATTTGTACTTAATTGTAATTGAGATAGTGAATTAGATCATGGAATGCTGAGTGAATTTGACCTTTTTTTTTTAATCATTCCTCACCTGCAGGCATATTAATAAAGGGACTCACACTATAGCTAAATTTTACCTCGTTCTGTCAGTTCTTGTTTTCAAAACCCCCAATAGCTTGTTCTCCATTGTTGCATCTTCATGGATGAGACAGATAACTACATACTGTGGTTCAAAGATTATTCAACCTTCATTGAATTTTATGAATAACCAATGAACTTCAACAATTCAAAAACTAACAAAAAAATAAACACTAAATGTTTAACTTTCTATATTGTCAAAATAAATAATTGCAACAGTTCTGTCATACCTAAACTCAGTACAAAGGGGGAAAAAGTATTCTCTTTTGAATTCCCATATTGCTGATGCAGAAGTCAACAGCACATAAATGCCAGAATGTAAAATTAATTATTTTATGCATTTAAATGTGATACATTTTTGTTTGTTTGCAAAATTAGGACCTTCTAGTACAAATGCACAGTTCTCACATTTATTTATGCATTTAAAAATTACATATTTTGTGCCATACTGTGATCTCACATAGCAGAATATTAGAATATTTCATGTGACGCATAGGCCTATATACTGTATATCTCAAATAGGCCTACATGCATGCAGTTTTAACGCAGCTTCAATCGCCTTTTTGGTTATTTCATGACTTAATAGACGACAGAACTATGACGTTGCATGCTCGTAGTTTCTTTTGTGCTTTATTTATAGTAAGTAATAGGCCTATACAGCACGCCGTATTTGCGCGTGATTGAAAAGTGCGCGGTCTTGCAGCCCACCAGTTGAGAAACATTTACGTAAGCTATATATAATGTTCGCCGTTTACTTGTTCTGCTGAAGCTCATTCGGCACCTGTATCATTTCCGCGCGCGTTTGACTTGCGCTGAGGCGAAGTTGGAGTGCGCGTTTGAAAAGTCTCCCGTTTTTTGGTCTTAAAGAGACGGTTCTGTGTTTAAATAAACACAATTCTTGTCAACAAAAAAGTAGACAGAAACAGCAGCTGTGAGCGGGGTGGCCAAAGGGATGGCCAAGCTTAGGCCAAGGGTGGCTCCGCCCCTGCTCTTGGGAAGGCTGGGATAGAAAAGTATTCATTGCTGAACACTTCAGAAGCAGTAGATCGTCTGAGGATATCTCGCCTACTGTTTTATGAATACTCTTTCGGACATACTACTCCTTTTACGTACTGTTTTCTCCTACTCTGTAGTAGGTAAGTAGGCATATTCGAATGTACTTTTAGCATACGCACGTCTGAATTGCGCGAGAATTAGTACACCACCCAGGTATTTTTCACCTACTCAATATGGATTCAGACATATGCAGAGCTGGGTAGTAATGGATACATGTAATCTGGATTACATAATCAGATTCCAAAAATCAAGAACTTGTAATTAGACTAAACTACTTTTTAAAATACTGGTAATCAGACAACAGTTACATTTTTATTACATATTATTTACACAATGGCAGAAAGTAAGCACAATTCATTGAATTTTTCATTTTTTTAATGTTTGTATTATTTCATAATAAACCTGCCGCTTATATACGTTTGTGATTCTTTGAGTTTTTACATTTTACCATGTGAACCTACAGAGACATGGTATGGCAGGCTGCGAAAGACTTGCGTTATCTAAAGGAAAACAAGCTTCGGATCAAGGAGGCATTGGATAGAGCAGGAAGTTGATGCTAGAGCCATTTACAAAACAGGAATAAACATTGTTGCTGCAGTGAAAGTTTCAGAAGGCAACTGAATGACAATATATAACTATATCAATGCAATTGAATCAAACAAATAGGCCAAATAATTTATATAGTGTAAGACTTGATTTTCCTGCTAAGACAAAAGCTGAGATCAAGCGCCCTGCAATAAAGCAATAAAACTCATCTGGAGAGAAGATCTCAAAGCATATGACAACGCCTTGCCCAAAACTCTCCTCACACATCTACAGTATGCAACCAACCATAAGCAGCCATGTGGGATCTTCTGTAGCCAGAAACATGCAGAGATGGGTGAATGTCTGAAGACACTCACACATCACTGTGTGTATCTGCATTTCTTACTCTTAGAGTCATCTTTGAGCAATTGATGGTATGTATTTATTATTTCTGAATTGGCTTCTAATTGTCTAACTATGTAATTGGTATGATACATTTTTACTTGACAAATAAAATGTTATATTTTATTTACTCTGGATTCTTCTGAAATCATTATGACCAGTAGATTAATGGAGTCCATATTTACGCAAATCTAGGTCAAACTGGAGGCTCAATGAAAGGAGCATGTTGCATATCATGTGAAACCTTTGGATTTCTGTCTATCAACTGACTTAGCAAGTTGCAGTATCGTGATTAAGAAAACTGTGTTTTTGTATGAACAAGCATGTGGCGGTACGACTCAAATGCATTAGTAAACTCTGCACCCTCTGACAAAGAATCAGAAACTGACGAATTTGTGTTGTGAAATCCGTGCAGACCTGGATCGTGTGACTCTAAAGTGATATGGGTCCGTAATGAACGAATAATTGAAAGTACAGGATACCCAGAATAATCAAATATCTAAATTAATACATGACCGATTAATTCCTTAATTAGAAACACGATCTAAAGCCCTATTCGGACGGGATTAGTTTTACATGGGGAGGTGGGGGTAAAGTAATTATTACCAGAGCTTCTCAGTGATTTTAGTCCCGTCCGAATGTGCCATCTCAGTAATCATTACGGACAATGTCAGTAAAGATTACGGCGACTTTTACCTTCTGTAAAAAGGTCCGGAAAAATTACCTCAGGTAATACTAATCCCGTTCGAATAGACCCGCTGTAAATATGGTAAAATTCCGTCATTTCCTGTTTAAAAGTAGTTTTCTGCGCATTTTTCAAGCATGGAAGCACTTGAAGAAACATTCAATTGTGTTGTAGGTGGTGGGACAAGTCTGTGGCAAACATGGTATTTTCTATACCATTCAGAGCAAAAAGAAGATCGAAGCAATTGTCAGAGGCACAAAACTAATGTGCATATTACATCATAATACAATCAGAATTTAATTAATAAATCGTTTGACTGGACCCAACTGTTATATATAGTTTATATGTTTAGATTATATGTGTTTGCGCACATGGTATCAGGAAGCAACGCATACCCACATGACAACAGGGAGGTGACGGCGGCACGTAAATCGTGTTACCCCTCCCACTTCTGCTAGTTTTACTGAGATGTCTTGTCCCGTGCGAATTGGCCAATTAATATTACAGACATCCTGAGGTAAAATTACTTTATGCCACATCCCCATGTAAAACTAATCCCATCCGAATAGGGCTTATGAGTAATGTGGAGTCAGATTAAATGAGCAACTAAAGTAAAATTGAAACCAAATTCTAAAAATTGAGTGAATTTCACAGGGGTGCTGAAAAGACATACAGGCGTTAAACCTTCGCCCAGGCCATTGGATTCCATTCATTGGGCCGATGGGGGGTTCCTTACAAAGTGGTGACCCCAACGTGATCTTTCATATCCAGTTGGTTAGTGTCTTTTCAGCACAAAATTGGGATTTGCAACAAGCAAGAGGTTTAATATTCTTCTCTTTCTTCAGCTGCTGTAGTAAGTCCATTATTATTTACCTTTTAGAAGTGTTGAGGGAAAGATAGATGCATCCCATATAGACACATTTGTAGAATGGGTCGGCATACCCAGATTTAAGACCGGAGACCAAAATCCGGTGGGGCTGGAGAACTAGACAACCACATTTTATCAGGGACATGATAGCGGCAGTGTAGATGAGGAATGATATCCCTTGCTTTAACTTTAAAGATCTCCTTGTTTGCCTACGCAACAAGAGATTAAACCTAAATTGGAATAACATCATCCATATGTAGCCCTCTCACCAATAAATATGGCTCAAATGTAGGAATTATGTCCAGGGGAACTTCTAAATTATTCTGGTGAGAGGCACATTTCTAAATTTTCTTAATTTCTGTTAATCACACAACCCAGATCTCAGATTTTCACTTGATAGTGTCAGATTTATGTTTTCTATTTTAAAAAAAATTAAAACACTACTGTGTTTTCCTTTAAATTTGAAATTAAATATCCCTCACAGGAAAAAAACAAATTAAGAAACTATTTTTTTTCCCACAGGAAACCACACAAAATTATGGAAAATCAATAAATGTATTTATTCTTCTATTACTATTTTGTCTTTGTGATTTTTTCCCCCTTTTTGTGTTGCTTTAAATGATCAAACAATTCAATTCACAAAGTCACAATGATAACAATAACCAAAAAGTAGTTAAAAACAAAACAAATCAAATGTCAGTATAATAATTTTACCCAGCTGGGATTTTCAGTACACAGATGGCGCGCTAGTTGGAGCTCTTTTGATGCAAACAAATGTACTCACAAATCCAAAAAAAATGAGGTTTCAAGTGCAGAAAGAATACCAAACTCTAATCCTCACTCCCCAACGAGATGATAACAGCATCCATGACGCATCCCACGATGACGCTGAATGGATCCCGATGAACTCCTCCCTCCTCGAACTGGTGGTGCATCTACGAAATTTCCCAGAACTCCCGATCTTGACTCGATGAACTCTCTTAAACACACTATGCACGCAGTTGACATGAACTCTGCACACCACTGTGGTACTTTTACACTGAATTATTAAAATAAACACGTGTATATTCTTCCGGATTACAACCGAATTAAGCACCTTATTATAACTGCAACACTGAACTTGAAAATAAACACGGGAATATTCTTCCGGGTGATTTGTAAATATGAATCTAATAAAACAAATATATTTAACGATTTCAAATAAGATTATCTCACGTGCTAGTTCTCATCCATCGATTCAACTCACGACTGAAGTGCGCGGCCTCTTGCCGAATTCTCCTGAAGTATTTTCCCCCGTGCTGCAATCTGCAAACTGATGCAAGGCCAACTTTCTCAACCAAGCTGCCACTCAGAATGTCCGTGAGCGTTGAATAATATCAGCTTTTCTCCACGCTGATCAACCTTATCTGTGTTCAAATCAACTCTTTTTTTCTCTGAACTGATCTCTCTGCACGCGAAAACTCATTCCCCGTTGTTTTTCTGACTCCGCCCCTTGAACTTGAGGGGTCAAATTCCACAGCTCTCATAGGGCAAAATTACGCTCTCAGAAAACACAATAAAACACAATTCTTATATTATTTTAAACACACATATTTGAAAACCCTTTTTAGAAACATGTCTTGTAAAAAAAAAAAAAAAATACAAATAAAACCAAAATCAATTTACATTTTGTCAGCATATGTGTGTATCATTTCAAACCCAAACAAAGTTACAAATTTAGAAATCTAAACATTTGTTCAGGCCTCTACATTCTCCCCCCACCAAGAATCGTTATGTCCTCATAACTAGGGAAAAACATAAAAGAGAGAAAAAAAAAATATCCATTTGCACAATAATGAAATTTGTATCTCCATAGAAACCCCCTTTTTTTTTTATATATACGGTTACCATTCAATATGTTAAACAATCACATATGCACAGCATATATTTACCAAAGAAAGCAAACAAAATATTATCACTTATGAGTCTACCTTTGAACAGCAATGACTTAATTTACTGTCTTGGGCTTAAAGTAACTGCACAGGTACTCAACCTTTTTGAGGGCACATTCATCCACAAATATGCAGTAGAACAGTATCTAACAGGGTTTACAGCCTTTGTTTGAGCAAGGACAGGCTCAAATTTAGGAACCCCAAGGGTATCATATGTAAACCTCTTAGGCACAATTCTCTCTCTTTGAGACCTCCTACCAGTTTCAGTTACATTATCAGAGATAGTTTGATTCACATCACTCCGATCCACACTCACTAGGTCTCGCACAGGACTTGTAACTGTATCACAGAGATCTGACACTCGACTCACATCTTGCAAATTGTCAGAATCATTTTCTGATAGAAGTCTTGAATCAGACTCTATAGATTCATCTGTTTCAACTCTATGAGGAATCTCAACTCTTGCATCAGAGTGTTCCACATTCTCTGTGACATTCTCACTAACTACTGCATCCTTCTGAGAGGTTTCTATTCTCTTTGGAGTCAACTGTCGGGTTTCAAGTAAGGGAAACCACACTCCATACATTTCATTCTCACTATCAGAACTTTCATCAACATTCTGATCAACCCTGGTTTCTGTTTCCTGCATTACAGGTGCATCCTTCACCCCGTGTCCTGGATTCTGACTCTGTTCAACATTCTTCCTTCGTCTCAGAATTCTGTTCCTGGGTTTCGGGACACTGTCAGGAACTTGCCGCTGTCTCAGCCCTTGTCCAACAGGAAGAATGTGATTCCTGTGCAGAATCTTGACAGGTCCAGTTCCACTCTCTGGCTTAAGACGAAACACAGGTAAGTTCGGCATTTGACTTTGGACAACGTAGGGCTCAGAACTCCATCTGTCTGCCAACTTGTGTTTCCCTTGCAATCCAAGATTCCTAATCAGGACTCTATCTCCAGGAACAAGGTGAGAGTAATGCAGTTTCTGATCATATCTTCTCTTATTTCCTGCGTTTTTCTTTCCAGCTTTTTCCTCTGCCAGCTCATATGCAGACTTCAGCTCCCGCTGCATGGTCTTGACGAAGCGCTGGTAAGACTTAGTGGAAGTACCATCACTAGACACACCAAAACTCAGATCTATGGGCAATCTGGCTTCCCTTCCGAACATAAGGAAGTAAGGCGAGAATCCTGTGGCTTCGTTCAGGCTGCTATTGTACACGTGTACAAGATGTCCAATGTGACGGCTCCACTGCTGTTTCTGCCTTGGATCCAGGGTCCCCAACATGTCCAAGAGTGTCCGGTTGAACCGTTCAGGTTGTGGATCACCCTGGGGATGGTACGGTGTTGTCCGGGATTTCTCCACTCCTAACAGGTCAAACAACTCATGGATGAGCCTGCTCTCGAAATCCCGTCCCTGGTCTGAGTGCATCCGTCTAGGCAGACCATAGTGAATGAAGTACTTCTCCCACAGAACCTTCGCAACTGTGGACGCCTTCTGGTCCTTAGTCGGAAATGCCTGTGCATACCTCGTGTAGTGGTCTGTGATGACGAGGACATTACAAATGTTCTGAGAGTCTGGTTCTATGGATAAAAAATCCATACACACAAGATCCGTAGGTCCATCACTGGATAAGTGTGAAAGCGGCGCTGCTCTCTTTGGCAGAGTCTTCCTCTGGACACATCTGGCACATGTCTGGCAGTACTTTTCTACCTCAACCTTCATCCGTGGCCAGTAAAATCTCTCTCTTACCAAGCCATAGGTCTTGTCAAAACCCAGATGCCCAGAATCATCATGAAGCGACCTGAGAACTACTTCATGGAACTTCCTGGGCAGGCACAACTGTTTACGACGAGGTTTATCTGGGGCTTGAGTGCATCTAAACATCACACCATTCTCCATTACTAATCTGTCCCACTCCCTCACGATCAAGGAAAGGTCCTTGTGAGCTTCCTTCCTGATCTTGGACAGATCTCCTTGTTTGAGTGCTCTCCATATCTCTCCAAGACAAGGATCCTCCTGCTGAGCATGTGACAGATCCGCAGAACTCAGTTTTGGAATCATGGAAGTATCCAGAGTGGCTAAGTTACAGTAAGCTCTGGGGACTGATTTAGGAGATCCTCCCAATGACGTGACAATCCTGCTGGCATTTGCGAAGCAGTTGGACTTGTCTTGCCCTGGCAGTTTACACAGGGATCTTACTCCAGATGATGATATATTAGTCCACTCTTGGTCGTTCATTCTCCCCTGCGGACGACGAGACAAGGCGTCAGCATCGATATTTTGTCTCCCAGGCCTGTACTTGAGACTGAAATCATATGCTGAGAGGGCTGCCAGCCACCTATGTCCTACAGCATCCAGCTTGGCTGTAGTCAGAACGTAAGTTAGCGGGTTGTTGTCTGTCTGAACCTCAAACTTAGCTCCATACAGGTAGTCGTGTAGTTTGTCAACAACCGCCCACTTTAACGCCAAGAACTCAAGTTTATGGACTGGGTAGTTCTTCTCAGAAGGTGTCAAACTTCTGCTGACAAAAGCCACAGGCCTTAACCCTTGTCCTTGGTCCTGGTACAGGACGCCGCCCAACCCTTCACAGCAAGCATCAACATGTAGGACGTACGGAAGCTGAGGGTTGGCAAAGACTAACACAGGAGCCTGGGTAAGCCTCACCTTCAACTCATTAAAAGCAGCTTCACAAGCATCAGACCATCTACTCCCAAATGGATCAGAAGCTTTGTACACTACTCGTTCTGGGTCGGGTCCAGCTTTGATCTTTTTCAAGCTTGCGGCAGGCAGACACCCTTGCAACAACTGATTTAGAGGGTAGGACACTTTAGAATAGTCTTTCACAAATCTTCTGTAGTATCCACAGAAACCCAAGAAAGAACGGAGCACTGACACATTTTGCGGTCGAGGCCAAGATTTCACAGCTTCTATTTTTGAGGGGTCTGTTGAGACACCATCTTGAGACACAATGTGTCCAACATAGCTAACAGACGTCTGACAGAAAGTACACTTGTCCAAGGACAGCTTCAGTCCTTCGCTCTGTAACCGATCCAACACCTTGAGTAGCCTCTCCTCGTGCTCCTCTAAAGTCCGTCCGAAGATAATGAGGTCATCCAAGTAGACCAACACTTCCAACAGGTTCATATCTCCCACCGTCTTTTCCATCACCCGCTGGAAGGTCGAGGGAGCCCCACAAATCCCTTGTGGCATCCGTTGGAATTGGTAAAATCCCACTGGGCAAATGAAAGCAGTCTTTTCTTGGTCTTCTTCACTCAGGGGGATCTGATAGTATCCACTCCTAAGGTCCAAAACACTGAACCACTGACTTCCATTTAAGCAGGCCAGAGCATCTTCAATGCGGGGAACGGTGTATTGGTCAGGGATTGTGCGACGATTCAGTGTTCTGTAGTCCACACACATCCTTATCTGGCCGTTCTTTTTCCGGACTACGACGATCGGTGAAGCGTAAGGACTTCTGGAGTCTGCAATTATTCCAGCCTCCTTCAACTTTTCCAAGTGCTGCCTAACATCCTCGATGTCGGCAGGGGCAAGCCGTCGAGACCTCTCACGAAAAGGCTTATCCTCGGTCAGTCTAATGTGGTGTTGGGTACTCTTTGAACATCCCACATCAAATTCATCACATGAGAAAACATCCTTCCTCGCCAACATCTTTTTGACTAACCGCTGTTTCCATTGTTCAGAGACAGGGGAATCGGCAAAGTTAAATGAATGCTTGTTCAGTTTAGTCTGACCACTATTCTCTCTGGGTTTAGAGACTGTAGACACGACTTCGACTGGAAACACATGAGCAATGGGCATTCCTCTTTTAATCATCACTGGACGAGTGGAGACATTTCTGATTGTAACTCCAATCCTTTTAGACTGGACAACAGTAGTGGACTGGACTTCCGCCGCTACTAGCAGTTCCTCAGGAAATCGTGATTCCTCCGGCTTATCAACTAACAGGGTCTTACCAGAAGGAGCAGCAGGATATTTCAGCATCCCATAAACCCTAGTACTCTTCCCTGGAGGCAATTTCACTGGTTTAGAGCGAAGATACCAGACAGTCCCTCTACTGTCGTCCATGTCACACTTTTCAACAGCAATGATCTGTGCATAAGCATTCTTTATCTCAGGATGGACAGTCAAGGTGTGAAGAAAATCATGTCCCCCTCTCTCTCTGCATGCTTCTACCAACTTCTTCACCACAGATGTATTTGTTCCCACCAGAATATTTACATCTCCTTTCATGACAGGATCGGGACAGAACCAGCACAAGTGCATCTATGGATTCCGCCACTCCCGCCACAGATCCTGGAAACTCCAGCCTTAAAGACAAACAGCCATCATAGGGGTACCGCTGCATGCTCAAACCCCATACTTCCAAATTTTCTATTGGTGTCAATGGCAGATGCTTCAAGTATTTTTCATAGAAAGATCTGTAAAGCAGAGTGACTTGTGATTCCACTATCCAGCAAAGCCTTAGCATAGATCCCTTCCACCTGGATGGGAAGAACAGAGGTAGGTCCCACTAACCCGTTCGGAAGAACTGCTGGCTCAACTTTGACTCTTTTGCACTTTGTGGAATGTGTCTTTCCCGGAGCTTCAGGCCGTTCCTCTACTGAGCCCCGGAGAAGTTTCCCGACGACTGTCTCATTTTAATGAGTCGCTGGTTAACTCTCCTGAGATTTTCATCCTTTGTACAGTCACGCTTCAGATGCCCATCTTCTCCGCATCTGTAACAAAAGACATTGGCTTTGTTCACTGGTCTGGTTGGTGTTTTACTCTCTGCAGTCGCAGTTAGACTGTGCAGGGCAGGATGATCATGGGTTATAGGTTCCTTTGCTGCTGCTGACAGACGAGACACCTCATTCTTAAGTCCTCTTATCTCCCTCTTTAGCTTTTCTACCTCTGAATCACCCATGTTAGTGTTAGCGGACGACCCATTTCTTGAAGGGCATACCACAGAGACAGCTACATTTGACTGTGCTGAACTCCTGTTTTTCAACAAGAGTTTCTTCTTCTCTTACCTCCTTCATTAACTCATTGAAGGAAGGAGGGGCACACAGCTTATGGGTCATTCTCAAGCGCATAGCCACTAGGTCACTGGAAAGGGCACCTCTGACTATTTGTTGCATTCGAAGATGATTCATGGCAGAGAACTCAATGCCTTTCTTCCTCAGCATACTATGCAGCATTCTGTCCAACCTCAGTATGTAGGCTGAGAGCTTTTCTCCCTCTCTCTGGTAAGTGCTCCGAAACTTTAACATTAAATCTGAAGCATCCTCAGTAGTGCCAAATGCAGACTCTAGTGCACTAAGATAGTCACTGAAAGAAGCAGATGGATTACTAGTCTTCTCGAACCTCACAATGTCTGCTGCAGGACCTCTGAGACACTCTACTAATCTTTGCTTCTTGACATTATCAGAACACTGCCATTCTTCCAGAATGTGAGTAGTCTGCTCTACCCAGACCTCATACTCATCTTCCCCAGGAGGAGTTGGGATAAATCCTGAGAATGGGACGCAGCTTTCTATATCCGACTCTCTCCTCAGATGAAGCCACATGACACGTTTGAACAAGGGAATTTATGGCATCCACAAGCTGAGTGTTTAGATCAGGTGCAGGGGCAGTCAAACTTGGAATGTCAGCTAGCGATTTCCCTTCTTTTTGGAGGAAAGAGATCAACTTGAACTGGAACTCATCTTCCTTATTCTGTTTAGGTGTTTCAGCTGCAACATGAACAACCTGTGTGTACCAGCAGCCTACTTCAGGTCCTCCAAGTTCTGCAGGGATAGACATCTTGGAAATGCTGTCAGCTGTTTCAAGCAAGACTAAACTGCAGTCGCTTAGTTTTATCAGAGCGGCGATCAAGCACTTTGCATTTTCCAATTCCCAGAATAGCATCCAGCACACTATAGATTATTCTGTCTTCACAATCTGCAGATACATTGCTCAGAATTAGAACTCTATCCAGCTCGACATCTTTCTCTCTGCACCAAGCAATAATCTCGCTAACCTCCATTTTGTTCACTTGTGTCATTTATGATATGTGCCCAGAAAACAGGTAATGGCTGTTAAGCATTAAAGCTCTTTGAAAGAAAAAAAAAAAAAAAAAAAAAAAAATCTCTCTCAAAGAAACACAGTATGAAATTATTTGCTTTCAAATTTTTCAAACAACTTCACTTTTTTTTTTTGTAAACACAATCCGAATAATCTGAATGATCCCGGACGAGTCCCCCACAAAAATGTAGCCCTCTCACCAATAAATATGGCTCAAATGTAGGAATTATGTCCAGGGGAACTTCTAAATTATTCTGGTGAGAGGCACATTTCTAAATTTTCTTAATTTCTGTTAATCACACAACCCAGATCTCAGATTTTCACTTGATAGTGTCAGATTTATGTTTTCTATTTAAAAAAAAAATTAAAACACTACTGTGTTTTCCTTTAAATTTGAAATTAAATATCCCTCACAGGAAAAAAACAAATTAACAAACTATTTTTTTCCCACAGGAAACCACACAAAATTATGGAAAATCAATAAATGTATTTATTCTTCCATTACTATTTTGTCTTTGTGATTTTTTCCCCTTTTTGTGTTGCTTTAAATGATCAAACAATTCAATTCACAAAGTCACAATGATAACAATAACCAAAAAGTAGTAAAAACAAAACAAATCAAATGTCAGTATAATAATTTTACCCAGCTGGGATTTTCAGTACACAGATGGCGCGCTAGTTGGAGCTCTTTTGATGCAAACAAATGTACTCACAAATCCAAAGAAATTGAGGTTTCCAAGTGCAGAAAGAATACCAAACTCTAATCCTCACTCCCCAACGAGATGATAACAGCATCCATGACGCATCCCACGATGACGCTGAATGGATCCCGATGAACTCCTCCCTCCTCGAAACTGGTGGTGCATCCACGAAATTTCCCAGAACTCCCGATCTTGACTCGATGAACTCTCTTAAACACACTATGCACGCAATTGACATGAACTCTGCACACCACTGTGGTACTTTTACACTGAATTATTAAAATAAACACGTGTATATTCTTCCGGATTACAACTGAATTAAGCGACCTGTAACGAATGTAGCGGTTCCTTATTATAACAGTTATTAATTAATTTATGGATGAAATATGAATATAATAATTCATAAGGTTATGAATAAATTATGATTCATATATCAACCCAACGGGGAATTAAACATATATTGTGAATCAATTACAACGAATCATAATCAATTACATATATGATTAGTTCTGGTTTAATAATTATCTAGAGAAACTGTTCGTTTGTCCAGCAAACTAAGTCCCTCACAGAATATTATAAACAGAGTTATTTTCTGGCCATGAAAATAACTAAAGCATAAAGCGATCGAAAAACGTTAAAGTGACTTGGTCTTCAGTTGAAAGAACAACAGAACAATCGAGCATGAATTATGTGTTTAATATATGCAGCTACGGCTACCGAGATTATACGTCTAAAATATATACAGAAGTATACACATATATATACACAAGAGTGAGAATGAAGAAAAGACATGGAAAGAAAGATGATCAAAGAATGGCAAATTACACAGTCAAACCTTTTCGCGAGAGCCAGCACAGAAATCAGTTTAAACACATTTCAGGTAAATTATAATACTTGCTTATTGGTTCAAGTCCTTGTGTAGCAGTTTCAATGCGCCTGGCTGGGTTGGTCCTTTCCGAGAGGGTTTCTCCGGCGGGGTTTTCAAAAGAGGTTTAAACTGAAGAGTAACTTAGCCGAAGAGAGAGAGAGTCTAAAGAAGTGGTCCTCCCGAGCTGCGCGCGTGGTTGGGAAGCGCGGTCACCTGAGGCGTCCGTGCACGAGGTGCTCGTGAGTCAGTCGGGAGACAAAGGAGAAGAAGAAGAGGGGGCGCGAAGAGAGACAAGAGAGAGCGAAGGTGTGTGTCGTTGTCTTTATGGAAACCCAAGCTAACACACCTCCTGAATTGTAGCAGCCAATAGAGGCGCAGCACTATTTGGCGGGCAAAGTTGCTTTGTTTGGTCTCCTAGCTGAATTTGCATACTTAATGCCCATCAGATCGGATTTCGAGATGGAGTGGGTTCTTCACAGGATCATTAAACACATAGAAAAATGCATTTGTCCGTTTTGTGACATGTCTCAATGAATAGCTCGAGTCCGGAGCTTTGAAACGAGATCAAACTCGATAGGTCAGAAAGGCATAGAAACCAAGTTATGGTTTACAGACAAAATTATATCGTTAAAATGCACACTAGCACAAATACACTCATTTAAACACTAGGAAACATGCATAGGCTCTAAAATATATCATATATATATATTCCAGCATAGTGGTAGTTCACATATACAGTTAAAAATGTATGATTGTGTGTTTCTGTATGTGCCTGTGTGTGTGCTGTTGTGTGTTCCTGTGTGTGTGGGGTGTTGGAATGTGGATCTGGTCAGTCTCTGGGGGGGGTGCTCCTTTTGAAGTCACCAAAGAGAGGAAGTTGGACTTTACTGTTTACCATCGCTTGTCCACAAAAGTGTCAAGTGGGCTCATCTTATGGCAGACTATGCGGAGCCGAGATGGTTTTACAACCCAGTCCAGCATGCTAAAAGCGTTCTGAACATTCCCAAGTTTATTGATTATCCTGATACGTGTGCATATGCTACACACCTTATTATAACTGCAACACTGAACTTGAAAATAAACACGGGAATATTCTTCCGGGTGATTTGTAAATATGAATCTAATAAAACAAATATATTTAACGATTTCAAATAAGATTATCTCACGTGCTAGTTCTCATCCATCGATTCAACTCACGACTGAAGTGCGCGGCCTCTTGCCGAATTCTCCTGAAGTATTTTCCCCCGTGCTGCAATCTGCAAACTGATGCAAGGCCAACTTTCTCAACCGAGCTGCCACTCAGAATGTCCGTGAGCGTTGAATATCAGCTTTTCTCCACGCTGATCAACTTTATCTGTGTTCAAATCAACTCTTTTTTTTCTCTGAACTGATCTCTCTGCACGTGAAAACTCATTCCCCGTTGTTTTTCTGACTCCGCCCCTTGAACTCGAGGGGTCAAAGTCCACAGCTCTCATAGGGCAAAATTACGCTCTCAGAAAACACAATAAAACACAATTCTTATATTATTTTAAACACACATATTTGAAAACCCTTTTTAGAAACATGTCTTGTAAAAAAAAAAAAAAAATACAAATAAAACCAAAATCAATTTATATTTTGTCAGCATATGTGTGTATCATTTCAAACCCAAACAAAGTTACAAATTTAGAAATCTAAACATTTGTTCAGGCCTCTACACATATTTTTTCTGGTACTCAACGGAGGGCTATAAATTAAAATTCTGAGGTAAAGAATGTCTTGCTACATGTTTATTTGCTTTGCTGCAACAACGTTGCAACACTGAAAATTAGCAAATGGTCACATTAACTTGTGAAAAAATCTTGTGATTGGATGAACCAAAAGATAACAAGGAACAAAATCTTTCACTGAAATCCTTTGTATGTGAAATGTAAAGCTGGACAAAACAGTGTTGTGAAACTAAAAATTTTCAAAAGAAAAGATTTGGTTAAAATTCTGTCTCAGTCCTGGAGAACTGCTGCCATGCAGAAGTCCTAGAGACTGCAATTGGGAAAATACACTAAATGTTAAAACTGATGTACATAATGATAATTATGATGTCACTGAGAGGCTTGTAACCAAGCCTGAGGGTTTCACCCATTCAGAGGACATGCTCAGCTTGTCTTTGTTTCATGAAGGAAATTTAGCCAAAGAATGAATTACTACATCAAATTACTTTAAAAATCATTCAAGAAGTGCTAAAAAGGTTTACGACTGATGTCACAAATGGTGGAAACAGCACTTGTTTAAGGCTCAGTCTTATAAAACATAGCTTTTATCTTATTTCAGGCTTTAAAATCACTGCACTCTTTTTATGTTTTTTTAGTGTCTCAAAAGTGACTGAAAAAATTAACAGACAATTAACAGAATTAATCTTTGTGCTGTCAATCAGACCTGTGTCTGTCCAACCTTTCTTTTCATATCCAACAGGTTTTCAAAGGAATGTAATTGATAACATCTTAGCCCAAAAATAAGAAAATTGTGTCCAATTCTATATTGTACATTTTTTTAAAATGATTTGAGCAATGATTTGACCCAATATTCACAGCATCAAAGTCTATATCTCCAGTTTAACTTGTTGCTGTGAACACAATGTACATGCCAACACAGCTGTAGCTGCAGGGCCAAATGCCTTCTAAAAGATCAATGAGATGATAACAAGTCACTCTGGACAAATTACTCAGCCAAGACCTTCTTGAGACCAGCAAATAAAATAATTTTTAATTTATACTATTTTGATATAATTTATATTATGATCATTGTATATTATATATATTATATATTATATTATAATGGCTAGGGATGGCTTTCAATCTCATGATGATTCAAGCAATGATTTGGAAGAAGAAAATTTTGGAGAAGAACAGAAGGAATTAGAATGTAGTAAGATGGAACCAGAATGTAGACAGAAGTTGGGAGCACTATCAGTGCAGGAAGAATTATAAGGGATCAACGGAAGGGTTCAAATTTGTAATTTTGTTAGACACATTGTTCTTATAGAACACACATTCTAGTTGTTTGTGCTACTACATGTGCACCTAGACTAGTTGAGTTTATTCTTTAAACCATGACTACTTTACTGTAAGTGATGCGTGACACACTTAGGTTTAAGTGTTTCACACATATAGGTCACAAATAGTACAGACACACATACAGGTCTCCTAAGTGGAACACTCAGCTATTTTCCATTTAGCTGCAGTTAGACCATGTACAGGAGCATAGAATTGCCCTAAGGCTACAATCTTTATCTTCTATCTGTGCAAGAATCTTTATTGAGAAAAATTACAATGCCCAGTATTTACCAACTAAAATTCTCGACCTGATTGTCATTGTTACATGTCATGTCTCTGTCTGCCCCTGTGACCTAGTTTCCCCGTTCTGTTAATTAGTTCATTTGATTCACCTGTGCCTTGTTAATTATCCTGTCACCTAGTTTAGTTCCTTTGTTAGTCCCTTGTATATATACCCTGTGTTTCTAGTCTTGTGTTTTCCGCTATTGTTTATGCTACGTGGTTGTATGTTCTGTTGGATTCCTGTTTCTCTACAAGTAAAGTCTGATATTCACTCTAACTCCTCGTCGTGTGCTTTGTATACCAGCAACCGTAACAGAATACCGGACCAAGACAGTTTTTTGCGGTGATTTTCTTTTTGTTTGTTTTTCCCCTTTGTTCTTCGCCATGGACCCTGATGTCGCCATCCTTCGCCTGGAGCAGAGGGACCGCTCCCTGGAGGCTCACACCCTGGAGTTTTTGGAGCTGGCGTGCCGTACACACTATCCTGACTGCACGCTCCGTGTACTTTATCTCTACAGCCTAAGTGAGCGGTCCCGAGCACGCCTCCCAGGGAGCGGTCCTCGAAAGAACTTTGCCGCACTCGTGGAGTGGGTGCTGGTGAGTAACGACTCACCTGTCACCGCCGGCCCCGCGGAGGATGACTTCACCGCCAGCCCCACTCCACTGCCAGAAGCCAGTCAACCACCATCGACGAACGTCACAACGGAGATGTTTCACGAGCCCACCGCAGACCGAGGAGGCCAGCCCACCGCGATGGATGAGCCAGGACCGAGGAAAGGAGATGGACAGTACCATCGCCCCGGAGCCAACCTCACAGCAAGGGTCTGACCAGGTGCGCGAGCCGGTAACATCATCCGACATCATGGGAGTGCTTGTGGAGCTTGAGGGCTGGGAGGAAAGCTCCACCCACAACACCACCACGGCGAAAACTATGACTGACACTGGCAAATATGCAGAGGAACTGAAAGACATTTTTATGGCTGATCTAATTGATTTTTGCGGAGAGGTGCCTTCCCATTCCCCTGATTCTCCTGTTTTTAATGATTCTCCTGAGTCTCCAGAGGACCAATCTCCAGTGTTCTCCAGTTCTCCTACGTCTCCTGAGTTCCCCGTCTGCCCACCCAGCCTCCCTCTCCCGCCTCCTCCGTCACCCAGTCTCACAGCCAGTTCCTCAGCCCCACCATCACCTCTGCCCTTCAGCTGCTCGACATCTCCCACATGCCAGGTGGGGATGTCGAGCATCTTCAGCTCCTCCGCTCCATCTACTCAAGAGGATTCCCTGCCTCCACTTCCAGCCTCCACGCCCCCTGCTCCACCTCGGCCCGTCGACACTTCGGCGTCACCCTGGCTCCTCCCTCCCTCGGCTCCACCGGACACCATCGGCCATACGGCTTCTCCGGGCTCCCTCGTCTTTCCGGCTCCGCCTTGGTCAGTCGTCCACCTGCCTGCACCTACGGCTCCGTCCGGCTCCTCCCTCCCTCCAGCTCCGCCTACATCCTCGGTCCCACCGGCTCAGCCTCTGCCCGCTGGACGTCCGCCTCCTCCTCGGACGCTCGTCGTCATGGCTCCTCCTCGGTCTCCAGGACCATCGGCTGCGCGTGGGCTCGTCGGCTCGTCAGTTACATCTGGGTCTCCAGCTGAATCTCCGTTGGTCGTCCCCAGGGTGTCGTCTGCCCCCAAGCCGACTCCACCATGGCTCCTCCCACCTGCGACTCTACCCTGGGGCCTCGTCCTGGCTGGCTTCTGGGGTAACATCTGGCTCTTCCTGCTCCTGGCTTTCCCCTGGCTCCTCCCACCCTCCACTCCCCCTTGGACTGTCATTGTTATGTTCTATGGACTCTTTTCTTTTGTTGTTTTGTTTGTACTCCGCCCTCCTCCAGAACCCCCTCCCTCCCTCCTCTGCACTCTTACGGCGCGAGGACGCGCCTATCCGGGAGGGGGCGAAATGTTACATGTCATGTCTCTGTCTGCCCCTGTGACCTAGTTTCCCCGTTCTGTTAATTAGTTCATTTGATTCACCTGTGCCTTGTTAATTATCCTGTCACCTAGTTTAGTTCCTTTGTTAGTCCCTTGTATATATACCCTGTGTTTCTAGTCTTGTGTTTTCCGGTATTGTTTATGCTACGTGGTTGTATGTTCTGTTGGATTCCTGTTTCTCTACAAGTAAAGTCTGATATTCACTCTATCTCCTCGTCGTGTGCTTTGTATACCAGCAACCGTAACAGTCATATCTTCAATAGGCTAAATCCATTCAAGATCAAAACATGATTTAAATGACATTCTATTGATCTGTAACCCAGTGACAATGGGAGGTACAAGTTTTGATTTTCCTTTGAAACAAAAGCACAAACAAAGTGGACAAGTGTTAGTAAACTCCTCTCTGGGACCATTAGATCACATAGGATCTGATCAGGAAAGTTATTCTACTGGATATGTAATGCTTAAACATGAACAGTCAGATCTGACCATTAACACTCAGTGTATCTGGCCTTTTCCTTTGCAGAAACACAATCATAATTAAAGCTGCAAGCAGCGATGAAAGGGCCCTTGCACCCGGGCTAACTGCCACCCGTTGGCCTTAGGAAAACAGTGAATAGTGGATGACATGCATGTAAGCGTGTAAATACAGGAGAATTATGGCAAAGTCATTTGAAAGTGCCACACTTCCTGCTGCCAACAGGTGGCGCTTTGACTGTAACCGAATATTGTGAAATAGATGTGTTCAGGCTTATTATCAAACATGTGAAGTTTGAGGCAGATTGGATATTGTATGCCTGAGTTACAACAACTTCCTGTTTCATGGCGTTAATCGCATACATTAGCACTTAGCCAAGTGTTGCATGATTTAACATGTTTCTAGCATGTTTGGTACTTCATGGCATATTGAAATGTGTTTCTGGTAGTGAATCACAAGTGTAAAGCATGCCATTTCCTGTTGCCAGCAGGTGGCACTATGACTAACTGAATATTGGCATATAGATGTCTTTAGGCCAGGACTCTCATCAAACATGTGAAGTTTGGGGCAGATCGGACATTGTATGCCTGAGTTACAACAGCTTCCTCTTTTATGTCGAAACATCAGAAATGTAGCACGAGGGGCACTACGTTAGGTGGTGCTATCGAGCCATTTTGCCACGTCTAATGCTGCAACCCATAACAGACGTAAATTTTCACCACTTCTGACATGTATGCAAAGTTTCATGAGTTTTCGAGCACGTATAGACCCTCAAAAATGCGATTCACTTTGGAGAAGAAGAATAATAATAATTAAAGCTGCAAGCAGCGATGAAAGGGCCCTCGCATTCGGGCTCACCGCCACCCATTGGCCTCAGGAAAACAGCGAACAGTGGGTGAAATGCATGTAAGCGAGTAAATACAGCAGAATTATGGCAAAGTCATTTCAAGGTCAAGTCAAGTCAAGTCACCTTTATTTATATAGCGCTTTTTACAATGCAGATTGTATCAAAGCAGCTTTACATTGATAACTGGTACATAGTTTTTGCTGCACAGCAGCTCGTCAAGAATAGTGTCAATGCAGGCAGATCAAAAGCACTGTTGAATAAATGTCAAGAATACTGTTGAATATCAAATGTCAAGTCAAATGTCAAGTGTCCCCAACTAAGCAAGCCAAAGGCGGCAGCGGCAAGGAACCCAAACTCCAAGAGGTGACATCAGGTGGCAAACAAGTGGCAAATAGGTGTTAAAATGGAGAAGAAAAAAAAACCTTGGGAGAAACCAGGCTTAGTCGGGGGGCCAGTTCTTCTCTGGCGAACAGTGCTTTGTTACGATTCAGGTTGCTATCATAAATCTGATAGGATCGCAACATTCAAAGTATTTATTTCAGTTCCATCCAGTTGAGGATCGTATTCATCACACCGGTATGGGCGGTTTGTTGAGGAACTGTGCTACTGGCTGTCGTGTCGATGAGGCCTTCACAGTGGATGATCTAGTTGACTCGATCTCTGCTGATACTTCAAGGGCTGCGTTGTGGTCGTGTCCAATTGAGGATCGTATTCATCACGCCAGTATGGTCGGTTTGTTGAGGAACTGTGGCACTGGCTGTCGTGTTGATGATGTCTTCACAATGAATGATCTAGTCGACTCGATCTCTGCTGATACTTCAGGGCTGCGTTGTGGTCGTGTCAAGGCGCAGGTCCTTGGTCTCAGCTGGATACGGCCCTGATGTAACGAGTACATCTGGTGTTATAGGAAGTGTTCCCGGTTCCGGCTGACCTAATTTATGCAGCCTAATAATCCTTTAACAGATTTGAAAATGTAAATTGATAATGTGTTATGTGTATGCCAGGTTAAAGAGATGTGTTTTTAGTCTAGATTTAAACTGACAGAGTGTGTCTGCATCCCGAACAATGCTAGGAAGATTGTTCCAGAGTTTGGGTGCCAAATAGGAGAAGGATCTACTGCCTGCGGTTGATTTTGATATTCTAGGTATTATCAGCTGGCCTGAATTCTGAGATCGCAATAAACGTGAAGGACTATAATGCGTTAAGAGCTCGCTCAGGTACTGGGGAGCTAAACCATTTAGTGCTTTGTAAGTAATTAGCAAGATTTTAAAATCTATACGATGTTTAACAGTGTAGCATATGCACATGTATCAGGATAATCAATAAACTTTGGAGTTTTCAGAACGCTTTTAACCTGATGAACTGTGTTCGTTAATCACTAAATCGGCTCCGACCAGTCTGCATAAGATGAGCCCACTTGACACCTTTGTGGACCCGTGAGGGTAAACAGAAAACTCCAACTTCCTCACTTTGGTGACTTCAAAAGGAGCACCCCCCCCAGAGACTGACCAGATCCACATTCCAACACCCACACACACAGGCACACACAAAAACACACACACAGACACATACAGAAACACACAAACATACATTTTTGACTGTATATGTAAAATACAGCTATGCCAACATATACCCATCCTGTATTTTGAAGCGTATGCATGTTTCCTAGTGTTTAAATGAGTGTATTTGTGCTAGTGTGCATTTTAATGATAGAATTTTGTCTGTAAACCATAACTTCTTTTATATGCATTTCTGATGTATCGAGTTTGATCTCTCCGTAAAGCTCCAGACTCGAGCTATTCACTGAGATATGTCACATAGCTGACAAATGCATTTTTGTATGTGTCTAATGATACTGTGAAGAACGTACTCCATCTCGAAATCCGATCTGATAGTCATTAAGTATGCAAATTCAGCTAGGAGACCAAACAAATGAACTTTGCCCGCCAAATAGTGCTGCGCATCTATTGGCCGCTACAATTCAGGAGGTGTGTTAGCTTGGGTTTCCATAAAAACAACGACGCACACCTTCTCCTTGGTTCTCCCGGTGATCTCCCGATCGTCTCGTGCACGTCTCTCCGGACGCCTCAGGTGACCGCGCTTCCCAACCACGCGCGCAGCTCGGGAGGACCACTTCCTTAGACTCTCTCTCTCTTCTCTCTCTTCGGCTAAGTTACTCTTCAATTTAAACCTCGTTTGAAAACCCCGCCGGAGAAACCCTCTCGGAAAGGACCAACCAAGCCAAGCGCATTGAAACTGCTAGTGTGAACCAATAAGCAAGTATTATCATTTACCTGAAATTTGTTTAAACTGATTTCTGTGCTGGCTCTCTCAAAAAGGTTTAACTGTGTAATTTGCCATTCTTTGATCATCTTTCTTTCCCTGTCTTTTCTTCATTTTCACTCTTGTGTATATATATGTGTATACTTCTGTATATATTTTAGACGTATAATCTCTGTAGTCGTAGCTGCATATATTAAACACTTATTTCATGCTCGATTGATCTTTTTGCTCATTTCGACAAAGCCAGGTCACTTTAACGTTTCGATTCTATACCCTTGCTTTACGTTTGGATGCTATCATAGAAATTTATCCTCGTGGCCAGAGGATAATATTTCTGTCGTAATAGTCTGTGGATAACTTACCGGTTTGCTGGACGGACCGATAGTTCTCTACATAATTATCAAACCAGAACTAAGCATATATGTAATTGATTATAATTAATTGTAATTAATGCACAATATATGTTTAATTCCCCCTTGGGTCGGTATGTGCAAAATAATGATTCATAAATCTTTATGAATTATTATATTCATATTCCACCCATAAATTGATTAATAACTGTAGTAAATCGCTACAACAGGAAGCCAATGCAGTGATGACAGAACTGGACTAATATGGTCATACTTCCTAGTTCTAGTAAGAACTCTAGCTGCTGCATTTTGTACGAGCTGTAGTTTATTTATCAAGCGGGAGGAACAACCACCCAGTAGAGCGTTACAGTAATCTAGCCTTGAGGTCATGAACGCATGAACTAACTGTTCTGCATTTTTCATTGAGAGCATATGTCGTAGTTTAGATATATTTTTAAGATGGAAGAATGCGGTTTTGCAGATCCTAGTAACATGGCCTTCAAATGAAAGATTGGTATCAAAGAGCACACCCAGGTTCCTAACTGACGACGAAGACTTAACAGAGCAGCCATCAAGTGTTAGACAGTATTCTAGGTTACTGCGTGAAGTAGTTTTTGGTCCAAAAATTAGAATCTCTGTTTTTTCTGAATTTAGTAGTAGGAAATTACTGGTCATCCAGTTTTTTATATCAGCTATACATTCTGTTAATTTAGCGAATTGGTAAGTTTCATCAGGGCATGAAGAAATATAGAGCTGAGTATCATCAGCGTAACAATGAAAACTAATGCCATGCTTCCTAATGATATCTCCCAAGGGTAGCATGTACAGAGTGAAAAGCAACGGTCCTAGTACTGAGCCTTGCGGTACTCCATATTTAACTTGTGATTGATATGACATCTCATCGTTTACTACTACAAACTGATAACGGTCAGATAAGTATGATTTGAACCATGCCAATGCAATTCCACTAATGCCAACATAGTTTTCGAGTCTATTTAGAAGAATATTGTGATCAATAGTGTCAAATGCAGCACTAAGATCCAGTAACACTAATAGAGAGATACAACCACGATCTGATGATAAGAGCAAATCATTAGTAACTCTAATGAGAGCAGTCTCAGTACTATGGTACGGTCTAAATCCTGACTGGAAATCCTCACAGATAATATTTCTTTTTAAAAAGGAACATAGTTGTGATGAAACTGCCTTTTCTAGTATTTTTGATAGAAAAGTGAGATTTGAAATCGGCCTGTAATTGACTAATTCTCTAGGATCAAGTTGTGTTTTTTTAATAAGAGGTTTAATAACAGCCAGCTTAAAAGTTTTTGGTACGTATCCTAGTGATAAAGATGAATTAACAATATTAAGAAGAGGATCTATGACTTCCGGAAGCATCTCTTTCAATAGCTTAGTCGTTATAGGGTCTAACATACATGTTGTTGATTTTGATGATTTAACAAGTTTAGACAATTCTTCCTCTCCTAAAGCAGAAAATGAATTGAATTTTTCTTCAGGGACACTACAATGCACTGTCTGACACAATACTGTAGTAGACGGTTGCATGGTTATAATTTTCTCTCTAATATTATCAATCTTGCAAGTAAAGAAGTTCATAAAGTCATTACTGCTATGCTCTTTGGAAACATCAGAAGTTGAAGCTTGATATCTTGTTAATTTAGCCACTGTATTAAATAAATACCTAGGGTTGTGTTTATTTTCTTCTAAAAGTTTTGAAAAATAGGCAGATCTAGCAGTTTTTAAGGCCTTTCTGTACTCAATCATTTTCTCTCTCCACAAAATGCGAAATACTTCTAGTTTTGTTTCCTTCCAGCTGCGCTCCATTTTTCTAGCTGCTGTTTTTAGGGCCCGAGTGTGTTCATTGTACCATGGCGTTGGATTAATTTCCTTAATCTTTTTTAAACGCAAAGGAGCAACTGAGTCTAATGTGCTGGAAAAGACAGAGGCAATAGTTTCTGTTGCAACATCGAGGTCTTCTAAGCTGTCTGGTATGCTAAGGTGATGAAACTGATTAGGAAGATTATTTATAAAGCGATCTTTAGTGGTAGAAGTGATGGTTCTACCATATTTATGGCAGGGAGGCAGTTTAGCCTCTTTTACTAAATGTAGTATACACGAGACTAGATAATGATCTGAGATGTTGTCACTCTGCTGCAGAATTTCAACGTCATCAATATCGATTCCATGTGACAATATTAGATCTAAAGTATGATTACGACAATGAATGGGTCCTGACACGTGTTGTCTAACACCAATAGAGTTTAGAATGTCTGTAAATGCCAATCCCAATGAGTCTTTTTTATTATCTACATGGATATTAAAATCACCAACAACAAGGACTTTATCTGCAGCTAGTACTAATTCTGATAGAAAATCTGCAAATTCTTTGATAAAGTCTGTATGGTGTCCCGGTGGCCTGTATACAGTAGCCAGCACAAATGTCAACGTACATAATGTTACGTAAAGCACCATCACTTCGAAGGAATTATATTTGAAAGACTTCTGGCTGATACTGTAAATATTACTATAAATTACAGCAACACCTCCCCCTTTGCCTTTCTGACGAGGATTGTGTCGATAATCATAACCTTGAGGACTAGACTCATTTAAAATAATGTAATCGTCCGGTTTTAGCCAGGTTTCTGTCAAACACAGCACATCTAGATTATTGTCTGTGATAATATCGTTTACAATAAGTGCTTTTGAAGAAAGTGATCTAATATTTAACAATCCAAGCTTTATCATTTGTTTATCATTATTATCTCTATTTTTTATTTGTTGAACATCAATTAAATTTTTACCATTGAATGGGTTTGGAAGTTTTTTGTTTTTACTAATTCGGGGTACAGACACAGTCTCTATGTGATAATATCTAGGTGTAAGAGTTTCTATGTGTTGGGATTTATCTGACTTCTGTAACGTGAGGCAGCTAGCAGACGGCCGGTTTAGCCAGTCTGTCTGCTTCCTGTCCTGGGCCCCAGTTTGTCATGTTTCAGCTCTAAGACTATGTGCCATATTACTAGAGAGAAGAGCAGCACCATCCCGGGACGGATGAATACCATCTCTTTTCAACAGGTCCGGTCTGCCCCAAAACCTTTCCAATTGTCTATGAAACCTATATTATTTTGCGGACACCACTTAGACAGCCAGCCATTGAGTGATGATAACTATCTCATCACTCCGACGAACAGGAAGGGGACCAGAGCAAATTACTTCTCCTGACATTGTATTTGCGAGTTCACACACCTCTTTAATGTTAATTTTAGTGATCTCCGACTGGCGATGTCGAACATCATTTGTGCCGGCATGAATAATAATTTTAGAATATTTACGATTAGCATTAGCCAGCACTTTTAAATTTGCTTTGATGTCAGGTGCTCTGGCTCCCGGCAAACATGTGACTATGGTGGCTGGTGTCTCTATTTTCACGTTCTGTGTAATAGAATCGCCAATAACTAGGGCACTTTCAACAGGATTCTCAGTGGGTGCGTCACTGATTGGGGAGAACCTGTTTGATGTTCTTATTGGAACGGAAGAGTGGTGTTTTCCACAGCTAGGCCGCCTCACCGTTACCCAAGTGCCCTGCTGGGCGGGCTCTACAGCCGGAACCGAACAATGTACAGAGTTCACTAAGCTACAGTAGTCACATCCAAAACAGTATCTGAAGCCCCTGCATTCTTACTATCCTCGATTAAAGTTAGGATGCGTGTCTCTAATTCTGAGATTCTGGGCCCTATAATACACCCGGCGCAATGCGACGCAAGCCGCAGCGCAAGTGTGTTTGCTAGTTTGCGTCCGGCGCCGTTCGCGTTTTCCCATTCAGCGCCACGTCCTTAAATTAGTAAATGCATTTGCGCCAGTTAGTGCGCCCATGGGCGTGCTGGTCTAAAAAAGAGGTGTGTTCAGGCGCATTGCCGGCGCATTGCTATTTTAAGGAGCTGAAAATAGACCAACTCAAACCTGGTCTAAAGTCTAAAGTCAATGGCGCAATATTTTTTTGTTAGAGCGCGTTGGTAGAAACTGCGCCTCTGGGCGCGTCCACAGTGCGCGTTGACTTTGCTTATTACACACAGGGATGCGCATCACACAAACATGCCAAATATTAGAAACAAAAGGATTACAGTGTAAAAGAATATTATTGTGTAGGTAGGCTACATAAATATAAAAATGTAATGATGAATAGTCATTGCGTGTATTAGAATTAGGCTACCTATTTTCAATTCAGCCTATTACTACTTATAATGATGAACGAAATTGGCTAATTAATTGAACAATCGTGCCAATACACACACATATATTAACTGACTCATGATCGCGCGAAGCTATTTGAAAGCCTGCATTTGCAAGCCCGCTTTAACTTCGCGCAAGAGCAGATCGGTTTCTTCGCTTGAAAAGCGTTTAGCTTTTCCGCCAACAAATTCCACCATGTAAATAGCAATCCGCCACGGCGCGAGCGTATCTCGCTCTTAAAGGGAATGAGAGATGACACTCTGATTGGTTTATTGAACGTTACGCCCATTACTCATTAAGAGAATAGGGACAACCCGTTTCAAAAATGCGCCCCGGCGCACGGACCGTTTTTCCGTCGTTAAAATAGCAAAAGTGGATTTGGACACGCCCTGAGTGCACCTGCACCATGCGCTTTACACTTTGCGTTTAGATCGTTAAAATAGGGCCCTCTCTCTGTCAGCCTGACTATTTCCCTACATTTATGACATGTAAATCCCTCGTCGCTGACAGAGAGAGCTATACTGAACATGTGACAGATGGAACAGGAAACAATTCTGTGAGAGGATGACATGACTCACCGTGTTTGTAGACTGATCCGATCCGAGTTACCACAGCTGTTTGATGAACGCGTTGAAAGAGGAGCGCTCGAGACTGATGACAAGTTAACAAGCTAGCGAGATGCAAACGCGTTGTAACAGCAATTTAGATTCAAAGATTACAAGCTAGCGACGTCAGATTAATGTGGTAGGCAATAATAATAATATAAGCAGATTTCCTGCTACCAACAGGTGGCGCTTTGAGCGTAACTGAATATTGCCATGTTGATGTCTTCAGGCCAGGACTATTATCAAACATATGAAGTTTGGAGCAGATCGGACATTGTATGCCTGAGTTACAACTTCCTGTTTTGTGGCGTTAATTGCATAGATTAACAGGAAGTGTGTTATAACTTCTGCATACATTCATTGATCTTCATGAAACTTCACAAGTGTGTTGGCTATAGTAGTCTGATCACATGGATGTGACTATTGTGAGTCAAATTTATAGCGCCACCAACTGGCAGCAGGAAGTGTTTCACTTTCAAAATGCATTGAGTTCACTCTGTTATGTTTACCTGATTTGCTTCAAACTTCATCAGTGTAATGTCAATAGACAGCAGATGTAGACCTGTGACAGGATTCTTGATATTTTAAATATTGTTGCCATGGCAACACGTCAAACTTTAATAATATTCTTGAGTGTTTTTGAGGCTCTGAACATGCTTCAAATTGCATGAAACTCGACACACACATCAATATTGTCAACCAGTAGACATGGACAAAGCCATAGAAATGGGCGTGGTGGGCATGGTTAACATGTTTCTAGTATGTTTGCTACTTAGTGGCATATCAGAATGTGTTTCAGGGAGTGAATTATAGTGTAAAGCATGCCATTTCCTGCGGCCAGCAGGTGGCGCTATGACTAACTGAATATTGGCATATAGATGTCTTTAGGACAGGACTCTTATCACCCATGTGAAATTTGGAGCTGATCAGACACTGTATGCCTGAGTTACAACAACTTCCTGTTTCATGACGATAATAGCATGCTTTAACAGTCAGCTAGATGTTGCTAGCATGATTTAGAATGTTTTTAGCATGTTTAGTACTCAATTGCAGATTTTAGTATGTTGCTAGTAGTGCATCACATTGTTGAAAACTTCCTGTTGCCAGTAGGTGGTGCTATTACTATAACTGAATTTTGTCTTGTAGATGTGTTCAGGGCAGGACACACTATCAAATGTGTGAAGTTTGGGGCAGATTGGACATTGTTTGCCTTAGTTACAGCAACTTCCTGTTTCATGGCAAAACATCAAACTTTGTCAGGCCGCCACGGACACGCCCTTTGACAAAAACTCAAGATATCCACTATTTAGCGTCGCACAAGCCTTATGATTACACAAACCAAATTTGAAGATGATCGGACTAAAACTGTAGGAGGAGTTCGTTAAAGTACGAGGCCTGAAAATGGCAAAAACTGCAAAAAAAACGCACAGGAAATTCAAAATAGCTGACTTCCTGTTGTGTTTAGGACTTGGTTTAGGGCTTGTGTACCGAGTTTGGTGACTGTGGGAAAAACTAACCCCCCCACTTTTGTCAAAAGGTGGCGCTACTGAGCCCCTCCACCACGCCCATTTCTATGGCTTTGTCCATGTCTACTGGTTGACAATATTGATGTGTGTGTCGAGTTTCATGCAATTTGAAGCATGTTCAGAGCCTCAAAAACACTCAAGAATATTATTAAAGTTTGACGTGTTGCCATGGCAACAATATTTAAAATATCAAGAATCCTGTCACAGGTCTACATCTGCTGTCTATTGACATTACACTGATGAAGTTTGAAGCAAATCAGGTAAACATAACAGAGTGAACTCAATGCATTTTGAAAGTGAAACACTTCCTGCTGCCAGTTGGTGGCGCTATAAATTTGACTCACAATAGTCACATCCATGTGATCAGACTACTATAGCCAACACACTTGTGAAGTTTCATGAAGATCAATGAATGTATGCAGAAGTTATAACACACTTCCTGTTTCCCTTTTCTCGCCATAAATTTGTTGCCTCGCCACGGCCAAACCGTTCGAGATATCAAAAATCCGCTGGTAATTTTTCATCATCAATGTCTTGACTTCATGCTGACTGAGTTTGGTGGTGATCGGATTAATCGCCTAGGAGGAGTATATCAAATTCCAGAGCATGCGTTTTTCAAACAACCCACAATAGCTGACTTCCTGTTGAGGTAACGTATAACTTAGAGTACGAAAGTTGTTCGGCCCAATGAGGTCTATATGTGTACCGAGATCCAAACTAATACCTGCAAGCGTGTTTGATATATGGACCAAGATTTCGGAGCCCATTCAAGGGGGCGCTGTCGAGCCCCCCTGCCACGCCCAGGTCCCAGCTTCTGCCCGGCCCTGATGGCAGGTTCCGATGTATGTGCAAAGTTTCATGAGTTTTCGAGCAGGGTAAGGGCCCCAAAAATGCCCGAATAGTCAGAAAAAAAAAAAAAAAAATATTCCTAAAGAAAACAAAAGGGCCTTCAGCCCCTTGTGCTTTGGCCCTAATTAAAGCTGCAAGCAGCGATGAAAGGGCCTCACGGGCTCACCGCCACCCGTTGACGTCAGGAAAACAGTGAACAGTGGGCAACATGCATGTAAGCGAGTAAATACAGGAGAATTATGGCAAAGTCATTTCAAAGTGCCAGACTTCCTGCTGCCAACAGGTGGCGCTTTGACCGTAATTGAATATTGCCATGTTGATGTCTTCAGGACTATGTCAAATTCACTCCACATTTACTGCACTACAAGGTGGCGTTATAGAGCCCCTCCTCCCTGCCCATTTCTAAGGCTTTGCCCATGTCTACTGGATAGCAATTCTGATGTGTGTCGAGTTTCATACAATTTGAAGCATGCTAAGAGTCTCAAAAGCATCCAAAATGAATATTAAAGTTTGATGCGTTGCCAAGGCAACAGTTTTTGAGATATCACAATTCTTTTCAAAGGACTACATCTGCCAAATTTTAAGATTATTCTGATGAAGTTTGAAGCAAATCGGGTAAAAATAAGAGGGTGATCTCAAAGCATGCTGAAAGTGACACACTTCCTGCTGCCAGTTGGTGGCGCTATAACTTTGAATCACAACAGTCACATCCATGTGATCAGCCTTGTACAACGAACACACAGCTGAAGATTCATCAAAATCAATTAATGTATGCAGAAGTTATAAAACTTTGTTTCCCTTTTCTTGCTATAAATTCGTTGCCTCACCACGGCCAAACCGTTTTAGATATCAAAAATCCGTTTGCAATTAAACAACTTCAATGTCTTAGCACCAAGTTAAAAAAGTTTGGTGTATATTGTATAAACCCTGTAGGAGTAGTAGTATAGAACTGATTTTTCAAAAAATTAACATTCAAACCAAAATAGCTGACTTCCTGTTGGTCAGAGCTAATGAATGTAAATTAGAAAATTGTCCGGCTTGATGAAAACAATATGTGTACCAAGTTTGGTGACTGTAGGAAAAACGAACACCCCCACTTTTGTCAAAAGGTGGCGCTACTGAGTCCCTCCACCACGCCCATTTCTATGGCTTTATCCATGTCTACTGGTTGACAATATTGATGTGTGTGCCAATTTTCATGCATTTTGAAGCATGTTAAGAGCCTCAAAAACACTCAAGAATATTATTAAAGTTTGACGTGTTGCCATGGCAACAATATTTAAAATATCAAGAATCCTGTCACATGTCTACATCTACTGTGTATTGACATTACACTGATGAAGTTTGAAGCAAATCAGGTAAACATAACAGAGTGAACTCAATGCATTTTGAAAGTGACACACTTCCTGCTGCCAGTTGGTGGCGCTATAACTTTGACTCACAATAGTCACATCCATGTGATCAGACTCCTATAACGAACACACAGCTGAAGTTTCATAAACATCAATCAATGTATGCAGAAGTTATAACACATTTCCTGTTTCCCTTTTCTTGCTATAAATTTGTTGCCTCGCCACGGCCAAACCGTTCCAGATATCAAAAAACTGCTGGCAATTTTTCATCATCAATGTCTTGACTTCATGCTGACCGAGTTTGGTGGTGATCGGATTAATCGCCTAGGAGAAGTATATCAAATTCCAGAGCATGCGTTTTTCAAAGAACCCGTAATAGCTGACTTCCTGTTGAGGTGACGTATAACTTAGAGTACGAAAGTTGTTTGGCCCGATGAGCTCTATATGTGTACTGAGTTTTATACTTATATGTGCAAACGTGTTTGATATATAGACCATGATTTCGGACCCCGTTCAAGGGGGCGCTGTCAAGCTCCCCTGCCACGCCCGGGTACCAGCTTCTGCCCGGCCCTGATGGCCGCGGGTTCCAATGTATGTGCAAAGTTTCATGAGTTTTCGTGTATGGTAAGGGCCCCAAAAATGCCTGAATAGTCGGAAAAAAAAAATATATATATATAGCTGCGAGCAGCGATGACGGGCCAAAGCCCGGTGGCACAGCCACCCCTGTGGCTTCAGGGCAACTGTGCATGGCGGGCAATGGGCATTTAAAACAGTTAAGCATAAAAGGACTATGTCAAAATCACACCACATTTACTGCACTATAAGGTGGCGCTATAGAGCCTCTCCTCCCTGCCCATTTCTAAGGCTTTGCCCATGTCTACTGGCTAACAATCCTGATGTGTGTGTGGAGTTTCAAACAATTTGAAGCATGCTAAGAGTCTCAAAAGCATTCAAAACCAATATTAAAGTTTGATGCGTTCCCAAGGCAACTGTGTTTGAGATATCACAATTCTTTTCAAAGGTCTACATCTGCCATGTTTTGACAATATTTAAATGAAGTTTGAAGCAAATAGGGTAAAAATAAGAGGGTGATCTCAAAGCATGCTGAAAGTAACACATTTCCTGCTGCCAGTTGGTGGCGTTATAACTTTGACTCACAATAGTCACATCTATGTGATCAGCCTTGTACAACGAACACACAGCGGAAGATTCATCAAAATCAATTAATGTATGCAGAAGTTATAACTCTTTGTTTCCCTTTTCTCGCTATAAATTTGTTGCCTCGCCACGGGAAAACCATTTGAGATATCCAAAATCCGTTAGCAATTAAACATCTTCAATGTATTAGCACCAAGTTAAAAAAGTTTGGTCTAAATTGTATAAAACATGTTGGAGTAGTAGTATAAAATTCATAGCCTGTTTTTTCAAAAAATAAACATTCAAACCAAAATAGCTGACTTCCTGTTGGTCGGAGCTAATGAATGTAAATTAGAAAATTGTCTGGCTTGATGAGATCAATATGTGTACCGAGTTTGGTGACTGTAGGAAAAACTAACCCCCCCACTTTTGTCAAAAGGTTGCGCTACTGAGCCCCTCCACCACGCCCATTTCTATGGCTTTGTCCATGTCTACTGGTTGACAATATTGATGTGTGTGTCGAGTTTCTTGCAATTTGAAGCATGTTAAGAGCCTCAAAAATACTTAGACTTAGATTAGACTGACCAAAAATGACATTGATCTGATTAAATCTCTAGGAGGAGTTAATCACAGTGTAAAACATGTAAGTTCCTGTTGCCCCCAGGTGGCGCTATGACTGTAACTGAATATTGTCATATAGATGTCTTCAGGTCAGGACTCTAATAAAACATGTGAAGTTTGGGGCAGATCAGACATTGTATGCCCGAGTTACAACAACTTCCTGTTTCATGGCGAAACATCGAACTTTGCCAGGCTGCCACGGACACGCCCTTCAGCGAAAACTCTAGATCTTCGCAATTTAACGTCTCAAAGGCCTTTAGATTAGACTGACCAAATATGATGTTGATCTGATTAAAGCTCTAGGAGGAGTTCGTTAAAGTACAACGTCTGGAAATGGCAAAAACTGCACAAATTTTGCAAAGAAAATTCTAAATATCTGACTTCCTGTTGGTTTTCAGATTTCACTCCAAGAGACTTTTTTGTAGGTATTGGGCTTTTAGATGTGTGTACCAAATTTCATACCTGTACGTGAAACGTAGTGTCAGGGGCACTTCGTTGAAATTTTTTAGGTGGCGCTATCGAGCCATTTTTCCACACTTAATTCTGAAACCCATATCAGACGTAAATTTTCACCACTTCTGACGCATCTGCAAAGTTTCATGAGTTTTTGAGTATGTTTCGGCCCTCAAAAAAGTGATTCACCTTACATGGCGAAACATCAGACTTTGTCGGTCACCACGGACACGCCCTTCAACGAAAACTCAAGATCTTTGCAATTTAACATCTCAAAGGCCTTAAGATTAGACTGGCCATATATGATGTTGATCTGGTTAAATCTCTATGAGGAGTTAATCACAGTGTAAAACATGTAATTTCCTGTTGCCCCCAGGTGGCGCTATGACTGTAACTGAATATTGGGTAACACTTTACTTGAAGGGGTGTGCATAAGACTGACATGACACCTTCATAATCTTGACATGACACGTGTCATGAATATGAAGGAGGTTTTATGCATGTTTATGACAACTGTCATTAAATGTCATTCGCTCAATTATGTCATTTTTAATGCAAAGATGACATTGTTTGAGATGTCTTTGTTACGACAACTTGACATAAACCAACACATCATAACCTGTCAGTGTCTTTGTCATGACAACTTGACATTAGCAAAACATCATAACCTGTCATAAACATGACATAGCAGATTAATTATCAAACTTAAAAAAACTACTTAGCTTTATGGGTTAACATTACATTACATTATTTTGGTATCATTTCAGTATAGGGAACACATATATAAACAATTAACTATGACTTTTCCCTCAATAAACTCTTAATTTACTGCTTATTATAGTTAATTGTTAGGTTTAGGTATTGGGTAGGATTAAGAATGTAGAATAAGATCATGCAGAATAAGGCATTAATATGTGCTTTATAAGTACTAATAAATAGCCAACATTTTAGCCATATGAATGCTAATAGTAATAAGCAACTAGTTAAAAGACCCTAAAATAAAGTGTTACCATTATTTTATAACAGTGTCATCTTTTTTACGAAATTTGAAATTGTCTATTATCTGACCTTCTATTGGAGGAAACTTAAAAAACAAGAAAAAACAAACAAAAAAAAAAACCATGAAATGAAAAATAGTCATGACGCTGTTATAAAATTATTTGTCAGAGTTTTGTCACTTAATGACATTTTAATGACAAGTTCAATTTGTACCACTGTACTTGAGCTCAAGATACATATTCATGACACTATTATAATGGCCTCATGACAGCCAATGTCAAAACCAACCACATGACAGTTTAATGTAATGTTAACCCATAAAGCTAAATAATGTCAAGTTGTCATGACAAAGACACTGACAGGTTATGATGTATTGGTTTATGTCAAGTTGTCATAACTCGGACATCTCAAACAATGTCATCTTTGCATTAAAAATGACATAATTGAGCGAATGACACTTAATGACAGTTGTCATAAACATTCATAAAACCTCCTTCATATTCATGACATGTGTCATGTCATGATTATGAAGGTGTCATGTCAGTCTTATGCACAACCCTTCAAGTAAAGTGTTACCGAATATTGTCATGAAGATGTCTTCAGGTCAGGACTCTAATAAAACATGTGAAGTTTGGGGCAGATTGGACATTGTTTGTCTGAGTTACAACAACTTCCTTTTTCATGGCGAAACATCAGACTTTGTCATGCCGCCACGGACACGCCCTTCAGTGAAAACTCTAGATCTTCGCAATTTAACGTCACAAAGGCCTTTAGATTAGACTGACCAAATATGACATTGATCTGATAAAAGCTCTAAGAGGAGTTCGTTAAAGTACAATGTAACGTAGTTCGTAAACGGGAAGAAGGAGGCGGGAACCGGCGAATTCAAACAAAACTTTAATACCAAAATAAACAAATACAAAACGAAAGTAATGCCGGCAGACCCTCGCGGACGTCTGCCGGCCACACAAACATAATAAAACATAACGTAAAGTCCAGGCCTGGTCCTCTCTCGTCCTTCACTGACGTCGCTCCTCCTTTTATGCCTCTGGAGCTCCTCCGTGAGAGACTCGAGGCCGGCGCGCCTCGCAGGTGATGCTCATTATCACTCGCGTCACCGGCCTCGCGCCGTTCCCTCACGGCTCTCGCCTGCCCTGCACGTCACATACAATGTCTGGAAAATGCACAAAACGGTGAATTAATTCAAAATATCTGACTTCCTGTTCGGTTTCGGATTTCGCTCCAAGAGACTTTTTTGTAGGTATCGGCCTGATAAATGTGTGTACCGAATTTCAAAACCCTAGTGAAATGTAGCGAGAGGGGCTGTACGTTAGATTGCGCTATCGAGCCATTTTGCCACGCCTAATGCTGCGACCCATAATAGATGTAAAGTTTCACCACTTCTGACGCGTGTGCAAAGTTTCATGAGATTTTTCGAGCACGTTTAGGCCCTCACACGTGAAGTTTGGAGCAGATCGGACATCATATGCCTGAGTTACAACAACTTCCTGTTTCATGGCGTTAATCGCATACATTAGCACTTAGCCAAGTGTTGCATGATTTAATGTGTAGTATGTTTGGTACTTTGTGGCATATTGAAATGTGGTTCTGGGAGGGAATTACAGTGTAAAGAATGCCATTTCCTTTTGCCAGCAGGTGGCACTATAACTAACTGAATATTGGCATATAGATATGTTCAGGCCAGGACTCTTATCACACATGTGAAGTTTGGAGCAGATCGGACATTGTATGCCTGAGTTACAATGGCTTCCTTTTTCATGGCGAAACAACAGACTTTGTCATGCTGCCACGGACACGCCCTTCAGCGAAAACTCTAGATCTTCGCAATTTAACGTCACAAAGGCCTTTAGATTAGACTGACCGAAAATGACATTGATCTGATTAAATCTCTAGTAGGAGTTAATCAGAGTGTAAAACATGTAATTTCGTGTTGCCTGCAGGTGGCGCTATGACTAACCGAATATTGTTATGAAGATGTCTTCAGGCCAGGTCTCTAATAAAACATATGAAGTTTGGGGCAGATCGGACATTGTTTGTCTGAGTTACAACAACTTCCTGTTTCATAGCGAAAACATCAAACTTTGTCAGGGCGCCACGGACACGCCCTTCAGTGAAAACTCTAGATCTTCATAATTTAACGTCACAAAGGCCTTTAGATTAGACTGACCAAATATGACGTTGATCTGATAAAAGCTCTAGGAGGAGTTTGTTAAAGTAAAACATCTGGAAAATGCAAAAAACTGTGAATTAATTCAAAATATCTGACTTCCTGTTCGGTTTCGGATTTCGCTCCAAGAGACTTTTTTGTAGATATTGGGCTTATAAATGTGTGTACCGAATTTCAAAACCCTAATGAAATGTAGCGAGAGGGGCTGTACGTTAGATGGCGCTATCGAGCCATTTTGCCACGCCCAATTCCGAAACCCATAACAGACGTAAATTTTCACCACTTCTGACACGTGTGCAAAGTTTTGTGAGTTTTTGAGCACGTTTAGGCCCTCTAAAATGCGATTCACTTTGGAGAAGAAGAAGAAATATAGCTGCGAGCAGCGATGACGGGCCAAAGCCCGGTGGCTTCAGGTCAACTGTGTACAGCGGGCAATGGGCATTTAAAACGGTTAAACATAAAAGTACTATGTCAGTATCACACCACATATACTGCAGCAGCTTTTACTTCAAACCTCAGCCATGTTTTTAGTGTTTTTGGTCCAAACAGCATACTATTAACTTTTAACCATTTCAACTACCAGAAGACTGCTATTACACTACAATTGTCCACTATAGATCAAGTTTTAGAATAACAAATATTTTCGTACATATATTTCCCTGTCAGCTTGCCTCCTTTAAGATGACAAATACATAATTTTTTTTTTTACTCCTACTGCTACTACCGTATTAAATTTATACACATATTTCTTTCAAACCATATTAAGGCTGTGCACTATAAGTAAATGTTGTGTTATACCAAACTATTATTTTAACATTGATTATATCATAATATTTACAAATAAATAACTACACACAAAATATTGCATTGTACCCTAAACAATGCAGTTTTATTTTCCAAGTTTTAAAGTTCATTAAAACTCATACAATGAAAACATAAAATCAATCCACTTTAATCAGTGCCTAACACAGCTATTTTGTCATTCGAACTTAAAAAAAAAACAAAGACTAACAGTTTTCTTATCTTTTTACTGATCTGAAGTATAGTACCTTCATTTTGAGTTCATCCAGGTTCAATTACTAAACATACAATCGTAATTTAATTTAAATCAAACAATAAGTGCAAAATATCATCCTAATCTGCCATGTCTGTGTTTTTTCTCAGACAAACCCTAATAAAATTCTAGAGCAAATTACATACTGTTATTTGTGCAAACTCCACCGTGCTCTGAGAAATCTAATTTAGCCTTAATGCGAATGTCTGTGATTGCTGATGTTGTATCCACCTTATTCCAACGCCCCACGACGCTTTGCATGAATTATGGGAGTAATTTCCGTTAAACTGTAAACAGTCAGTGATAGACACTATGATCTTTTTAAACTGGGTACAATAAGATGACATTATTCTACTCACCCTTCAACCAATGAACAATAAATGGACATTTAAAAGTGTGAAAGCATCAACAACGTAATTTCAACAAGCCATGTAAAGGTGTGATTTTTTCCACAGCAATAACGGATGGGTTGAACATATGCTATAGTGATATATATATGCATTATGTAATACATTGCCTTAATAAAAAAGGTCATGAACTTCAGCATTGTGTGATACTATTTCAAAGTGATTTCCATTTTAATAAATTGTATTTACCTGTGAAACAAACCTGGAAAGAGACGTGAGGCTTTGAGGAGATTCTTTGTGCATTCCAGTGAATTATTAATGGGATGTATTGTAAATTATATAGAGAGAACAGACCCCAAATGTACAGTATATGCTGTCCTTTTTCATACTATTACAGCAGTATGCAAAGAGACAAAATAAAATATTCTGGAGGATAGAAAGCAGCTGCTGAAAAGAGCTCTTGCCACAGATATTTTTGTTATAACATATTACAATACCAAGCGTTATGTCATTCTCATGATGTCTGAAAATAAAACATGAAAGAAATTGACAGCTGATTCAGTCAAGCTGACAGATAAGCTTTAATTGTAGGGCAACCATATGATTTGAAACGATAAGTTTCAGTTTTTTTGAATGGAAGTTCACCAAACCAGAAGTGGAACCCGTAATTTGAAATGCAGTAGGCTAGTCAGGAATAAGGCTAGTCAATAATCCTCACACTTTATGTTTTTGACCTCCCTGAGCTGTTGTTTGTGCCCCAATCTTATGCACCAAAAGCATGCTTTTGCAGTGTGTTTTTATATTTGAATTAACCCTAATTATCAATCTAATAATGTAATAATATGTTGTCAGTGGCCTACAAATGAACTGGCCTGGTTAGCTGCTTCAGATGTGTTTGAGTAAGGGTTGGGAATAAACTCTTAAGCACAGTGAGTCTGCAATAAAAGGGTTAAATAACTGGCTGTAAAACTCTCTCTGTGTCTCACTTTCACTCACACACACACACACACACACACAGAGGGAGGGGGGAGGGGGACTGAGACCCTACGTCTAAGAGAGCTTAAGAAAAATCCACATTTAAACCAAAATATCTGACTTCCTGTTGGTCAGAGCTAATGACTGTAAATGAGAAAGTTGTCCAGTTTAATGAGAACAATAAGTGTACCGAGTTTGGTGACTGTAGGTTAAACTAAACCCCCCACTTTTGTCAAAAGGTGGCGCTGCAGAGCCCCTGCTCCCCGCCCGTTTCTAAGGCTTTGTCCATATCTACTGTATGACAATAATGATATGTGTGTCGAGTTTCATCCAATTTGAAGCATGTTAACGGCTTCAAAAACGCCCAAGAATATTATAAAAGTTTGACGTGTTGCCAAGGCAACTATGTTTGAGATATCACAATTCTTTTCAAAGGTCTACATCTGCCATGTTTTGACATTATTGTGGTGAAGGTTGAAGCAAATCGGATAAAAATAAGATGGTGATCTCAAAGCATTTTGAAAGTGACACGCTTCCTGCTGCCAGTTGGTGGCAGTATAACTTTGACTCACAATAGTCACATCCATGTGATCGGTCTATTACAACCAACACACTCGTGAAGTTTCATAAAGATCAATCAATGTATGCAGAAGTTATAACACATTTCCTGTTTCCCTTTTCTCGCCATAAATTCGTTGCCTCGCCACAGCCAAACCGTTCGAGATATCAAAAATCCGCTGGCAATTTTTCATCATCAATGTCTTGACTTCATGCTGACCGAGGTTGGTGGTGATCGGATTACTTGTCTAGGAGGAGTATATCAAATTCCAGAGCATGCATTTTTCAAACAACCCATAATAGCTGACTTCCTGTTGAGGTGACGTATAACTTAGAGTACGAAAGTTGTTCGGCCCGATAAAGTCTATATGTGTACCGAGTTTTATACTTGTATGTGCAAGCGTGTTTCATATATAGACCACGTTTTCTGACCCAATTCAAGGGGGCGCTGTCGAGCCCCTCTGCCACGCCTGGGTACCAGCTTTTCTCCGGCTGTAATGGCCGCGGGTTCTGACCCGTGTGCAAAATTTCAAGAGTTTTTGAGTATGTTAAGGGCCCCAAAAACCCCAAAAACTTAGAAAAAAAATAATAATAAATATAGCTGCGAGCAGCGATGGCGGGCCCAAGCCCGGTGGCACCGCCACCCCTGTGGCTTCAGGGCAACTGTGCACAGCGGGCAATAGGCATTTAAAACGGTTAAACATCAAAGGACTATGTCAAATTCACTCCACATTTACTGCACTACAAGGTGCCGCTATAGAGCCCCTCCTCCCTGCACATTTTCAAAGGATTACATGTGCCAAGTTTTAACATTATTCTGATGAATTTTGAAGCAAATCAGGTAAAAATAAGAGGGTGATCTCAAAGTATGCTGAAAGTGACACATTTTCTGCTTCCAGTTGGTGGCGCTATGACTTTGAATCACAATAGTCACACCCATGTGATCAGCCTTGTACAACGAAGACTAAGCCGAAGTTTCATCAAAATCAATTAATGTATGCAGAAGTTATAACACTTTGTTTCCCTTTTCTTGCCATAAATTCGTTGCCTCGCCACGGCCAAACCGTTTGAGATATCCAAAATCCGTTTGCAAACAAACAACTTCAATGTGTTAGCAACAAGTTAAAAAAAGCTTGGTGTAAATTGGATAAACCCTGTAGGAGTAGTAGTCTAAAATTCATAGCCTGTTTTTTCAAAAAATTAACACTCAAACCAAAATAGCTGACTTCCTATTGGTCGGAGTTAATGAATGTAAATTAGAAAATTGTCCGGCTTGATGAGAACAATATGTGTACTGAGTTTGGTGACTGTAGGAAAAACTAACCCCCCCACTTTTGTCAAAGGGTGGCGCTACTGAGCCCCTCCACCACGCCCATTTCTATGGCTTTGTCCATGTCTACTGGTTGACAATATTGATGTGTGTGTCGAGTTTCATGGAATTTGAAGCATGTTAAGAGCCTAAAAAACACTCAAGAATATTATTACAGTTTGACCTGTTGCCATGGCAACAATATTTCAAATATCAAAAATCCTGTCATAGGTCTACATCTGCTGTGTATTGACATTGCACTGATGAAGTTTGAAGCAAATCAGGCAAAGAGGGTGATCTCAAAGCATTTCAAAAAGTGATACACATCTTGCTGCCAGTTGGTGGCGCTATAACTTTGACTCACAATAGTCACATCCATGTGATCGGACTACTACAACCAACACACTCGTGAAGTTTCATAAAGATCAATATATGTATGCAAACGTTATAACACATTTCCTGTTTCCTTTTTCTCGCCATAAATTCGTTGCCTCGCCACGGCCAAACCGTTCGAGATATCAAAAATCCGCTGGCAATTTTTAATCATCAATGTCTTGACTTCATGCTGACCGAGTTTGGTGGCGATCGGATTAATCGTCTAGGAGGAGTATATCAAATTCCAGAGCATGCGTTTTTCAAACAACCCTTAATAGCTGACTTCCTGTTTGCATGGCGTTTAACTTAGAGTACGAAAGTTGTTCGGCCCAATGAGGTCTATATGTGTACCAAGTTTCATACTAATACGTGCAAGCGTGTTTAATATATGGACCAAATTTTCAGACTTTTTTCAAGGGGGCGCTGTCGAGTCCCCCTGCCACGCCCGGGTACCAGCCTCTGCAGCGTCCTAATGGCCGCGGATTCCAATGTGTGTGCCAATTTTCAAGAGTTTTTGAGCATGTTAAGGCCCCCAAAAAGCCCCGGAAGACGGAAAAAAAAAAATAAAAAAATAAAATAATAATAAATATAGCTGCGAGCAGCGATGGCGGGCCCAAGCCCGGTGGCACCGCCATCCCGGTGGCTTCAGGGCAACTGTGCACAGCGGGCAATAGGCATTTAAAACGGTTAAACATCAAAGGACTATGTCAAATTCACTCCACATTTACTGCACTACAAGGTGCCGCTATAGAGCCCCTCCTCCCTGCCCATTTTCAAAGGATTACATGTGCCAAGTTTTAACATTATTCTGATGAATTTTGAAGCAAATCAGGTAAAAATAAGAGGGTGATCTCAAATGTATGCTGAAAGTGACACATTTTCTGCTTCCAGTTGGTGGCGCTATGACTTTGAATCACAATAGTCCATCCATGTGATCAGCCTTGTACAACGAAGACTAAGCCGAAGTTTCATCAAAATCAATTAATGTATGCAGAAGTTATAACACTTTGTTTCCCTTTTCTTGCCATAAATTCGTTGGCTCGCCACGGCCAAACCGTTTGAGATATCCAAAATCCGTTTGCAATTAAACAACTTCAATGTGTTAGCAACAAGTTAAAAAAAGCTTGGTGTAAATTGTATAAACCCTGTAGGAGCAGTAGTATAAAATTCATAACCTGTTTTTTCAAAAAATTAACATTCAAACAAAAATAGCCAACTTCCTGTTGGTCGGAGCTAATGAATGTAAATTAGAAAATTGTCCGGCTTGATGAGTACAATATGTGTACCGAGTTTGGTGACTGTAGGAAAAACTACCCCCCCCACTTTTGTCAAAAGGTGGCGCTACTGAGCCCCTTCACCATGCCCATTTCTATGGCTTTGTCCATGTCTACTGGTTGACAATATTGATGTGTGTGTCGAGTTTCATGCAATTTGAAGCATGTTAAGAGCCTAAAAAACACTCAAGAATATTATTACAGTTTGACCTGTTGCCATGGCAACAATATTTCAAATATCAAAAATCCTGTCATAGGTCTACATCTGATGTGTATTGACATTACACTGATGAAGTTTGAAGCAAATCAGGTAAAAATAAGAGGGTGATCTCAATGTATGCTGAAAGTGACACATTTTCTGCTTCCAGTTGGTGGCGCTATGACTTTGAATCACAATAGTCACATCCATGTGATCAGCCTTGTACAACGAAGACTAAGCCGAAGTTTCATCAAAATCAATTAATGTATGCAGGAGTTAAAACACTTTGTTTCCCTTTTCTTACCATAAATTTGTTGCCTCGCCACGGCCAAACCGTTTGAGATATCCAAAATCCGTTTGCAATTAAACAACTTCAATGTGTTAGCAACAAGTTAAAAAAAGCTTGGTGTAAATTGGATAAACCCTGTAGGAGTAGTAGTATAAAATTCATAGCCTGTTTTTTTCAAAAAATTAACATTCAAACCAAAATAGCTGACTTCCTGTTGGTCGGAGCTAATGAATGTAAATTAGAAAATTGTCCGGCTTGATGAGAACAATATGTGTACCGAGTTTGGTGACTGTAGGAAAAACTAACCCCCCCACTTTTGTCAAAAGGTGGCGCTACTGAGCCCCTCCACCACGCCCATTTCTATGGCTTTGTCCATGTCTACTGGTTGACAATATTGATGTGTGTGTCGAGTTTCATGCAATTTGAAGCATGTTAAGAGCCTCAAAAACACTCAAGAATATTATTACAGTTTGACCTGTTGCCATGGCAACAATATTTCAAATATCAAAAATCCTGTCATAGGTCTACATCTGCTGTGTATTGACATTACACTGATGAAGTTTGAAGCAAATCAGGTAAAAATAAGAGGGTGATCTCAAAACATTTCAAAAAGTGATACACTTCCTGCTGCCAGTTGGTGGCGCTATAACTTTGACTCACAATAGTCACATCCATGTGATCAGACTCCTATAACGAACACACTCGTGAAGTTTCATAAAGATCAATATATGTATGCAGACGTTATAACACATTTCCTGTTTCCTTTTTCTCGCCATAAATTCGTTGCCTCGCCACGGCCAAACCGTTCGAGATATCAAAAATCCCCTGGCAATTTTTCATCATCAGTGTCTTGACTTCATGCTGACCGAGTTTGGTGGCGATCGGATTAATCGTCTAGGAGGAGTATATCAAATTCCAGAGCATGTGTTTTTCAAAACAACCCGTAATAGCTTACTTCCTGTTGAGGTGATGTATAACTTAGAGTACGAAAGTTGTTCGGCCCGATGAGGTCTATATGTGTACTGAGTTTCATACTAATACGTGCAAGCGTGTTTAATATATGGACCAAATTTTCAGACTTTTTTCAAGGGGGCGCTGTTGAGCCCCCCTGCCACGCCCGGGTACCAGCCTCTCCAGCGTCCTAATGGCCGCGGATTCCAATGTGTGTGCCAATTTTCAAGAGTTTTTGAGCATGTTAAGGCCCCCAAAATGCCCCGGAAGACGAAAAAAAAAAAATAAAAAAAAATAATAATAATAATAAATATAGCTGCGAGCAGCGATGGCGGGCCCAAGCCCGGTGGCACCGCCACCCCGGTGGCTTCAGGGCAACTGTGCACAGCGGGCAATAGGCACTTAAAACGGTTAAACATCAAAGGACTATGTCAAATTCACTCCACATTTACTGCACTACAAGGTGCCGCTATAGAGCCCCTCCTCCCTGCCCATTTTCAAAGGATTACATGTGCCAAGTTTTAACATTATTCTGATGAATTTTGAAGCAAATCAGGTAAAAATAAGAGGGTGATCTCAATGTATGCTGAAAGTGACACATTTTCTGCTTCCAGTTGGTGGCGCTATGACTTTGAATCACAATAGTCACATCCATGTGATCAGCCTTGTACAACGAAGACTAAGCCGAAGTTTCATCAAAATCAATTAATGTATGCAGAAGTTATAACACTTTGTTTCCCTTTTCTTGCCATAAATTCGTTGCCTCGCCACGGCCAAACCGTTTGAGATATCCAAAATCCGTTTGCAATTAAACAACTTCAATGTGTTAGCAACAAGTTAAAAAAAGCTTGGTATAAATTGGATAAACCCTGTAGGAGCAGTAGTATAAAATTCATAGCCTGTTTTTTCAAAAAATTAACATTCAAACCAAAATAGCTGACTTCCTGTTGGTCGGAGCTAATGAATGTAAATTAGAAAATTGTCCGGCTTGATGAGAACAATATGTGTACCGAGTTTGGTGACTGTAGGAAAAACTAACCCCCCCACTTTTGTCAAAAGGTGGCGCTACTGAGCCCCTCCACCAGACCCATTTCTATGGCTTTGTCCATGTCTACTGGTTGACAATATTGATGTGTGTGTCGAGTTTCATGCAATTTGAAGCATGTTAAGAGCCTCAAAAACACTCAAGAATATTATTACAGTTTGACCTGTTGCCATGGCAACAATATTTCAAATATCAAAAATCCTGTCATATGTCTACATCTGCTGTGTATTGACATTACACTGATGAAGTTTGAAGCAAATCAGGTAAAAAATAAGAGGGTGATCTCAAAGCAATTCAAAAAGTGATACACTTCCTGCTGCCAGTTGGTGGCGCTATAACTTTGACTCACAATAGTCACATCCATGTGATCGGACTACTACAAGCAACACACTCGTGAAGTTTCATAAAGATCAATATATGTATGCAGACGTTATAACACATTTCCTGTTTCCTTTTTCTCGCCATAAATTCGTTGCCTCGCCACGGCCAAACCGTTCGAGATATCAAAAATCCCCTGGCAATTTTTAATCATCAATGTCTTGACTTCATGCTGACCGAGTTTGGTGGCGATCGGATTAATCGTCTAGGAGGAGTATATCAAATTCCAGAGCATGCGTTTTTCAAACAACCCTTAATAGCTGACTTCCTGTTTGCGTGGCGTTTAACTTAGAGCACGAAAGTTGTTCGGCCCGATGAGGTCTATATGTGTACCGAGTTTCATACTAATACGTGCAAGTTTGTTCAATATATGGACCAAATTTTCTGACTTTTTTCAAGGGGGCGCTGTCGAGCCCCCCTGCCACGCCCGGGTACCAGCCTCTCCGGCGTCCTAATGGCCGCGGATTCCAATGTGTGTGCCAATTTTCAAGAGTTTTTGAGCATGTTAAGGCCCCCAAAAAGCCCCGGAAGACGGAAAAAAAAAAAAAAAAAAATAATAATAATCCTTAGAAGAACAAGAGGGCCCTGCGCGCTTAATTCGCTTGGGCCCTAATAATAATAATACTTAGAAGAACAAGAGGGCCCTGCGCGAATTTTCGCTTGGGCCCTAATAAACGGAGCAATTCCAATAGGGTCCTCACACCATCGGTGCTCGGGCCCTAATAATAATAATAATAATAATAATAATAATAATAAACGGAGCAATTCCAATAGGGTCCTCACACCATCGGTGCTCGGGCCCTAAATATAGCTGCGAGCAGCGATGACGGGCCAAAGCCCGGTGGCACCGCCACCCCGGTGGCTTCAGGGCAACTGTGCACGGCGGGCAATGGGCATTTAAAACGGTTAAACATAAACGGACTATGTCAATTTCACACCACATTTACTGCAGCAGCTTTTACTTCAGCCAAGTTTTTAGTGTTTTTGGTCCAAACAGCATATTATTAACTTTGAACAATTTCAACTGCCAGAAGACTGCTATTACACTACAATTTTCCACTTTAGATCAAGTTTTAGAATAACAAATATTTTCTTACATATATTTCCCTGTCAAAATATTAAAATGATTTCCATTTTTACAACCAACACACTCGTGAAGTTTCATAAAGATCAATCAATGTATGCAGAAGTTATAACACATTTCCTGTTTCCCTTTTTTGTTGTCAGTGGCCTACAGATGAACTGGCCTGAGTAAGGGTTGAGAATAAACTCTTAAGCACAGTGAGGCTGTAAAACTCTCTCTCTCACTTTCACTCAAACACACACACACAGAGGGAGGGGGGTAGGGGACTGAGACCCTACGTCTAAGAGAGCTTATGTGTGTGCGTAAGAATGTTTGAAAAATCCACATTTAAACTAAAATATCTGACTTCCTGTTGGTCAGAGCTAATGACTGTAAATGAGAAAGTTGTCCAGTTTAATGAGAACAATAAGTGTACCGAGTTTGGTGACTGTAAGTTAAACTAAACCCCCCACTTTTGTCAAAAGGTAGCGCTGCAGAGCCCCTGCTCCCCGCCCATTTCTAAGGCTTTGTCCATATCTACTGTATGACAATAATGATATGTGTGTCGAGTTTCATCCAATTTGAAGCATGTTAACGGCTTCAAAAACGCCCAAGAATATTATAAAAGTTTGACGTGTTGCCAAGGCAACTACGTTTGAGATATCACAATTCTTTTCAAAAGTCTACATCTGCCATGTTTTGACATTATTGTGGTGAAGTTTGAAGCAAATCGGATAAAAATAAGATGGTGATCTCAAAGCATTTTGAAAGTGACACACTTCCTGCTGCCAGTTGGTGGCAGTATAACTTTGACTCACAATAGTCACATCCATGTGATTGGACTATTACAACCAACACACTCGTGAAGTTTCATAAAGATCAATCAATGTATGCAGAAGTTATAACACATTTCCTGTTTCCCTTTTCTCGCCATAAATTCGTTGCCTCGCCACAGCCAAACCGTTCGAGATATCAAAAATCCGCTGGTAATTTTTCATCATCAATGTCTTGACTTCATGCTGACCGAGGTTGGTGGTGATCGGATTAATCGTCTAGGAGGAGTATATCAAATTCCAGAGCATGCATTTTTCAAACAACCCATAATAGCTGACTTCCTGTTGAGGTGACATATAACTTAGAGTACAAAAGTTGTTCGGCCCGATAAAGTCTATATGTGTACCGAGTTTTATACTTGTATGTGCAAGCGTGTTTGATATATAGACCACGTTTTCTGACCCAATATAAGGGGGCGCTGTCGAGCCCCTCTGCCACGCCTGGGTACCAGCTTTTCTCCGGCTGTAGTGGCCGCGGGTTCTGACCCGTGTGCAAAATTTCAAGAGTTTTTTGAGTATGTTAAGGGCCCCAAAAACCCCAAAAACTTAGAAAAAAAATAATAAATATAGCTGCGAGCAGCGATGGCGGGCCCAAGCCCGGTGGCACCGCCACCCCGGTGGCTTCAGGGCAACTGTGCACAGCGGGCAATAGGCATTTAAAACGGTTAAACATCAAAGTACTATGTCAAATTCACTCCACATTTACTGCACTACAAGGTGCCGCTATAGAGCCCCTCCTCCCTGCCCATTTTCAAATGATTACATGTGCCAAGTTTTAACATTATTCTGATGAATTTTGAAGCAAATCAGGTAAAAATAAGAGGGTGATCTCAATGTATGCTGAAAGTGACATTTTCTGCTTCCAGTTGGTGGCGCTATGACTTTGAATCACAATAGTCACATCCATGTGATCAGCCTTGTACAACGAAGACTAAGCCGAAGTTTCATCAAAATCAATTAATGTATGCAGAAGTTATAACACTTTATTTCCCTTTTCTTGCCATAAATTCGTTGCCTCGCCACGGCCAAACCGTTTGACATATCCAAAATCCGTTTGCAATTAAACAACTTCAATGTGTTAGCAACAAGTTAAAAACAGCTTGGTATAAATTGGATAAACCCTGTAGGAGTAGTAGTATAAAATTTATAGCCTGTTTTTTCAAAAAATTAACATTCAAACCAAAATAGCCGACTTCCTGTTGGTCGGAGCTAATGAATGTAAATTAGAAAATTGTCCGGCTTGATGAGAACAATATGTGTACCGAGTTTGGTGACTGTAGGAAAAACTAACCCCCCCACTTTTGTCAAAAGGTGGCGCTATTGAGCCCCTCCACCACGCCCATTTCTATGGCTTTGTCCATGTCTACTGGTTGACAATATTGATGTGTGTGTCGAGTTTCATGCAATTTGAAGCATGTTAAGAGCCTCAAAAACACTCAAGAATATTATTAAAGTTTGATGTGTTGCCATGGCAACAATATTTCAAATATCAAAAATCCTGTCATAGGTCTACATCTGCTGTGTATTGACATTACACTGATGAAGTTTGAAGCAAATCAGGTAAAAATAAGAGGGTGATCTCAAAGCATTTCAAAAAGTGATACACTTCCTGCTGCCAGTTGGTGGCGCTATAACTTTGACTCACAATACTCACATCCATGTGATCAGACTACTACAACCAACACACTCGTGAAGTTTCATGAAGATCAATATATGTATGCAGACGTTATAACACATTTCCTGTTTCCTTTTTCTCGCCATAAATTCGTTGCCTCGCCACGGCCAAACCGTTCGAGATATCAAAAATCCGTTTGCAATCAAACAACTTCAATGTGTTAGCAACAAGTTAAAAAAAGCTTGGTGTAAATTGGATAAACCCTGTAGGAGTAGTAGTATAAAATTCATAGCCTGTTTTTTCAAAAAATTAACATTCAAACCAAAATAGCTGACTTCCTGTTGGTCGGAGCTAATGAATGTAAATTAGAAAATTGTCCGGCTTGATGAGAACAATATGTGTACCGAGTTTGGTGACTGTAGGAAAAACTAACCCCCCCACTTTTGTCAAAAGGTGGCGCTACTGAGCCCCTCCACCACGTTTTTTTCAAAAAATTAACATTCAAACAAAAATAGCCGACTTCCTGTTGGTCGGAGCTAATGAATGTAAATTAGAAAATTGTCCGGCTTGATGAGAACAATATGTGTACCGAGTTTGGTGACTGTAGGAAAAACTAACCCCCCACTTTTGTCAAAAGGTGGCGCTACTGAGCCCCTCCACCACGCCCATTTCTATGGCTTTGTCCATGTCTACTGGTTGACAATATTGATGTGTGTGTCGAGTTTCATGCAATTTGAAGCATGTTAAGAGCCTCAAAAACACTCAAGAATATTATTACAGTTTGACCTGTTGCCATGGCAACAATATTTCAAATATCAAAAATCCTGTCATAGGTCTACATCTGCTGTGTATTGACATTACACTGATGAAGTTTGAAGCAAATCAGGTAAAAATAAGAGGGTGATCTCAAAGCATTTCAAAAAGTGATACACTTCCTGCTGCCAGTTGGTGGCGCTATAACTTTGACTCACAATAGTCACATCCATGTGATCAGACTACTACAACCAACACACTCGTGAAGTTTCATAAAGATCAATATATGTATGCAGACGTTATAACACATTTCCTGTTTCCTTTTTCTCGCCATAAATTCGTTGCCTCGCCACGGCCAAACCGTTCGAGATATCAAAAATCCGCTGGCAATTTTTCATCATCAGTGTCTTGACTTCATGCTGACCGAGTTTGGTGGCGATCGGATTAATCGCCTAGGAGGAGTATATCAAATTCCAGAGCATGCGTTTTTCAAACAACCCTTAATAGCTGACTTCCTGTTTGCGTGGCGTTTAACTTAGAGCACGAAAGTTGTTCGGCCCGATGAGGTCTATATGTGTACTGAGTTTCAAACTAATACGTGCAAGCGTGTTTAATATATGGACCAAATTTTCAGACTTTTTTCAAGGGGGCGCTGTTGAGCCCCCCTGCCACGCCCGGGTAATAGCCTCTGCAGCGTCCTAATGGCCGCGGATTCCAATGTGTGTGCCAATTTTCAAGAGTTTTTGAGCATGTTAAGGCCCCCAAAAAGCCCCGGAAAACGAAAAAAAAATAAATAAAAAAAAAAATAATAATAATCCTTAGAAGAACAAGAGGGCCCTGCGCGAATTTTCGCTTGGGCCCTAATAATCCTTAGGGGATCAAGAGGGCCCTGCGCGAATTTTCGCTTGGGCCCTAATAATAATAATAAACGGAGCAATTCCAATAGGGTCCTCACACCATCGGTGCTCGGGCCCTAATAATCCTAAAGAAAACAATAGGGCCTTCAGCCCCTTACAGGGCTTTGGCCCTTAAAATCCTTAGAAGAACAAGAGGGCCCTGCGCGCTAATTCGCTTGGGCCCTAATAATCCTAAAGAAAACAATAGGGCCTTCAGCCCCTTGGGCTTTAGTCCTAATAATCCTAAAGAAAACAATAGGGCCTTCAGCCCCTTGGGCTTTGGCCCTAATAATAATAATAATTCTAAAGAAAACAATAGGGCCTTCAGCCCCTTACAGGGCTTTGGCGCTAATAATAATAATAATCCTAAAGAAAACAATAGGGCCTTCAGCCCCTTACAGGGCTTTGGCCCTAATAATAATAATCCTAAAGAAAACAATAGGGCCTTCAGCCCCTTGGGCTTTGGCCCTAAATATAGCTGCGAGCAGCGATGACGGGCCAAAGCCCGGTGGCACCGCCACCCCTGTGGCTTCAGGGCAACTGTGTATGGCGGGCAATGGGCATTTAAAACAGTTAAGCATAAAAGGACTGTCAAATTCACTCCACATTTACTGCACTACAAGGTAGCGCTATAGAGCCCCTCCTCCCTGCCCGTTTCTAAGACTTTGCCCATGTCTACTGGCTAACAATCCTGATGTGTGTGTGGAGTTTCAAACAATTTGAAGCATGCTTAGAGTCTCAAAAGCATTCAAAACCAATATAAAAGTTTGATGCGTTGCCAAGGCAACTGTGTTTGAGATATCACAATTCTTTTCAAAGGTCTACATCTGACATGTTTTGACATTATTTAAATTAAGTTTGAAGCAAATAGGGTAAACATAAGATGGTGATCTCAAAGCATGCTGAAAGTAACACATTTCCTGCTGCCAGTTGGTGGCACTATAACTTTGACTCACAATAGTCACATCTATGTGATCAGCCTTGTTGAACGAAGACACAGCCGAAGATTCATCAAAATCAATTAATGTATGCAGAAGTTATAACACTTTGTTTCCCTTTTCTTGCTATTAATTCGTTGCCTCGCCACGGCCAAACCATTTGAGATATCCAAAATCCGTTTGCAATTAAACAACTTCAATGTATTAGCACCAAGTAAAAAAAGTTTGGTGTAAATTGTATAAACCCTGTTGGAGTAGTAGTATTAAATTCAAAGCCTGTTATTTAAAAAAATTAACATTCAAACCAAAATAGCTGACTTCCTGTTGGTTGGAGCTAATGAATGTAAATTAGAAAATTGTCCGGCTTGATGAGAACAATATGTGTACCGAGTTTGGTGACTGTAGGAAAAACTAACCCCCCCCACTTTTGTCAAAAGGTGGCTCTACTGAGCCCCTCCACCACGCCCATTTCTATAGCTTTGTCCATGTCTACTGGTTGACAATATTGATGTGTGTGTCGAGTTTCATGCAATTTGATGCATGCAAAGAGCCTCAAAAACACTCAAGAATATTATTAAAGTTTGACATGTTGCCATGGCAACAATATTTAAAATATCAAGAATCCTGTTACAGGTCTACATCTGCTGTGTATTGACATTACACTGATGAAGTTTGAAGAAAATCAGTTAAACATAACAGAGTGAACTCAAAGCATTTTGAAAGTGAAACACTTCCTGCTGCCAGTTGGTGGCGCTATAACTTTGACTCACAATAGTCACATCCATGTGATCGGACTACTACAACCAACACACTCGTGAAGTTTCATAAAGATCAATCAATGTATGCTGACGTTATAACACACTTCCTGTTTCCCTTTTCTCGCCATAAATTCGTTGCCTCGCCACGGCCAAACCGTTTCAGATATCAAAAATCCGCTGGCAATTTTTCATCATCAATGTCTTGACTTCATGCTGACCAAGTTTGGTGGCAATCGGATTAATCGCCTAGGAGGAGTATATCAAATTCCAGAGCATGCGTTTTTCAAACAACCCATAATAGCTGACTTCCTGTTGAGGTGACGTATAACTTAGAGTACGAAAGTTGTTCAGCCCGATGAGGTCTATATGTGTACCAAGTTTTATACTTGTATGTGCAAGCGTGTTTGATATATGGACAATGTTTTCGGACCCCATTCAAGGGGGCGCTGTCGAGCCCCCCTGCCACGCCCGGGTACCAGCTTCTGTCCGGCTGTAATGGCCGCGGGTTCTGAACCGTGTGCAAAATCTGAACCTTCAGCCCCTTACAGGGCTTTGGCCCTAATAATAATAATCCTAAAGAAAACAATAGGGCCTTCAGCCCCTTACAGGGCTTTGGCCCTAATAATAATAATCCTAAAGAAAACAATAGGGCCTTCAGCCCCTTACAGGGCTTTGGCCCCAATAATAATTAAAGCTGCAAGCAGCGATGAAAGGGCCCTCGCACCCGGGCTCACCGCCACCCTTTGGCCTCAGGAAAACAGTGAACAGTGGGCAACATGCATGTAAGCGAGTGAATACAGGAGAATTATGCCAAAGTCATTTCGAAATGCCACACTTCCTGCTGTCAACAGATGGCGCTTTGACCGTAACTGAATATTGCTATGTTGATGTCTTCAGGCCAGGACTTTTATCGAACATGTGAAGTTTGGAGCAGATTGGACATTGTATGCCTGAGTTTCAACAACTTCCTGTTTCTTTAGTTGCGTTAATCGCATAAATTAGCACTCAGCCAAGTGCTGCATGATTTAACGTGTTTCTAGCATGTTTGGTACTTCGTGGCATAATGAAATGTGAATCTGGTAGTGAATTACAGTGTAAAGCATGCTATTTCCTGTTACCAGCAGGTGGCGCTATGGCTAACTGAATATTGGCATATAGATGTCTTTAGGCCAGGACTCTTATCACACATGTGAAGTTTGGAGCAGATCAGACATAGTATGCCTGAGTTACAACAGCTTCCTCTTTCATGGCGAAACATCAGACTTTGTCAGGCCACCACGGATGCGCCCTTCAACGAAAACTCAAGATCTTTGATATTTATCATTGCTAAGGTCTTAAGATTAGACTGATAACATTTGATGTTGATCTGGTTAAATCTCTATGAGGAGTTAATCACAGTGTAAAACATGTCATTTCCTGTTGCCTGCAGGTGGCGCTATGATTGTAACTGAATATTGTTATGAAGATGTCTTCAGGCCAGGACTCTAATAAAACATGTGAAGTTTGGGGCAGATCAGACATTGTATGCCTGAGTTACAACAACTTCCTGTTTCATGGCAAAACATCGAACTTTGCCAGGCCGCCACGGACACGCCTTTCAGCGAAAACTCTAGATCTTTGCAATTTAACGTCACAATGGCCTTTAGATTAGACTGACCAAATATGATGTTGATCTGATTAAAGCTCTAGGAGGAGTTCATTAAAGTACAACGTCTGGAAATGGCAAAAACTGCACAAATTTTGCAAAGAAAATTCAAAATATCTGACTTCCTGTTGGTTTTCAGATTTCACTCCAAGACACTTTTTTGTAGGTATTGGGCTGTTAGATGTGTGTACCAAATTTCATACCTGTACGTGAAACGTAGTGTCAGGGGCACTTCGTTGAAGTTTTTTAGGTGCCGCTATCGAGCCATTTTGCCACACTTAATTCTGAAACCCATATCAGACGTAAATTTTCACCACTTCTGATGCATCTGTAAAGTTTCATGAGTTTTCGAGTATGTTTCGGCCCTCAAAAAAGTGATTCACCCTACATGGCGAAACATCAGACTTTGTCGGTCACCACGGACATGCCCTTCAACAAAAACTCAAGATCTTTGCAATTTAACATCTCAAAGGCCTTAAGATTAGACTGGCCATATATGATGTTGATCTGGTTTAATCTCTATGAGGAGTTAATCACAGTGTAAAACATGTCATTTCCTGTTGCCCCCAGGTGGCGCTATGACTGTAACTGAATATTGTCATATAGATGTCTTCAGGTCAGGACTCTAATAAAACATGTGAAGTTTGGGGCAGATCAGACATTGTATGCCCGAGTTACAACAACTTCCTGTTTCATGGCGAAACATCGAACTTTGCCAGGCCGCCACGAACACGCCTTTCAGCAAAAACTCTAGATCTTCGCAATTTAACGTCTCAAAGGCCTTTAGATTAGACTGACCAAATATGATGTTGATCTGATTAAAGCTCTAGGAGGAGTTCGTTAAAGTACAACATGTGGAAATGGCAAAAACTGCCAAAATTTCGTAGAGAAAATTAAAAATATCTCACTTCCTGTTGGGTTTACAAACTTTGCACCCAGGGGCTTTTTTGTAGGTATTGGGCTGTTATATTTGTCTACCAAATTTCATAACTGTACGTGAAACGTAGCACGAAGGGCGCTTAATTGAAATTTTGTAGGTGGCGCTATCGAGCCATTTTGCCACACCTAATTCTGAAACCCATATCAGATGTAAATTTTCACCACTTCTGACACATGTGCAAAGTTTCATGAGTTTTTGAGAACGTTTAGGCCCTCAAAAATGCGAGCATGTTCATTACATCTTTGTTAAGATTGTGATAAAAATCCAGTGTTTGCCTCTAATATCAAAGAGCTACACATTTTTTGAACAAATAAAGTTATAAATTTTGCAAAATAAATTTACTTTAAAATATAATCTGCAACCAGTATCAGAATCAGCCAATTTGCTTCTGTTGGCTATGAAAAATTAAAATAGGTGCATCACTAATAATAATTAAAAAAAATAAATAAAGGATTATTTAAAAAAAAAAATCGAATAGTTTTTTTTTTTTTTTCTTAGCTGTTTGTTGTTTATATGGTTAATATTAATGCAGCTATCAGTGCACTAAGGTTAAATATTAGTATAAACATATTTATACTAGGGATAGTTCACACAAAATGATCATATTTTTTTCCAAACCTGTAAAATGTGGTGGTGGAGAGATGAAAAAAGCTGTTGAGAAACCGTAGGTGAGTCAGCTTTGAATATAGGCCTTCTCTCGAGATTATTGGGTAGATAAATATTTATAAATATTCTAAATATTACAAACAAACTTTGTTAATAAAACAATTTAAACCACTGTGTCAATTCAACTCTATACACCTATAAAACAACCTATATTATTAACAATATTTTATTGTTGTTATTTAATATTTTGTTATCCCTCTGATGCACATTTTTACAAATATAAAAATATAATTTAGGAATGATATATCAATAGTAATTATATATGGATGTGATGTTAAAAGAAACAAATATTTTCTTAATTTGTTTATCAAGATATTGAAATTCTTTACCAACACATAGGTTATGTCTAATAAATTGGAGATATATATTTTGTAGGCTAACTGATGTTAAAAATACAATTTAGTGGAAAACCAAATCCTGATGGGTAGAGGTCATTTTTATTTACAGGTTGTAAATTTAAAACAGAACATCAAGTTAATATGGTCATTTGTGTTAAGTATTTCAAAGTATTCCAAAGTATTTAGATTAAGTTACTGAACTTGAGTAATGTAACGAAATACGTTACTGATTACTTTTTAAAGCATGTATTTTGTAATCTGTAGTGAAATACATTCTAAAAGTAACCTTCCCAACCCTGCCCATGATTTACTCATCCTCAAGCCATCCTATGACTATCTTCTTCCAGATGAACACAATCTGAAATATATTTAAAAATATCCTTAGTCCTCCAAGGTTTATAATGGTTGTGAATGGGGAAACACATTTTGAAGACAAAAAAGTAATCCATATGACTCCAGGGGGTTAATAAAGATCTTCTGAAGTGAAGCGATGCATTTTTTTTAAAGAAAAATATCCATATTTAAAACTTTATAAATTCAAATAACTAGCTTCCGGTGGACAACCATACACAGAATGCGCAAGTCAATTTGCGGCGGAAGAGTATCCTTTGACCTGATGACAACGTAATGACAAACGCAGAGGTGCAGAGGATAGAGCAAAACAAATCACCAGTCATGGATTGTAAATCTTAAATTGGTCATTTTTAAAGAGAAATGTTAGAGGATTTCGATATAAGAGGAGAGGATCTTAAATTTGTTGCACAGGCCTATTTGTTTAAATTGCGCGAGGCGTCTAAGCTTACAAAACTCCAACATCCTGTGTCATCCATCGCGTCAGAGGATTACTCATTTGGTGCAAGTCAACTTGCGCATTCTGCGTACAGTCGTCTGCCAGAAGCTAGTTATTTAGATTTATTAAGAGTTCATAAAAGGCCTTTATTAACCCCCTGGAGTAATATGGATTATTTATTAATGGGTGGATGCATTATTTTTATCTTCAAAACATGGCCCCCCATTCGCAACCATTATAAACCTTGGAGGACTAAGGATATTTTTAAATATATCTTGTGTTCGACTGAAAGAAGATAGTCATATACACCTAGGATGGCTTGAGGGTGAGTAAATCATGGGATTATAAAAACACATATGAGCATAAGAGCTAATTAAACAGTAATTTGGTTAATTACAGTGACAATGAATGAAGAACTCACTATCTGTATATAGCCTATTAATATATTAACAATATAGAGATTACAATATATTAACTATGAATTAACTACAAACTAATAGTTCTACCAGAAAGACTCAGGAGCAAAATAACTTATGATTTAAACACAATTTATTAACAACCAGAAAGTTATACAACGAGATAAAGTTCTTTGGCGCAGGCCCCGTCCGTAGCACGCATCCAAATGGTTGTAGGCTCGGCGTATCCTGCCCGGAATGAAGGCAGGGGCGAAGCCGACCCCCCACATGGATATGGACAGGGACCATCCTGGTGGTGGTGGGGAGGATGGGGGTGGAGATTGGCGTCAGCATCTGCGAACTCAGATAAGTGTAAGTGCAGATGCTTTATACCAAGGTGTTCCATAATGATTGGTTAGATCTGATCTAATGAATGACGTAACATTAGAGTCTTCCTGGCAGAACTTACGCTAGAGCTTACATTTCTACCAGAAAGACTCAGGAGCAAAATAACTTATGATTTAAACACAATTTATTAACAACCAGAAAGTTATACAACGAGATAAAGTTCTTTGGCGTCCGTAGCATGCATCCAAATGGTTGTAGGCTCGGCGTATCCTGCCCGGAATGGAGGCAGGGGCGAAGCCGACCCCCAAAGGATGGTAAATAGATATCACAACTGGACGGAGCCTACTCCCCCAAAAGAGGTGAGAGGAATGTATACAACACCACTGATGAGTCTTGCAGATCCTGAAACGGAGATAATAATAATTAGTATAAAAGGATTTAGAAAAGACAATATCACATAAAGAAAAAGGCCATAATAAGCCACATAAACACGACAGCCTTGAGCGGCGACAATGGCCACGTTAGACCACATAGACAGGAAGCCTTGAGCGGCAACGACGGCCACGTAAGGCCACATAGACACAAGCCTTGAGCGGCGACGACGGCCACGTTAGGCCACATAGACACAGCCTTGAGCGGCGACGACGGCCACGTTAGGCCACATAGACACAGCCTTGAGCGGCGACAACGGCCACATTAGGCCACATAGACACGAGCCTTGAGCGGCGACAACGGCCACATTAGGCCACATAGACACAAGCCTTGAGCGGCGCCGATGGCCACATTAGGCCAGGTAGACATGAAGCCTTGAGCGGCGACGGCGGACACGATAGCCACTCATACACTAAATCCTTGAATAGTTAGAATGACCGTGAAGGCCGACAGATGCAATAATCATAAGCAGCAACATTTTGAGACACCAATAAAAACAGAGACGAGGCCACAAGAGTCATTGAAGATTAAACAAAAGACGAGTGCGATTAAGATTAGTAATGATAACATAGCACCAACACCACCACCAGTATATGCAAATTTTACCTTACTCGAGACTTGAAAGGGCTTTTTGAGCTTCAAGAATGGTTCTGGAATTTGGTCTTATGTAGAATTCAAATGCGGAAGATGACCATCTGCCCAGGAGCTTGATAGCTGACGTTGGAACTCCGTGTTCAGCAGCTGTGGTGGCTGCCCCAATTCTGAATGAATGCCCAGTATATAGCAGAGGAGGTAGATCACAGCTTTCCAAGACAGAAGCTAAGTGAAACTTGAACCAAGCCTTGGTGATGGGTATCCCGTTAGATAAAAGAAAGAGGGGGAAATGATCAGGAGTTCTAGGCCGAACTTTGAGATAGTTAACCATAGAAGTGTAGGGACAGAAGCTATTACTAAGTTTAGAAAATGTTAGAGTTACACCGGAGCCTTGAGAGTCATTTTTAGAGTGTTTCAGAAAAAGCGTAAAGAAATCAGGAGAGAAATGTAGATCAGAAAAGGAAATACCACGGGCAGAACTGAAATGTTTTGATTCTGAAGTGAATTCCCCTGGACGCATGAAACCATAGAAAGCAGATAAAAACACTGCTTCTAGCATGATGTTAATATATGAAGAAAAAAGTCCATTACGAATGGAATTTATTAATCTTTGCAAAATAGCCAAAGTGATTGGCAGACGTTTGTCTGGAATTTTGTATGAAGATTTAGCCATACCTTTGAGTAGCAGACGAATAGAAGGTACTGAGAAAAGACTTGGATAATTAGGATTATAATACCTTGCGTAAAATTGAATGCCTGCTAGCAATCTACGGATAGAAGAGATTTTAAGATTGCGTTTCTCATGGTTATAAACCAGAAAGGAACAAACAGTTGAAATCAAGATAGGAAATAACGGAATCTGAAAGGAAAAGCAGAACATTAGAAATGAAGACCAAGCCGATGTATATGCGTTAAGAGTAGAGGGAGCCACGCCTTTAGAAATATAGTATCGAGCCGAATCCAGTAATTTATCTAGTTTAAAATTATCTCTGCTAACAGGGGGCAGGGTGTTGGATCCGGGTTGGCTGAAGGGCAAAGCCGTCTGAAAGCCTGAAAACGAAAGCGAGAAAGAGCGTCAGCTATAACGTTAGAATGACCGGGAATATGGGCTGCCTTAATAATAAAATTGTGAACGACTGATTGCCAAATTAAGCGTCTTAAGAATGGCATGATCGTAAGACAAGAAGATCTACCTTTGTTGATGATAGCGACCGTGGCTTCGTTATCGCAAAATATCATGATACGTCTCCTTGACCACGCCGGACCCCAGAGAACACTAGCAACCGCTAAAGGATAGATTTCGTGGAGAGCGGACGAAACTGAACCTGATTCTGGCTTGGGAAAATCGATTGGCCATTTCTCGGCAAACCATTGCCCTTGAAAGAATCCCCCAAATCCGATAGAAGGGGCAGCGTCGGTAAATAATTGCAATTCGTCAGACGATTCGAGATCATCATTGTAAAAGAAAGAGATGCCATTCCAATTGTTTAACAAGTTAGACCAGAATCTGAGATCAGACAGACATCCTTCGTCTAGCTGAATTTGGTCACATAAATTTGGCACGGAGTGAGCAAGTGTTAATAAACGAGATATAAAAGCCCGGCCTTGAGGAATAATACTCATTGCGAAGTTGAGGTGACCAAGCAGAGAGAGCATATCGCACTTAGAAACGAAACGTAACGAGAAAAAAGATTCCAAAAAAGCCCTAATCCGGAGGAGCTTCTCATTAGGAAGGGAAGCTTGCATTTTGTCGGTATCGAGTAAGATCCCTAAGAATTCTAACGAAGTAGAGGGACCCAGAGTTTTCTCTTCTGAGAGGGGAACGCCTACATCGCTAAAAACCTGCTTAAGAGTATCGAGAATTGGGGTTTTGGATGAAGGAAAATCGATCAGCAAAAAATCATTGAGCAAATGTAGAACGAAAGGGAGCTTACAGACATTCAGCAGGATCCAACACAGAGCTTCTGAAAGGGTATTGAAAATATGAGGACTGCTTCTGCACCCGAACGTGAGTCTCACGGCGAAATAAAATTTAGAGTTCCATTTAACGCCGAATAGGGGCCAATCGGAGGGGTGAATTGGCATAGTCTTGAATGCATCTGTGATATCAGCTTTAGCTAACCAAGCGCCTTGACCGGCTAATTTGATCAATTGAATGGCGTTATCGACCGAAGCATAATGCAGAGAAAAGGGGGGCAATGGAATGCATTCGTTAACGCTCGCTGTGTGATTAGAATGAGGAGAAGACATGTCGAAGATGAGACGTTTTTTACCGGAGTATTTACGGGTTGCAACGCCGATGGAATTAATGCGGAAAGGAGAGAAAGGAGGAGAAGCAAAGGGGCCAATGACATATCCTTTATTAACCTCTTTCTCTAAAAGAGTTGAAACCACGTCGGGTTCTAACAGGGCAGATTGCAAATTTTTAGCTACATAAGAGGTGGTAAGATGAGAAAGGACGCCCACCCGAAACCCTTGAGACAGACCGGTGATTAAATAATCAACAAAAGTCGGATCAGGATGAGAAGAGAGATAGCCAGAAAGAACTGGAACATTAATTGGAGTGGATGGATGACTGATCAGAATTTTTTCTGAATTGGTGCCTTCCCTCGGGTAGCAGGCTTGACCCGGCGAGGGCACACGGATTTCGGGTGTGGATCCTTGCATAAGCTACAGATGTGAGCAAATTTACATTGAGCATATGAACAGACAGATTCATTAAAATTATTACACAGAGAAACACCATTAAATTCGACAATGGGACGACCTCTGCCATCAAAAAGATTTCTTACATTTTCAGCACCTTGGACAGTGGGTGGGGCTTGGCTCGCAAATGTTTTAGGGCAAAATGGAGCCGAATGTCCGTGGGAGCTACAAACGGCACAAGCCAGAATCTTTTGACCGCCGAAATGACGAACGAGCAGTTCAGTGTCCGTAATTGACCAGTTTAACCTTGTATTAAACAAGGAGATGAAGGAGGCCGATTTTGCTGAGAAGGATTTATGATATTCGTAGAATAACGTACCCCCGTATCGTTGATTAAAGTCTGCCATCATTGTAAGGTAGAGATCTAACTCTTCCCGGCGATCGGGAAAGACTTGACATAGAATGTCTCTATAGATACTAAAGGCAATCACAAATTCGGCGAATGAAAGGTTTCTCTGCAATCTGGGGTCAGATGTTTTTAAGAAAACTGCCACGTCACCACAGTCAACTGCTTGTCTATCGACTGCGGGCGAAGGAAGCAGTAATGAAGCCAGATTGATGTCCTTACCTTGGATAATATTAGATCTAAGTTGAGGAGACACCGTAACTGCAGCAGGAGAAACGAAACGCCTACCGAACTCTTGGGCTGGTACGGCCGTAGAAAGGGTGAAGTTTGACGTGGCAGATGGAGCGGAAGCATCTTGAAATGGCGTCTGGATCGAGCGATGAGAAGCTGGCAAGTCTGAAGAAGTCGACGGCACACATGAAGGAAAACTTGATCCGATGGGAGGACAGAAACTCGGTGTAAGAGAGCTCGTAGAGAAGTTAGAATTTGCGAAGGCATTTTCGAATTTTGACACCTTTTTGACAGTCTCAGAAAGGCTTTGGACGACCTGGATGAGCTGATTATTAACATCCACGGGTACGGTGAAAGTCGGTGGAGATGACGTAGGTGCAGACAGCATAGGTTTTTTCGCTGGATGAGGAGATGATGACTTGGCAGATCTTTTCCTGCCAGCTTGTTTAGTCTGGCCAGACGGAGCAGAAGTAGATGCAGCAGAATCATCAGTAGAAGGAGGATTACCCAAGGCGTTATGGGCCAGGAGAAGCAGGTCCTCTCTGGATAATCCTTGGGAGATAGGAATGCCAGCAGCCTGGAGAATACTAATGATTTTTTCCGAAGACCACTGAGCCCATGACGAGTCGCGACACTGAATGCGCGTGCTACGACGCACAGGAAGCGGAGATGGGGGGACAAAGTCTTCATCGGAATCGGAGTAGTCACAAACAATATGTTTGAATGATGACATTTTGGTTTGCAACTGACGCTATGTGGAGATTGGCGTCAGCATCTGCGAACTCAGATAAGTGTAAGTGCCGATGCTTTATACCAAGGTGTTCCATAATGATTGGTTAGATCTGATCTAATGAATGACGTAACATTAGAGTCTTCCCGGCAGAACTTACGCTAGAGCTTACATTTAGCAAAAATTTGTTAGTACTATAGTTACTGTATACTTATTATAAATTGGCCGTTCATTTACATGACAACTGCGTTTTTGGTGCCTGAAAACGCAAACTTTTAAAAACAGTTTTCAAAGTGCAAGGTTTTGAGAACGGTCTCCATGTAAACAACAAAAAGGTGAATCTGTGAAAACGATGAAGTCATGCACATGCATATTACATGTTCAGTCTATATTCATTGCCATCTAATGGCCTGTCAGCAGAATACAGCGTTTTTAGTCGTTTTCATGGATTTGTGTGAATGGGGATCATTTTGACAATGGTGTCGTCTGTATGCGGAAAACTCAAAGGAAAACTCTATTTTAAGAATATTGTTGTCATGTAACCGTACCCTTATATTCATTAACATTTATTATTTATGAGCGGAGATATCTTCTTTCTCTTGTTCTCTTCATCTCCATCTCCATGCAACATATTGTATGGTCTCCACAGGACCATTAATATGCACCTAACAGGGCCTCTTTTTCATGAATGTGAAGGTCAAAGTTTAAAAGTCACTAGTAAGCTTTAAAGGCCACAGCCTACGCTTGTAATTGGACTTTAATCAAGCTTATTAAGTTAATTAAGTGTTCACATGGACCAATTTGTTTAATCATCTTCTCTGTTTGACTTTTAATGACACTGAGAATGCTAAATCAAAATGAAGAACAGAGGCCACTGTTGTAGGGTGTTGTATAGAGGGTATGCATCGACATCACTTTCCCGCCGGAACACGCTCCCTCAGCTGGACTGAGTGGCAAAAGAACCTGCTGCATGACCGGATTTAAAAATGGAAACTGCGAAAACGCGAGTAAAACGAACGCTTACACTAAAAGTTGGACTCAAAAGTGTTCCTTCAAATAAACCTAATCCATGGATATTGACATGCAGCCAGGAGTCGTGTTTCCTGACATTTATATGCCTGATATCGGCACCCGGGAAATACATAAAGCAAATCTGCCTGTGAATATTTTAGGTAGGTTTAAATCCGCATAATCACTTATTATAATATCAATGTTATATATATCGTCATATCATCCAGCCCTAAAACATGTATAGTTTTAGTCAGTGTTTATTTAAAAACACCCAATTATGGAAAATATTTAATTGATGAGTTGTCAACATAATATATAACAATACAATATATACGATATGATTTTACCTCAAAATCCAACAATTTGACACAAAATGATAACTGCAAATCCATGTTTCTCTGCCTGGAGTTCAGCTGTTTCTGTGAATTGCAGTGATCCATTTGCTTATTTTTTCTGTAGCTTTCGGCAGTCTTTAAATATATACCTCAGGTTTTGTGTCAAAGCTATTTGTACAGTCAATCACAAAGCTCTTTCCCGTTTTGGATGTGTGTTGTGTGTTTTCGCGGCATTCACGCTGAAAACCAATGCTGCCGCTCAGTCTTTGTGCCACTCAGTGGGCGTGACCGCAGTCGTAACGGTCGACAGTGACATCACGTGCATACCCTCTATTAGTGATCACAATAACATAAAGTGGACATGCTTAATGAGATTTATAAGGAATGAGGGAGGAGTGTGTGACATTTGACAAATAATTTAGCATGACTAGTTAAGCTGACTATCATAAAAGTGAGCAGCAGGGTTAAACTCAGGTGCAATGGACAAATGCTGCACCTGGCTGTGATGGGATAACTGACCTGCAGATTAATGATAAGCATGATTGTGTATAACAGACATTCAAAAGTGAGAAAAAACTGTCAAATAATTGCCTAAAGAAATATTCACACATACATTGATTTGCAACAATAAAGAGGCCAGAATTCTGTCAGGACCACTATCATCAAATATGATTGATAAATCATGTTTCTGTTCTGAGCAAGAACTCCCTGCGCATCCATACAACCTAGCATGGATAAGAGCAGGGAGAGCAGCAATAACCCCATTTGGGTTAAACAGAACAGAACCAACATATGCAGATATAATTACAGTTTTTCTTGGTCGCTTTGGTGCATTTCTCACATCACTATTTACATTTGCACAACAGTTAATGCAGTTCTCAAAACAATTAGTACAAACTGCAAAACCTAGTTGATAACCTGCAAAAGCGTGTCACTTGCTCAAAATGGATAGGTCATTCCTCAAAAGCAAGTATTCGTGTCAATGAAAGTGTCAGTGTCATCAAGATGAAAAGTCCTGACACCATTGTTTATGAACAAGATAGTCAAATGGCTTTATCATGTTTTCATTATGACAGTTTACTCTGTCAGTGTTTTCCAATGCAAAAAAGTCAGATCTTGGTGACACTACCTGAAAATGCTCAAGACAGCACTATATACTATTTGCACAGCCATTTGAAAAATACAGTAAAGTTACACATTACTGTATTGAATATGTATGTTTCACATTTTTACTGCATATGCTCTTTGCAATTCTGTTCACAGCATTGTGCAAAAGAAAAATTACACCCTTATTTGCAACAAACATAAACTCCCTTTGGGTAGAGCTGTGCACAACTGTAAACAATATTGCAGTACATATGGCAAATCTTTACTGTAACGCTACTGTACACTACAATACACTAAATGTGTGATGCAGTAAAGCTGTACGTCTAAATGTAAAATGTACAGTGACAAGTTCTTGTCCCACTGCAAGCTTCATGTATGACACAATGACAGTAGTGCAATGCAGATTGTTTAGTGCTGAATTACTGTCCATTTATACACACCTGTTCTCCCGACAAAATGTTTGAATAATTGAATTTACAGTGGTTTTCCCAACATTTGGCTGCACCCTTCGACCAGCCTCAGCCATTGTGAGGCCGTGATTGACAACATGATCCACAATTGTAGCCCTGATTTCATCAGGGATCTGCCTATGTACTTGGCCTCTTCTTCCTCTTCCCCTGTTTTGTCCCCTTCCCCTTCTTCCCCGCACCCTTAAACCTTCAAATAAAGAGGGTGCCGCGGCCAGTGTTCCCCGTGGATCGGGTCCCGCTGCTGCCGAGGCACAGCGGAGGCTTCATTCGTGGGGATCACAGATGGATCTGACAGAGGGGTTAGAGACAGGCCCAGCCTTATCTCTGCCCTCACCTGTCAGACCCAGTGTCTCTCCTCTGGCGGTGGAAGCACACGCTGCGGTTTCTTCCCCCCGGAGAGAGACACCGGCGCTTCACCTATCTTCCTCCGAGGAGGTGGATGTGGTGAGCGTCGAGACTGGAGAAGAGGACTCGCCATCCTTATCTCCAGCATATGAGGAGCTGCTGGAGGTAGCGACTACGGCAGTAGATAAATTAAAAACTGACTGGCCCACGGAGAGAAGTGAGGTGAAAGCAAAAAGTAAACTTGATGAGCGCTTTCTCCCCGCACGGTCACTACCTCAGAGTTACCTACCACTACCTACCGAGGTGTGGAGGTCATGGAAAAGACCTGGGCAATATCGTGTTTTCAGCCCCCAAACATTTACATACAGTAACATCATGGGGCTGAAACACCATGGCTATGGGGCGATGCTGGGGTTGAAGAGACGCTTGCGAGCTATCTCTTGCCCGAGTCAGCATCGTCCCTTAAGATCCCGACATTGCCCACCAAGCCATTAAAGACAACATCGGCTTTGGTGGGCAAAACTTATTCTGCGGCAGGTCAGGCTGCAGCTTGTTTACATACAATGTCAATCTTACAAGCTTATCAGGCTGACCTGCTGGGGGAAATAGACAACAGTGGGGAAGCAACATTTGAGACACTTATGGCTCAATTTGTCGCACAGTAAAGAAAGAGACAAAACCATCCTTATGGATGCGCCGCTGTTTCCTGTGGGCCTATTCGGCGACGCAGTATCATCTGTTGTTGATAGGTTCCAGGAGACACAAAAACAATCAGCGGCCTTCCAAAGATTTCTTCCCCACCGCGTCCATCCCCCCAAGGCTGCTGAGCGGGAGCAGTCTCGGCCGACAACAAGCTCCTCAGCGCATAGAGCGCAACAGAAAGCCAGTGTGGCCACCCGTGCTCCCCCGCAGAGAGCTTGGGGACCAGGGCGGTCAGCACAGGCGAAGCCTTCTAAGGGTAAAGCGGATCTGAGGACCATTATTATCACGAAGAAGGCTTCAAAAAGGTCCTGACGCCAGTGGCCCAGGACCTATGAGGGCAGTCCCCTCCGTAGAGGATCGGGTATTAAAATACAGGGTGGAGGCCTATCATAGAGACTCTATCATGACAGAAATGATATCTGCACTCAGCCTTAGGGGAATAAGGGCCTTTCATTGAAAAAGCCACCCATAATCAACCCAACACTTGAACGTCAGTTCAGCGGACTTAAGGGAGAGACTAGCTAGGGCCTAACACTAGCTAGGGCCTAACAGTTAACTAGCATCTGAAATGTGGGGCCACAGCAAAGAGCATACTATTCACCAAGTGAAAGAGGCCTAAACTGCCCAGGAGACAACTGCACTGAGGAGGCCTATCCAGTGTCCTAGGACCCTAGTCACTACCTATTCTGCCTCTACACCAACCTGCATTATGCCCCAATGCAGAAGGGGGCGGGCCTTGGCCAGACGACGCTCTATTGAAAGGTGGTCAGCACTAGGGAAGCCAAAAAGAACCTACACTCACATAATGAGGGGTCAGGGGTAGGAATGCTGCCTTCACTATCCCGAGCATGTAGCCTAGGCCAGCTGTCAAGGCAGCCCTGGTAAGGGTCAGCCCAAAAGCATAGATCTTCCTGGTGCTCCTCAGAGCAGTGGTCTCACCAGAGAAATTACAATAAGCAAAACCAATACACTCACCTAAGAAGACCCAAATGGTACTTCTCTCTTCTAAAAATCGTTCTAGCCAACCTACAGGGAACTTCAGGGCCCTAATGTTACAAAGTAGATGAAATAAAAAATTCCTTATTCCTTCATTTTTAGATGAATCCCCACATACACCCTTCACAGGGAACAGCGGTCAACAAAGAAATACATTAGTATTTTAATAATTTAACAAAGACCTGAAACCAGTCAACCAGTTCAACCAGTGGCCGCAAGGTGGCAACATACCACCATGGAAAACATGGGGTCTACAACCCTTTCAAGACTGAAAGGGCATTCTCACTATCACAGCCAAAGGCAGACCGTCATAATCATAATTTTCTCATCATCGGCCCAACCACAGGCCTGATGTAAGAAATGCCTGGGGTTAAAGAAGAATGGAGAGGGTTGTTCTGATCACCCTCAGAGTGAGGAGATCCATCAATGATGCTGACAATGTTTTAGATGGATCACCTCTCTCAGATATTTCTTCTTCCTAGAGTCACGCCTTCTCTGTGTCCTATTCCTCCATGGAGGGGCCGTACAAGAGGCGACACTAGCCTTCTGGCCCTGTCTATGGCTCTTGTGTTGGGACGGGCCAGGCCCAGTCTATCTGGTTGAGGACTCAGACCTCAGCAGTATGCACGTGCTGAATGCTGCTGAGCGCGCCTTCGCCTCTCATCACCGCCTTGACGGAGGTGCAGAAAAATTCAGAGGGCGAAACCAGCACACCAAGGAGAAAGCCCTTGGTCTAAGTTCCTCAGCAGGTCAGCCTGATACACCTGTAACAGCCATCATGTGCAGAGCAGCATCAGCCTGACCCGCTGCCGTGTATGCCCTGCCATTTAAGCAAGATGTCATATCACTTTAAGGGGCTTAGATGGCAGAGTCGGAGCATACAGTGTCGATGTCCACCCTGAAAATGAGATGGTTAGCAAACTCTCTCATCAATAGGTGGCATTGACACTGTAGGAACAAATCAGCTCAAATAAAATAATTAATTTATAGGGAATTATAAATAGTCATTTAGTTTATGACCGAGCAACTGAATCATCCAGCGTTCATTTGCTCGGGCCGTAATAAGCTCTTGTAGCGGATATGAATATCCAACTATCGTGAAAACACTAATTAATAGCTCGGTAACAAGATCAACCGTTTAAGACATTAAATTTACAAGCACAAGCACAAACACAAGACACTTTCCTTTAAAAATCTACAGAAGACTTTATTGATTATTCTAACACAAACTAATCTAACACAAACATGCACACACACACACAAACATTCATACACATTGCAGAAAGAAAGGAAATGAGAGAGAAAGAGTTTTAAGAAAGAATGAAATGATGATTAGTTTAATGCACCAGTTCAGCTTTAGAATCTACTTGTACTTGCTTTCTTGTCCCCGACTTTAAATGGGGATCTCCTCATCAGCGTCCTTGGCTTGGAAAAAAGTTTTTTTTTAGAGACGATGATTTGTTGCAGGATCTTTTCAGGTCCGGATTGTTGTTAGGTAAAAACCAATCACGTTTGAGCGTGCTGGCAAATGAAATGAAGTCTCTTGTCATGGCTGGAGTTTAAAGCTGAGGCGGCAAAAGTCGTTGGTTAAACTTTGCGACAAAACTTAACTTAGAACCTGCTTAGAACGCAAGATTCTCAATGGAAAAGAAAGTTAAAGTAAAAGAAAAGGAAATTGAATAAAAGTTGGATGGCTTGAATGAGCTGCTTGTCTGTCCTTTGTCCTCTGTTCAATCGCGCTGATTGTGGTAACACCTGTTGCTCTTCGTCCTTGATTTCCTCTGTTATTTCCCCCTTGCTGTTTTCCGAATTCTTTGTCAAATGATTAATTACCGTTTACTAGCGTTATCTCTCTGCTCGTCAACAGATGTTCGTAACCTGTTTGTGTGTCCGTCTCAGTCTTCGTCCCAGTCCCAGTAGCTGGTTTGTGATCCATCCACCTGAAGCTCTCTTGTCCTCGAGCCTGTTGTCGTCCATCTGCCAGGCGTGGTTCTCTCCACCTGCAACTCGAGAAGCTTCCAGATCCGAGTTCGAGCTACTGTTCTCTGTGAACCATCACAAGTGACTGATATTTGTTTTTCGTAGTCTACACCAGCTGCGAGTGGCCTTTTGTGACAGCGCTTGGCAGACTGCCTTGGTTGTTTTGCCTGGACTGTGGAATAAAATTCTGTTAACTTCCTCTTTTCGCCTCTGGGTCTTCTAACAAAAAGTACCTAGCAGGGGGTTGTTCTGTAGATGGGCTGGAGCCGAAAATCATATTCTCTGAGCTTGGGTTTCTGGAATTCTGTTTTGAAAGAATCATTTGAACGATTCATTTGTCTGGTTCGTCCACGGTTCCCACATACCCCCCCTTCGTTCGGCAATGTGTTGAGATGAAGACATTGGCGGACGCTGGAGAAACACAGGCAGAAGAAGCAGACACATACAAAGCAACAACAAAACAACATCTCCATGATTGGCCACTGTACTGGTGCAGGGCATTAGATTATCTGAGTACTAACAGATTATGTTCAATTTTTAAGAATGTTATTCTAAATTGTCTCAGTATGTTAATGCTTGGATCAAATTATGTGATTAAATTATTTGTTTTCTTCTCTTCTAAATTGTTTTAGGTTGAGACCGTTTTACCCTTCATTTTCTGGTGACATCATTTATAGTGAAAATGATGCATGGAGCTCTCTGGCTCACATTCAATTTTTAAGGTGGCTTTCGGACCTTAGGCGTGGTGCGTCAATCCTAATATCATGACCTTGACCCTTGTGGGGTAGACAGGTATTTTAACTTATAAAGAAGAAGAAGGAAAGGAGAGGAAGCGGTAAAACAAAACAAAGCATTTGAGTGTTTCCTGGTATGGCTAACACTTCTGTGTGCAGCTAAGATGTCATGTATCATAACTTAATGTTCTACTTGTTGTGCAGATAGTTGCATGTAGGGCTGTGACGGTAGGCATGACATATATATATATATATATATATATATATATATATATATATATATATATATATATATATGTAGCTAATCTCAGAGGTCGCATTAACCGAAAATTGTTAAGTCAGTGTTCCGTCAGTGACGGAAAAAAATTGCAGACCGTCCGTCATTTTGACAGATTACTGAGGCTGATGTAGCTTGTAACTGTAATTCCCACCCCTGTCCAGTAGGTGGTGAGTGCGCTCCAGTGTGGCAGCAGAGCGTGAGTTCAGTCTCCAGAATAAAATTAAAATGATGCGCTTGATTATACACAGAAAGGCACCCAGTTTAAGTCATATAATAATAATAAAGTTACTTATACTTACTTACATAATTAAGTTTTGTTATTTTTCTTGCTGACTCTAAGTTTATGGTCAATGAATGGCTTTTCTGAGGTATAATGTTAAGTGACATTGTTTGCCACACTGATTGAACTGACGTAATACAGATTTCGGTAAGCTACTGTATCTTTCAACATATTTTTTGATTTTCATTCATGTATATTTCGTTCTGTACAGTAGTAAAGAGGAAAGGATGATCGCATTCACTCACGATCCGTGACAAGTGTTCAAGGTGAAAACTGAAAAGTGACGCACAGTCTTTGATCAACTTTCTTTTCATAATATAATGCATAGCCTATTCCTATTTGCTTATCCTGTAAGTTCATGAATAAAAATGAAAATGTGGACGAAATCAGAAGCTATTAAATGTCTTATCATTAAAATATAAAAATTAAAATGACGGGTAATAATTGATTATGATAATAATTGATTTTTTATGATTGATATATATATATATATATATATATATATATATATATATATATATATGTATATATATATTATATATAAACCAAACCCCACCCTCCCCTTCGGACCCCACCACTGCAACACCGGCGGTTGTTGATGATTTCCCACCGCGGTAGTAAAAATTGCCACCGTCACAGCCCTAGTTGCATGTTTCTTATGGTGAATGTAGCTAAGTCAATGATGATCTAGTTTCTAAAACTAGTTTCTATCTGTAGGAAGAACATGTTGGTGAGTATGTTAATGTTGTAGTGTAGTGTAGTGTATGTATGGTCAGATCTGTTTCAGTCTGTTTTGGCTCCCCCCTTTTCTTGAAGACTTAGATGAAGATTGGCTCTTTGCATCTTTGACTTGGGATGAGGGATTGTCCATAATCTGATGGGAGTCAGTCCAGTAAGGCAGGAAGTTCTTTGGCAGAAAATGGGAGGTAGTTTGACATGGATGCGTTGAGCTGTGGTGCAAAACTTTGTCTCCTACGTTGCATTCATTTTGTAATGCCTTCTGGTTGTGACAGACTGTCTGACCTTCTGTGCTTACTGTTGTTACTGTTGCACAAGCATGGTTCTTGAGTTGGGAGCTCGTTGGATTTATTGGTGGGTGATGAGTAACCAGAACTGTGTTTTCTAGTACTACTGAGGTTTAATCTGTGTTTGGCTGTGAGAGACCACTTTGTTCTGTGTTGTTGTAGAACAGGTGGCCATCATCTCCAATTGGAAGGTGTATCAGATGATCACTGACCTTCCGTTTCATCTCTAGTCATGACGAGGATGACTCATCATTGTGGTCATCCCTATTAATGTTGTTCACGATGAACGCTTTCATTTGCCTCATCAGTTGATCCATGTCTTCTGAGGTAGAACTGTCTTGTTCTTGGCTGTACTCAGTGCTGTGTTTAACTGAGTGGTACCGAGGTGGGATTCACCCATTGGATGCATTTGAATGTGTTGGTTGATGGACTTTGGATGTCCAGTTAGGTTCCGAGAAGTTTCTTTCTGGTGGGTTTCTTAAGAAGTGTGGCTGGTCCCATGACTTTTCCCAGCTGTCGGTGTGGTAGCTGTCAGTGGCATGGGGGTCATGTTCTCTGTGCTCTTTATGATAGACTGTGGTGTTGTCATGCCATTGGGTGTCTTGCAGTGCACGGCTTGGATCTTGGCTAATGGAGTTTGAAATTGTGGCTGTTTTCAAACCTTTCTTTGAGGTCATCTTTTGTTTGACGTAGGCCTTTTGTGTCAAGTCACGTAGCTGTTGGATTGACATGGTGCTTGGGCAGGCCATGACACCTAGATGATGACTTAGTCCAGGGTGCAGGTTTCTCAGGAAGAGGGTTTTGTAGTTCACATCCTCTTTAAGCTCAGGCTCATTATGTGCACCAATGTAGGCTTGTCAGAAATGGTGATAGTAAGCTTTGGGTGTCTCTTGTCGACATCGTTTGGTTTCCAAGGCGACTAACAGTCCATGTTCAGACTCTGGGCCTGTAAATTCTTTAATCAGTGACTCACGTAATAGCTGGTGGTTGTGCTTAACGTAAACAGGTTGTCGGTCTAAGAAGCTTCGTACCTCTGGGCTGGATGTGGATCTGAGGAGACACAATCTGTCTCATTCAGTCACGTTAGGTCTTACCTCTAGGTGGAAGTCAATATCTCGGAGGTATGTCTGGATGTTGTGGCCCTCCGTGGAGTTCGGGCTGAACTGTGTGATGTTTTTTGCTTGTCGAAGTCTTTAAGGGTCATCCCATGTGCAGCTCTGGGGTCTGCTTGGATGAGCTCTCTTCTTTGGTTGGCAGGGAAGAATTCTATAGTGGAAGCCGATGATGATTTGGATTGTGGCCATTCACTTCTTCCATTGTATGGCAGTTCTTGGATGGGGGACTCTGTTCTCCTCAGCAGTGGTGATGCTGAGGGAGGTCTCTCTCTTCTTAGCTCTAGTTTCTGTTCTTGAACATGCTTGAGTTAATTTCTGATGTAGAGCTCGTAATTGGCGTCGTCTAGTTGTTGGTTCAGATGGTCCATTTCAGTGCTGTACCTTTTCAAATGGTCTTCCAGAGCATTGATTTTAAAGTTCTTGGGCCCTATTTTAACGATCTAAACGCAAAGTGTAAAGCGCACGGCGCAGGTGCACTCAGGGCGTGTCCAAATCCACTTTTGCTATTTTAACGACGGAAAAACGGTCCGTGCGCGGGGGCGCATTTTTAAAATGGGTTGTCCCTATTCTCTTAATGAGTAATGGGCGTAACATTCAATAAACCAATCAGAGTGTCATCTCCCATTCCCTTTAAGAGCAAGATGCGCTCGCGCCATGGCGGATTGCTATTTACATGGCGTACACGCGATGAGTCAGTTAATATATATGTGTGTGTATTGCCACGATTGTTCAATTAATTAGCCAATTTCGTTCATCATTATAAGTAGTAATAGGCTGAATTGAAAATAGGTAGCCTAATTCTAATACACGCAATGACTATTCATCATTACATTTTTATATTTATGTAGCCTACACAATAATATTCTTTTACACTGTAATCCTTTTGTTTTTAATATTTGGCATGTTTGTGTGATGCGCATCCCTGTGTGTAATAAACAAAGTCAACAGTTTCTAACAAAAAAATATTGCGGCATTGACTTTAGACTTTAGACCAGGTTTGAGTTGGTCTATGGCGCAGTCTATTTTCAGCTCCTTTTAAATAGCAATGCGCCAGCAATGCGCCTGAACACACCTCTTTTTTAGACCAGCACGCCCATGGGCGCACTAACTGGCGCAAATGCATTTACTAATTTAAGGACGTGGCGCTGAACGGGAAAACGCGAACGGCGCCGGACGCAAACTAGCAAACACACTTGCGCTGCGCCTTGCGTCGCATTGCGCCTGATGTATTATAGGGCCCCTTGTCTTTAATGTCAGAAATGGTGTTTTCTAGTTGGTTTACCAGGTGATTTTGGACAGTCTTTAATTCTTGTTTGTCACGTTCGGCAACTGTAAGGGCTTCTTGGAGCTTGTCAACTTGTTTCTTTGTTTCTTGCTCTGCTTCGTCGGGCACTTTGAATTTGTCTTGACCTTTCACTTTGAACTGGTCTGTGCAGCGTTGAATGTACATCAGCTCTCTCAGGAGCTCAGTGGTCTGACGCTTGAAATCGTCCTGGACTTTCACTTCCAGCTTGTCTATGCGGCTCTGGGCATGTGTCAGCTCCTCTTGCAGGTGGGTGATGTGCTTGTCACTTAGTTTCACCACGACTAGTTCAGCGTGGTCTTGGTTCTGGCTTGAATCAGGTGTAGGGAATCTTCTCAAAATGATGATTATTATTAAAAATAATAACAGTTCAATTGTCTTTGGCATGATGCAGTCTGTAATGCCACTGTGCCAGACGTCCACATCTTGGGCAGTGGGGTTTACCATCTGCGACATGTTGGCACGCTGGGGAGAAGAGACTGACACAGATCTGTGTGGGGTGTAAGCCTATATGTGCTGGAACAGCTAAGTGTCATTTCAGTGATCGTACACCAGTAGTGAGGTGTGATGACTTCGTGTTGGTCTCAGTGTGTAGACAGGTAGGCTAGTGATGAGAGGGCTTTGTCACTCAACTGAGTAAGGGAAAGAGAAAGAGAAAAAGTTAAAACAAATTTCAATAGAAGAAATATTTTCTATAAATATTTTCTATCAATGAAAATCAGTTCTCAACTGAGTAAGGGAAAAAGAGAGAAAATGTTAAAACTGTAAAGTTTTTTTTTTTTTTTTCAATTTAGAGAAATATTTATTTACAATAAACATTTTCTATTAATGAAAAGCTGTGTCTAAAAAGAATAGAAAAGAAAATAAATATTATTGTTTATGTTCCCAAGGACAATAATACAATAATAATGTTGATACTTCTTTTCTTAGTTTGACAAGATTGACACCACACACCCTCAGTTGAAATACTTACCAAGGACGCTGTGAAGGCAACAGTTACTCAACACTTTTCTCTGTTTTCTTAGATGAAATGTCAATTTAAATATTGTTTACAAATGCAGGGAATATGGAGAACACAAAAGGGTTTGATTAAAAACCAAATACCTAATGAATTGTATCTTTGGAAAGATTATGTTTCTCTTTCTTTAGAATCGAATGATGGTTTGTCCAAGCTTGGTCCCTACAAATGTGAAGAATAAGATGGAAGAAAGCAGGATAGAACAGGGAAGATATGAGGAAAAGGGGAGGAAAGGAAGGAGATTGGATCCACAAAGGGCTCTGAAGCCTTTGTCTAACTACGGGTATAGAATTGATAGTTGATGGACAACTAAACACATGAGAATAAAAAAGTAAAAAAATAAAAAAATAGTAAAGAGAGGATTGTCTCTAATTGATTTGAAACATAATAATATATCATGGTCTCCTATTGAGAATCAATCATATAGAATTTTAGAGTTATGCAAGTTATGAAATTAGAAATAATGGAAATTTAGAAATGTAGAAATTGTTTAAAATTACTTTCTAGAAAAATAGAATTTCAATTTCAATTTAATATTTGTTTCATTAAATTCAAATTTGACAATTAATAATTGTAAACCAGTATTTCTTTTTCAAGTCAAATGCAAAGCAATTAATAATTGTAAACCAATATTTTCCCTTTCAAGTAAAATATTGGTAAAGTAATAAGTGAGAAAGGTAAATGGAAAATAAGAAGGAAAGACCAACAAGTGTACATAAAGTTGAAGTGTTTATATGGTTAAATCACTTTATAGTTGCTCAGACAGTGCATCCAACCAATGATGTTAAATAGCTTAGCTTTGAGGCCAAAGGCTTTAGCATATGAACTTTAATGTAAACAAACTACTGAGGTTAGTTTAGCAACACCGTGCAGTTTGTTTACAATAGAGGGTATGCACGTGATGTCATCATCGGCCGTTATGACTGTGGTCACGCCCACTGAGTGGCACAAAGACTGAGCGGGAGCATTGGATTTCAGCGTGAATGCCACGAAAAACACACAAAACACACCCAAAATGGGAAGGAGATTTGTGATTAACTGTACTAATAGCTTTGACACAAAACCTGAGGTATAAAGACTACTGAAAGCTACAGAAAAAAGAAGCAAATGGATCACTGCAATTCACAGAAACAGCTGGACTCCAGGCAGAGAAACATGGATTTGCAGTTATCATTTTGTGTCAAATTGTTGGATTTTGAGGTAAAATCATACAGTATATATTGTATTGTTATATATTGTGTTGGCAACTCATCAATTAAATATTTACCATCTTATATTCTTCATAATTGGGTGTTTTTATATAAACACGACAAAAACTATACAAGTTTTAGGGCTGGACAATATGACGATATATATAACAGTGATATAAGTGATTACTCGGATTTCAACCTACCTATATTGTTGTTATATAAAATATTCACAGGAAGATTTGCTTTATTTCCCTGCCGTCGAAATCAGGCACATATAAATGTCAGGAAACACGACTCCTGGCTGCATGTCAATATCCATGGATTAGGTTTATTTTAAGTCGTAAGGAACACTTTCGTGTCCAACCTTTAGTGTAATTGTTTGTTTTACTTGTGTTTTCGCAGTTTCCATTATTAAATCCAGTCATGCAGCAGGTTCTTTTGCTGCTCAGTCCAGCTGAGGGAGCGCGTTCTGGCAGGAAAGTGACATCAATGCATACCCTCTATATGGCGTTCACCCGGAAGCGTTGGTTAAGACTTCCGTGCCACGACTGTAACTATGGCGACCAAACAAATGATAGTGGCGAACACGTGAATTACATCAAATACAAGCAACACTGTACAAATGAAATACACATGCATGTACAATCAAGTATATTACGTAAAATGTTGGCACATTTCTACACTATAAATAAGGGACACCACTCGTAGCTGTTTTACAAAATTTCAAATCACTTCCCATTCAAATTACACTCGGACACACACAGTGTTACATGAGCTCAAACAAGCAAGTGTATAGCTACTGTTTCACAAAGGGGAAGTATAGCACCCTGAATGCAGTGGAACATGCACTAACAATCAATCTAGCTATAAATAAATATAAAACAGTCAAGCGCATAGATACTGTTTAAGAAAGGGGAAGTATAGCACACTGAATACAGTGGAACACGTACTGACAATCAATTTAGCTATAAATAAATAAATAAATGGCTTTTAGAAAAAGATCAAGGAACACGCTCAATCTTACCGCACTGTGAGGAGAATAGCTGTCCTTACACAGAGGTATTTTAATTATTGCAGTTTAATTTCATTCAGCTGTCTGACTGATACACACATTGTTATAGCTATTGGAATGACGCTGGAACACACAGACATCAGGATAGTACGGTGGCTGAGAGAGCTCAATGCGCTGCAAATGAAGAAAACACCAGCAAATAAAGAAAACATCTTCATCAGTTTGACAACACATGCAAATAGAGAAACGTGCTGCAAAAGTCCACAACACATGCAAATACAGCAACGTGCTGCAAATAGGCCTGCTCATAATGCACATACAATCAGAATAAGATAAACAAAAAAAACTCCACTGAAGAGTAAACATTGAACAATCCCAGCCAGCGGTCCCAGACAGGTACGTCACTTGGTGTTCCCTTATAACATTTTCGTCTGTGCCAGTCCCGGCGACAGTACAAACGATTTGGGGGGTATTATTTTGCATTAAAAATATTATTAATAAATTATTAATAATAAATAATATATATTTTTTAATAATTTACTTGATTTTATGTCTCAAATCCCAGTCAATTATTCACTGAAAGTGAAACTAAAAACTCAGCGATGAGAGCTCTACTTCAACATGTTCTGATAACACTATTTAACCCTAATTTATTTCTTAATATTTCTCTTGTGGCCCATAGGTATTGAAAAACATGAAAAGAGATGTAGGTGTTAAACAAATTAAAATTAAATTAAATTTATTAATTTAAATTAAAATATTAATTTAATTCTAAAAGTAGCCTAATCATCATCATTATCATCATCATTAATATCATAGCAGAAGGGGCTTGAGATCGCCAGGCCTGGTATGTGCTATTTGCAGCGCTTTTCTGTATTTGCATGTGTTGTGAACTTTTGCAGCGCATGTGTTGTCAAACTGATGAAGATGTTTTCTTTATTTGCTGGTGTTTTTTCTATTTGCTGGTGTTTTCTTCATTTGCAGCGTGTTGAGCTCTCTTGGCCACCGTAGGATAGCTATAAACAAGGAATTCTAGAATTTAAGGAACACGCTTAATTCTTACCTTACCGTATAGTGTGATATCATAGATCTTAAATTAATTTACTGCAGACTGAAGTTTAAAGACAGGACGGCAGACTCGGGTTACAGCTCTCTCCATTCATTCAAGCACTCATTCAAACGGGCCGCACTGCGCGCCCTGCATACATCACACATACACTGAGGGGTTTAATAATCTGATCAATGAAAAGCTCTTGTAGTGGATATGAATATCCAACTATCGTGAAAACACTAATTAATAGCTCGGTAACAAGATCGACAGTTTAAGACATTAAATTTACAAGCACAAACACAAGACACTTTCTTTTAAAAATCTACAGGAGACTTTATTGATTATTCTAACAGAAACTAATCTAACACAAACACGCACACACACACACACACACACACACACACACACACACACACACACACACACACACACACAAACATTCATACATGTTGAAGAAAGAAAGGAAATAGTTTTAAGAGAGAATAGGGTTTTAAGAGAGAATAGTTTAAGAGAAAGAGTTTTAAGAGAGAATGAAATGATGAGCATGATTTCTAGCAAAGTATGCACTTCAAAAGACCTGACCTGAACGAACCATGAATCATTAGTTTAATGTACCAGTTCAGCTTTAGAATCTGGAGGTACTTGCTTGTCGACTTTAAATGGGGATCTCCTCATCGGCGTCTTGGGCTTGAAAAAAAGATTTTTTTCGATTAGTTACATTCTTCTTGGTCTCAGTCTTCATCTTAGTCAGAGTCAGAGTCACCTTTATTTATATAGCGCTTTTTACAATGCAGATTGTGTCAAAGCAGCTTTACAGTGATAACTGGTATATAATTTTGGCTGCACAGCAGCTCTTAAAGAATAGTGTCAGTGCAGGCAGATCAAAAGCACTGTTGAATAAATGTCAAGAATACTGTTGAATATCGAATGTCAATTCAAATGTCAAGTGTCCCCAACTAAGCAAGCCAAAGGCGACAGCGGCAAGGAACCCAAACTCCAACAGGTGACATCAAGTGGCAAACAGGTGGCAAATAGGTGTTAAAATGGAGAAAAAAACCTTGGGAGAAACCAGGCTTAGTCTGCTTAGTCAGTTTTCCTCTGGCGAACAGTATTTTGTTAGGATTCAGGTTGCTATCATAAGTCTGATAGGATCGCAACATTCAAAGTATTTATTCCAGTTCCATCCAGTTGGAGATCATATTCATCATGCCGGTATGGACGGTTTGTTGAGGAACTGTGCTATTGGCTGCCGTGTCGATGAGGCCTTCACAATGGATGATCTAGCTGACTCGATCTCTGCTGATACTTCAGGGCTGCATTGTGGTCCAGTTGAGGATCATATTCATCACGCCAGTATGGACGGTCTGTTGAGGAACTGTGGCACTGGCTGTCGTGTCGATGAGGCCTTCACAATGGATGATCTAGTTGACTCGATCTCTGCTGATACTTCAGGGCTGCGTTGTGGTCATGTCAGAGCACCGGTCCTTGGTCTCATCTGGATACGGCCCGGATCTGGTTGACTACGGTAAACCTCGGGATAAACAGAAAGAGTAATATTAGCATAGATGCCATTGTTCTTCTGATGTAACGAGTACATCTGGTGTTATAGGAAGTGTTCCCGGTTCCGGCTGACCTAATTTATGCAGCCTAAAAATCCTTTAATGGATTTGAAAATATAAATTGATAATGTGTTATGTGTATGCCAGTGTAGTGAACAGCACATTCCAGGGCCCAGTTTACGGCCGGGCCCTCTCTGTCTGTAACAGCGGACAAAGGTTTACTACATTTTGATTGGATCTTGGTGGACTAACATAAACAAACTGTCCAACGCCATCAGATAAAGATGTAAGTGTGATCTCTTGTTAAAACATTAGAGAACAGCAGTGCAGAAGATCACTGAACCTTTAAATCTCATTTATAAAAGCTTTACAAAGCATAAACAGTCCTCACTTTAGATGAGCTCACAAAAATAGTTAACTGACTGCTTCTAAATGTTTTATAATTATCTGAATTAATCATGAATTACAGTAGGAATATGTGTTAATAAAACATTTACTAACACACTAAGTAACTATTACTATGTGTCTAAATAATAAGATGTATAAATGAATGTTTAAATAGTTTATTAATCATTTACTTACACTTCCTAAATGAACTACTGACAACTAGTAAATAACTGGTTTGTAAATAATGTAATACTTAATTTAGAAATGATAAATTGATAATTAATAAAGTATGAAAATACATTATTAGAACATTATAGATATGCTTATAAATCAAGAATAAAGCAATTATAGCTGTATTTATAAATGACTTACTAATGTCTATTAATGCTTTATAAGTGATTAATTAACTATTAACTAATGCTTAACTAATGCTTCATAGTGTGCAGTTATTATAAAGTGTTACCAAAAGTTTTTGGTACATATCCTAGTGATAAAGATGAATTAACAATATTAAAAAGAGAATCTATGACCTCTGGAAGCATCTCTTTCAATAGCTTAGTCGGTATTGGGTCTAACATACATCTGGTTGATTCTGATGATTTAACAAGTTTAGACAATTCTTCCTCTCCTAAAGCAGTAAATGAATTGAATTTTTCCTCAGGGATACTACAATGCACTGTCTGACATGATACTGCAGTAGACGGTTGCATGGTTATAATTTTTTCTCTAATATTATCAATCTTGCAAGTAAAGAAGTTCATAAAGTCATAACTGCTGTGCTCTTTGGAAATGTCAGAAGTTGAAGCTTTGTTTCTTGTTAATTTAGCCACTGTATCAAATAAATACCTAGGGTTGTGTTTATTTTCTTCTAAAAGTTTTGAAAAATAGGCAGATCTAGCATTTTTTAAGGCCTTTCTGTACTCAATCATTCTCTCTCTCCACGGAATGCGAAATACTTCTAAATTTGTTTTCTTCCAGCTACGCTCCATTTTTCTGGCTGCTGTTTTTAGGGCCCAAGTGTGCTCATTGTACCATGGCATTGTATTAATTTCCTTAATCTTTTTTAAACGCAAAGGAGCAACTGAATCTAATGTGCTGGAAAAGACCGAGGCAATAGTTTCTGTTGCAACATCGAGGTCTTCTAAGCTGTCTGGTATGCCAAGGCGATGAAACTGATCAGGAAGATTATTTATAAAGCGATCTTTAGTGGTAGAAGTGATGGTTCTACCATATTTATGGCAGAGAGGCAGTTTAGCCGCTTTGACCAAATGTAGTATACACGAGACTAGATAATGATCTGAGATGTCGTCACTCTGCTGCAGAATTTCAACGGCATCAATATCGATTCCATGTGACAATATTGTAGGAATCAACCCAAATAATTAATCAAAAATGTAATTAAATTACATTTTTTTAAGAACCGGATAAACCATAAATGATTCAGAATCAATATTTAACACTTTATCAATTATTCGTCCACCGAAAAATTGAGGTTACAGTATTTTTACTAATTATGGACAAAATTATTATTCTGTGGCCAACAGTAATAATATTTTGCTATGATTATTAATTATGATTATGATTATGAGCAAGGTAGCATGATCTTTGTTTAAGGCAGCAATTTGGTAAGCACAGCACAAGACACTGTATGTATGGAAAATCAAACAAGACTTTATTGAACTAAATCTACAACGCACAAACTAATCTAACGAAAAACATATACTCTCACACATACACACACACGCACACACACCTACACACACACACACACACACACACACACACACACTCACACACACTCACACACACACACACACACACACATATACTGGTACGGGTGGTTTATAAGGACTTTTTTTCCAAATAAGTTCCATTGTGGTTTATGGGGACCCACCTTTCCCATTGTCATAGAAATTAATAAGAAACATTAAACTGCTCCTTATGGCATGGGGTAAAACGCTGACTGCTCAGAATTTAATTCTACTGAAGCAGTTTGGAAATATGAAGACCTGACATTCTACAGCACTGTGAGGACGGGGTGGGAGTGGGCGTGTCCTGATTTAATTATGACTTATGAGGACTACCCTGGTTTATCTGGGCAGTCACCTACAGTACATCATTAAACATGAGCATCATATTTGTTTAACTTTACCCTTGTGTGTACCACATCACTTGAGTACGTTTCAATACCAGTATATAGAAAAACAAAATAAGAAAACAAAACAAAGCAAGAAATTATCAGCAACTGCTTAACCTGGCTTAATCTTATTAAATATTTCAGAAAACAATCCTGAGTTTGTAATGTGAGCTTTAACAGGTGTGATGTGAGTGAAGAGCAAAGAGAGAAGAGGGGAAGTGAAATATGAAAATAATTTAGCTATAAAAATTAAGAAATAAAAAAAACAAAGGATAGTTTACTAGTTAACCGTCACTGACTAGATCAGTCACTTCCCAGTGAGAATACACATTTATGCATAATTTTTTTTCAACAGTTTGAGATTATGGTTTTATTGTAAGTTATATAAGTAGTTTTCATAATTGAACCTTGAATGTCAATGTCTTAATTTATTCATTAGATTTTAAGTAGGTTTGTATAAAAAAAATGTTTTGAATAAAGAAAAATTTTGGCCTTTGATGGTGTTTTTTTATGTTATTGTGAAAAAGAGTACGATTGTTCAAGAATTGATTAGTATCTAAATGAAAATTGTTGACCATTTGGGTTTAACTGGACATTGTTTACACACACACACACAACCATAACTAACCCTTCATTATGAGGACAATCTGGGTTTAACTGGACTTCACACACACAAACACACACAACCATAACTGACCCTTCATTACGAGGACAATCTGGGTTTAACTGGACTTCACACACACAAACACACACAACCCTACCTAACCCTTAATTATGAGGACAATGGGTTTAACTGGACTTCACACACACAAACACACACAACCATAACTGACCATTCATTACGAGGACAATCTGGGTTTAACTGGGCTTCACACACACAAACACACACAACCCTAACTAACCCTTAATTATGAGGACAATCTGGGTTTAACTGGACTTCACACACACAAACACACACAACCATAACTGACCCTTCATTACGAGGACAATCTGGGTTTAACTGGGCTTCACACACACAAACACACACAACCCTAACTAACCCTTAATTATGAGGACAATCTGGGTTTAACTGGACTTCACACACATACACACACACAACCCTACCTAACCCTTCATTATGAGGACAATCTGGGTTTAACTGGACTTCACACACACAAACACACACAACCCTACCTAACCTTTCATTACGAGGACAATCTGGGTTTAACTGGACTTCACTCCATTTACTCCATACATAGCAGGAGTACTAGTATTAGAGTTAACCATACTAAACCAAAGGTCAATAAGATGAAGCAATAAAACTAAACCAATTAAACTCAAAAGAAACTGAAAAGGAAATTAATTATTTGTAATTTTCTATAAAAACAATGTTTTAACAAAAGTAAATAAAAGGATGTATTCAACAAAAAATGTAGTCCTGAGTCAGACTCTTCTGCTTATAAATTAAGTGGCCCAACAACATTTTAGACAATTTTGCAGATCAAAAGCACACGCATTAATGGAAGGCCAAAAAGATCTCTCTAGGAAATATCTTAATTTGTGTTCTGAAGATGAACGGTGTGGAACGGCAAGAGGGTGAGTAATTAATGACAGAATTTTACATTTTTTCGTAAACTAACCCTTTAAACAGTCCAGAAGAATGAAGAATCACTTCCAGCAAACAATCTGGAACCTTCTTGTTTTCTTTGTACCTCTTTGTGTCGAAAGGTAACCAACACCTGTCAAGCAGCTCCACACTAACTCTCACAGCAATGACTTCAAGTGTAGTTTGGAGTAATAAGTAGTGCAAAATTCAAAGCCTTCCAGTGGACCACATGAAACATGATCTGTAAACAGATCAGGAGGAGGAGCTGCACTAGCCAAATGAGCACAGCACATCTGTAGAATAATGTTATGCCCCATAATCTTTTTTATTATTAACATGTCTTTGCAGCTCTGCCAAATTCACATTTGTCTGTTTGGAAAATATACTGAAAGGTATAGCAAACAACAGCAATAGCAATTTCCTCCGAAAAACAGAACCGAACAAACTTCCTGGGCTCTATGTGATCAGTAACAAAACCTTGTCATTCAATTATTTACCACAACAGCAAACAGCAAAAAAAAAAAATTGAAGGATAAACAGAACAACTTGGTAGACAAATGTAGAAAACAAGTCTTTCAGACAAGGAGGCAGATGTGAGACTAATTAATAACTTTTCTTTTTCAACATCAAACCTCGGTTCCTCACGAAGTCCCTTATATTCTGGACAGTTCTTTCTTTCAGAACAGGGTCCTCTGCAGTCTTGCACTGCTCACACTCGATTTTTGATGCAAGGTGTCCCTTTGAAATATGGACTTTGAAATGTTTCATGACAGCATTCACTTCATTTGGGCTCCATGGCCTTTTCACAGTTTTCCTCGATTTGGTCTCTGCAAAACAAATAAAAATATACATATATACATACACTATGTATATACCAGTGATGCGCGGGTCAGTGTATAAACAACCCGCACCCGACCGACGTTTTCAACTAACCCGCCCACAACTCGGGCCGCAAAAAAAAAAAGGAAAATATTGTACCCAACCCGCTTCCTGACCCGCATTTTTTTAAAAGTAGTAAATGCTCTTAAGAGCGCAAACTGTTCTTTTTCTGAATGCTGTATGATATAGCCTAGTGTTGTGAAATAAAGGCTTGATTTATTCATTTATTTCGTTTCATTTTCTTAACAATTAAGATGCTGCATGTGTTTATCCAGTCTAATCGAAGTGTGCGTCTCTCCCCCGACTTTCCCAACAAAAACCCCGCCCCCTCTCAGAAAATACATAAAACTGACATTACTGAGCTATATGCGTTTAAAAGTAGCCTATTAAAATGGTACAATGGCATTGCTCTGTTCAACGTGTTGGGAAATCGGGCATTTTGTCCCGCGTCAGCATTTATTCAAAAGTTAATAACGCTCAACATTCAAAAGGTAAATAAGGATTTCCCACTTGTATTAGTAGGCTTAGGCTATTTCGCCACGTGAATGCCCAATTGAAGCTCTCACAAGCACAAAATGCAGGGATAGAATATGTTAATAAAGTATTTATTAACGCATTTTAGACTAACAAAAACAGGTAGGCTAAGCCAAAGACTGAGGCTACAATATCCATAAATAAATGTTCACAAATACCCATGAAAGTAAAACTGAAAATTACAAAGGTTTAATTGGCATCTTTATTTCAAACGACCCGACCGACCGCGACCCGAATATCATTAAAAATATTTTTGGATGACTCGTAACCGCGGGTGACCGCAGGCACCCGCTCATTTTGGATCAACCCGCGCATCACTGGTATATACACAGTCAAACCAGAAATTATTCAGACACTAGATATAATTTTTGATTATATATATATATATATATATATATATATATATATATATATATATATTACTAGTGGGTGCAGGACACTATAGTTTATTTCTGTAAGTGGGGATCAGGGGCGTCGGACTGGGGGGGTAAAGGGTACCGAGTACCCAGGGCCCGAGGCAGGGGGGCCCCCTTAGAAGTCAGTTTTCTATACATGCATATACATACACTAACATTTGTATAGCATTTATGTACAAATAAAAAAGCTCTTGTGCAAAACTAAACTTGTAGTTAGACACTGGTTTGGTATAAAAAAAAATCATTTTCATGCTGTGCAGGGCCCCACCACCCCTCTCGAATCAATGTAAATGGTACGACCCGCAAGTCAGGTGCTTCTGCTGCGGACCTGCGGTGAATCAGTTAATGAGACAGGAGCTAGAGTTAGCCGTGATATGAACTAGGAAGACAGGGGAAGAGTCATGTCTTTCCTTAAGAAAGGAAAATCAGGGGCTCAAAAACGAAAAGAAAAGAAGATTAAAGAGAGAAAGGCAAATGAGGGCAAGCAGTTGCTCACTCAGTTTTTTGAAAAGAAAGGTGAGCTCCAAATGCATCAGAGCATTGACATTGTTTTAACATAAATATCTACTCCAGGTAGAATAGCATACATTTATGTTCGTACTCTATTTGAATAATATACCAATACTTTATAGTATCACACCCTACATGGCGAGCAAACAATATTTCTGAGTAAATAACGGAGTGAGAAGCAGACGGAGGCGGAGCTGGGAGCTCAACACACAGCCACTCCAGGCAGCTGAGCAGCTTGTCTCCTCTTCTGCTGCAGTTCTCCCCAGAGTCAGAAGTTTACATGAAAACACTGCATATTTCCCTCCATTGTTAAAATCTAACACCCGCGAAAACACAGATCGTTAGCGCCTATTTTACTGCATTGTTATGCAAATTAGCTCGCGCACGCTCTTACATTAAGTACAGGATTGTTCTCAGTTTAATGCACATCTTAATGATTGAAAATGACTTATTTTAAAACGTAATTCAAAGACTGAATGTTTAGTTTGGCGGTTAGTGTACCCTGTGATTCTATAGTCTGCATTTATTTTAAACAGACAAATAATCAGCAATTAACTTGTACTTAGCCTACACTTTAAAAAAGGTATTGTGACAATAAAGGATATTTTAGCAACCATTTAAAGCCATATATTTCAGTTTCAGACAAAAAATATATTAATCAGAGTGTGGCTTATTTTGTTTACATTTTAAAGGTGCCCTAGAATCAAAAATTGAATTTACCTTGGCATAGTTGAATAACAAGAGTTCAGTAGCCTACATGGAAAAGACATACATTGAGTTTCAAACCCCATTGCTTCCTCTTTCTTATGTAAATCTCATTTGTTTAAAAGACTTCCGGAAAACACACGGATCTCAACATAACACCGACTGTTACGTAACAGTCGGGATCATTAATATGTACGCCCCCAATATTTCCATATATGCCAGCCCATGTTCGAGCGTTAGACAAGGAAAGGCAGTATTGACGTCTGGATCTGTGCACAGACAAGGTAAGCAAGCAAGAACAACAGCGAAAAATGGCAGATAGAGCAATAATAACTGACATGATCCATGATAGGATGATATTTTTAGTGATATTTGTAAATTGTCTTTCTAAATGTTTCGTTAGCATGTTGCTAATGTACTGTTAAATGTGGTTAAAGTTACCATCGTTTCTTACTGAATTCACGGAGACAAGAGCCGTCGCTATTTTCATTATTAAACACTTGCAGTCTGTATAATGCATAAACACAACTTCATTCTTTATAAATCTCTCCAACAGTGTAGCATTAGCCGTTAGCCACAAAGCATAGCCTCAAACTCAGAGAATCAAATGTAAACATCAAAATAAATACTTTACTCACATGATTCGATGTATGCACACAGCATGCATGATGAACATCTTGTAAAGATCCATTTGAAGGTTATATTAGCTGTGTGAACTTTGTAAATGTGCTGTAATATAGTGGAGAGCTCGTGTGGCAGGGAGCACGCGATTTAAAGGGGCGGCGCGCTGAAAAAATCAGTGTATAGTTAATGATGCCCCAAAATAGGCAGTTAAAAAAAATAATTTAAAAAAATCTATGGGGTATTTTGAGCTGAAACTTAACAGACACATTCAGGAGACACCTTAGACTTATATTACATCTTGTAAAAAAGCATTCTTGGGCACCTTTAAGTGTTATTATGATAAAAATGCAATACCCCTCCCATTGGTATCACTATGGTATTTGGTACGGGGGCCCAGCAAGATGGTTTGTACCCAGGGCCCAAAATTTGGTGCTACGCCCCTGGTGGGGATAGCAAAATAATATAATATGTCAAAGTAAACTGTGACATATTATACACAAATATTCTTCATACAGTGGACTACCAGTAAAACTGATAAAAATTTGAAACCAAAAATTAATCAGACATTTTGATTTGATCATGTTTTGCTTAAGTGTTATCTGACATAATTAAGATTATTTTTACTGACACAGTTTAACTCTGAGATCTTGTCATATTTTATTACCATTTTTTAAACTATAGTGAATAAACTATTAACAAATTAAATGTTCAAGGTGTCTGAATAAATTTTGGTTTGACTGTACTTGGAAAAACTTTTATTTACTCAAATGTTTAAATACCTCTGGAGTTCGCAGTTTCATCCGGATTCATTTTTCTTTTTCCTGAGGGGAAAATACAACAGCAACAACAAAAAAATTATTCCAGCCCTATAATCCAAACTGTTTTGGACCATCTGAACAATATCAGCAGATAACACACTGGGAAAAACTACTCTCTGGTCCTGAGTAACATGAAAAGAACCACATTTACGCTGAATTAATGTGAAAGCAAAAGAAAATTAAATTATATATATAAATTTATCTCCAAACTTTTGACTGGTACTGTACATACAATGGTACACTGTTTGTAAACCCTTAAAGGGATAGTTCACCCAAAAATGAAAATGTGATGTTTATCTGCTTACCCCCAGGCCATCCAAGATGTAGGTGACTTTTTTTCTTCAGTAGAACACAAATGATGATTTTTAACTGCAACCGTTGCCGTCTGTCAGTCATATAATGCATGGCAATGGGAATTACATCTATAAAAGTCAAATAAACATTCACAGACAAAACCCTGCGGCTCGTGACGACACATTGATGTCCTAAGACATGAAAATGATCGGTTTGTGTGAGAAAACGAACAGTATTTATATCATTTTTTACCTCTAAAACACCACTATTTCCAACTGTGTTCAGCACTCGGTTAGTGAGGTCTGATCACGCTCTGACAATGGAAGTGATCGCTCGCACTCATATACATATACACCTGGAGAGATTACTTCCGTCATCAGAACACGTTGTCAGACTTCACACACCGGATGCTCAAAGCAGATGGACATAGTGGTCTTTTAGATGTAAAAATAAAAGATATAAATACTGTTCAGTTTCTCGCACAAACCGATCTCTTCGTGTCTTAGGACGTCAATGTGTCGTCATGAGCCGCAGGGTTTAATTTGGATTTGTCTGTGCGCGTTTTTACTCTTATAGACGAAGTTCCCATTGACGCTTTATAAGACTGACAGACAGCAAAATCATCATTTGTGTTCTACTGAAGAAACAAAGTCACCTACATCTTGGATGCCCTGGGGGTAAGCAGATAAACATCACATTTTCATTTCTGCATACATGAGACCCAAAAACATATATAATTTTTCTTAAATAAATGTCTAGAAAATAAGCGCAAACACACATACCTGTGGAGCTGTCAGCCTCATCTTGGCCCAATTTAGTTTTCCCTAAGAGGAAAAAAAAGCAACACACTATTCCTCTTCTCTAAACTGCAAACAGTTTCTAAACACCTTAAATCATATACACACACACACACACACACACACACACACAGGTAGTGACATTTTGGAAGTTCTGCTTTGAAAATAACACCCGCCAATCTGCCAAATGCAGGTGAAATCAACTGTGGCGGGTAAAGCATATCAACTCGCCAATTTGGTTGGTTATGATTCATAAATTATACAAAATTATCTATTGCATTGCATCCCCAAGAATCTTCTCCATTCATCAGATACATTAAGCATTATTAAAAAAAAAAAAAAAAAAAAAAAAAAAAAAAATCAAGTTTTCTGAATCTCCTGCACTCCATCAAGCCACTCCCATAATATGTCACCAATCAAAATAATGCACGGCTCAGATTAACTGTACAGCATGTGTGTAAGACTCCAATAAAATTATAAAGTAATTATTATCACAAATAAATCTCTCAATGAGAAAAACTGGTTGTGTCTATAGTATTATAGACCATTCAACATTATAATATTATTTTCAAATAAATTATTAATTTTGTTCCTAGTTCAGAACTCTTCAAATAAAATAGCATGGGACCGATTTTAAGTATCAGTGCCGCTTAAAAAGAAGCAATCTAATCCTGTTTACATGAAGTAAGCCTGCTCCCAAGCAGGTTTAAGCTTACGGACCTGTTGCTATGACAGCAACTCCAGGATGAGCATCAAAGAACCGAACAATCCAAAATCATGCCAAATCGTCATCGATCAAATCCAGCTAACTGAATTAGTGCTGTACAAAGAACGGACCCCGTTCCTTATTCACCTTTGCATTGAAAAAGCGTGCAGCACTTCATGACTGAGGAAGGTGGAGGTACTGTATGAGGTTTTTGCCAAAAGTTTGAGGATGCACTGAAGTTACGAGGTTTATTCACAAGCTCTTAGCATCAAGTTCAATTCAAGTTCTGGTATAGGCAAACAAACAAACAAACAAATAAAATAAAATAGTTATTTACCAGTATCCTTTCTAATCGAGCTGTTTTTGGAATGATAATGTTGCAAAGGAACGCATGTACAGAAATGTTAAAATACTGATTCTGTTTGGAGTGAACTCTTCCCCACATTTTTAAGCCTTGGTAAATATATAAATATACATTAGAACATACCGTTGGAACTTTTTGTCTCATCCTGGGTCAACTCCATCACTTGTTCATTTCCTACATTTAGAAAATGAAAATCATACTTAAACTTGACAACCCAAATACTTTGTTTCTGATCACCAGAAACCTGATACACTGTACCACTGATGCTCAATATAAAAGGAAATATATCACTAACGGAATTAAATTCATTACATACCTCTTACTCCAGGGACAGGCTCAGACTCTTCATCTTCATCGCTTATTTCTTCCTCATCTAATTCCACATCAATTTCATCTATAGAAAAACATATGACAAACACCCCCACACACATGCATTAATGCACATATATAATTACTAATCTTAACTTACATTATCTGACATGAGGTACTCAAAAAAAAAAAAAAAAACACAAAAAAACATTCACCTCAAAAATCTCTTTTCTGAGTAACATTTTAAGTTTCCAAAGTTTTTCTCTACGTGTAATTTAGAATTGTCCTATCACTGTACTGTAACATTATTAATATTATTTTATAAAATCATGCACATACCTTCTATCTCAATTTCATCAAGAGACTTTCCTTGGAAATTGGCAAGAGTTCCCTTCTCCATTGCCAAGAGAAGCTTTGAAATTTTTGCAATTTCTATTGTTGCATCTGGTAACCGGTAATAGTCTCGATGAACCCGAATATCGTGGCCCAAAAAGTTAGCTAATTGATCAAGCTCATTATCCTTAAGATTAAGAATCTGGGACATTGTTGCCACCTGCTTACGGAGCTGTGTAGATCGGAGATATTCTGGGTACTGTGCAATATCAGCCAAAACTAAGACTTTGGCCTTACCAGTTGCTTCAGACTCTGAAGACATCTTTGAAGGGCATCTCCGTGTATGGAGCTCAGCTCAGCTCAGCTCAGCTCAGCTCCTTGCGAACAAACAGACCTTTACAGTATACACAGTGGACATATGTTTTGGCACTCAGTTCAGTCTCTGATCTTCCTGGCCGCCTTCTAACTTTCAGTGGTCCACTTTTACTTTCCATAACCTCTTGATTATGCTCATAGTTGCCTCTGTTTCGTAATTTCTCAAGTAACCTTTTTCTGTCCTGGGAGTGTTTAGGGAGCAAGAATGCAGCAGCAATTTCTGTCTCACTGTCTTGATGCTTTTTAAGATGACGGGCAATTTTAGACTGAGGTTTCTTGCAGACATAGCAGTAGTTTTTGTGGGTGGAAAAAGTGTTTTTGGGGTTTTGCACATTGTCAGTGTCTGACCGTTCAAAAGAAGACACTGCTGGTGTTTTCTTAAATCTATGAAGCTTCTCAATGTCGTCTGTGGCAGTATCATGATCATCACATATGAGGTCTTGAGCAGAACTGGATATGTCACCAACCATTTCTTGCTCAGTGGAAGAACAGTGAGCAGGTTGTGGTGGCACACTCTTTGCACTCACAGAAGACTTTGAAACAGCTGGTGTGGACTTAAAGTATGGTGGATTCCATGCATTGACAGACATACTATCATCACTATCACCATCACTATTTTGTCTAGAGTCTGGGATGAAGTCATCAGAGGAGGATTCTTCAGCGTTTTTATCAGCATGAGGACAATACTCTTCATCAGAGCTAGATTCTTCAAAGCTGGAAAATTCAACATCTGGCTAAAAAACAACAACAACAAAAAACTACTTTACTAATAACAAAATAATACCAAAAACATGAAATAATGTCAATCACAGTTTGGATATAACAAAATGTTTACAATGAGATTAACAATGAGAAATTAACATACCAGTGTCTTATTCTTCAGGAAACAGGTTTTGTGCCATGATCTTGAACATACTGAAAAAAATTAAAGTAAAAATAAGCATGCTTCTTTTAGTTATCAAATTACTGCACATTTTTTTTATTCAAAAAAGACAAATGCAGAAAATAGACATGCCTGAAAATAAAAATTATTTGAATAAACTGCACAAAAAAAAAAAAAAAAAAAAAAATTCCATGAATTTATAGGACAGCCCATTTTGTTTTCAAGAGAGTCAAGAACACACATACAACCATATATATGAGTGATGCAGATACTGACATTTGCATGTAAGGCCAAGCCATTTTCGACTTGACACAGGTCCACTGCAATCTTCACAGGAATCCAAACTAGAGATAACAGCACTGTGAACTTCATGGTGGCACTATAACAAAAGAGTTTTAGTAAATCAACTTTTGTTGATGTGTTGAACATAGCACAACTTTCATTCCAAAGTGTGGTGTGAAAAGACCTTAATTGTTTACTTCTCTTTGACTGAAAGTCACTGCAGTTGTTGCTGCACTGAAAGCATGTCCCGACTGAAAAGTGTGCATATTGGGTCTAAACCTTATCCACAATAAGAAAGCTGACTGTACCCAAAGCAACATCTTTACATCAAATGTGTAAAAACATGACTGTCCTTACATTTCAGGTCAGAGTCATGCCCATCCCCCAATACACAAGTGATAAACGAATGAACAGAGCGAGTCACATTTTACTCAAAGTTGAGACGTCACAACAAGGTCTTTAAGACAACGGTCCACATAAAACAGCCTAGTATGATGCCCAACTGTCCTACACTTAACATTGTCAGTGTCAAAGAGATGTACACAATTAAAGAACATACGATCACTTACTTTCTCGTTCACTGATGAGGAGGGCTTCACACTGCATTCAGTCACAGTCACTGATGTCTCATCACACAATTCCTGTAATTGTGAGAAAGACAGGTACAAAACTGAGGCAAGGATGTTTGCCAGATGGCCACCACAACCAATACTAGTATCAACCAAAGTCTAAGTATCTACTGTCACTTTAATGGCTGTCGTGCACAAAGCAGATGTAAAAACATGTATACATGAGGATCTTGTCTATACAGTAATACAATTTACATTATAAAGGTCAATGTACCATTTCATCTCCAGTCAAAGCTGAATCTCCTTTCTTCGCAACGGTCTTTGATTTGTCTTTACAGGTCGTCTGAAATCAGACAGAGCAATTGTATGCTGTTAGAAAGTGTGCATATTGGGTCTTAACCTTATCCACAATAAGAAATAAAGCTGACACATACCCAAAGCAACATATCTTTTCATCAAACCCTAACCCTAACACAACGGTCCCCATAGGGGAGGACTGTCCTTACATTTCAGGTCAGAGTCATGCCCATCCCCCAATACACAAGTGATGAAAATGAGTGAACAGAGAAAGGCACATTTTACTCAAAGTTGAGACGTCACAACAAGGTCTTTAAGACAACGGTCCACATAAAATAGCCTAGTATGATGCCCAACTGTCCTACACTTAACATTGTCAGTGTCAAAGAGATGTACACAATTAAAGAACATACGATCACTTACTTTCTCGTTCACTGATGAGGAGGGCTTCACACTGCATTCAGTCACAGTCACTGATGTCTCATCACACAATTCCTGTAATTGTGAGAAAGACAGGTACAAAACTGAGGCAAGGATGTTTGCCAGATTGGCACTACAACCAATACTAGTATCAACCAAAGTCTAAGTATCTACTGTCACTTTAATGGCTGTCGTGCACAAAGCAGATGTAAAAACATGTATACATGAGGATCTTGTCTATACAGTAATACAATTTACATTATAAAGGTCAACGTACCATTTCATCTCCAGTCAAAGCTGAATCTCCTTTCTTCGCAACAGTCTTTGATTTGTCTTTACAGGTCGTCTGAAATCAGAGCAATTGTATGCCATTAACAAAACATTTCAATTCTGATGCATAACATTTAACAAATAAATATGAATATAGATGTTATTCGTTGTTTTCTTCCAAAAATTGACCCTTAAAAGGCAAATTTTATACAAGAAAATCTCTCCAAATGCAAACCCCTCACCGCTAGCTTAGAACAGGGTTTATTTTAGCAACTAAAAAGGGCCTGTTTACACCAAGGACAATAACTATAAAGTTATAGTTAAAAAAAATCTTTCAAAATTTAAGAATAGCAGCATCTTCATAAGAGCTTAAACAATAACGGCACAGAGAAACAATATTGTTAGAATCACTTTCAAAAAAATTATATCCAGCTGAGAAACGCTAAAAACATTGACAGCCAATCAGAATTAATTCTGCTATAACAAGCTTGAGTATTTAAGCAGCAGACAAGCATGTGCTTACAGTAAAAAAAAAGATACCTTCTGCTGGTGTGGATGCTAATGTAGTTATCATTGTTGGTGTGAACGGACCATAATTGTTTACTTCTTTTTGACTGAAAGTCACTGCAGTTGTTGCTGCATTGAAGGCATGTCCCGATTAAAAAGTGTGCATATTGGGTCTTAACCTTATCCACACTAAAATAAAGCTGACACATACCCAAAGCAACATATCTTTTCATCAAACCCTAACCCTAACACAACGGTCCCCATAGGGGAGGACTGTCCTTACATTTCAGGTCAGAGTCATGCCCATCCCCCAATACACAAGTGATGAAAACGAATGAACAGAGTGAGGCACATTTTACTCATTTACATTTATGCATTTGGCAGACGCTTTTATCCAAAGCGACTTACATTGCATTATACTATAGCTTTATACTCAAAGTTGAGACGTCACAACAAGGTCTTTAAGACAACGGTCCACATAAAATAGCCTAGTATGATGCCCAACTGTCCTACACTTAACATTGTCAGTGTCAAAGAGATGTACACAATTAAAGAACATACGATCACTTACTTTCTCGTTCACTGATGAGGAGGGCTTCACACTGCATTCAGTCACAGTCACTGATGTCTCGTCACCCAATTCCTGTAATTGTGAGAAAGACAGGTACAAAACTGAGGCAAGGATGTTTGCCAGATGGCCACCACAACCAATACTAGTATCAACCAAAGTCTAAGTATCTATTGTCACTTTAATGGCTGCCGTGCACAAAGCAGACATGCAGAAATAGTTTTTTTTAATTTTTTGGTTTTTTTACAAATTCATGAAATGCATGAACAGAGTGAAACATGGTTGACTTTCAGTAATAAAAAACAAATAAATAAAGTCTTCAAAAAAACTCACCCTTAAACGCCAAGGCCACGAGGAATCCCCATAGTTGTATGTGACCTCCTCATCTGGAAAGATATCTCTTATACTAAATAGGCACAGGTGTGGTCTTCCATCAACAGTTATTGTCTTGACTTTGCAATTTGGATTTCGATGATCATCATTCACCAATCGCCCAAGTGATCCGTCCTCTTTTGTTGCATCTATGCTGTGAGAAAAATAATGCAGTAAGAAACTTTCCCAGACCTGCCAACCTTGGAAAATTTTTTCGAGTACCAGTGTGACGGGACCGGATAGTTTTGGGGGGGTCATATTTTTTTTTTTACATTTTTGAGAATACAATACACAAAGCACACACACACCCATCTTCGTTAATCTAATTTTGATTGTTAAAGTTTTTTTTTAAATTTGAAAATTAAACATTTCACTACACCTGCTCAAAAGCATTTTTTTAATTCATGATTAATATTGCTTTGCATAATGTGTGAATCGCATTCATACATTTAATATGGACTAAAAAATTTAGTTTGCAATTTCAAGTAGGCTGTATTTACATACAACTAACCTAACAGTCGAGTCTTTTATACAGGTTTTGAAATGAAAACTAGTCTAAAATTAAGAAACCCTTAGAAAAGAGTAAACATTGAGTTTATATGTGATTCATTTAAAATACTTAATTTATTATTCCAATATCCAAATATGATACTAAATTTTTTTTAAAAAAATTGTAATGTGCTGTCTTTGAATTATAAACAAGACAAACATTCACTGAATAAAGGTTAGCCAATACAAACATATTTATAGAAAACAGTTCACAATGAATAGAAAGGACCAATAAGAGCAAAACAAATCGAGTATTCAAGAATATCAAGTAGAAGTTAGTCCTACATATAAGGAGGGGTTGTGTTAACTAAAGCGTCCGTCATTTACCCAATCGTAAAAACACGGGTGGATAATTAAAAAATTTTTCTGACAAAAAAACAAGCAAGAACAAGTTTTAAACCAAGCAATTTTCATTTTACAATGATCCTCGCTCTCTCTGTACTTGCGCGCGCCTTTGTGTTTATGAGAGAGAGCTCGCGCAGCACTGAGACAACGGTACTTTATGCATAAGTAACTAACGTGCTAGTTTTCATACAAAAGCAGGCTATGTAACATAATTAGGTACTTTAGTTAGTATGTACACAATAACGCAACACATGTAGGCTATACGTTTCTCAACACTGAGAATAAATAAATAAACGCCTGTTTCTCCGGACTCGCGCTTGTCAGTCACACATCACAACATTTTCATAATCACTAAGCCATATAGCGATTTCAATTTTATTTAGATTTGTTGTTCAACATTACTTGAGCATTTTATACCCGTTTACCTCAAGGAGTCAGAAGTGACTGCTGTACTGTCCTCGCTTGAGAATTCAGTCACAGACGGCAGGAGTGGAAGGAGGATTGAGCGGGATTTCGATATGCAGTCTCTTTTTAATGATAGGCCGTATGCATTTGTCAACCATCCCCGCTTGCTATTTGGGGAAATGAACCCAGCACTATGATTGGTCGAACTGAATTTGACTACTACGCGTGCACAGAGGACTCACCGGGTTTTTGCGTAGTATAGAGTGACAAATCGTACCAGCGTACTCTGAGGTCAAAATGCGTACCCACTACGCAAAATGCGTACATGTTGGCAGGTCTGCATTCCTAACTGAAACATAAGGTTCTAACTGAACAATATATATTTTTGGGGTTAGGCAAACCTTGTCCTATTTAACTTATATTAAAAACTTCCCTTAGTTAACTTCCCTTCCTGAGAATTTAAAAGGTGAGATGATCTACTTAAGACCAAAAATAATACCCCACTTAGGAATCACCCTGCTAAACAATAACCATGTTATTGATTATCACTAATAAGTTCCTATTGTTATAAGAACCCTAGCAAAGCTGCTACAGTAATAATAAATAGAAACAATAATATTAATCATAATTATTGTTGAAAAAATGGCCAGCTTACCAATAACGTGTTCCATTCCATGTGAAGTCAAACAAGTAGTTGCCTTGAACATCTTCAACATGTTTACTTTCAGAGAGAATCCCACGGCATTCAACAACAAAGGTGGATGATTCAATGTGCTCAAGAGCAAACACACCTCTCCCTGAAAGGATGACAATTATTATTATTATTAAAACACGAACCCAAGTGCACCTATTTATTACACAACTAACCAACTTATCCTTTGAAAGGGTTAAATCCTGTAAAACTTTGTAATGTAATATGAGGTGCAGCAAGTGACAAAATATTTCAAGAATCAGTTATCACCACTGTGATATACTAGTTGAATTTGGTTACACTATTCTCTGTAACCTATACAGAATTTCAAGTATTAATTTTGGAATAAAAAATATAATTTTATAAGTTATATTTAATAAAGTTTTGTTTTGTTTCTTCAACATTTATGTAAATAATAGGCTGACCCTGGGGCAAAATGAGTGAATGTGAAACACCATGTTCAGACTGCCAGCAATACAGTGCACTTCTCATTGGCCCTCATTGATCAAATGATCATACGCCAGAAAACTGTGCTTACACTCGTTTCCACGCGAAATTTGGCATTTATCAATATGAGCGTGAGCGGTGGCTACGATCAAATCTCACGTCAGGTCTCAGCTCATGTACGCACATTTTTGAGTCAGCGGGAACTTGCGTGCAGCATAAAAAAATCTGGTGGAGAACTGTTCTGTGAACATTTAGATTATTTTCCTTTAACCATTAAACGACACAATTAAAATGTCAAATTAAAATTAAATTAGAATAGAAGCGTGTCTCAACTATGATGACTTCCGCTTCTGAGAAACCCGGAAATGTGAAAAGGGTCTGTTTATATAGGTGTGGAACAACTTGAGGGTGAGTAAATGATGACAGAATTTTCATTGGGATTTGCAGATAGGTTGGATTTGTCACACAGATCTTATTTGATCAATAGCAGTTAATAATGTGGACAATATGTCTGAGAAGATCTGATCAGAGGTAAAGAAAAAAATTAATATCTGATTTGCCTGCAGTCTGAACATAGTCAAAGTGCTTTGTGACGCACAACTTACCTTTAAATGTGTTGATTTGTCGTCCCTCGATGAAGGCTTTGTCTTTGCCCGACAATATGTGTTCTTTTGCATCCTGCTCAGGTTTTATTCTCTTCTTTCTCACCATGTTTACTAAAAACATTCCAGGCAACATGATGAGTATGTGTTTTTATTATATGAATTCTTTATATAAAGTATGTTATTGTCAGACAGTAGTTAAGCCTAATTATATATATATATATATATATATATATATATATATATATATATATATATATATATATATATATATATATATATATATATATCTACATACACACACACACAAATATTATAAATACTATTCGATAATACAGTCAGTCATTTTGCTTTAGGTATGTTTATGTTATATATTTCTAATATTTCTGTATCACATCACATTAAACTGTAAATTCATTAACGTTAGGTCTGAGTAAAAAGAATTCTCATTTTTTATTAGAAACTATCAATTAATCCCTAGAATTGATTAGTCTTTGCTGTTATCAGATGGTGAATGAAAATAACACTGTAGCTCACCTCCCATTACAATCACTTTGGGGTTTATTGCTTTTGATAAGAAACTGTCTCAGATTTCAAATTCTGTCATTTTTAATAATATATTTAAACAACACCGTTTTAGCACTCTGCCTGCCATAGTGCCAAACATCTGCCATATTAAAATGTAAATTAATTCTCTCAAACATTCATTCACATTGGTATATTTCACCAACTAATACGTCATTGTGTCTATGAACCACAAAATAATTGCGTTTAAAAAAATTTAATACCATGTGCAAGTTGTTCAGAGAGGCCATTTTAGCCGCTAATAGGCTAAGTACCTTAAATGATATTAACACGATTAGCTGCCATGTTTAAAGGTAACTAGTTAAAACTGTCTGACTCATAACACACTGAGCTATGTACTTTTATAAGTAAATACACTTACCTTTGATATGATCAAGTGAAAATCTCCGTTATAGCTCGCCAATTTCGCTGGAATTCTGCTAATTAATCTTAATTATTATTATTAATCTCTCTCCGTCACACCTCGCATGAAGACTATTGAAGATCAGAGGCGGGGCGAGCTGATGGTCACGATGTCAAATCCAGCCAATCACTGACGAGGATTCCAGTGTTCCACCAATGAATCGCGCGCTTGTGCGGGTCTAGGTGTATGAAATGTGTATGAAACCGCAGTAGCACCAAATTTGCAATAGGGGGAGATTATACACACTGAGCATACACACATACACACAGAAAAACGGGTACAACGTGTTTATAAGGACATATTGAGAAAAAGCGGGAGGTGGTTAGGAACGACCTTAGGAGCCTTTCTGCACTGCTCGACTTATGAGGACATCAGCACTGTCCTCATAGTTACGGTGTGTCCTCATAGAGTCGATACGTATTCATGCATTTTGTCCTCATAATCCGGCCGCACCAACGCACACACACACATTCATTCAGTTACAGGGAAATGGTGAGGTTATTGTTTGGAGGTGAATGGATTCCCCAGTTGTTTAGTTTTAACAAGTTTCTCTGACCGTAACCTGAGAGAATTAATACACTAGCAATTCAACCATAGTTTCATTTGCTTAATAAAACTGCACCAGCTCAGCAAAATTAGGAGACCTGTGTTACTTGCGTTGGCTGCTCCTTTAAGCGTGTGTTCCCTTCGTGACGGAGTTGAAGGAAGCACGTGGCTCGGTCAAGAGTTCTGAAGGACGACGTCCGTGGGGAAGAAGTTGGCTTTGCAGAAAATGGAGTCTTCGCTGAATAGCAGGGTTTACGCGTTGCTGCGTGAGTGTCTCTCTGCGTCTCAAGGAGCTGCTGGAAACAAAGGACTTTTGGTGAGTCCTCGGCTGCGAAGTTCAATGAAGTTTCTTGCAGGGGTTTGAGTGAGTCTTGAAATGGTTTGGCTTGCAGGCAGGATGATGTTCAGTCCGCCGCCTCAGCGAATGCCAAGACGAAGTGCAAAAGCAAAAGCCAAAAAGGGAAAAGCAAAAGCAATTTCACAATGCGCGGTATTGAGTTTTGAACGGTTTGTTGGTTCCGCCTTTCCGATTGTTTTAGCCAATCAGGTCCTGTTTTGGGTGGGGTCCAACGCCCAGTTCTCCTGTCTTTGTATGCAATTAGCATACTGTCCTTACAGTCCTTTGTTCTCAAACTTAGGGATTTTGGTCAGAACTTTGAGAATTTAATATTGCTGATTCAAAAGTCATACATCTTACATAAATCAATTTTGCACCAAAATACTGGAAAGCATTCATCCATCACAACCATACCAAACAGTACACACTTTCTGTAATAGAGGTAGATTTTCTTCAAATTTACCAGTAATCAATATTTAAAACACACAGAAAGAATTACATGTGTTCCATGAACAACATAAAACCTACTTAATACATGTTAGAGACTGCATTTTGGTGATAAGTTCATATGTCTAGCAGTATTTTTCTAAATTGTCTCTGTTGAACTTTGGAATGTCTTTTGAAATGCAAAGCTGGGCAGAGGGAAAGTTTCTTGTGGTGATTCCCATGGTGCCCTGCTGTGATCTTCACCTCGAGATGTGTCGCAGGTCTAGGTTTTCCTGATAACAGTGGGAATTTACGCCTTGTATCTTGGACTTTGTTGATCCATCTGTTCCTTCGTCAACAAAGTGAGAGATAGTCTTTTTGATCTGTCCCTTCAGTAAATGGTCTCCAAATGGTGGCAATTGGAGAACAGGATCTTTCAGCAATATTGTGATTCATGTAGGTCTTGGTGAGGGAATGAGTTGATTCTCTTTGATCTTTTGAATATGGACTGTTTTGGTCATGCGCTTCGTTCAGTAATAATCCTACAATATCTAGATCTAAAGTATGATTATGACAATGAGTGGGTCTTGACACGTGTTGTCTAACACCAATAGAGTTTAGAATGTCTGTAAATGCCAATCCCAATGAGTCTTTTTTTATTATCTACATGGATATTAAAATCACCAACAACAAGGACTTTATCTGCAGCTAGTACTAACTCCGATAGAAAATCAGCAAATTCTTTAATAAAGTCTGTATGGTGTCCTGGTGGCCTGTATAGAGTAGCCAGCACAAATGTCAACTTACATAATGTTACGTAAAGTACCATCACTTCAAAGGAATTATATTTGAAAGACTTTTGACTAATACTGTAAATATTACAGTATTAGTCATCTTAGTCATAGTCCTAGTCCTAGTCTTCTATTGTCTTAGTGTTGTGACTATTTAAACTCACTGGTGTCAAAAGTATTCACATTCATTACTCAAGTAGAAGTATAGATACTAGGGTTTAGAAATACTTCTGTAGAAGTTGAAGTATCAACTCAAGCTTTTTATTCAAGTAAAAGTGCTGGTTTCAAAACTACTTAAAGTATAAAAGTAAAAGTAATGTAGGGGAAAAAATGCCAAAAGCTTAGACTGCGCCACAGGGGCCTATTGTGCACTCCACCTCCTCAAAAAACATTTTTCTAAAGGCCATAATGACTATAATGTTATATTAAAATTTTAATGTTGAAAAATTTGGGATGCACTGGGCTTCAGCTACATATATGCCCATTGAAAATGAACGCATTACAATGCAAATACATTAAAGCACCATATATGTGTACTACTGAGCATTAACGTGTTTCGTGGAGTGGAAGATATGATGACTAGTTGCCTGTAAGTATTGTAATGGTGCAAAAAGTCAAACTTCAGAGGCATTAATAACCTTTATTGGAATGTAAATGTACATCCAAACTTAACTGCAGGAATCTGTGAGGGCAACGGACAAGAAAAATGCAGGTAGTTTTGGTGTACCCAGGGCAGGCTTAGTAACAGTCAGGGCTTGACATTAACACCCGCCAACCCGCCAAATGCGGGTAGTTTTCAGCTGTTTCAGTTCACACCGCACCGACTAACGCCAACAAACTCATCTGTTGGAGTTTGTTGGATAGGTGTTGGCGTTGGTCGGAATCTGTTTTTACCAGATATTCCGGATTTATCTGGATAGTTAAGATAAGGCTATTTTTAAAACGTAAGGAGTAGAAAGTACAGATAATTGCGTGAAAATGTAAGGAGTAGAAGTAAAAAGTCGGCTGAAAAATAATTACTCCAGTAAAGTATAGATACCCGAAATTTCTACTTAAGTAAGGTAACAAAGTATTTGTACTTTGTTACTTGACACCTCTGCTATTTAAACTTAGGTGTTTGTCCCACCTCTTTGAGGAGTTCTGGTCAATCAGGTATAGTCTTGTTTCAAAGGTGGCTTTTTCTCCACCCCAATCATAAACTGAGTGTTACCTCGGGTCTCTGGAATTGCCGGCTCCGGCAGAGAGTATTGTTTAGACATGATTTTTATTAAATGTAATATGATACATTTTACACAGATTTCATTCGAGCCATGATTTGAATGGAAAATAGAGATTTAAATACATATCAAACAAGAAATACTTTCATTCAGCCGTTCAATAGTAATACAGTTACATGAGTTGTGGGTGTTCTAAAACATAACTGGTTACATGTAGCATGTGTGGACATGATATAAAATGTATGCAGTTGAAAAATGTTTGATAAGTCCATTTCAAATTGTTTGGAACAATTTGATACAGTTTGTGTCTTTGTGTTGGTTTATACAAATGGCTTAAAAGTTTGCCACCTTTCCTTCAGTCAGGAAGCATGTGCCATAAAAGTACCTAGCAGGAGGTTGTTCTGTAGACGGGCTGGAGCCGAAAATCAGATTATCTGAGTTTGGGTTTCTGGAATTATGTTTTGAAAGAATCATCTGAACGATTCATTTGTCTGGTTCGTCCACGGTTCCCACAACACATACCCATATTCCTTCCACAAACTCTACACAGGGAACAGTGGTCTACAAAGAAAATACTTTAGTATTATATAGTAATACAGACCTACCACCATGGAAAACGTGAGGTCTGCAGTCAGCATCAGTAAGGGCCTTAATTTAGGTTGTAGATTGACCTGTGTCTTCACGGACAGCCCGTCGGATCCTCCGGCTTAGTGCAGGTGAAATTTTTTGGGTCTACCACTTGACTTTTTTGTCCTATAACTCTCAGGATCTTTCATGAAATGTAAAATGACTTTCAAATTTACTCTGTCCAACCTCGGCAGCGATGGCGCGTTGCGAGAGCCCTTGCTTGTGCAGCTCAACAATCCTGCCACATTCAGAAAGCCTTTTTGTCTTTGCCATCATGACAGCGTGACTGCCTGAAGGACAATGACATGAAAGCCATATTTTTGCACAGATTTGAACTTTTTAAGGCTATTGTCTTAAAGGGCATATTGCAGGTTAGAGCTTTAGTGATTCAATGTGTAGAAAAATAATGTATGAAATAGATTTTCTTGAAAAAACACGCATAAATACGCTACATAGGCTTCTGGAGTCGTTTTTTGTGAGAGAATTTTACTTCCGCATCTGAAAAATGCCAAATCGGACGTGACGTCACTGAAGGGAACGCGATCAATATCGCAATGACAGTTCGTATGCTGAGGAAATTGTAAATGCTTATTTATACTCGTATAACTAATCACAGCCATACAGTTAGCCTGCTATGTGGTCAAGAGAGCAGGGACAGGCCAGAATTAGACAGAATAACGGTCAAAAGAGACAAATTGAGCTGTTGTGTGAGGAGAAGCAGTGGAAAACAGGACAGAGACCGGTGTTAGCTTATAGATATAACGTTAATGACATGTGCTCAGATCACAATATTGTACAGATTATTCATTATTATGAATCAGGCAATAGCAAAGCTATTGGTCATCTAGGAGTAGGCCTAACTGATTACTAATAACAGAAACGAATAAACTTTGATCAAGCGTATGTCACGCGCGTTAATATCCGTCCACACTAACGTTACGTGATATAGCCGTTTCTCATCACGACTGATTTGGTAGTTAGCAAATGTAATAATCAAACACAAAACTTAAAATGTGCACCGTAAGTCTTCATCGAGCTGCATCTCTGACGGATCCGTGATCATGTCTCCCGCCGGCGGCCAAACATATGTGACCCGATCTGGCGAAATGAGTCGGAAGTCGCAACGTTCTATTTTAAGATATGGGCCGATAATGTGGAAAAACAATGGAAAAAACGATTTTTTTTTTTAAGCTAATTTCAAAGAACAGACTTTCAAAAATAATCTTCCAAAGTTTCGTAGTCCAGATAATTGAGTAAAGGTATTTAAATGGCTATTAAATTTGACATGGTTTTACTAAATTAGCTGGAAATGAACTTCTCAACTCCTCTCGTCACTTATGAGCATTTCCCGGTATCCCCTGAAACGTCATTATCTCTGCTCTACAAATATGGTGTTACACGTTGTATAGAACCAATCAAAAAGCTAAGAAATGTAAACATACTGACCTAAACGCTGATTTTTAACAATGGGAAGCCCCGTTTCGACTGACAGGCACGCGATCGGTCCAGCCATCCTCCTGTCAGACTAGCGCGCCTTATAAAATAAAACTCCCATTTGCGTGTCTCTCTTTAAAAGCCAATAAAAATTGAATCCATATAGGTAGCACAAAAATTCTTTTTGCATACAAAACCAAAGACTTTAAACTTTCATATCTAGCCTCCAACATGCTTCTGTTGTGTTGTTTTCACCCTCTAATGAGTCTGAGTAATATGCGTTTACAACAAAAATAGCACAGCAGCTAACTGAATACAAGTATGTATATTTCACATGCTCATAACTTCATGAAAAATGCACAGATCATAAAAATCGCACATCAATATTTAAAGCAGACTCTCAAGATTAAAATGAATCCAAAAACAATATAATATATTGCGTTGATCACAAGATATTACTCACAAAATGATTTAACATACTTGGCTAAAAACATGTCTCTCATCTCTCCTGGATGCAGTGTGTATCCAATGTTCCCGGACCCATCCATGTTCGTTTTCCAACGTGGAATAACACATAATAGATATCATTTTAAAGCTTAGAATCTCATCTTTTTAATGCATCTAACCATTTTGAAAAACTCCTAACGAGTGCTGAGAAGCTCCTCTAAACCTGAGTTTACCGCCCGTTGGCGCCACCTGGCTGCGGAAAAAATGAACAACAATTTTTCAAACTATTCTTTATAATATCGCCACGAAATTTGAACCAGATGCAGCTCACATATAGGAGAGCATCACCAAAAAAGATTTTTTTAGCGATCTTATTGTGTTCCTGAGTTATTCCATGTCAAATAAAAAAAGAAAAATTATTTTTAAAAAATTATATATATTTTTTGTCTTTTATCAGCTGTTTCTCAGCAAGATAATGTCCAAATGTAATGTAAATGTAAAATGTAAATTTTAAAATGTTTTCTATCAAATGATACCTACCTTTTGACTCTCCTTGCTAGAGTTTTGGAGTTATGAGTCTTTACTTTTGTGTGTGTCGCTCAGAAAAAGAAAAAAAAAAAACTCTAAAAAAGCCTTCAGGTCTTAAAGGGTTAATTCAAATAAATACTTTAAAATAATTTGAGCTTCAGCCTGGTTTAATAGCATAATATATATATAAAAATGTCTTTGGTCAAATTAAGCTGTAAAATAAATAGTTTATCCCTTTAAATGCAATGGATTTTGAAAGATGACAACAAAAAAACGGGCAAAAAACTTAAAAGCGATTTTCTCAGGTTTTCAATTGGAAAAAGAGGGCAGACGACCATAATTAAAATGGGTATATCTTTAAAACCATTCAAGGTATGACTTTGACTAGGATATCATTTTAAAGCTTATTGTCTCATCTTTCCATTTATACCAAAATCTCAATTTTGAAATTTGGGTCACTGTGACTCATTTTGCTGGATCAGGTCACATATAGTGTTAACTTACTGTATGTATTTCATGTTATCCTTCATTCATTAATTCTGTGTTATGAGTTTATTCCGTGCCCATTCACTGATTGTGTGAGGATGTATGACGCCGTGATTATGTAGTTGTGTGAACTTGAATCTATATATAAGTTTACATACATGGCATGCATGGAGTATTTACATTACCAGCACATCATTCAAAACTGTTTTGTGTGAGTGTGAGACTGTATGCATGTGTACATAATTTGTATTCATCAGTGTTGAAATTGATTCAAGTAAAAACGGTGAAGAAGCATAGCGTGTGTAAGTTTATTCATTTAATATAATCATTTACAGAAGTATTACAATGTTGAAATCCATCATATCGCCAGGATGATAATCCTCCAGTCTAAAATGAACGCGTTTTTCGACGCAGATGCAGAAGTGAAGTCCTGTCTCTTCACCTGCACAAAACAAACCCCAACACAGAAGATAGCAGAGTAGTTTTTCTTGTTAGTAAACCTCTGTACTCGATGTCCTGACAGGCTGAAGTTTGTGCAACTCTTTAGACTCATGTCTAAAGAAACATTGAAATGTCAGGTTTTAAATCGTGTAAGTCAAATCAAAAACAAAAATTCTGTGTTTATGTAATCTGTATAAAAAGAGACACGTCACATGTGATTCAGCTCATTATCCGCTAATGCGGCCATGCCCATGGAGCGAGCGCTATTCAGACGCAAATTCTGAGGCAATACATGTATACATTGTTGCAATCGTGTATTTATTGTCTTGAAAAGTGTTTATCTGTATGTTAGAGCCATGGTTAGTGACCTCTGGAAGCCTCTGTTAGTTCCTGGAATGTCACATGGGCTGTTCTTATTTAGATTAATTTGTGGACTAAATGTGCACAGAGTGCCCTCCGGCTGCAAGTATGAATTGAAAACACAGTATCCAGCGTTCATAGTGATGACAATAAATATTAAATAAATATTACTCCTCTGTATAGAAAATTGACATAAACATATGAGAATCCATCAATATTTCTCCAAATGTGCATGCTTTTAAGCTAAAAGGCTATATGAAATGCCACAGAGGTAACATAATTGTTCAGACACTTTGCATCACAGAAATACATTATATTTTAAAGTATATAATAGAATACCATTATTTTAAATTGTAATAATATTTTATAATATTGCTGTTTTTTCTGTATGTTTGATATACACCATGATGAGCTTGAGACATTATCACGGAGGGTTTTTTCACATAGCCTACCTGACTAAAAGAGCTCATTGATATGCAGGCCATTAAAGATCATTATGCAAATCTTTTGTCTTCTCAGGTGTGAATCACAGCTTTATTCATGAAGATTCACGCCTCCATGCATACTGTGTTTCTTGACAAAACGTGTCTTACAAAAAAATAATATATTGTTTTATATGAACGAGTAGGCAGAATTTTTACATCATTTTGAAACAAAAACTGTAGTCTACAACCTCCAATACCCAGAAGTCTTGTGATCACAGATTTAATGTAATTTTTTTTGGCCTTATTTCAGTGACAGTTTTTTGTTTTTTCAATAACCACACATAAACATTATTCCTTCAAAAATACGAACATGTACATACATGTTCCTCACATATTATTGTAGCCTAGTTTGTGCTGAATACAGTGTAATGACATTTTTGTCATTAATATGTTTATGAACAATTGAAAAAAGCACAAATGTCAGGGCATGTCAAAATTTCTCCAGGCCCCAAATCAGCCCCAGACTCCAGAGGGTTAAAAACTGTTTTCAATAAATTACATACGCTCTATTTTTTTGTCTCTTGCTCCTGTTTCTTCTTTTGGCATTTTGAAGCAGTACTTACAACCTGGTTACAATCCACTGGCACAAAATGTGAATACATGTAATGTTTCCCCCTGTCTTAAGATTTTGTTCAGAAGTGTTTTTCATTTTAAATAGGTTTAATAGGCATAATAATAATAATAATAATAGGCTAATAATAATAATTATAATTATAATACGTAAATAAAGACACGGTTAATGCATGGATTTAAAAACCTGTGAGATGGGATGGATAAAAATGTTTTCTTGTAGGCCTATATTATTTTATGATTTAACATATTCTTTTATCATTTATTGATAATAACAAACTTCATTTGAATGCTGTCTATAGGCAACATCACACACAATAGGCTATAATATATTAAAATAATAATTTCTTAATTCTACCCTTATTTTGTCATTGTTAATTAAAAATTAATATTTATTATAGGCCTATCCATTTCTGATAATTCTGGGTTGCTATGGTCATTCAAGCTGTTTACACAATTAACTCATGGCCACGAGAAAAATAATCTAATAAAGTCCTTCTGAAGCGAAGTGATGCGTTTGTGCAAAAAAAAAAAAAATCCATATTTAACAAGTTATGAAGTAAAATATCTAGCTTCCACCAGACCACCTTCCGTATTCAACTTACAAAAAAAAAAATAGTTATGAAGTAAAGTTACTTCATAACTTGTTAAATATAAATATAAATATTAAATATTGTTTTTACACAAATGCATCACGTTTATATCTCCGATTGTGTTCATCAGAAAGAAGAAAGTCATATACACCTAGGATGGCTTGAGGGTAAGTAAAGCTAGGGGTAATTTCATTTGAAAGTGAACTAATCCTTTAACGTTCCCTTTAAAGCAGTGGTTCCCAAACTGAGGAGTAATAAAAAGGGGGGTGCTGCAAGGCTATATGCATAATATACTCCATAATACACATAATACATGGAGTCTGATGGTTCCATTGTCTGAAAATATGGGTATATGGCCTGTTTTAGGACCTGAATGTATTTTAAAGGAGATGGACGTGGATCAATGCAAGACCCCAAGACATTTTAAACCATTTTCTCAACCATTACATTCCACAATGGCTGTCATTGCATATTTTAAACAATAGCCTTTTAGAGTCAGCACAATTGAGTAGGGTTAGAGAAACGCAGAGGACTGTTTGAGTTTCCCCTCAAAATTCCGGGCCTGACACACATAAACGGTGCCGGGAGAGAGAATGAAGAGGAAAAAACCTCCACGTGGGGCGCAAGACAGGCTAATTATAGCTGCTACAGTCAGGCCTAATTCACAGATATTATGAAACACATGCATGTGTCTCTGTGCACGCACATGTATTAAGCACACTCACTCGTAGGACTACAGAAAGTCAGCTGGTTTTACTTATTTAACACAATGAAGTGAGATTACATTACCAACGCTGGTGGGAACAGGCAACATTCATTATACTAGGGCACATAAAGACCAAAATAGAGAAATTCAAACCATAGGGGCAAATAAAAGTGGGCTTAAGTTTGTAATGCAAGAATCTATAATACATGTAAACAATACAAATATTCAATAAATAACACAAACAGGCCAAAGAGTTTGCGATTGGACGCACAACTGCTGGAATAATTTTGACATGACAGATTTCATTGGAATAAGATGAATGAAGATACTAACACAAAAACAGATTATTTGAATAGCCATGAGATGAGATCCAGCTTGACAAATGAAAGAAATAAAATTGTTTTTCTTGCTTGCGTTTTTCTTTTTTCCATTGAACTGAAGTTCCCAAGTTCAGCAAACAATTTCAGAACCTGTGGATGATTAGGAATGATGGATATGATAGAGAGATAGATGGTTCTTAATGATTTTTTGCAGCACTTTTGGTTCACCAAAGAACCCTACTTTTCACTGTATAGGGTTCTTGAGTTGTATATATCTTAAAGCATTGGTTCCCAAATCTTTTCTGTCATTCCCCCTCTTCTGTAGAGAAAAATATTTTCAAGCCCCCACCTACATGCCCCCACATGAAGATATTCTCAGACATGACCTTGCTTGCAAAATCCAATAGGATTTATTTGAAACATTGTAATTAATACAGTACTACAACTTCAACTTGCTTCTCTTTGGGCCTTTTTACACCTGGTGACTTCATGCATTTGCTTTGATCGGATATCTATCCGATCGTGAAAAGACCAGGTGTTAATGCCCTCCGAAACACTTTTGAGATGGATTTAAATCCGATCACTCAAACCACTTCAGGAGGCGGTCTGAGATGCATTCTAGATGGAACTGGACAAGTGTAAATGCATCTGGTTGTTCAAACAACATATGTAAATTTTTACATTTATTTTTTAAATGTAAAAAATAAATAAATAAAGCGTGTTATAGGCTATGTGACATGTTATAGCCATAGCCAGATATGACAGCGCTACTGCAACACACATCACCGCAGAAGAGTAGCTGTGTATTTCTTCAGCAAGCCAACATGGAAACTGCTACAAATTAAACTAAAAGTAAGTTGCAGACGCACAACACAGAATCATCTTCATTAAAAGTAATGAGACTAAATAATTTTACCAGTGCTAATGGCGCTTTCTCTCCTATTGCGGCCTTTGATCTTGAAATTAGCTGATGATAAATAAAATGCAGCTCATATCTGTTGCTTTCTTTGACGTGTACTCTGTTAAATTTGCATATAGCGTGAGAGTTGAAGATCATATTTATATCCATTTGTGGAAAGGCACATTTATGTGGCCAAGTTTTGTGGAACAGTTTTAACAAATCAGATAGCTATCTGATCAGTAAAAACACATTAAATGACCACATGTAATCAGGCCCTTTGTGTTCATGATTTGAAGTCTCTAAGGCTATGTTTATACTGTCAGTCCAAATCTGATTATTTGTGTATCCAATTGGAAACTGATCTAAAATTACTGACTGTCCACATTGCCTATCGCAACCACATTGTCTATTGCAACTTTCCGGAATATCTGCATTGGTTTCTATGGCAACGACGTTGCATTTGTAGGGATATACCAAAAAAAAACAAAAAAAACACACACAACACAACATAGGGGGGTTTGCAATACAGCTTATTTACAAGATGACAATGTGTAGCTGCTGCGTTGGACTACTGCGTCTTATGAGGCTTATAGTATGACAGTGTCTCATCAGAAGATTTGGATTAAACTGTTCAATTCATATGGATTAATTTTATGATGTCTCTGTGAACTTGTTGAAGACATTCAATGAAGGGATAGAAACTTTCAGGTTTCATTAAAAATAACTGTTGTAAAAATTGTTGTAAACTGTTGTAAAAGTGTTTCAAAGATGAATGAAAGTCATATGGGTTTGTTTTGACAAGAGAGTGAGTAATTGATGACAGATTTTAAATTTAAAATTTTTTGGTGACATATCACTGATCAAAAGTGCAGTTCCAACAAGGCACTTACAGTGGAAGCAAACCAAGCCAGCTAGTTTAACCCTCTGGTCCTCTTTGGTCAAAAATGGCCAAAATTTTTTTAATTTTTTTTAATTCCCTTTGAAGAGAACTCGCGCTGTGCAGAGAATGACGCTGTGGGGACGCTCTGTGTGATTGCGTTATGAAGCACGTGAAATTAGTCCAATGGTGTGACAAGACATCAAAAGCGGGTGACATCACGACCAGGAAACTATAAAGCATGCTCAAACAGTGAAAAGCAAGCTTCGGTGTCTTCAGTAGCACTCTCTGTGAATCGTTTGTCTTATTTGGTGTTGTTTGTCTCAGTTACACAAGCATATATCTTTATTATGGCGAGCAAGCAGCAGTTTAGATTGAGCTGATGGTGCTGGCTGTGTACACTATGAAGAGCTCCCATTATAGACGCTCTGCTCCCGCCTGGCGATCTTGGAGGAGGGTGCTCAGGCTCGCATTCCCCTTGGTTCTGGTCCCGCTGCTGCTGAGGCACAGTAGCGATCTAGATCATAGGGATCACAAATGGATTTAGCAGAGGGGTTAGAGACAGGCCCAGCCCTATCTCTGCCCTCACCTGCTAGATCCAGCGCCTTTTCTCAGAGTTTAGAAGTATGCTTTGCAGTTCCTTCCACTCTGGTTGAGGCGCCAGTGCTTCATGTATCCAGCTCTGAGGAGTTGGATTTCGAAAGCATCGATATGGGAGAGATTGAGGACTTGCCATCTCACTTCCTGTATATGAGGAGCTGGTGGAGGTTGTCACTCATGCTGTTGCCACTGAGGTGTGGATATTGTAGAAGAAACCGGTCTCTTTTCGAGTGCATAGTGCTCAGACATCACACTATTCCTCGATAGTTGGCCTCAAAAAGCATGGTTATGAAGGCCAATAAGCAAATGGCTGTGTTCCAAAAGCTCCTCCCCCGCCACTCTCAGGTTTTTGGGGCTGCTGAGTGGGAGCAGCCCCAAACTTCAAAAGCCAGCTCCTCACACCATGCCACTCAGAAACAGAGCATTGCCACCTGAGCCTGAGGGTAGTCCCCTCCAAAGGGAAGTGGTTAACACCTCATTATACCATGCCCAGTTCCCTTTGCCAGTCTTGAGACACTGGTTCCCCTAGAAGAATATCTGAAAGCATGTTTCTCTTTGGGTCTTGCGTACAATCAAAAAGGGTTATGCCATTCAGTTCAGGTCTCACCCGCTCAGGTTTATGGGGGTCCTACCCACAGTGGTGGGCCCCGAGCAGGGTCTAATTATGGAACAAGAAATAAAAACTTTGTTGGAGAAGAGAGCCATACAAAGTGTACTTTCTTCTGGCAGAGAAACCGCTTTCTACAGCCATTATTTTATCGTTCCAAAAAAGGATGGGGTCCCATTTTGGATCTACGTCATCTGAACTAGTCAGTTATGAAGCTCAAGTTCAAAATGTTAATCTTGAGACAATTCGTGTCACAGATCAGGTCTGAGGACTGGTTTGTCACGATAGATCTCAAGGACGGATACTTCCATGTATCCATCCTTCCACAACACAGGAAGTTCCTGAGGTTCACTTTCAGGGGCGTAGCGTACCAATTTCAGGTTCTTCCATTTGGCCTAGCTCTATCACCCTGCACTTTAACCAAATGTGTTAATGCAGCACTGGCACCGCTGCATCTACAGGGCATCCACATTCTGAACTACTCTCAAATGAGAATGTTGGGGTTGAAGTTAAACGCCAAAAAGAGTGTTCTTTCTCCAGCTAAGAGGACCACTTTTCTGGGCGTTGTATGGGATTCTGTTGCGATGCAGGCATGTCTTTCTCCTGCACGCATAGAGTCAATCCTTTCTATCTTAAGCCGAATAGAGCTAGACCAGTCACTCACTGTAAAACAATTCCAGAGATTGTTGGGTTTGATGGCAGCAGTGTCCAACATGATAACTTTTGGCCTGCTGTACATGAGACCCCTGCAGTGGTGGCTCAGGACCAAAGGGTTTTCCCCGAGGGGAAATCCTTTTTGCATGATCAAGGTCACACGGTGATGCTTACGTGGCTTGGTTATGTCAAAGAAACCCTGGTCCCTGTCCCAAGGTCCCGTGCTGGGAGCTCCTTGTCTTCACAAGATGCTAAAGATGGATGCTTCCCTCACGGGGTAGGGAGCGATTCTAGACGGTTGCTCAACCAAAGGTCTGTGGAAGGGACACCACCTGTCCTGGCATATAAATCGCCTGAAAATGCTTGCTGTTTTTCTTGCTCTCAAGAACTTCCTCCCAGACCTCAGGGGCCACCATGTGCTTATCCGGTCAGACAACACATCGGTGGTCGCCTATATAAATCACCAGGGGGGTTTGCGCTCGCGTCCACTCTGCAAACTGGCACATCAAATAATTCTGTGGTCCCAGGGGAAACTGCTTTCACTCAGGGAAGCTTACATCCCTGGGCAATGTTTCCTCTATTTTTTTTTTTCTCGCTGAGCAAAACTTTTCTCTGTTGAGCGCACATTTTGGCCACCTGAGCAAAAACATACTTTATATCAGACCTGTACAATCAACGTAAAAACACACAAAAAAATGGTTTTATCATGCAACTGTAACATTTAACTTTAATGTGCCGTTTCTATTTAATTTGACCCTTGATGTAACTTAGTGATATATTAACACTCTGAGGTCTGAAAACGCGCCGGCGCGTTTTGCAGGTTTTTTTTCACATTGCAGCAAAACAGACTTAAAATACTCCGTCATTTTTTGTCATAGAGACATAAGTAATATATCAATTGAAACTATAGAATATCTTCTTTTATTTGTATACACTCAGAGTAAAAACACAATGTTGTGCTTTTTGTAAAATAAAGAAAACTAACATGATGCGTGATTTCTCCTCTCCCTCTGAACGAAGTCCAATCTGATAGTTCTCAGAAAATGAACTGTAACTTAGTGAATACTAATCACAGAAAAGTTAAACTTATGTCTAAAAAAACGTTAAGATGTCAGGTTTTAAATCATTTAAGTCAAATCGAAAACAAACCTTCTGTGTTTATGTAATCTGTATGAAAAGAGAGCCATGTCAGAAGTCCGTGATTCAGCTCATTATCTGCTAATGCGGCCACGCCCACGGAGCCAGCGCTATTCAGACGCAAATTCAGAGGCAATACATGCATTCATCGTCTCAATCGTGTATTTATTGTCTTGAAAAGTGTTTATCTGGATGTAAAAGTCATGGTTAGGGAGCTCTAGAAGACATGCAGTTAGTTCCTGTTTTCTTTTCTTCTACAGATGAATTTTAGATGAGTTTTTGTTTCTTTAGCGCCCTCCGGCTGCAGTATGAATTGGAAACTCCATTCATGGAATAGCCTCTTCTTCTTTTAGATGAATTTGTGGACTAAAAATGCACAGAGAGCGCCCTCCGACTTCAAGGATGAATTGAAAACACCAGCGCTCATAGTAATGACAATGAATATTAAATAAATATAACTTCTCTGTACAGAAAATTGACATAAGCATATGAGAATCCAATATTTCTCCAAATGTGCATGCTTTTAAACTAAAAGCCTATATTCAGACTCTTTGCATCACAGAAATACATTATATTTTAAAGTATAATATAAAACCATTACTTTATATTGTAATAATATTTTTCTGTATGTTTCATATATCATGATGAGCTTGAGACATCACAGAAGGTTTTTTTCACAGCCTACCTGACTGAAATGCCTCATTAATATGCAAGTCATTTCAGCTCATTACTATCCAATTCTTTTGTCTTCTCAGGTGAGAATGAAAAAAATCACAATTTTTCAGTGGTGATTCACGCCTCCATGCATACTGTGTTTCTTGGCAAAAAGTGTCTTACAAAAACTAAATCAATATATTGTTTTATATGAAGGAGTAGGCAGCATAATTTTTACATAATTTTGAAGCAAAAACTCTAGTCTACAACCTCCAATACCCAAAAGTCTTGTGAACACAGATTTAATATACTTATTTTGGCCTTATTTAAGTGACTTAAGTTTTTTGTTTTTTCAATAACCACGCATAAACATTATTCCTTCAAAAACACAAACATGTACATACATGTTCCTCACATATTATTGTAGCCTAGTTTGTGCTGAATACAGTGTAATTACACTTTTGTCATTTATATGTTTATGAACAACTGAAAAAAGCACAAATGTCAGAGCATGTAAAAACTTCTCCAGGCCCCAAATCAGCCTCAGACTCCAGAGGGTTAAACAATATGTTTGAAAACAAGCAGTTCAGTCACTAAATTAAGCACATTTTAGGTTACTTGAGATTTTTTCACATTGCTGTATTAACTGTACCAGTCTTTACCAATAAATTCTATTAAAAATAATTTCTGTCCTCCTGCAGGACAGTTCAAGTCTTTATAATAATATAATATGAGCAGTTACAATGATGGTTTGGAACAACCATAATGTGTTTTTGTACAGTCAATTATTAGCAACAGACAGTGTTAAACCATCAAAATTACATGTTTATTGCTTATGAATTTCGCAGATTTTATATACCAGGAGGTTTCAAGATTTCTCGTGGCAAGGAGCCCTAAACAATCCCCTTGTGAGATAATTTTTTTTATTAGGCTTACATTATAATATAATAAAATGCAATATTTAAGTATTTAAATACACAGTATTACAGTATTATCAGTTTAAATGCTTCCATTTGTTTTAATATATTATCAAGTAAAAACAAACTGAAGCATTTAAACAGAACTGATAGCTAAATATTTTTAAGAAAAGTGAACATGTTAACTTGTTTATAGTTATCTAAACATCCATGAAACCCACACCACCACCACACACAAAAATCTATTTAAACGGAGGTATATCACTGATGTATTTTGAGTTTGCAAGCTACACCTGTGGTGGGTGTGTGATTGTAAATGTCTCAGAGTTTTGTTAGCATTCTGTGCCCATCACTTTTTCCACCACTTTTCATTAAAACATGACGTTTTATTTCACATTTCTTTTCGTTTCGCGTTGCCTCTCGTATTGATGTATTTAGTCCGCAAACATTACAGTATTCTTACTGCGACTGTTTTGGCTCAGGGCCAGCCAGCTCACACGCGCTCAAAAGTTCTCTTTCGATGAAACCTGTAAACCACATTCACCGGTTCCAACTCTATAGCGACAATAACTCTATAGGGGTTGTCCAGAGCACTGCAATTATTTCTCATTTAAACTACTACAATCAAATGGATTTCCCCACACATGATTTTCATGTCTGTTCTCTGCGCGGCAATTATTTTTTCTGCGTGGCCGTGCACACGCGCAGCTTAGAGGGAACATTGTCCCTGGGTGTCAGAATCTAGGAGCAGTCATCCTGTTGAGACAGGGTCTGAGACCTGGGGAATGGAGGCTCCACCCCGAGGAGGTGGAGCAGATATGGAGGCTGTTTAGCTTGGTGCAGTGGTTGTCAGCTGGACCCAGTTAACTGCCCTGTTGGTACAGTGCTGGAGTTCCCGCAAGAGCACTTCACTGCAGGGTTTTCCCTATCCACTTTAAAGGTTTATGTGGCAGCCATAGCTGCTTACCACATTCTTTTGGGTGGTATGTCCTTAGGGAGAGACCCCTTGGTAACACGTTTCCTCCGTTGGAGGACACATTCCTCCTTGAGGCTGAGGCCTGCAGTACGCACTAGGGTACAGGCATGGGACTTGGCCGTGATGCTCCAAGGCCTTTCCCTATCTCCTTTTGAGCCTATTGAAGAGGTTCCAGTCAAGTTCCTGACTCATAAGACGTTGTTCCTCTTAGCTGTCACTTCTCTTTACAAGAGTTACAAGCTTTGTTGGTTGCCCCTTCATGCTTGTAATTTGCGCCTGGTATGGTAAAGGCTTTTCTCCACCCCAGACCAGGTTACATCCCTAAGGTAACCACTAATGTGCGTTCACACACATCCCGTATGTTGTGTTCTATCACTAGGTTTTTCGGGGTTACGATGGGGTAATGTTTTGTCTGCTGTGTGCGCATGCAATGTGGAGTGAGTGGCACAGAACTAGTAAAGTGGTTATCTGTTCAGCTGTGTGTGGAACTCAACTTCATGTTAAACAGCTAACTGAACTACTCCAACATAACACCATAAAAGACACGTGACATCGATGTGAAGTGTAATGTCTCCACAGCGTCTTAAGTTTTCTTACGATCTGTGATGTCTCTCTTGAGAAACCAAGTTTGTGCATTTTTTCTTCTGATTCAATCATAAACTATTTGGAAATTGCAGAAATGTTTCAGAATTACAAATAAAGATAGAAGGTGTCCAGATTGAAAATGTAATTGAGAATAAATTTCTAGGAGTAATAATTGACAACAAATTATCGTGGAAAGCCCACATCAGACATATAAGAACAAAAACTTCCAAAATCTTCTCAATTATTAATAAAGCTAAACAATTCCTTGATCAAAATGCTCTCCGCACATTATACTGCTCCTTGGTACTCCCCTACTTCACCTATTGTGTTGAAGTGTGGGGAAAACAATTACAAATGTTCAATACATCCTCTAGTTATATTACAAAAGCGAGCAGTACGGATTATACATAAGGTTGGATTTTTAGAACACACTAATAATTTATTTATTCAATCAAAACTGTTAAAAATCCACGACCTTATAAAATATTATACAATACAAATTTTATTCAAAGCATTTAATAAGTTGTTACCAAGCAACTTACAAAAATTTTTTACTGTTAAAGAGAGAGCTCATAGTTTGAGAGGATATGGAAATTTCACATTACCAATGGTCAGAACCACTCAAAAGAGTTTTTGTGTATCTGTATGTGGGGTGAAAATGTGGAACGGTCTGGATCTCCAACATAAGCAATGTCCAAATATTCACAGATTTAATCCACTTTATAAACAGTTGGTTTGGTCACAATATAGGGAGGGTGGGGCCTAAATGGCTTCATGTCATAGTACAGTTATGTATTTCATCTTACCATTGTTGGTATGTGATAGTATTGAAATATGTATCCTAATGTAAGATAAATGCAAGATAATAAATTATTTTGTTTTTGTGGTAACATTGTTGTGTGTATGCATGTGTATGTATGCATATAGCTCAATTTATTCTTAATTTTTTATTTTATTATTTTTTTTATTTTATTTATCTTTATTTTTTTTGGAGTTGGTGACTATTTGGTTTGATGTAAGATTGCCTTTAAGGAAACGGCTATGCTTTGTGTGTTATGTTTTTGAATGAGAGATGGGGGTGGGATTAAATAAGTTTTCTTCTTCCCACTCCTTTTCGAGCTGAAAAGATATGATTTATTTATAAGTGATCAGAGAAACATGTACCATGCCTTGTAGATGTGTATGTATATATGTGTATCTATATGTATATGCATGTGTGTATGTGCGTATGCATATGCATATATATGTTCCTCCTTGTTATTCTAGGGAGGTGTATGTGTGTGTATGTATGTATGTGTATATGTATGGATATATCTATATATTTATCTTTGGATACATGCAATTATTTTATTAAATGTATCCTTTTTTTGAAATTGCTCGAAATAAACAAAATCAAATCAAATCAAATCAAAAACTAGCACATTGTGTACCGCTCCAGAAGCTGGTGGTGAACGATCTCAACTTCAGTGGCATTACTACGACACACCCCTTACGGCATTGATTACAGCATTTGTTCACACAGGGAGCATTCCAGGGATGATCCCGGCAATGTTACTAGGTCCCCATTGCAGAATCAATCCCAGGACATGTTTGCATTCACAAAGAAGGCACTTTGGCAATTTTATGACAATTTTCTGGGATCAACGTGCTGTGTGAAAGTGGCTTTGGTTACTTTTGTTGCATTAGGTATGTGAACACACAAAAAATTACGGACATGTTAAAGGGTCCGGGGAAAAAAAAGAGTCACACTTGGCTCCTTCGTGGTCAAAAATGATGGACATTGGAAATTAATGGGAAATACAAAAATATGAAAGCTCAGAGAATATTTTGTTGGTACAAACTACAAAAAAGTGCACAGCAATAAACAGGGGTGACATTCTAAAATATGAAGAGTGCAAAATTGACACATCCACCAGTAAAAAACAGTAAAAAAAAAAAAAAAAAAAAAAAAAAAAAATAACAGCAAGGAAGAGGTTACACAAGAGTACAAAACAGACACACCCACTCAAACAAAAATTTAAACACAAAAACAAATTATACACACAAATGAACTGGTGTGGCTGTCACAATATGGTAAAAGTGAGCCAAAATAAGACTTGAAGAAATCAGATCAGACCCGACCCAAATTTATTAAGCTGTGATAAAACATACTTCTACATTTTTGTTACATTTTTAATGAATTTTGATGTTATGTGTAAAAAAAGAGTCCTCCTCTGTTTTCAGGTTTGACTGTAGTAAAAGTAATGTAAAAACTGACACTTCAAATATACATTTAAAAAAAAAAAAAAAAAAAAATGATATATATATATATATATATATATATATATATATATATATAAACCTTGACAAAAAGTAGTCTTTGTGAATGTCTAAGTATAAATCCAAACCCACAACTTAATAAAAAATAAGTAGAGAGTTTATAAGCTATATAGGACTATATAGGAATATAGTGGTTACCTCATGACATTACATAAGTTTTTTTATTTTTTATTCCCACCAGATGGCACTGATCTACCTTCAAAACATTGGATTTTAAATGCATTGTCTCTATTTTAACATGGAATACGGCTTTAATTGAAAAATAATTAAAAATATATTAGAAAATTTTTTTTTATTATTTTCTATGTGTTACGGTACACAGGAGGCAGACACAGATGTAAACAGGTAACTTGTCGTTTATTGACACCAGTAGAGCAAGGAACATGAAACAGGTAAGTAGAGATGAATCAATGGATGTTTAGATGATAGATATATAGATAGTTACTGTCCTTTTTCCTTTCAGATGCGGAGATCTGTGAACAAGCTGGAGCTTGGAGATCGCTGGAGATGACTGGAGCTGACTGGAGCACTCACACACAGTAGACGAGGCACACAGAGGGAAGGAGACACGCTGGAGACAGGTAAGTATGGAGCGGTAAGTCCTTGAGGTAAGCATTAACATGAGTAGATGCGAACGAGACCGGACATGGAGTGCTGTGTGTGTGTGTGCTCTTTATGGTGCTGCTGATAAGTGCGGTGATGAGGTGCAGGTGGCGGTGATCAGTACTCAGGAGATGGTGTGCGCTGTGATTGGTTGATGTTGGAACCTGACGTGTCTGTGACAGTACCCCCCCCTCCAGGGCCCGCTCCTGAGGGCCGAGGACCCCGACGCCGTGGTGGTTGCCCTCTTCCCCGTGGTGCCGGTCTATCAGGGTGACTGTCGTGGAAAGTTTGAAGTAAGTTGGGATCAAGGATGTCATTTCTTGGAACCCAGGAGCGTTCCTCGGGGCCGTATCCTTCCCAGTCGACCAAGTATTCCAGCTGACCACCACGACGCCGGGAGTCCAAGATCTCATGAACTTCGTATGCCGCGCTGTCTTCCAGGATGAGTGGAAGGGGGGGTTCGGTGGAGTCACAAGTATGGAGCGGTAAGTCCTTGAGGTAAGCATTAACATGAGTAGATGCGAACGAGACCGGACATGGAGTGCTGTGTGTGTGTGTGTGGTCTTTATGGTGCTGCTGATGAGTGCGGTGATGAGGTGCAGGTGGCGGTGATCAGTATTCAGGAGATGGTGTGCGCTTTGATTGGTTGATGTTGGAACCTGACGTGTCTGTGACACTATGGGGGAAAATAGCTAATGCAAATTGCATAAATATTGCATAGTATCATAAAATACCCTCAAAATTTTAAATAATGCAAAAAACATTATTGAACAAAAATATATTAAATTGGTTTTCCTGGAAAAGAAAAAAGAAAAAAAGTTACATTTCAAGGCTTCGGCCACTTTTGACTGCAAAGGAGCTAAGTGTGACCCCTAAAGGAAGAGGACCAGATTATTTAATTTGTACTGAATCAGACAAATCATTGTAGCATATGCACACGTATCAGGATAATCAATAAACTTGGGAATGTTCAGAACGCTTTTAGCATGCTGGACTGGGTTGTAAAACCATCCTGGCTCCGAACAGTCTGCCATAAGATGAGTCCACTTGACACTTTTGTGGACCTGCGAGGGTAAACAGAAAACTCCAACTTCCTCACTTTGGTGACTTCAAAAGGAGCACCCCCCCCAGAGACTGACCAGATCCACATTCCAACACCCCACACACACAGGGACACACAAAAACACACACACAGACACATACAGAAACACACAATCATACATTTTTGACTGTATATGTAAAATACGACTATGCTGAAATATATCCATCATGTATTTTAGGGCCTATGCATGTTTCCTAGTGTTTAAATGAGTGTATTTGTGCTAGTGTGCATTTTAATGATAGAATTTGGTCTGTAAACCTTAACTTCTTTTATATGCATTTCTGATGTATCGAGTTTGATCTCGTTTAAAAGCTCCGGACTCGAGCTATTCACTGAGAGGTGTCACATAGCTGACAAATGCATTTTTCTATGTGTTTAATGATCCTGTGAAGAACGGACTCCATCTCGAAATCCGATCTGATAGTCATTAAGTATGCAAATTCAGCTAGGAGAACAAACAAAGGAACTTTGCCCGCCAAATAGTGCTGCGCATCTATTGGTCGCTACAATTCAGGAGGTGTGTTAGCTTGGGTTTCCATAAAAATAACGACACACACCTTCTCCTCCTGCTTCCTCTCCTTTGTCTCCGGATGGTCTCACGAGCACCTCGTGCACGGACGCCTCCTGTGACCACGCGCTGCCATCGCGCTCATCTTCGGGACCACTTCTCTGGACTCTCTCTTTCTCTCTCTCTTCGGTTAAGTTACTTAAGTTTAAACCTCTTTTGAAAACCCCACCGGAGAAACCCTCTCGGAAAGGACCAACCCAGCCAGGCGCATTGAAACTGCTACACACGGACCAATAAGCAAGTATTAGAATTTACCTGAAATTTGTTTAAACTGATTTCTGTGCTGGCTCTCTCAAAAAGGTTTAACTGTGTAATTTGCCATTCTTTGATCATCTTTCTTTTCCTTTCTTTTCTTCATTTTCACTTTTGTGTATATATATGTGTATACCTTCTGTATATATTTTAGACGTATAATCTCTGTAGTCGTAGCTGCATATATTAAACACTTAATTCATGCTAGATTGCTCTGTTTGTTCATTCAACTAAAGACCAAGTCACTTTAACGTTTTTCGATCGTTTTATGCTTTGATGCTATAATAGGAATTTATTCTCATTGGCCAGAGAATAGCTCCATTCCTAATATTCTATAACATTCTGAGGAGCTGCAGTTTGCTGGACAAACCAACAGTCTCTCTAAATAATTAGTAAACCAGAACTAAACTATATGTAATTGATTATAATTCGTTGTAATTAATTCACAATATATGTTTAATTCCCCGTTGGGTCGATATATGAATCATAATTTATTCATAAGGCTTTATGAATTATTATATTCATATTTCATCCATAAATTGATTAATAACCGCTACGTCATTATATATTACATCATTTAACATGAGGTCAAAATGAATGCTTTTCTGTTTACTTTTAAATTACACGTTCCTAATCTTTCCTACACAGCAAAATCACTGGAGTAAAAAGAACACCCACAGTGTCAAATTTTACACCAGCAAAGTGTCTATATGTGTCCACACTATAGAGGGTAAATTTTACACTTTTGATAGTGTTAACTTTTTGACACCCTTTGAGTGTAAATTCAACACTCATTATCGTTAATTTTAAACCTAGTCAACACTATTTATTGTTGTTTCTGCACTACACCAGTGTTAGTACTCAATTACGGTGTTAAAAATTAACACTCTCCTTTTAAGATCAACACCAGTGTAATTTCAATATACCAAGGATGAGTGTTCAAAATACTGATTTATAATAGCACTTTTGGTGCTTTTAATATATTAAAAGCACCAAAAGTGCTATTATAAATCAGTATTTTGTATTCAGTATTGAGTATTTACATAGACCCCTATAGTTACAACAGTTACCATCTATTAGTGTTACCATCCCAATAATCAGATCATAAAGTTCTGCAATGAATACATTTTATTTTTCCTTTAACAGAGCTACACATTTCATTTAAGCCAGGGACAGGGCACTCAAACTACCCTGTACAATGACCTTGTTCAACAAACAAATCTCATACCTGCTGCTTGCAGTCTATATGATGCAGCCGTACAATATAAAACAGTCTGTAAGCATAAAACAATCAAAAATCGAAGAGCTTCAAGTATCATCAAAAGCTTCACATAACATGACAGGTGCATTATGGAATACTCTGCAAACGTAACACTTAGTTCCTGTTCATGAGCTTGGCTCTCAGTTTCTTTCACCTTTGGACTTTCTTCAGTGGTGTCAACATCTATACTGTAGACTGTTGTCTGGAGGAATGTGTACATGTTGCTGAGAGCATCATCAGAGCTGAAAACGAAGTGCGCTTTAAAAAGTTCATCAAAGGCTGCCAACGACATGGTTCCCTTACATGGAATGAGCATCGGGTCAATCACAACGTAGTAACTGCTGATGGCCCACATGTGAGTTCCTGAAGCAAGGAGATATGGCTGGCGATGTCCCTCCAGTTTCTCCAAGTGTTCTTACTACGCTGCCGATTCACTGTAGGAAAAATTACATATCAAATTTACATAATACTATTCTTACTAGTTCAGGGTTTCTGCAAATATCATTAAAAGTAATTTAATGTTCTTTAAAGGGTTAGTTCAACCAAAAATGAAAATTCTGTCATTTATTTCTCACTCTCATATCATTTCATACCCGTAAGACCTTCGTTAAACTTCAGAACACAAATTAAGATATTTTAGTTGAAATCCGATGGCTCCGTGAGGCCTCCATTGACAGCAATGACATTTCCTCTCTCAAGATCCATTAATGTACTCAAAACATTTAAATCAGTTCATGTGAGTACAGTGGTTCAATATTAATATTATAAAGCGACGAGAATATTTTTGGTGCGCCAAAAAAACAAAATAATGATTTATATAGTGACCGATTTCAAAACACTTCTTCAGAAAGATTTGAAGCATAATGAATCAGTGTATCGAATCATGAATCGGATCGCGTGTAAAAAGTTGAAATCACATGACTTTGCCGCTCCGAACAGCAGATTCGACACGCTGATTCATTATGTTTCGATGCTTCCTGAAGCAGTGTTTTGAAATCGGTCATCACTAAACAAGTCATTATTTTGTTTTTTGCCACACCAAAAATATTCTCGTGGCTTTATAATATTAATATTGAACCACTGTACTCACATGAACTGATTTAAATATGTTTTTAGTTACATTTATGGATCTTGAGAGAGGAAATGTCATTGCTCCCTATGGAGGCCTCACGGAGCCATTGGATTTCATCAAAAATATCTTAATTTGTGTTCAGAAGATGAACGAAGGTCTTACAGGTGTGGAACAGCATGAGGGTGAGTAATTAATGACAGAATTTAAATTTTTGGGTCAACTAACCCTTTAATGCCATAAACGACCTTAGCATTTTTTATGAACTTTTGAATTTTTCTTCATCTTACTGGAATTAAAACTAGGAATTGATAAGCATAATCGGAATCAGAATCGATAAAATTCAAAAGATACACAGCTCTATTAGTGAGCAGAAGAGACTTATTTAAAATTTAAAAAAGTAATGACTTTTAATTCTATTTAAAGGTTAGTTCACCCAAAAAATAATGTCATTACTCAGCCTCATGTTGTTCTACACCGTAAGAGGCTCCGTGAGGCCTCCATTGAAAGCAAAGCCACCGAACTTCAAGATCCAGAAAGATACTAAAAACATATTTAAATCAGTTCATGTGACTACAGTAGTTCTACCTTAATATTATAAAGTGACGAGAATTTTTTTTTTTTTTGGTGCACAAAAAGTAAAGACTTTAACAATATCTAGAGATGGGTGATTTCGAAGCACTGCTTCAAATCTTTTTTTTTGAATCACTGGTTTAGAACGCCAAAGTCACATGATTTCAGCAGTTTGACAAATGATCCGAACCACTGATTTGAAACAAAAGCTTCGAAGCAGTGTTTTGAAATTGGCTATCACTAGATATTGTTGAAAAGTCACTGTGACAAGCAGGGCGGGGCGAGAGACGTGAGGGAACGACGCAAGGCCGGTGACATGAGCGATATTGAGCGTCAGCTGTATGTTGCACGGGTCTCTTATCTCTCACCGAGGAGCTCCAGAAGCATTAAAAAGGAGGAGCGATGACAGTGAAGGACGAGAGAGGATTAGGTCTGGACTTTAAGTTATGTTTTATTATGTTTGTGTGGGTGGCAGTTGTCCGTGAGGAACTGCCACCATTTTACTTTTGTAAAATGCCCCACCCTGCTTGTCACAGATGTTATTTTTTTTTTTTTTTTGGTGCACAAAAATATTCTCGTCACTTTATAATATTAAGGTTGAACCACTGTAGTCACATGAACTGTTTTAAATATGTTTTTAGTACCTTTATGGATCTTGAGAGGTTCGGTGGCTTTGCTCTCAATAGAGGCCTCACTGAGCCACCGAATTTCATCAAAAATATCTTAATTTGTGTTCCGAAAATGAACAAAGGTCTTATGGGTGTGGAACGACATGAGGGTGAGTAATAAATGACATTATTTTCATTTTTGGACGAACTTTAAATAGAATAAAAAGTCATTAATTTTAAGACCCCTTTTTTCGTGAAATCTATTTAATGACTTTTAATGCTTTTCAGTGCCCCGTGGAAACCATGTAGTTTGTCTACCCACTAAAAATCACAAACTGTAGCCTGGCACATACCTTGTGAAATACAGCTAGATGGTTCATGACCTGAGCTGCGCTGATCTTCAGTTTTTTCTTTTTTAAATGTTGTGGTGGCAGGATATGCAGAAGCAGCAAAAAATATGTCATATCACTGTCCCACTCTAAAAAGAAAAAAAGTGGGTTTTTTTCCCCAATCCGTGCATCATTCATTCACTCATTTTTCTATATAAAACCAAAAATCAAAAAAAAAAAAAATAATAATTTTATTTTCCTTTTTAAATCCAAAATGAAAAAAACTGATAACGAGCCCTTAAATTACATTTTGGTTTTCTCACTGGATGCAAGTGGCTTACCGGAAGTGAATGTTACGCGCGCGAGGAAAGCATCAAAGCGAGTGACATGGCCGGACTGAAGTAGTTAATAATACATATTCTAAAATACAATAGTTAGAAAAATATGAGACTAAATAATTAATAAATATAAATGTGCATAAACATATACAATAAATGCAATGTAAAAGCTAAGGAAACTGAATCATCATATAGAATATATAAAGTTGCTAAAAATAGTGGCCATATATAGTGTTTATGCAAAAGTAACTAGTTATTATTATTATTATTATTATTATTATAGCTACATGAATTATTGCACTTATTGAAAAGTCACATTTTTGTTAGGGCAATATATTTATATTGTCCCTTAAAACTGTACTAAAATTTCGTATTTTGCAAGATCAAAAGCTATGGAAGCCCGTTTCCGCCACTAAATAAAAAATAAAAAGAGTAACTGCGACTTTTTATCTCAGAATTCTGACTTTTTTCTCACAATTGCGAGTTATAAAGTCAGAATTCTGTCATATAAACTCGCAATTGTGTGATAGTCAATTCTTTGAGAATTTTTTTTCCTAAGTCAGAATTGACTCTATATCATGCGATTGCAAGTTTATATCGCAGAATTCTGACTTTATAACTCGCAATTGTGAGAAAAAAAGTCAGAATTCACAGATGAAAAAAGTCGCAATTACTTTTTTATTTTTTATTTAGTGGCGGAAACGGGCTTCCATAGCTTTTGATCTTGCGAAATACGAAATTTTAGTAGTTTTAAGGGACAATATAAATATATTTCCCTAACAAAATATCTTTATTAATTCATGCATTTTATTTAATTACATAAATTAATAAAGATAATGTGACTTACTTTTCAATAAGTGCAATAATTCATGTAGCTATAATAATAATAATAATAATAATAATAACTAGTTACTTTTGCATTAACACTGTATATGGCCAATATTTTGAGCAACTTTATATATTCTACATGATGATTAAGTTTCCTTAGCTTTTAAATTGCATTTATTTATTGTATATACGTTTATGCACAATTATATTTATTAATTATTTAGTCTCATATTTTTCTAACTATTGTATATTAGTATATGTATTGTTAACTACTTCAGTCCGGTCATGTCACTCGCTTTGACGCTTTCCCCGCGCGCGTAACGATCACTTCCGGTAAGCCACTTGCATCCAATGAGAAAACCAAAATGTAATTTGAGGGCTAATTATCCGTTTTTTCCATTTTTAATTTGAGCACAAAATTGAAAATCAGAAAACGAGTTGTTTTCTGTTTTTTTCATTTTGGATTTAAAAAGGAAAATTAAAAAAAATATATATATATATATTTTTGGTTTTATATAGAAAAATGAGCGAAAGAATGATACACAGATTTTTTCCCCCTCCCTTTTTTGTATTGTTGTCACACGAGCGCTCTGAAATTAATACCTGGGTGATCTTCTGAAGATTCATCATGATACTGATTCCTGGCAGACTTCAGCAAACTGTGGAGCACTGAGGTGGTAGTAAGGTCAAGGTTCTCTGCTTCTCTGATCACCTTTTCCTTATAGAATGTAGGCCACTTCTCCAGCAGTTTGACAGCTGTTTGTGGACCAAAGAGGAGTCTAAAACCTTGAGCTATCTGCAGAAACACAAACAAAAACTTCATATTTCTGACAATCATATACTAAGTTCAGAGATATTAACTGTAATTGAAAAAAAAAAGGATGCCAATACTTACCAGATCTTTAGTGTCCAGCAGCCTTGGAAACACTCTGAGGATGGTGTGTGATTCATCAGGAAGGATTGTAGATGGGTGATCACCAGTCAACTTCTAAGGATGACAGCAATATCTTTCTACCCTGTTTAACAAATGCACTTACAAATAAATAAATAAATAAATTGTATGAAAGATATTCACAAAATTTATATGTACAATACTTTTACAATACATTTCTTGTGCAGAATTCATAATAATCATATTCCTTTATAGGACTTTAACACACTTAAATATCTAACTTCACATGGTTATGTTAGCCTCATGGCAACTTTACAGATAAAAAAAAAAATACTTACCTGAAGAAGAAAATTTTAAAAGTAGTGTCTCATGATCCGGTTGGTTCCTACACAAGAGAACGTACATCAAATGTATTGTTAAAATAAAGTAAACGCCATCAGAGGTATTTTATTAGTTTATGTGACACTTATCTCCAATGATAATAAGTGATTAACGTTGACGTTGCTGAATAACGTTAGATAGCGTGCGATATTACACAAACAAAACCCCGGAAATAGCTGCCCAATAAAACTTTAAAATCTCTCTTACTCGAGATGAAAGCGAGTGATAGAAAATTGTGTCTCAAATAACTGTAATTTTATATTATTGTTGGAATCATCCCTCAGGCCGGCTTGGACGCCTCCGTGGCAGAGCCGTTGAAAAAGGCCTCTGATCCATGGGCTAACGTTATGTTCAGCCTGCAGGCCGTATGTTCGACACACCTACCATATCAACTACTCCGATAAACTTCATGTTTGCACAAAAAGAGCCATATAATGCAAGCACAGAGTAAAACGCTTTCCTTGAGAAACTTATTTGTAACAGACAGGAGCAATATTTAAAACCGCTTCAGATGGCGCACACCCGCCTTGTGTAACGAACAAGGACAAATACATCATTTGCGCGTTAATACATCCCCGTATGTAAAAACTAACACTAAATTAATAATTTTGATAGAAGATGTCCATTAAACGCAAACTTTAAAGTAGCTTTAACTCACCAGTTGTCGTTTCTCATCCTCCGCATGGCACGAGAAAATGGCGTCTGGAAAAATCTTTCAGCGAGATCGCTGAATAAATGCCCGGATGTTGCAAATAACACCAGGGGGTGTTGGATACCTGTAACTCTGTGATAACACTGAAGCAAACAAGCTTTTAACACACTGATAGTGTTAATTTCTCTAAATTTTACACTATAACTTCAACACTTTACTCTAAATTGGCTTAACACTTGAAATTTAACACTGATGAATTTGCTGTGATCTGTTCCTTATAGAAATATGTGTAGAGTGTGTAGAGTTAGCTTTTTACACAACTGAGGAAAGTTCAAATCCACCTTTTTCTGAACTCATTCTTCTCCCTTTTCCAATTGCATATCAGCTCGAAGTGATGTTTATTTTATCTGTCATATGATCAGGAGCGAAGCTCACTTAGACTTAAAGTAAAATTCCATTGCTATACAGGCTAATCAATGGGGCTAGTCATTTTGTATGACATCATTTTGTATGACATCCATTGCTACACTTTTGGATGGTGTAGTTCAAAGGCTGTATTTTAATCAACAGTGGTGTTTGTAAATTTGAGTTTTCTACCTAAACTCTGCAGCTATCTATCTGTAGAAAACTGTACCGCAGGTCCAATCAAACTATCCTTTTCTATAGAAGGGTGTCCTAAAGGAAGATTGGAAGGCTGACAACAAATTTGACAATGCCGACTGTGATCTACAATGTTTTAATTTAGGTGGCAGGTAAACAGCTAACTGGGGTCTTACATGGGCCTTGACCTCTACAGCGATTGTCATGGGCATGCAGAATGACACAAAATTGTCTGGACAATTGAGACTAGTTGGTCAAATCTTAACGGGAGTTTGACAACTGATGAATCCTTCTTCGGCTGAAGGTGAAGCCTGACAACATACAGGGGCTGAGTGTCTGCTAACTCTGACGAGCATGTTCAGTTATGGGCTACCCCCCTTTCCCTGGTTGTTCTCCACTGAGATGTAAGGTGGAGGAGGAAGGGCCCGACCTGGTTATGTTAAGGAGACCAGGTCTGTGTCAGCTGAGATGAGCTCCTCTGACTTACGATCTTTGAGGGCTTCAAGGAGTGTAACGAATGTAGCGGTTCGTACAGTTATTAATCAATTTATGGATGAAATATGAATATAATAATTCATAAGGTTATGAATAAATTATGATTCATATATCGACCCAACGGGGAATTAAACATATATTGTGAATCAATTACAACGAATTATAATCAATTACGTATATGATTAGTTCTGGTTTAGTAATTATTTAGAGAAACTGTTCGTTTGTCCAGCAAACTAAGTCCCTCACAGAATATTATAAACAGAGTTATTTTCTGGCCATGAAAATAACTAAAGCATAAAGCGATCGAAAAACGTTAAAGTGACTTGGTTTTCAGCTGAAAGAACAAACAGAACAATCGAGCGTGAATAACGTTTTAATAAATGCAAACTACGAATACAGAGGTTATACATCTAAATATATATACAAGAATACACACCTATGTACAAGAGTGGAAGTAGAGAAGGAAAGAGAGAAGGCAAGTAGCAAACTCACAACCAGTCCTAGGCCAGCACGGAAATCAGTTTCATCATCTAAGATTGAGAAACGGCAGTATACTTGCATTGGTTGCGTGTGTCGAATTTCAGGTTAGCGCTGGTGCAGTTCGTTGGCTTCCTCCGTTCCGCGGGAAGGTTCGAACTGAGGACTTGAGAGTGAGTTTCGCTGGAAGATGGCGGTCCCGAAGCTGAGCGCGATGGCAGCGCGTGGTCACCGGAGATGTCCGGGAAAAACGTGCACGAGAGGCTCGTGAGACAATCGGGGAGAGCCGGGAGAGAGAGCCGGAATTGTGCGTCTTTGCTTTTATGACAGATAAGCCGACACACCTCCTTGAGGTGGGGTAGCCAATAACATGGGTGCAAAGTTGGCGGGAAAGCTTTTCCTTTGCTTGGCCTCACGACTTAATCTGCATGATTTATGACTATCAGTTCAGATCTCCAAATGGAGTGTGTTCTTCACAGTATCATTAAACACATAGAAAAATGCATTTGTCAGCGGTGTGACATATCTCAGTAAATAGCTCGTGTCCGGAGCTTTACGGAGAGACCAAACTCGACAGATCATAAAGGCATAGACAAGAAGTTATGGTTTACAGACAGAATTCCACTATTAAAATGCACACTAGCACAAATACACTCATTTAAACACTAGGAAACATGCATAGGCCCTAAAATATATGAAATATATATTTCAGCATAGTGGTAGTTTGCAAATACAGTTCAAAATGTATGATTGTGTGTTTCTGTGTGTGTCTGTGTGTGTGTTTTTGTGTGTCCCTGTGCGTGTGGGGTGTTGGAATGTGGATCTGGTCAGTCTCTGGGGGGGGGTGCTCCTTTTGAAGTCACCAAAGAGAGGAAGTTGGACTTTACTGTTTACCATCGCTTGTCCACAAAAGTGTCAAGTGGGCTCATCTTATGGCAGACTATGCGGAGCCGAAATGGTTTTACAACCCAGTCCAGCATGCTAAAAGCGTTCTGAACATTCCCAAGTTTATTGATTATCCTGATACGTGTGCATATGCTACAGACCCCCCTTCGGCCAACGAAGTCCCCGTGCGGACTTCGTTGGACGGTAACCAAGTTCGACGGCACATGGATCCGGATGGTCACGCAGCAGGTGGTTCCTACTGGTCCTTGAGGGAGGGCCGATAAGCACTTGTTCATGGACTCTTGCATCCCTTTGATCGCTTTGGATAGGATGAAGGCCAGGCCCAGGGCGAGTGTGTACTTGATTACCATGGAGAAGCGACGGACTGTGTTGACAGCAGCCCAAGCTTGGGCTTTAGGTGAGCTGGGCAGGACAAGCAGTCGTGAGAGTGCTTGGCGGGCTGCATCAATAGGAGTACTGTCACTTAGCTGGGACCCCCCTTTGTCAATCCTCAGTTCCATTCCTGGATCTAAGGTGTGATGGTGATCCCTGGAGGAAGCTGGGATTTCCAGTTCTGACTGGTCCTCTTTGCTTGAGAGACAGTGCACTGCCAGATGGCTGCGATAAAGGATGGGACTCAGGGGTACCTGGATCCTCTTACTTGGAATGGGCAGGCCGACACGAGTGGCGGTGTTGTGCTGATTGTAGATTAGGATGGCAGCATGAGTGGGGGTGTGGGCGAGCAGTCGATCACCCACAATCTCGGCTTGTGCTCTGCTGACTGGGGTGCGAGGCTTGGCCTCGGCAGGGCAGCGTGTGTTGCTGGTCATAAGCTGCAACCGGCCCATTCCTTCAGTGTGGTTTCTGAGGAAGAGCTGGTTTGGGCAGAAGTACAGCAAGTCTTTGGTGAAACCACACCTGCGAAAGTGGGGAGCCAGACACGGCCGTGGGTTGCTGTTGTGGTGGGCTACCACATCTGAGGTGTATTTCTTGGCATGGGTGTTACGTTGCCACCACCTGACATTGACCTTGTCCTTGGGTCTGGAGATGTTATCTTGTTCACCGCTGGGTGGATTGAGAAGGACAGCCAACTCATTCTGCTCAGGGTCGACGTGCAGTAGGATGGCAGCACCCAGGGAGTCAGTGAGGTGGGCTGGAACAGTCTTGGTGGGTCTGCCGGTAGCAAAGTCCAGCACACTTTGTGTAGGATACTGAAGGATCCTATTCATAGCCACTCTGTCCATTGAGAAGCGGGCTTCTCGCAGCCGGTCTGTCATCAGAGCTATGACTGGCTGATTTTGGGCAAAGTCATTTTGGAAGACTGTGAACAGCTGCTTCATTGAGTTTGCCGTTTGGATCAGCAGGAAACGGTGAGTACAGAGGACCACCACAATACCTTTCCAGGTTTTGCAGATGGTTTGCAGGGTTTGGCTCTGTGTTGCGAGTGGTTCTCTCAGCTGTAGGCGGAGCTTGTTGCGATGCTGATGAGTGGGGTAGGCTGGGATGACACCCGAGCCTCCTGGTTGGTACAGGTGCAGCAGCAGTGGCACCTGCCGAGCCATCAGTAGTTCTGTGGGGAACACCTGAGTTGACTCCTGTATGGTGTCTGTGATGGCCATGAGCATCAGAGGAGGTTTTACAGTCCAGTCTTTCTGGTCGACTGACCGTGGAAACGTGACTCCTCTGCGTTGCAGTGGAGCTCTGTGATTTGGGTTTACAGTTTGGACTTGACAGCAAACCTGACATTCTCTGACATACTCTGCCACATCTTTCTGCATGCTGGGCCAGTACGCCACTTGTTCCAAAGTCTCATAAATAGTTCTGGTGCCATGGTGTTTGGCGCATGGTGTGTCGTGGGTGTATATCCGTTCACCCCCCTTTTGGCCCTGTGGCAGTACAAGCTTTGGCGCTGTGAGGGCATCAGGGACACATTTTAGAAAGTTCACTCCGACACGCAGCATGTGGTTGGTCTCATGTAGTTGTTTGTGGCCAGGGGCCGTCGTGGGACCAGATGCCGTGAACGGGAGGTTGGAGGGGTATGAGTGGTGGTACAAAGCATTTCGCATGGAAGTGTTGGCAAGTTTGGTTGTCAGTGGCAGTGGCAGTAAGGTGGGAAATGTTGCGGGAACAGTCCGCTGGCTGCGGGTAGTTGTTGCCACACTAAGGGTGGGTGACTGGGGTGGGTGTGACCATAGTTTGTTATGCAGGGTGCCAGTCTTGGCAAGGGCATTAGTTTGGTCGTTCACGCCTTTGTCACGCCCTGGTTGCTTTAAGCATCTTTTCACCTTTTCCCCGTGAGCGATCGTGTCGTGTGCTTGGGTGAGGTGATCACGTGTCTGGAACATGTGTTGATGTTTCACCTGCTTGTTGCTTTCAGTCTTGAAACCAGTTTGTTTCCAGCCCAGAAGATGGCATGTGAAACAAGATCTAGCATAGTGTGAGTCTGTGCAAATGAGTTCTCTGATGTTATGGACAGAGGAGACTTGAAGGGTTATGAGGGTAGCTGCTGCTTCACCATACTGACATGACTGGGGACCCCACCTGCTGTTCTGTGGTTGGCAGGGTTGGTTTCTTAACCATCGTACCCCTGCATTTGCCTGTGGGATGCCCTTATGGGTGTAGAAACGTCCATTGACGTAGGCCGTGGGCATTCCTTGGCACGCATTCTCTTTGAGGTATCTGTGACAGGCTGGTCGCTGTTGTTGGGGTACCAGTATCACAAGTGTCAACGCTGGTGTGCTGTTATAGCAGTTTTGGCAGGCAGCTGAATCTCCGCTCTGTGCAGACTTGTGCTTTCTGGCACGTCGTGGCAGTGGCACTTGCTGGTTTGACTTCCTGACGTCGATGGTGAGTCGCCACTTGCTGTCTGGTTTGACAACGGACCAGATAGGGACTGAATAGGTGCTGTTGCATGGGCAGATAACACCTTTTCCTTCTGTTGAATGAACAAACTCCTGCACTGGGTCATGTGGGGCGATGTGACCTTCGTACTGCCTGATGAAGGTGGGAGGAGCATTTGGGTGTGCTGCACTATGCACTGTGTGAAGTTTAGTGAGACCACAGCATAAAAGGTCTTTGTCAAATGTCACTTTGAATTTGTGCAAGACGTTTCTGAGTCTTTGACAGTCTGCTTTATTCTTTAGGGCACTTGCATCTTTCTGGATCTGTTGGCCTTTAGGCTCAAACCTTGGGAATGGCTCCTCTGTTGTGGTGTTAGCTGTCAGATTGGCTATCAGAGGTGCAGCGCTTTCCTGAGTTTCCCAGGCAGGCTGTTTAGAGACTGTGGGTACTGCAAGGTGTTTGTCCTCCATCAGCTCCGTTCTGTGCACCTGTTCTGTGGGTACCAGTTTGATGGAAGTGATGGAGATGCTCTTGAAGGATGCTGTGAAACTTGTGTTGCTTAAGCTTCCTTCTGGGACCATGGCAGCTGGTATTAAGTTAATGACTGTTAACCTGAGTTTAAAGTCATAGAGGCCGTGGTCCACTATCCAGTCTAGATGGTAGGCTTTGGGAATGCCGCTGTCTGTGACCATGCATTCGTTGAGCCAACTGTGAACTACGTAGGGTGACACTTCAGTTAGCAGTGTGGCTTTTAGAGTGAGTCCAAGTTCCACGCCTTCAGGTGAAAGTGTGAAGGAGCCCAGCATGTGGCTTAGGGTTTGACCGCATTGCCTGTTGAGCCAAACAGCACCCCCTTTGGTGTAAGGTGGTACTACAGTTTCCTGTGTGTGGAGCCGAACAGCACCCCCTGTGGTGTAAGGTGGTACCACAGTTTCCTGTATGTGGATCAGGATGCAGACCTCTTGGGTGGTCTGGCCTGACAGGAAGTTGGCAGTGTTGACAGGAACAACAGGAAGCTGTACAGTCATTGGGGCCCACAACAACTCATTTGCATTGTCCGTATGAGCATTAGAGTGCATCAGGAGGTCTGGACGGACCAGGAAGTGATGGGTTAAATGCCGGTTGTTCCATTTGAAGTTCACAACACAGGTGGCCTTGACGGTCATCGTGGTTGACAGACGAAAGTCCAATGGGAAGCGTGTTTGCATGTTGACAGATGGGAGGTCCGGTGTCCCTTCACTGAGAGCACTTAACAGCGTGTGGCTGAAGGCTGAGTTGTCTGCCCACAGTGTGAGAATAATGTCTGTTGTAGTTACATCATTCAGCTGTGAGTCTGTCGTGACCTTGGAGCAGAGGGGGTTACAGTCTATGGTGAGTTGAAGTACACTGGGTAGCGAACTTGAACCGTGCTCTGAGACGGGGTTCCCGCGGTTAGCTGGGAGATTTCCCGCGACCTCTGTGACCTGACCGTCTGGCTCAGGTGGTCTGGGTGACTGGGAAGGCAGAAGTTCACACACTTGAGCCCAGATTTTCAGCGGTCTGGCGTTCAATAAGGGCTCAAAACAGTCTAGCGGGTCTTTGTGGGTGAAACAGAGAAACGTGTCCATTTGCGCTACGCACACAGGAGGTACCGGGCTCACTCGACCAATGGTGTGGTGCGTGGGAGCTGTGTGTTCAAGATGGACCTCATTTGGACTGTGCGACTGCACATTCAGCTCACATCTTTGTGACTTGAGAGTCTGATTTTGGCTTTCAGCTTCATTTCTCAGTCTTTCAACAAGGTAAGGACAGGTTTCTGGGCAGTGATCAGAGACTGTGTAACTGGTTTGATTTTCTACAGTCTTTTCAGGAGCAGTGTTCTGCTTGGAGTGAGCTTCATCGACCAAGTTTTGCAGCTGCTGAGTAGACATACTGCATGAGCAGGCCAAGGCTGCCAGATGATCACTCACCGCAGGGTGCAGTTCTGGGAGAAACAGAGTTTTGAAGATGAAATCTTCCTCCATTGCTGGCTGACCACGTGCTCTGGAGTAGGCCGTTTGCAGTCGGCTGTAGCAAGTGTATGGTTTTTTCAGTCTGCCCCGTTTTAGGTCCATGGCAGCAGGGAGCCCTTGATCTGATGCAGGGTCAGAAAGCTTTTGGATCAGAGCCTGTTCGCAGGTGCTGGCAGTTGGATGTGACAGCTGCTGGCAAAGTTTCCTGGCCGTTGGACGTTTTGGGCAGTGGACTTTTAACCCCATTTGGAATTAGGGCTTCTTGACTGGTTAGGGGAAACTCTGTGATGTGTGTTTCCCCTCCCATGCCACTTTTCAGTACTCTGTAACCAGTGTCAAGTTCATTCACATAGTCTCTTTGTTGTTTCGGAGCCATAGCTCCTTTCTGGGTCTGTTTAAGATGATTTTCACAGGTCAGGGCTTTAGTGTGTCTGTCTTTCAGCTTAGTCTCTGCTTTGGCTAGGGGAGCTTCGCTGTGTTGGAGGTTTTTCAGTCAGTTCTCTACGCTCCACCTCCAGGTGGAGTTCTGCAAGGGCTTTTTGAAGTCTTTGCAGCTCCTCCTGTAGCTCGGGTTTGGATTCATCCGCTGTCCAACGCTGGTCCTGGGTCTCGACGAGTCGCTGATCGTGGTGACGATGAATCTGGGCCTGATTCCGCCGGGCATCCTCCGCCTGGAGCTTGAGGTTGTGGGCGATGGCTCGGATGACTTTCGCCCATTCTTTGTAGCTCGGCGTCGGATCGTGGGCCATCAGTCGTTTCAGGTTGTCGTCCAGCTGCTCGTTGCTTGGGTGCTGGGGATCTACAGCGGCGTTGGGCAGGAATGTGCTGGTCAGGGAGCCCAACCAGGTCTTGAGTCGGTCCCCGTGGGTGCTGGGGCTGGCTGCTCTGAACACGTTAGCTTGCTGTTGGCGAGAGAAAGACAGCACAAACAGAACCAATGCAAGCACGCGCAGAACTAACGACTTATAATAATGCATGATTATATAATTCTTTGGTTTGGTTCCAGTTAACTGGTGCAGACAGTTAGTGGAATGTAGGCTAGACACTTAATTGTCAATAGCCAAAAGGACCACGTGGGTCAATTTGTGTGGGTGAGTGCCGGATTTAAACAAAGAATTTGACAGGCGGTAGACCTAAGAGTCCTTTGATGACTCTCGCTGCTTGGTCGTCTATCTATTACTCAGTTTTCCGTGATGGCTCTCACAGGCTCTGCTTTTACATGAACTGAAAGAAACAAACACAGTATAGAAGCAAAACAGAACAGGGTGGATGCAATTAAATGAGAAATAGAGCAGTAAACAAATAGAAAGGAATAAAAATAGAATAGCAATAAACTAAAACGGAAGGGCTAGAGGGGAGAAGTAAAACTTAAACTTCCTATTCCGGCTGGGTTTATGACAGTGTCAGGCGAGTGCACTGTTGTGTCATAAAACCTAGAGGGATGGTATGGCTCAAGAGTATAAGGGTTGGCCCGCACCTGAATAATCAAAGAATATGTAATATTCTGTGGCTTTCAATTAGGTGAAGTGACTGTATGTCACTAATTTAGGCCTGGGTGAATTGTGGGTGCTCAGACAAGAACTCAATGGCAGGCAACCTTTCCTCGACGTTCAAACACTCCACTGCGGTGTCCGTGGTCACCTGTCCCCTTTGTAACACGGTGCAACCTCTCAAACAGGGAACATCAGCACAATTGCGCACTTCGGCAAGGTATTTGCGCCAACGGCCCGAGTGACCAGTCAAAATTGAGTTTTCCCTGAACCCAGAGTCTGTCCCCTTTACGGGCAGTTACTCCAAACGGGCGGTTCTGTCGTGCAGAAGCCTGAGCAGGGAAATTAAACAAAATTGCCGTTTGTTGTCACTTTGGGTCTCGTTGCCTCCCTGTACCTGATACACAACTCGCCGATGTCCTTGCGTGTTGCCCGTGATACGAGGTCAGAATGTCCACGATTCACACACGGTTAGTGTAAGACACGCTAGGCTAGGCAGTTCCACTCACTGGAACTCACTGGAGCAACCGTCAGCTCACCACCAGGCGGCAAAGGGCCTTATCTGCAAATACACAAGTGGTCACACAAACACAGCTTAATTGTAAATTTAAATCTCAGTTTAACTCTTGTTTAAACCAAATTTAAATAATTAAGTGTGTATGACAAAAGAAAATGAGCCTACAATGACAGTCAGAATGAACTAGTTAAACTAGAACTGAAATGAGCAGAGGGGGTAAAACAAAAACAAAATAGTTCAGATGCACTTGATTCAAATTTGCATTAAACGAGTGCGCCGAATAGCAGAATGGGAAAAGAGAAAGCAACGAGGATAATTCAGATGCATTTGATTCAAATTTGAATGAAATCTTTTTCAGTCAAATTTAAATGAGTGCATAGAATAACAGAACGGGAAAAAGAAAGGAGAAAGCCTTCCCTATTTGTAAGTTTCCTTGAAGAGAGTTGCTTCTTTTATGAGCAAAATGCCAACTGATTGACACTACTTAATTTTAAAATTCAATTAAATGTTATTTAATTAAATTTAAAATAAGTGTATGAAATAAGGGAGGCTTGGGTGTGCGTGAATGTTATTACTTAGGCAATAACAAACAGGACACAGGGCTAAGAGTGAATAAAATAGAACGTTAAGTAATAAAAGGGAATGAATTTCCACAGTAAAAATTAAGGAAAACTTGAAAGACAAAAGAGAGAAAAGACAAAAAGGGAATAGATGAAATAAAACAAAGTAGAATAAAAGTAAAATAAATAAACTAAAATAAAATAAAATAGAGTAGATCTGTGAATACAGGAAAAGAATGCAAGGAAAAGAGAATTGACTTATCTGGCAGTGTCCACCAGGGGGCGCACTCTCAGAAAGTGACTTCTCTTGTTGGAAGGGAAAGTTAATTTAAATTAAAAATTTAAACGTGTTTAAATTAAATTTAAATCAGTAAAACCCATTCCAATAACGATTGGAAAGCATAACCACCAAAAGCAAATTACTTTTACAACTCCCCGCAGTATAGAGAAGCAAAAGATAACTTGGAGATAATTTCAGTTCAAAGTATGGAGCGGCTTTAACTCAGAACATCCACGCGGTGACGTCACTGAGTCCACACAACCAATAAGTAGGGAGGGGTGGCACACCTGAGCCGACTGCCCTCTGGCGTCTGGTCAGAGTTACTGCATCCCCTATCTCTAATTCGTGATATAAAAACCAACGCGCTTGTGGGGGTTCTGGCCCTTACGCTGTTTTAACTGCACGATCACGATTACAACTAATAAATATATATGTACCGTTTTACTCACGGGTACACAACTCTGGGAATCAGTCCCTATGGTGCAAACTTTAATGCACGCGAATATGTAACTTTTGCGGGATTCCTTCGCCGCGGGTTACAAATCAACATTGGATCAGGATGCTGATATAGCTCCAAACTCTCACACCTCAATCGTTAAAGCAGATGACTGCTCTCCGATTAGATTTGTAAGGGGGATCACGTGTTTGGTTAGCTAGGCCGAACGACGTAACCCAGGAGCGCCAACTATTGTGAATTATTTGGACGACACAATTAATTCAGATTTAATAGTGGCAGATACTGATAAGGCCTTTTTAGAGATAGATGGGAGAAACTCGTCCCACAACCTCGTTTCAAAACGCGTTGAATACGATTCAATTCGTCAATTCAAGCGGAAATTAATATTCAAACTGTAACTTACTGCAAAGATTGTCGTCCTTCACAGATACGAGCTTGAAATATCAATAGACTGCAGTGTATTTCACGGTCAACCAAGGCTAGGCCTGCAGTGTTTTTAGACACAAACAGCAGCTTGTTAACGGTGCGTAGTGAGGACCCGTGCGTCTTCTCACTGAAATAAAGCGCGCATGTACATTACATCATACAAAACTATTCTACATTGCTCTTTCACCGAAAACCAAGTTTAAAACATTGCTCGCGAATCCTCCACCAAATAATATATGTAACGAATGTAGCGGTTCGTACAGTTATTAATCAATTTATGGATGAAATATGAATATAATAATTCATAAGGTTATGAATAAATTATGATTCATATATCGACCCAACAGGGAATTAAACATATATTGTGAATCAATTACAACGAATTATAATCAATTACGTATATGATTAGTTCTGGTTTAGTAATTATTTAGAGAAACTGTTCGTTTGTCCAGCAAACTAAGTCCCTCACAGAATATTATAAACAGAGTTATTTTCTGGCCATGAAAATAACTAAAGCATAAAGCGATCGAAAAACGTTAAAGTGACTTGGTTTTCAGCTGAAAGAACAAACAGAACAATCGAGCGTGAATAACGTTTTAATAAATGCAAACTACGAATACAGAGGTTATACATCTAAATATATATACAAGAATACACACCTATGTACAAGAGTGGAAGTAGAGAAGGAAAGAGAGAAGGCAAGTAGCAAACTCACAACCAGTCCTAGGCCAGCACGGAAATCAGTTTCATCATCTAAGATTGAGAAACGGCAGTATACTTGCATTGGTTGCGTGTGTCGAATTTCAGGTTAGCGCTGGTGCAGTTCGTTGGCTTCCTCCGTTCCGCGGGAAGGTTCGAACTGAGGACTTGAGAGTGAGTTTCGCTGGAAGATGGCGGTCCCGAAGCTGAGCGCGATGGCAGCGCGTGGTCACCGGAGATGTCCGGGAAAAACGTGCACGAGAGGCTCGTGAGACAATCGGGGAGAGCCGGGAGAGAGAGCCGGAATTGTGCGTCTTTGCTTTTATGACAGATAAGCCGACACACCTCCTTGAGGTGGGGTAGCCAATAACATGGGTGCAAAGTTGGCGGGAAAGCTTTTCCTTTGCTTGGCCTCACGACTTAATCTGCATGATTTATGACTATCAGTTCAGATCTCCAAATGGAGTGTGTTCTTCACAGTATCATTAAACACATAGAAAAATGCATTTGTCAGCGGTGTGACATATCTCAGTAAATAGCTCGTGTCCGGAGCTTTACGGAGAGACCAAACTCGACAGATCATAAAGGCATAGACAAGAAGTTATGGTTTACAGACAGAATTCCACTATTAAAATGCACACTAGCACAAATACACTCATTTAAACACTAGGAAACATGCATAGGCCCTAAAATATATGAAATATATATTTCAGCATAGTGGTAGTTTGCAAATACAGTTCAAAATGTATGATTGTGTGTTTCTGTGTGTGTCTGTGTGTGTGTTTTTGTGTGTCCCTGTGCGTGTGGGGTGTTGGAATGTGGATCTGGTCAGTCTCTGGGGGGGGGTGCTCCTTTTGAAGTCACCAAAGAGAGGAAGTTGGACTTTACTGTTTACCATCGCTTGTCCACAAAAGTGTCAAGTGGGCTCATCTTATGGCAGACTATGCGGAGCCGAAATGGTTTTACAACCCAGTCCAGCATGCTAAAAGCGTTCTGAACATTCCCAAGTTTATTGATTATCCTGATACGTGTGCATATGCTACAAGGAGGATGTCTCGGATTTCTGCTAAATCCTCATCATCATTTCTTTTTGTCCCTCTAGATGCTCTACTTCTATTTTTCTTACCCTGTTTTTGGTTGTTCTCAGGGTGATTTCTGCCTTTCCCTTGTCTCTCCCTTCTGTCCTTACACTGCCTCCTCTCCCTAGCAGGGACATTTCGGCCATTCTTGTGTCTCTTAGCACCTGAGGATGTAGGGTCTTGGATGCTCTGCTGGAGATCAAAGGATCTTGATTGGGAGGCAAACCTGTAATTACTGGCATGAGCAAACGTGTTCTGGTGAAGTTCTGACACTTCTTCCAACTGAAAGGGAGTCTTACTGTCATGGCTCGGTTTAAGAACAGAAGCATATAGCTGTCTGGCTGGGATGTTTTACCGTACAGAAACAGAGTTATGAGTAACTCCAGTGAGGCCTGCGAACAGAGAGCATGTTAAAGAGGATAACGACAGAGCTGGGTAGAATGGCTTTTGGAAAGCCCGGGAATTTCCACTTCGATGAAAGTGAGGAAAAATTTGATGGCTATTTGGAAAGGCTCAAACTGTATTTTGAAGCAAATAACTTAAAGGACATGGTGAGAAAACAAAAGCGGTATTTCTAACAATTGTTGGAAAAAGGACTCATAGTTTGCTAATGGATTTATGCACACCTGAAAAAAAAAAAATCGCAAAAGACTTTTAACAAACTGATTGAGCTGTTAAAAATGCACTATGTGCCCCGGACAAACTTCTTTGCGCAGAGATACAAGTTCCATGCAAGGAATCAACTGGAAGGCGAATCTATAAGTGAGTATGTCACTAATTAGAGAAAATTGTCAGCCACTTGCAAGTTCGGACAGTTCTTATATGAAGCTTTGCGCAACAGATTCTTGCATGGAGTAAAAGTACTGAGTTGAGAGATCGGCTGTTGACTGCTGCACATTCTAAAGACTTAACTCTTGCACTTGGTATAGAGAGGGGTCTGGCCTATGAAGTGAATGTAAAGAGCTCACAACAGTTTTCACAAACGACTTTCAAAACACATGTCGTGGACAAAAAAAAAAAAAAAAAAAAAAAAAAAAAGTCTATCCAAAAGAGGCAAATGCAAAATCATGCTACCGATGTAATGGAAAGGGGCACAAACCTGAAGTCTGCATTACGGGATGTAATGCCATGCATTGAGTAGCAGCTCACACGAGCACAAACGTGGAGATTGCAACACACCCCAGCTATAGAAAGATCCTGATACAACGACGGAGCGTCCAGACAGTGTGTTTTGCAGTGAGAGTGCTATAAAAGAGACAGAACTGTTTGCTACTGACTCAAATGTGGACAAGGTAGACAAACCCTATTATGTGTATATCAGAATAAATGGTTTGCATGTGAAAATGGAGGTAGATACGGGAGCGGCTGTTTCCATGATTTCAGAAAGATTGTACCTCTGCTGTTTTCACAAGGTAAAGTTATCTCCCACTAGAAAAACATACAGCAAAGAGCTTAAAGGAAAAATTACAGTCAAAATGAAGTGTAATGAAAAAACAAACATGCTAGACTTGATGGTTGTAAAAGGAAATAGGCCTTCCATCGTGTGTATTCCCAAAAAAGGGCAATAATGTAAGGATCTGTGGAGATTACAAGGTTACTATTAACCCCTGGCTGGAAGTAGAACAGTATCCTTTACCTAGAACCCAGGAATTTCATCACTCCAAACATTAATCCTAAAGCCTCTTTTTCAATTTGAGAATAGTTTCTTTCAGTTTTTGTCGGCATTCTAGAGGCAAAAGCAATAGGTTTTCACTACCATCACTCATTTTTTGGGCGATTACAGCAGATTACAGGCATCACACACCAAAACTAAGAGTAGCTCAGTGCTCTCATTAAAAGCCTCTTGGAATTCTCAAACTCAATCTGACATTCCTTTGACCACTTCCAGTCCATATCTTTATGCAACAACTCTGTCATGGGTTGGATGATAGTGGAAAGGTTTGGAATGAACTTGCCATAACAATTTAACAGATCCAAGAAAGATCTGAGTTCAGTTACATTTGTACGCACATGGGCCTTTTCAATTGCTTCAGTCTTTTCCTTTATGGGGTGAATACCCTCTGCATCAATTACATGACCCAAGTATTGGGTCTACTCTGAAAAAAAAGAACATTTACCTTTTCTGACTCTGATATTTTAGGCTTGAAGCCTCTTTAGAACTCCTTCTAAGGTTTCCATATGTTTTTTGTGTCCCTTCCTGTTATAAAGATATCATTAAGGTAACAGATTACCCCATCCAGGTCTTGAAGTACCTGATCCATGATTTTCTGAAAAATCGGGGGTGCGCTAACCACCCCATATGGTAGTCTGTTATAGGTAATGGTCAGGTATCATTTGGTGCTTTTCTCAAGCGGCACTTGTTGGTAAGCTTGAGATAAATCCAACTTAGTAAATCTCTGACCCCCTGACAATTTGGCAAACAAATCCATGATTACTTGTTTGGGAGACAATTCATTTTAGTAACAGACCTTAAGCCTTTGCTGAAAATCCTAGGTCTTAAAATGGGGATACTGACCCTTGCTGCAGCCAGGATGCAGAGATGGTCTTTGATTTTTGATCCAGTACAAAAGGTCTAAACAACATGGAAATGCTGATGCCTTATCAAGGTTGCCTGTCAAAGAAGATGACTATCAAGTCCAGTCCAGTGTATAGACTGTCGTTTCTGGAGGAACTTCCTGTCACTGCAAAATAAATTGTTTGTGAAACAGAGATAGACCACATTCTAAGAAAAGTTAAAGAACATGTACAACCCGAATTCCGTAAAAGTTGGGACATTTTTTAAACTTAAATAAAATGAAAACTAAAACACTTTCAAATCACATGAGCCAATATTTTATTCACAATAGAACATAGATAACATAACAAATGTTTAAATTGAGAAATTTTACAATTTTATGCACAAAATGAGCTCATTTCAAATTTGATGCCTGCTACAGGTCTCAAAATAGTTGGCACGGGGGCACGTTTACTATGGTGTAGCATATCCTCTTCTTTTCAAAACAGTTTGAAGACATCTGAGCATCGAGGTTATGAGTTTCTTGAGTTTTGGTGTTGAAATTTGGTCCCATTCTTGCCTGATACAGGTTTCCAGCTGCTAAAGAGTTTGTGGTCATCTTTGATGTATTTTTCATTTATTGTTGCTCTAAAACCTGTATACAGTTGCTGGTCATTTAATTAGAATATCATCAAAAAATGTATTTATTTCACTAATTCCATTCAAAAAGTGAAACTTGTATACAGACTGATATATTTCAAATTTATTTCTTTTAATTTTTAAAACTAAGGAAAATCCCAAATTCAGTATCTCAGAAAATTAGAATATTACTTAAGACCAATACAAAGAAAAGATTTTTAGAAATCTTGGCCAACTGAAAAGTATGTACATGAAATGTATGGGCATGTACAGCACTCAATACTTAGTTGGGGCTCCTTTTGCCTGAATTACTGCAGCAATGTGGCGTGGCATGGAGTCGATCAGTCTGTGGCACTGCTCAGGTGTTATGAGAGCCCAGGTTGCTCTGATAGTGGCCTTCAGCTCTTCTGCATTGTTGGGTCTGGCATATCGCATCTTCCTCTTCACAATACCCCATAGATTTTCTATGGGGTTAAGGTCAGGCGAGTTTGCTGGCCAATTAAGAACAGGGATACCATGGTCCCTAAACCAGGTACTGGTAGCTTTGGCACTGTGTGCAGGTGCCAAGTCCTGTTGGAAAATAAAATCTGCATCTGAAGCTGCAACCCATGTCTTGCATACGTCTGTGCGTAGTGGTTCTTGAAGCACTGACAGCTGCAGTCCACTCTTTGTGAATCTCCCCCACATTTTTGAATGGGTTTTGTTTCACAACCCTCTCCAGGGTGCGGTTATCCCTATTTCTTGTACACCTTTTTTCTACCACATCTTTTCCTTCCCTTCGCCTCTCTATTAATGTGCTTGGACACGGAGCTCTATGAACAGCCCCTTTTGCAATGACCTTTTGTGTCTTGCCCTCCTTATGCAAGGTCTCAATGGTTGTCTTTTGGACAACTGTCAAGTCAGCAGTCTTTCCCATGATTGTGTAGTCTACAGAACTAGACTGAGAAACCATTTAAAGGCCTTTGCAGGTGTTTTGAGTTAATTAGCTGATTAGAGTGTGGCACCAGGTGTCTTCAATATTGAACCTTTTCACAATATTCTAATTTTCTGAGATACTGAATTTGGGATTTTCCTTAGTTGTCAGTTGTAATCATCAAAATTAAAATAAATAAACATTTGAAATATATCAGTCTGTGTGTAATGAATGAATATAATATACAAGTTTCACTTTTTGAATGGAATTAGTGAAATAAATCAAATTTTTTATGATATTCAAATTATATGACCAGCACCTGTATACAGGAAAGCAGATGAGACTAGAAAATGAACATAAGAAATTGCATATTCTAAGCATATCTGCTTGCATGTATTAGACTTATAATAAATAAAAAAAATATATATATTTTAAAAAAACTAACTTGGATGTTAGGGTTATGAAATGGTTATGATGGTTATGAAAATTGTGTTGATTCAGATGAATGGACAGTTACACCCCTAGATGGTAATATGATGCAGCTAAGTCAAAGTATTTAATATAAATTTAGCTAAAATCACATGGCAGCCAGACACATAACTGATAGACTTTCCAGATCACAGTAGGTTGAGGTTTTGCATTGTCTCAGTAAAACATATGCTGGCATGTTTGGAAGAATGTAATAGGCCTTCTAATTTTTTTATTTTCTGGTTTCAGGTAATGTAGAAAGACTGTGGACATCTACGGAAGATGAGCATTGCAATCCAGGTGTGGAAAGAGTGCAGTATTTTTACATTTTACAGTATTTTTGTTGTAATTGTAACTAGAATCATTCAGAAACATGACTTTTCCTATCACTGCTATCCTGACACGCATCTCTAACTTTCATTCTAGCTGGATGATCAGCCGGTAGCTGCTCGCAACTCAGCCTGCTTTGATGGAAATTTCCGACCTTCACCTGGATGACCTTTACCTTCAACTCAACCTTGTCAAGACAGAAGTGTGCATGGTTTCAGCCAACCCATCACCTTTTTGTTATAATAGATCAGTTTAACTTCATAGACCACATTGCTAGAATTTCTAGATCTTGCAAATTTGCCTTGTATAACATTGGGAAGATCAGACCATTCCTACTGAAACATGTTACACAACTTGTCATCCAAGCTCTTGCTCAGTCCAGACTGGACTATTGTAATGCTCTTTTGGCCACTTGCATCAAAGTCAAGGCACTGATGTTTGCTTACAGAACAATAACTGGCTCTGCATCCCTGTATCTAAACTCACTGATTCAGACTTATACACCCTCCAGAAGCTTGTGTTCTGCAGGTAAATGGCACCTTGTGGTGTCATCCTAAAGAGGCTCAAAATCACTTTCACAGACCTTTACTTGGACTGTTCCTTGCTGGTGGAATAACCTGACTAACTCCATTTTCAAGAGTCTGCTAAAGATGCATGTTTTATTGTGAACACTTCACCCATTAATACTAGCTTTCTGTTTAACTAAAAAAAACGGCTTCAGCCCTTTCTCAGCCTTTAACCTCTGGGTCCAGTGTTCAGCCTTGGGATCTGGAAGCTCGCTCTGTGGCTTCTTCCACCCCGAGTGAACACCTCATGCTGAGCGCGTCTAGTTCTGAGGAGCTGGATGTTCTCGGCACTTAAGCAAGTAATTTGGGTGACTCGCCAGTCCATTCACCGCAGTATGAGGAGTTAGTGGAGGTTGTCTCTCGTGTCGTAGCGAAACTTAATATCGATTGGCCGACCGAGAGACAGGAAGTGCATGAGAAAAGTAAATTAGATGAAAGCTTCCTGCAATCTACACTGGAGCCTCCACATCGGGGTTTGCTGTTCTTTCAGGATCTCCACACTGAGGTCTTACATCTTCGCTGGAGGGCAAGGCGTATTGGAGCTTGTTTACACACAATGGCCATCCTTCAAGCGTATCAAGCCGACCTGCTGAAGGATTTAGATGAGGGCGAAGGTGTGGGGCCTGACAACAATAAAGAGCTACATCGGGCCACCAATCTTTCTCTCCGATCCACTAAGGAGACGGCCCGTGCTATCGCCCGCCCCATGGCAGCTTTGGTGGCGATGGAGAGGCACCTATGGTTGAACCTCTCAGGCATCAAGGAGAAGGACAAAGCTTTCCTCCTCGATGCCCTTGATGTGGAAACTATGGTTCTGGACCCTGAGGGGGACTGGTTTCTAAATGCAGGTCTCTCTACTGAGGTAATAGAGACCATACTCAACTCTAGAGCTCCCTCCATGAGGAAACAGTTTGAGGCATCAAACTGACCCAGTCAACTGCCGAGTGGCTTCAGTGCTGGAAGAGTTCCTCCAAGACCACTTTTCTGCTGGTCTTTCACCATCCACAATAAAGGTGTACATGGCAGCCATATATGCCTTCCACACACCTTTAGATGGTGTATCTCTGGGGAGGTACTATCTTGTAACTCATTTCCTCCATGGAACCCTGAGGATGGGGCCTACGGCTCAAGTCAGGATTCCAACATGGGACCTGACAGTAATTCTAGAAGGGTTATCCTTGGCACCCTTCGAGCCATTGGACACGGCATCTGACAAATATATCACTCTAAAGATGGTGCTTAGCAATTATGTCCCTCAAGAGTGTTAGTGAATTACAAGTTCTGTCAGTTGCTCCTTCCCTTTTGGAATTTGCTCCGGCTGCCGTTAAAGCTATTTTGCACCCGAAACCAGGTTATGTACCTAAAGTACCCACTAATGTGGCCCGGCCAATAGTCCTTCAGGCCTTTCATCCTCCTTAAGTGTTGGCTGAATGTGAGAAGCTACAGTTGCTCTGTCCTGTCAGGGCCCTTGAGGTATATCTAAGAAAAACCTCTCAGTGGAGAAAATCTGATCAACTACTGGAATGTGTCAGACCCCCTAAGAAGGGCTGTCCAGCTGACAAACCTACTATAAGCAGGTGGATTGTAGAGGCTACTTCTATGGCATATGAGGTGCATGGCCTACCTTCACCTCTGCCACTTCACCTCAGCACATTCCACATGAAATATGGCATCTTCCACAGCCCTGTTATCAGGGACCATGTCAGGATCTCAGGTGCTCATGTCCTGAGCTGTGCCTTAATTGCTTCACACCAGGACAAACATGCCGTCAGCATGGCGATGTGGGTATATCGTTCCCCAAACTGTCGTCATGGCGACGCAGCGCGAGTTCCCTCGAAAGGGAACATCTCAGGATAAGCATGTAGCCATGGTTCCCTAAGAAGGGAACGAGATGCTGCTTCCCCAATGCCATTCTTCCTGCATGCCTTGGAGCCGCTTACTTCAGATCAAAAGGCTGAAACAGCTGTGTTGCTGGCTCCCTTTATAGCTTTTGCGTTCCACTGACACATGTTACAGGATGAATTGGAATTGGACTGGTTGCACATATCTTCAGGAGAGCTTAAGCTGAAGGGATTCCCCAAAATGTCGTCATGGCGATGCAGATTCTCGTTCCCTTCTCCCTTTTTCTTTAAAAAAAGATCAATACTGTAAATATGTAGACATTTGTTTTTGAATTTATGTGCTTGTTGCATGTTTTTATAAATCATTTCTTAGTTACTGTACAAGGAAAATTTTAAAAGTAAATTACTGTAGATAGAGAGAGCAACTTTATAAAACCTTAAATTTGCAGAGATTAACCTGAAAGTTAGTTTTTTTTTTTTTATGTAACTTGACATGATTTATCAGTTTTTTCATGGTTTAATAAATGATTATCAACAGTAATATTCTGTAATTTAATTTTGACTAAAATGTACTCTGTATTTTTACAGTTTTTGCATGTAATTTTGTGTAATGGTTATTTGCTGTAATTTAACGGAATCTGGAAACTCTACTTCAAGACTTTTTATTATTTTTTACAGTTTTTTTTGTTGTTGTTTTAAACAGTGTGGACACATCAAAGTAAACATAAACTGGTACATTTGTCGGTGCATGATGATGCTGTATAGTATTGAATTGTCCATTGTATTGCCCATTGTCTTTGACAGACGTTTTTGGCTTTCACTTATGGAACTGAAGCCGTATGTATTTTTCTGTGTTCAAACTCTCAATGGTTTGATGGTGCTTGGGAGGCTCAATGTTTACCCTTTTAGGTTAGATAAACTCATAAATGGCATACTAATAGTAGTCAATGAACAATAAACTGGGAATGTATTTCAACAAAAATATTACATCACCTTTAACATGTTTTTACTGAACATATAAACTACCATTCAAAAGTTTGGGATTCTGCTCTTTTGAACTGTCTGTTCAGTCCTGGAAAAAAAGAAAAAAAAAAAAAAAAAAGAATCACAGTTTCCACAAAAATATTAAGCCCTAGAACTGTTTTCAAAATTGATAATAAGAACTGTTTCTTGAATACCAAATCAGCATATTGGAATGATTTCTGAAGGATCATGTGACACTAAAGACTGGAGTGCCATCTCAGGAATAAATTAACCTCAAACTTATGATCACTATTGTATATATATATATATATATATATATATATATATAAAATGCAACAGTTTGCATCACTGTTTTTGAGTTATTTATCTTCGAATGGAATTATGTTCAGCTATCAAACTAAACTGAGTTAGAGGAACTTAATACTTTGTAACAAGTTTTACACACATTTTTAAGTTCATTACTCAAAAAAATTGAGTTGCTCCAACTATTTTAGTTGTAGCCCTAGGACCAATTAGTCATGGTCGTCTTTAGGGTGATGTAACTGGTGCAACCACACCGTGCCCTATACTTTAGGTGGCCCTGCACAACCGGACCGACTACTAGATTGACTATCAGTCATTGCTGATAGAGACCAGACAATTCTGAGGTGGAAGTCAACTGCTTATATAGGGAGTGCTGATGAATGATAGCGAGGGTAAATGCTGGCAGGTGTGAGTGATGGTGAAATGTGTTTGGGTGATGAGCAGAGAGGATCTTGGGAATTTTAGTGCTGAGGGTGATTGAGCTGGTGAATGAACTGGTGACTATTGCCCTGTCCAAATACCCACACTTGCAGTCTTGGCCACTTGAGAGTGTGTGCACGCGACAGGAAGTAAGTGCGCAAGACTGTCCCATGTCTTAAAAATGTGCAGTGCACTTAATGGACACTAAACCCACACTATCCGAAGCGGTATTCGAGGTTAAGCACACTGACACTTCAGGGCTGCGTTGTCGTTATGTCTAGGTGCAGGTTCTTCATCTTATCTGAATATGGCCTGGATCTGGCAGACTATGGTAAGCCTCGGAATAAACAGAGAGAGATTAATATTAGCGTAGACGCTGTTCTTCTTCCACTAATGCCAACATAATTTTCGGGTCTATTCAAAAGAATGTTGTGGTCGATGGTGTCAAATGCAGCACTAAGATCTGTCTCAGTACTATGGTACGGTCTAAATCCTGACTGGAAATGCTCAAAGGTACCATTTCTTTCTAAAATGGAGCATAGATGTGAGGATACTGACTTTTCTAGGATCTTTGGCAGAAAAGGTAGATTCAAGATTGGCCGGTAATTGACTAATTCTGTAGGATGAAGTTGCATTTTTTAACAAGAGGTTTAATAATAGCCAGCTTAAAAGTTTTCGGTGCATATCCTACTGACAAAGATAAATTAATGATATTAAGAGGAGGATTTATGACCTCTGGAGGCATCTCTTTCAGTAGCTTAGTCGGTATAGGGTCTAACATACATGTTGTTGATTTAGATGATTTAATGAGTTTAGACAATTTTTCCTTTCCTATTGCAATGAATGAATGGAATTTTTCCTCAGGTATACTACAACTACTGCGAGGACCCTATTGTAATTGCTCGGTCAATTCCTCTTCTTCTTCTTCTCTGAAATGAATCGGATTTTTGAGTGCCTAAACATGCTCAACAACTTGTGAAACTTTGCACGTTTCAGTAGTGGTGAAAATTTACATCTGATATGGGTTTCAGAATTAGGTGTGGCAAAATGGCTTCATAGCGCCACCTACAAAATTTCAGTTCAAAAATACAGTTACAGTCATAGCGCCACCTGCGGGCAAAAGGAAATGACGTTTTACACTGTGATTAACTCCTCGCAGAAATCAACATCATATTTGGTCTGTCTAATCTTAAGGCCTTAGCAAAGTTAATTTGCAAACATCTTGAGTTTTCACTGAAGGGCGTGGCGACTTGACAAAGTCTGATGTTTCGCCATGAAAGAGGAAGCTATTGTAACTTAGGCATACAGTGTCCAGTCTGAAAATATTGCTATAAATTACAGCAACACCTCCCCTTTGCCTTTCAGATGAGGCTTGTGTTTAAAACAGTAATCTTTGGGTTTGGAGTAATGTAATCGTCTGGTTTTAGACAGATTTCTGTCAAACATAGCACATCTAGGTTATGATCTGTAATCATATCATTTACAAAGAGTGATTTTGTAGAAAGGGATCTAATATTAAGCAAACCGAGCTTTATCATTTGTTCATCTGTATTATCTCTGTTTTTTATTTGTTGAACATCAATTAAATATTTACCCTTAAATCTCTATGTGTTGAGATTTATCTGACTTCTGTGCCAGCTATGTGTGTGCTAGCACGCAGTTTTTTCTCCCTAGGAAATAGTTTACATATTACCGTAATGTTCTTGCCTACCTGTGTCAAAAAAGTGAAGTAATGAGACTATTTCCATTCTGCAAAACAACCACTCGCTTCTGCCGACATCTTCAGACAGCGACTACACAGCTAACTGGTGCGAAGTTGCAAACTCATGTGCAACTTACTACAGCTAACGATTTTAAAGAGGCAGCATTCACTTTTACCTTTAGTCAACAAATTTAGATTTTAAATTCACGACACACATTCACATTTAAACAGAACTGTTGAACAAATTTACAGTATGTAAAGCAAATACATTATAAGTAACTGTAATTAAATTAATACCTAATAAAAAAAAAAACCTAAAAATTAACAGTAATCCCTTACTTTACTTTTTCAGTGGATAAGTAATTTAATTACTTTAATTACACCCAACACTGCTTGCATTCTTACTATCCTCAATTAAAGTTTGGATGTGTGTCTCTAATTCTGAAATCTTCTCCGTCAGCCTAACTATTTCCCTGCATTTATCATGTGTAAATCTCACTGCTGACAGAGAATGCTATACTATACATGTGGCAGGCAGTGCAAATGACAATAACAGGTGAAGATGACATGACTTACCATGTTTGTTGACTGATCTAGCTCACCACAGTCGTTTGATGGACTCGTAAAGGCACAAGCACTTGAGAGAAAAAAAAGACGGCAAGCACGTATGGCAGGTTAACAGGCTAGCGAAATGCTAGTGCGTTGTGCTAGCAATAATGATTTAGATTAAAGCTAGCGATGTCAGATTAATATGCCCTGTTGAAAAAAACAGCATATGCTGGTTTTGAAGCTGGTATGCTGGTTTGAGCTGGTTTATGCTGGTTTATGCTGGTCCTACGGTGGAACACATGGGCGGAATGTCATCTTGAAAAAGACACAAACTCATCCGTGTTGCTCTTTTAAAGAATCTGCTCTCTTTTATGTGCCGAAGCACATTGGGGAGATGACCACGCCACACAGACAGGAACAGTGCACCGACAAGCTGTAAAAACAGCTCTTTTAGCACTCTCTTACAGCGCACCAAACCAGCTGTGAGAACAGCCTTTGATCAGCTGAGTTGCGATCGCCGCTGCGATCTGATGCTTGCACCCGCTTCCTTATTTTACCCACTCTGGTCTAGCGGGTCCAACTTACAGGACTTAAAAGATCTGCTGCTAACATCTTGTTGCCAGATACCACAGCATACCTTCAGGGGTCTAGTGGAGTCCATGCCTCGACGGGTCAGGGCTGTTTTGGCAGCAAAAGGGGGACCAACACAATATTAGGAAGATGGTCATAATATTATGCCTGGTCAGTGTATATAGGCTAATATAGTACATATATTTAGCGAAAGAGTTCATTTCTCTGACAAAATAAGCTGTGGGCTCGCCTGAGGTAAATGCAACGTGACAAAGTGTTTACAAGCTGTTTTACTGATGTCTTTTCACCATTGAAACACTGATTGAGCGATTACACAAGATATTATACATAGATATGATATTGTCACATAGATATGATACAAGTTGTACTGTATCTTTCAACATACCTTCAGATGTTCATTCATGTTTATTCTGTAACTAGTATTAAAGAGGAAGAGATGATCGCGTTCATTCACACTCCGCGCTGCCACTTGAAATGAGGCGCCTGTTCAGTGACCTATAACACTACATTAAAAAGCGTCAAAAAATTTTTTTTTTTTTGAATTTCCAGATTACATGGACAGAATTTGAAAGATGACACTTTGTTTCTTATCGAAAGTAACAAAACGTGGAGCTTAATGCGATTATTGGTGGTTAGGCTACAACGCTGTAATCGTCATGTAGATCCAATGGGCCAGGGCTAGGTGGGACAGCAGGGGTGGGGCACGTTTGGTACACCATGAGAGTACCGTGGTTCATACCGTGGGTGTATCACGGTTTTTCGGTTTGGTTTGAATATCATTACACCCCTACTGGGTTCACTGGGTGTCTTTGCATGAGCCCCTAGATACTGGAAATCCCTCCTCCAGCATCTCAGTGAAATGTTATCACTACCCCCTTGAAAATGCATTTGAAAATGCATCTGTTTACTCAGGGTTATTGAAATTATTATCTTTCTGATTGCAGTCAACGTATGCAATATTTTTCCTCATGTTTTTGATTGTCATGTAGTTTATTTTTTGTATTCTTTCATTTTGTTTCAGTTTTAATTGTTTCTTCTCATGTCTTATGAAAGACACTAAAGAAAAAAAAATATTGTATATTATGTTTTATTTGTTATATAATATATTTTATTTAAATATTACATTTGAATTATTTCATTTATTCACTCTTTTAAGAAAAAGTGCTGTGGTGGTATAAGGGTCCAGTGATGGTATCAGGTTTTGGGTATTATCATGGTATTTACATGACATGCTAAGGATATTACCATGGTACCATGGTCAAAAAACAAACAAACAAACAAACAAACAAACAAACTAGAGTTTGTTCATGCTGAGATCTCTGACTTTTAATTGAATACTCTGATATGTTTGCAAATCTGAGCATTTCTTGAATCATTGTTGGGACCTCTTTTTAGTCTGTTTCCTCTCCATTTATTCTCATTACCATCTAAGAGAACCAAGTGAGATATTAAAGAGGTCTCTTCCATAGTTTTCTATTGGGTTACACTTTAGCATGACATAATGTTAAGCAAAGCACATTATGCTCCACCAAAGCATAGTCTTTATTTATTCAAAATGATCCTGTGATAAGATCTGACAGCAGGCCCTGCTCATATGATCTTTCTGCATATGGCTGTGATACAGCAGGGATGTGACACATCACCGGCAAACTATATTTAGCTGTACCCTTTGTCATTAGCTGTAAGCGTTTATGTTGTGAGTAAGTTAGCAGGCCTGTGTCCTCTTGTTGCATGACTACGTGCCGAATGTGATGACTCTACCCCTGCTGTTGGGTCCAGAGTGCTTTGTTAACAGAGGGGGCCAGTATAAATCAGGAGAAGATTTCAAGCAGACAGTGATATGATCCAGCCACAAAATAACAGCGGGCCAGGAGAGAGAGAGATGAGGACATCAAAGAGCAGGACAGTCAGATAAGCTATGACCTGTTGTGGGCTAGAATTTAATCTAGAGATAGTTGGCTCTAAAACAGACTACCACATACTAAAGCATTGTAGGTGTGGTTGGGTTATGTAAAGGAACAAGGAGGTCAGAGACTTTATGATTAATTATGTTGATAGAAGTTTCTGTCACAAACTGATGTGTCATTGATGGTATCAATATTTTTACAGATACCACTCTCCTGCTAGCACATGTTTTGTTTACAAAGTCTTTTCTGGTCAATCAGGACTTGTATAAATGCTAAGACAGATGCTAAGTATGTACCTCTGTTTAACTTGCAAAAGATGTTGGTGTGTGTGTAGTTGGCATGACATTTCAAAATTTCAGCTGTAATAAATAAATATCACTACTTAATATTATTTTACTAACATGTAAGTGACTATAACCCCTGCAACAAAGAAGTACACTTTAGCATACTTATGAGTACTTATTACAGAAAGAATAAACTTAAAGGTTGTAGTGATTTTTGTACAGTTATTAATCAATTTATGAGTTAGATATATGAATATAATGAATCATAAAGCTTTATGATTTATTATTATGCATATACTGACCCAAGGGGGAATTAAACATATATTGTGAATTAATTACAACGAATTGTAATCAATTACATATATGATTAGTTCTGGTTTAATAATTATTTAGAGAAACCATCAGTTTGTCCAGCAAACCTTTAGCTCCTCACAGAATTATCGAAAGGAAGGTTTTTCTCTGGCCACGAGAAAGACTTCCTATTCTAGCATCCAAACGTAAAGCAAGGATAGGATCGAAACATTAAAGTGACCTGGTTTTTGTTGAATAAGCAAAAGAACAATCGAGCATGAATAATGTGTTTAATACATGAAAACTACTAATACAGAGGTTATGCGTCTAAATATATATACAAGAATATACACATATATACAAGAGCGAAAGTAAAGACAGGAAAGGAGAGATGATGGCAAATTACGACAGTTAACCCTTTTGAGAAATCAAGAGAAATCAGTTTAAACAAATTTCAGAGAAATTAATATGGTTAAATATTGCATATGGTTCAAGTCGATGTGCAGCAGAGTTTCAGTGCGCTTGGCTTGGTTGGTCCTTTCCGAGAGGGTTTCTCCGGCTGGGTTTTCAAACGAGGTTTAACTGACGCGTAAAATGACAGAGAAGGAAGAAGAGAGAGAGTCGAAGGAGATGGTCGTCCCGGAAGGAGCTGAGTGCGTGATGACAGCGCTGTCGCCTGAGGCAGTTCAGGGGCAGTCGAGAGACAATCGGGAGACAAAGGAAAAGTTGCATGTCGTTGCTTTATAGAAAACCAAGATAACTTACCTCCCGAGTTGGAACGGCCAATAGATGCGTAGCACTATTTGGCGGGCAAACTTTTCCTTTGTCTTGTCTCCTGGCTGAATTTGCATAATTTATGGAGGTATCAGATAGGAGTGTATTTTCTTCATAGTACCATTAAAATGCATTTGACGGCAGCAATGCATTTGACAGCCATGTGACACACATAGGTGAATAAGATGTGGAAAGAGCTTTAAAACGAATCTAAACTTGACATATAAGAAAAGCATGTAAGAAGAAGTTATGGTTTACAGACAAAATTCCATCATTAAAACAATACAGTCATTTAAACTAAGTCTAAACACTAGGAAGCATACATGCACTTGACATACATGACGGGTACATTTTGGCCCAGTCATATTTTGAGAAGAGATTTAAGAGATCTGGGAAATGCCGATGTTAACCTGCTAACATGCTGATGACCTATGATGTCTGTGCGAACAGCGTGCGCAAGGGAATGAAAAAACATATGCTGACAGGCAGGTAGGACATTGTATTATTTCACTCGAACTGAATATAAAGAACATGTTAAGAACACGGTCTGTTGAGGAACTGTGCTACTGGCTGTCGTGTCGATGAGGCCTTCACAATGGATGATCCAGTTAACTCGATCTCTGCTGATACTTCAGGGCTGCGTTGTGGTCGTGTCCAGTTGAGGATCGTATTCATCACGCCGGGATGGGCGGTCTGTTGAGGAACTGTGGCACTGGCTGTCGTGTTGATGATGTCTTCACAATGGATGATCTAGTTGACTCGATCTCTGCTGATACTTCAGGGCTGCGTTGTGGTCGTGTTATGGCACCGGTCCTTGGTCTCAGCTGGATACGGCCCGGATCCGGTTGACTACGGTAAACCTCGGGATAAACAGAAAGACTAATATTAGCGTAGATGCCATTCTTTTTCTGATGTAACGAGTACATCTGGTGTTATAGGAAGTGTTCCCGGTTCCGGCTGACCTAATTTATGCAGCCTAATAATCCTTTTACGGATTTGAAAATATAAATTGATAATGTGTTATGTGTATGCCAGGTTAAAGAGATGCGTTTTTAGTCTAGATTTAAACTGACAGAGTGTGTCTGCATCCCGAACAAAGCTAGGAAGATTGTTCCAGAGTTTAGGTGCCAAATAGGAGAAGGATCTACCACCTGCGGTTGATTTTGATATTCTAGGTATTATCAGCTGGCCTGAATTCTGAGATCGCAAGAAACGTGAGGGACTATAATGTATTAAGAGCTCACTTAGGTACTGGGGAGCTAAACCATTTAGTGCTTTGTAAGTAATTAGCAAGATTTTAAAATCTATACGATGTTTAACAGGAAGCCAATGCAGTGATGACAGAACTGGGCTAATATGGTCATACTTCCTAGTTCTAGTAAGAACTCTAGCTGCTGCATTTTGTACGAGCTGTAGTTTATTTATCAAGCGAGCAGAACAACCACCCAGTAGAGTGTTACAATAGTCTAGCCTTGAGGTCATAAACGCATGAACTAACTGTTCTGCATTTTTCATTGAGAGCATATGTCGTAGTTTAGATATATTTTTAAGATGGAAGAACACAGTTTTACAGATGCTAGTAACATGGCCTTCAAATGAAAGATCGGTATCAAAGAGCACACCCAGGTTCCTAGCTGACAACGAAGACTTAACAGAGCAGCCATCAAGTGTTATACAGTATTCTAGATTATTGCGTAAAGAAGTTTTTGGTCCAAAAATTAGAATCTCTGTTTTTCCTGAATTTAGTAGTAGGAAATTACTGGTCATCCAGTTTTTTATATCAGCTATACATTCTGTTAATTTAGCGAATTGGTGACGCGAAGAAATATAGAGCTGAGTATCATCAGCGTAACAATGAAAACTAATGCCATGCTTCCTAATGATATCTCCTAACGGTAGCATGTACAAAGTAAAAAGCAACGGTCCTAGTACTGAGCCTTGCGGTACTCCATATTGAACTTGTGATCGATATGACATCTCATCGTTTACTACTACAGACTGATAACGGTCAGATAAGTATGATTTGAACCATGCCAAGGCAATTCCACTAATGCCAACATAATTTTCGAGTCTGTTTAGAAGAATATTGTGATCAATAGTGTCAAATGCAGCACTAAGATCCAGTAACACTAATAGAGAGATACAACCACGATCTGATGATAAGAGCAAATCATTAGTAACTCTAATGAGAGCAGTCTCAGTACTATGGTATGGTCTAAATCCTGACTGGAAATCTTCACAGATACTATTTCTATCTAAAAAGGAACATAGTTGTTGTGAAACTGCCTTTTCTAGTATTTTTGACAGAAAAGTGAGATTTGAGATTGGCCTGTAATTGACTAATTCTCTAGGATCAAGTTGTGGTTTTTTAATAAGAGGTTTAATAACAGCCAGCTTAAAGGTTTTTGGTACGTATCCTAGTGATAAAGATGAATTAACAATATTAAGAAGAGGATCTATGACCTCTGAAAGCATCTCTTTCAATAGCTTAGTCGGTATAGGGTCTAACATACATGTGGATGATTTTGATGATTTAACAAGTTTAGACAATTCTTCCTCTCCTAAAGCAGTAAATGAATAGATTTTTTCTTTAGGGGCACTACAATGCACTGTCTGACACAAGACTGTAGTAGACGGTTGCATGGTTATAATTTTTTCTCTAATATTATCAATTTTGCAAGTAAAGAAGTTCATAAAGTCATTACTGCTGTGCTCTTTGGAAACATCAGAAGTTGAAGCTTTATTTATTGTTAATTTAGCCACTGTATCAAATAAATACCTATGGTTGTGTTTATTTTCTTGTAAAAGTTTTGAAAAATAGGCAGATCTAGCAGTTTTTAAGGCCTTTCTGTACTCAGTCATTTTCTCTCTCCACGAAATGCGAAATACTTCTAGTTTTGTTTTCTTCCAGCTGCGCTCCATTTTTCTAACTGCTGTTTTTAGGGCTCGAGTGTGCTCATTGTACCATGGTCTTGGATTAATTTCCTTAATCTTTTTTAAACGCAAAGGAGCAACTGAGTCTAATGTGCTGGAAAAGAGAGAGTCAATAGTTTCTGTTGCAATATCGAGGTCTTCTAAGTTATCTGGTATGCTAAGGCGATGAAACTGATCAGGAAGATTATTTATAAAGCAATCTTTAGTGGTAGAAGTGATGGTTCTACCATATATGTATGGCAGGGAGGCAGTTTAGCCGCTTTCACTAAATGTAATATACACGAGACTAGATAATGATCTGAGATGTCGTCACTCTGCTGCAGAATTTCAACAGCATCAATATTGATTCCATGTGACAATATTAGATCTAAGGTATGATTACGACAATGAGTGGGTCCCGACACGTGCTGTTTAACACCAATAGAATTTAGAATGTCTGTAAATGCCAATCCTAATGAGTCTTTTTTATTATCTACATGGATATTAAAATCACCAACAACAAGGACTTTATCTGCATCTAGTACTAATTCTGATAGAAAATCGGCAATCTCTTTGATAAAGTCTGTATTGTGCCCTGGTGGCCTGTATACAGTAGCCAACATAAATGTCAACTTACATAATGTTACGTAAAGCACCATCACTTCGAACAAATTATATTTGAATGACTTCTGGCTGATACTGTAAATATTACTGTAAATTACAGCAACACCTCCCCCTTTGCCTTTCTGTCGAGGATTGTGTCGATAATCATAACCTTGAGGACTAGACTCATTTAAAGTAGTGTAATCGTCCGGTTTTAGCCAGGTTTCTGTCAAACACAGCACATCTAGATTATTGTCTGTGATAATATAATTTACAATAAGTGCTTTTGAAGAAAGTGATCTAATATTTAACAACCCAAGCTTTATCATTTGTTTATCATTATTATCCCTATTTTTTATTTGTTGAACATCAATTAAATTTTTACCATTAAATGGGTTTGGACGTTTTTTGTTTTTATTTATTCGGGGTACAGACACAGTATCTATTTGATAATATCTAGGTGCAAGAGTTTCTATGTGTTGGGAATTATCTGACTTCTGTAACGTGAGGCAGCTAGCAGACGGTCGGTTTAGCCAGTCTGTCTGCTTCCTGTCCTGGGCCCCAATTACCTATTGTATCTTTAAAAAGAATATACTTAAAGGGTTAGTTCACCCAAAAATGAAAATGATGTCATTAATGACTCACCCTCATGTTGTTCCAAACCCGCAAGACCTCCGTTCATCTTTGGAACACAGTTTAAGATATTTTAGATTTAGTCTGACAGCTTTCTGTCCCTCCATTGAAAGTGTAGGTACGGTGCACTGTCCATGTCCAGAAAGGTAATAAAAACATCATCAAAGTAGTCCATGTGACATCAGTGGGTTAGTTAGAAGTTTTTGAAGCATCTAAAATACATTTTGGTCCAAAAATAACAAAAAATACGACTTTATTCAGCATTGTCTTCTCTTCCGGTTCTGTGTATATCCACAGTGACGCTGCTTCTTCTTCTACGGCGGTTGGCATCCAGCTTATCCGGAGCAGAAGGGGGCGGTAATGCACCAATAAGCTGGATGCCAACCGCCGTAGAAGTCGTATTTAGGGGCCAAGCCCCGAAGGGGCTGTAGCCCCTATTGTAATTGTACGTTTTCCCTTTTATTATTATTATTCTTCCTCCCGAATGGGAGTCTATGGCAGCCCTATCAACGGAACATGAGAAAATGATGAAATTTGGCACAGTTGTAGAGATGCTCATGAATAGTGATTGGACCAAATTTGGAGTCTCTAGAACCAACTCTATAGCGCCACCACCAGTTCAAAATTTCAACATTCTAACGGTTTTAACATTTGAACTCTTTGTCATAGAAAAATTAAATTTAGTTCATCTGATTCGTCTCTTCATGCTGATGCTATTCAACTTCTTACATTAAGTCTCCACCCATTACAGTAGCGGCCATTTTGAAAAGTACAGTATTTGTTTTTTTCGCTTCTCCTCCTTCAAAATTTGTCCAATTTTGTCCAGACTTTGATCAGGTGATCTTTGGTCTGAGCCGCACAGAAATGACTGAACAGATTTTTTTTATTCATCTTTGTTCAAAAGTTATGATGTCACGAAGTTAACGAGGTTGACCCGAAATTGCTATAGAGGCTGTATCTCGGCCAAACTTTGAGCAATCGAAACAAAAATTGGTACCCTTGATCAAGACCATGATCTAAGGTTCCATGCCAAATTTGGGAACAGCGCCACCTACAGGTCATGAGATATGAAAAATGGCTATTTTGGCCAATTACTTTTGAACACTTTATTAGAAAATCAAGATCTTGGTGTCTATGGATTCCTTGGGCCATGCCGAATCCGGGGATATTGAATTTGTCAACATCGGATGAAAAGCATGTCCGCCATTTTGAATTTTGTCATAAATTGCAATAACTTTTAAACAATTTGACATATCATCACAAAATTTGGTACATATGACCATCAGAGTGTCCTGAAGGTACATGAGAAGTTTCAGCACAGCGCCACCTAGTGTTCCACAGATATAATGTTTTTTGCAAAATTGCTTATAACTTTTGAAAACATTATCCAAAATTTGTCTGCTTTATGTCATTTTATTCCCTGGCTTATGCCGATTCCGACAATGTGTCATTTGTCATTTTCCTTAAATGTACCTGTCTGCCATATTGAATTAAATCAAAAACAGTTTTTTCGCTACTCCTCCTACAAATTTTGGTCAATTTTGTCCAAAATCAGCTCAGATGATCTTTGGACCGAGCCGCACAGAAATGACTGAACGGATTTTTGATATTCGCTACCATTCCCAAGATATTCATCTCTGAATGTGACCTTGCTTGTGTTTGTTGTCTTATACTAGTTAGCTTAGCACAGTAATTGCTTAGCATGCTAAACTATTGCTATTCTTTCTAATGTGGTCTTCAGTCAACAGGTTAACCAAAACTTAGTTGGCATTAAATAACTTTGCATACTAATATGGTTAACATGCTATGAAGCTTTTTTTTTTTGTGAACTCTTTCTCACACTGAAACCTCTGCTTAGCATACTGATGAACTTGCATGGCTGATTAGCTCAATGTGTTACGCCACGGATCCCGAATGCTCTGCATCGTGGGTTCGAAACTCAGTGTGACACACGCCCAGACCGCATGAGGTACTGTGGCAGGAAAAGATGCAGAACTTGTGTCTGTTCTAGGCATTCTGCCTAAAACTGGTCTAATCTGAAGCTATCACATGCAATTCCTTTATGTCCAAATTCGTAGTTATTCTTCTTCCCCCTGTATGGTAATCAATGAACCATAAGAAGGAAAATTATCAAATTTGGCATGCTTGTAGTGATAGTAATTAAAAGTAATTTGACCAACTTTGGAGTATCTAGGACTAAGTCTATAGCGCCACCACCAGTTCAAATATTCACTTTTGTAAAGGTTATAACTTTTGAACCCTTTGTTCCAGAAAAATGAATGTCAATACAACTGATTCCTCTCTTCATACTGATCACATTCAATATCTTACATTAAGTCTCCACCCAGTACAGTAGTGGCCATTTTGAAAAGTACAGTATTCCGTTTTTTCGCTACTCCTCCTTCAAAATTTGTCCAATTTTGTCCAAACTTTGATCAGGTGATCTTTGGTCTGAGCCGCACAGAAATGACTGAACAGATTTTTTTTATTCATCTTTGTTCAAAAGTTATGATGTCACGAAGTTAACGAGGTTGACCCAAAATTGCTATAGAGGCTGTATCTCGGCCAAACTTTGAGCAATCAAAACTAAAATTGGTACACTTGATCAAGACCATGATCTGAGGTTCCATGCCAAATTTGGGAACAGCGCCACCTACAGGTCATGAGATCTGAAAAATGGCTATTTTGGCCAATAACTTTTGAACACTTTATTAGAAAATCAAGATCTTGGTGTCTATGGATTCCCTGTGCCATGCCGAATCCGAGGATATCGAATTCGTCAACATCGGATGAACCACGTGTCCGCCATTTTGAATTTTGTCATAAATTGCAATAACTTTTAAACAATTTGACATATCTTCACACAAATTGGTATGTATGACCTTTAGAAGGTCCTGAAGGTACCTGAGAAGTTTCAACACAGCGCCACCTACTGTTCCACAGATGTAATGATTATTGCAAAACTACTTATAACTTTTGAAAACACTTTCCAAAATGTGTATGCTTTATGTCATTTTATTCCCTGGCTTATGCCGATTCCGACGATGTGTCATTTGTCATTTTCCTTAAATGTACCTGTCCGCCATATTGAAATAAATGGAAAACAGTTTTTTCGCTACTCCTCCTACAATTTTTGTCCAATTTTGTCCAAAATCAGCTCAGGTGATCTTTGGACCGAGCCGCACAGAAATGACTGAATGGATTTTTGATATTCGCTACCATTCCCAAGATATTCATCTCTGAATGTGACCTTGCTTGTGTTTGTTGTCTTATGCTAGTTAGCTTAGCATGCTAATTGCTTAGCATGCTAACCAGTTGTCATTCTCTTTAATGTGGCTCTTCAGTTATCAAGTTAACCATGAGCTTCATTAGCATTAAGTTAGCTTAGCATGCTAATATGGTTAGCATGCTAAGTAATGCTTTTTTTGTGAATTCTTTGTTAGACTAAAAGGTTTCTTCCACAGTCTGTTGAATGTGCATCCTCAAGTAGCTCAATGTGTAAAGCCAGTTATCTGAAGAGCCCTGTATCCGAAGTTAGTGGGTTCGAATCCCAGGTGGAGCGGTTTTATAAAATAGTGTGTTTTGATTCCTTTACTGCCTCTTGGATTAGAAATAAATGCTTTTTGTTTCATGCTGTGTTCATTTTCATCTAAGCTTATGTACATTCTGAGTTCATTCTTGCCCGTAATTCTGAACCAGCTGTTTCATGTTTGTTCATTTTCTGCTGTTTTTCCTCTTCCTGCTCTGTATTGCACTACAGCATGATGAGCTGCAGAATGATCTAAACTAAAGTTATTAAATATAACATTCAGTGCAGTTTTATAAAAATTCTTCATTTTGAGTTCATTCTCACATGAACTACTGAACTTCGGCAGTTGTGTAAACATTCACCTGCACAGTGGTGCAATGAGATTAGAAATGGACACTGGACCAGCGGTCATGGGTTTGAATCCTGTGTCATGGGTTCAAATTTAAGCGGCTCAGATGATCTTTTGACCGAGCACATAGAAATGAGTGAACAGATTTTTAATATTCGCTACCGTTCCCAAGATATTCATCTCTGAATGGGATCTTGCTTGTGTTTGATGTCTTATGGTAGTTAGCTTAGCACAGTAATTGCTCAGCATGCTAAACTATTGCTATACTTTCTAATGTGGTCTTCAGTCATCAGGTTAATTGTTTTTCTGTGAACTCTTTCTCACACTGAAACCTCTGCTTAGAAGACTGATGAACATGCATGGCTGATTAGTGTTACACCATGGATCCTGAATGCTCTGTGTCCGTTTTAGGCATTGTGCCTAAAACTGGTCTAATCTGAAGCTATCACATGCAATTTATTAGGGGCCAAGCCCCAAAGGGGCTGTAGCCCCTATTGTAATTGTACGTTTTCCCTTTTATTATTATTATTCTTCCTCCCGAATGGGAGTCTATGGCAGCCCTATCAACGGAACATGAGAAAATGATGAAATTTGGCACACTTGTAGTGATGGTCATGTCTAGAAATCTGACCAATTTTGGAGTCTCTAGGACCAACTCTATAGCGCCACCACCAGTTCAAAAATTCAACATTCTAAAGGTTATAACTTTTGAAACATTTGCTCTAGAAAAATACAATTTAGTACATCTGATTTGTCTCTTCATGCTGATTCTATTCAAATTCTTACATTAAGCCTCCACCCATTACAGTAGCGGCCATTTTGAAAAGTACAGTAGTCCGTTTTTTCGCTACTCCTCCTTCAAAATTTGTCCAATTTTGTCCAGACTTTGATCAGGTGATCTTTGGTCTGAGCCGCACAGAAATGACTGAGCAGATTTTTTTTATTCATCTTTGTTTAAAAGTTATGATGTCACGAAGTTAATGAGGTTTACCCAAAATTGCTATAGAGGCTGTATCTCAGCCAAACTTTGAGCGATCAAAACAAAAATTCGTACACTTGATCAAGACCATGATCTGAGGTTCCTTGCCGAATTTGGGAACAGCGCCACCTACAGGTCATGAGATCTGTAAAATGGATATTTTGGCCAATAACTTTTGAACACTTTATTAGAAAATCAAGATCTTGGTGTCTATGGATTCCTTGGGCCATGCCGAATCCGGGGATATTGAATTTGTGAACATCGGATGAAAAGCATGTCCGCCATTTTGAATTTTGTCATAAATTTCAATATCTTTTAAACTATTTGACATATCTTCACAAAAATTTGTATGTATGACCTTTAGTAGGTCCCGAAGGTACCTGAGAAGTTTCAACACAGCGCCACCTACTGTTCCACAGATATAATGTTTTTTGCAAAAATGCTTATAACTTTTGAAAACACTTTCCAAAACGTGTATACTTTATGTCATTTTATTCCCTGGCTAATGCCAATTCCAACGATGTGTCATTTGTCATTTTCCTTAAATGTACCTGTCTGCCATATTGAAATAAATGAAAAACAGTTTTTTCGCTACTCCTCCCACAAATTTTGTCCTATTTTGTCCACAATCAGCTCAGAAGATCTTTGGACCGAGCCGCATAGAAATGACTGAACGGATTTTTGATATTCGCTACCGTTCCCGAGATATTTGTCTCTGAATGTGACCTTCCTTGTGATTGTTATCTTATGCTAGTTAGCTTAGCATGCTAATTGCTTAGCATGCTAACCAGTTGTCATTCTTTTTAATGTGGCTCTTCAGCTATCAAGTTAACCATGAGCTTCATTAGCATTAAGTTAGCTTGGCATGCTAATATGGTTAGCATGCTAAGAAATGCTTTTTTTGTAAATTCTTTGTTACACTAAAAGTTCTCTTCCACAACATGTTGAACATGTGTCATAATGTAGCTCAATGTGTAAAGCCAGGTACCTGACGAGCCCTGTACCTAAAGATAGTGGGTTCGAATCTCGGGTGGAGTGGTTTTATGAAATTGTGTGTTTTGATTCCTTTATTGCCTCTAGATTAGAAATAAATGCTTTTTGTTTCATGCTGTGTTCATTTTCATCTAAGCTTCTGTACTTTCTGAGTTCATTCTCGCCCATAATTCTGAACCAGGTGTTTCATGTTTGTTCATTTTCTGCTGTTTTTCTTCTTCCTGCTCTGTATTGCGCTACAGCATGATGAGCTGCAGAATGATCTAAAGTAAAGTTATTAAATATAACATTCAGTGCAGTTTCATAAAAATTCTTCTTTTTGAGTCCATTTTCACATAAACTAGTGAACTTCGGCAGTTGTGTCAACAGTCACCTGCACAGTGGTGCAATGACATGCGCAATGGACACTGGACCTGGAGGTTGTGGGTTCGAATCCCGTGTTGGGTGGTCATTATGCAATTGTGTGTAATGAGTCATTTTGATTCCTTTTTTATCCAAATAAGCATTGTACTAATCTTTATTCCTCTTGAATTAGATACAAGTGTTTTTAGTTCATTCTGTGTTCATTCTCATCTGAACTTCTATTGATTTTCATTTCATTTCCACCTGTCCTTCTGAACCAGCTGTTTTGCATGTACATTCAATTTCTGCTGTTTTTGCTCTACCTGCTCCGTATTGCGCTACTGCCCCTTCTGGGGCTTGGCCCCGAATTGCTGCTTGCAGCTATATTTTTTGTTATTTTTGGACCAAAATGTATTTTAGATGCTTCAAAAACTTCTAACTAACCCACTGATGTCACATGGGCTACTTTGATGATGTTTTTATTACCTTTCTGGACATGGACAGTGCACCGTACCTACACTTTCAATGGAGGGACAGAAAGCTGTCGGACTAAATCTAAAATATCTTAATTTGTGTTCCGAAGATGAATGGAGGTCTTACGGGTGTGGAACGGCATGAGGGTGAGTCATTAATGACATCATTTTCATTTTTGGGTGAACTAACCCTTTAAGTACGAACTGAACTTAAAGACAGAACTTGAACGCTGCTCAACGCTGCTTGAACGCTGCTCAACGCTGCTGCCTGCCTGCTGTCTGACAAACCTTCCTTGTCGATTTAATGGCGGATTTATCAGATGTATGTTATTCTGATCTGTCCTCGCCAGATCGGGAAGCTGTGGAGACGTTGCTGCCCGGCATTCATTGATCCACCGCGAGGTACAGCGTCCCGCACATCACCCTTGCCCCAGGCACCGGCAAGCGACCGAGACATCCAGCCAGCGAGTCCCGTGTGCGTTGCAGTTTTTCAGACGGCGTTCATCAAACACACGGTCAGTCATGTCCGACGATTATCATGTGTATTAAATGCAACATGTACAGCTTAGCTCTTTCTGTCAGCAGTGAGCCTTACACATGTGATAAATGCAGGGATATTGTCAGGCTGACAGAGAGAATCTCAGAATTAGAGACACGCATCCAAACTTTAATTGAGGATAGTGAGAATGAAAGGGCCTTAGATACTGCTTTGGATGCGACTAGCCTAGTAAACACTGCACATTCGGTTCCGGTTGTAGAAGCCACGCAGCAGGCTAACTGGGTGACTGTGAGGCGGCATAATGGCAAGAACAAACACCACTCTTCCGTTCCGATTAGAACATCAAACAGGTTCTCCCCACTCAGTGACGCACCCACTGAGAATCCTGTTGAAAGTGCCCTAATTATTGGCGATTCTATTACACGGAACGTGAAAATAGAGACACCAGCCACCATAGTCACATGTTTGCCGGGGGCCAGAGCACCTGACATCAAAGCAAATTTAAAAGTGCTGGCTAATGCTAAACGTAAATATTCTAAAATCATTATCCACGTCGGCACAAATGATGTTCGACTTCGCCAGTCGGAGATCACTAAAATTAACATTAAAGAGGTGTGTGAACTCGCAAATTCAATGTCAGCAGAAGTAATTTGTTCTGGCCCTCTTCCTGTTCGTCGGAGTGATGAGATAGTTAGCAGGTTATCATCACTCAATGGCTGGCTGTCTAAGTGGTGTCCGCAGAATAATATAGGTTTCATAGACAATTGGAAAAGCTTTTGGGGCAGACCTGATCTGTTGAAAAGAGACGGTATTCATCCCTCCCGGGATGGTGCTGCTCTTCTACCTAGAAATTTGGCAAATAGTCTTAGAGCTGAAACATGACAAACCAGGGCCCAGATCAGGACGCAGACAAACTGGCTAAACTGACCGTCTGCTAGCCGCCTCACGTCACAGAACTCAAATAATTCACAGCACATAGAAACTCTTTCACCTAGATATTATCACATAGAGACTGTGTCTGTACCTCGAACTAGTAAATACAAAAAACTTCCGAAACCTTTTAAGGGTAAAAATTTAATTGATGTTCAAAAAATGAAAATCACAGATAAATCAGATAAACAAATGATAAAGCTTGGGTTACTGAATATTAGATCTATTTCTTCAAAAGCACTTATTGTAAATGAAATTATCACAGACAATAAACTAGACTTGCTGTGTTTGACAGAAACCTGGCTAAAACCAGACGATTACATTTCTTTAAATGAATCTAGTCCTCAAGGTTATGATTATCGACACAATCCTCGACAGAAAGGCAAAGGGGGAGGTGTTGCTGTAATTTATAGTAATATATTCAGAATCATTCAAAAGAATTTCAAATATAATTCCTTTGAAGTGATGGTGCTTTATGTAACATTATGTAAGTTGACATTTGTGCTGGCTACTGTATACAGGCCACCAGGGCACCATTATGACTTTATCAAAGAATTTGCTGATTTTATATCAGAGTTAGTACTGGCTGCGGATAAAGTCCTTGTTGTTGGTGATTTTAATATCCATGTAGATAATAATAAAGACGCATTTGGATTGGCATTTGCAGACATTTTAAACTCTATTGGAGTTAGACAACACGTGTCAGGACCCACTCATTGTCGTAATCATACCTTAGATCTAATACTGTCGCATGGAATTGATATTGATGCTGTTGAAATTCTACAGCAGAGCGATGATATATCAGATCATTATTTAGTCTCGTGTATAATACAATTAGCCAAGGCTACAAAACCACCACCCAGCCATAAATATTGTAGAACCATCACGTCTACCACTAAAGATTGCTTTATAAATAATCTCCCCGAGCAGTTTCATCGCCTTAGTATACCTGACAACTTAGAAGAACTCGATGCTGCAACAGAAACTATTGGCTCTCTCTTTTCCAGCACATTAGATGCAGTCGCTCCTTTACGTCTAAAGAAGATTAAGGAAACTAATCCAACGCCGTGGTATGAAGAGCACACTCGGGCTCTAAAACGAGCTGTTAGAAAAACTGAACGTAGTTGGAAGAAAACAAAACTAGAAGTTTTTCGCCTTTCGTGGAAAGAAAAAATGATTGAGTACAGAACGGCTATAAGAAATGCTAGATCTACTTATTTTTCAAATCTCTTAATAGAAAACAAACATAATCCTAGGTATTTATTTGACACAGTGGCTAAATTAACTAGAAACAGAGAGTCAACTGCTGACGTTTCCATAGAGCACAGCAGTAATGACTTTATGAACTTCTTTACTTGCAAGATTGATAATATTAGAGAGAAAATTAAAAACATGCAACCGTCCACAGTTTCGCTTCAGACAGTGCACTGTAGTGTCCCTGAGGTAAAACTAGAATCATTCGCCGCTATAGGAGAGGAAGAATTATCTAAACTTATCAAATCATCAAAATCAACGACATGTATGTTAGACCCAATGCCGACTAAACTACTGAAAGAAATGCTTCCAGAGGTCGTAGGTCCACTTCTTGATATAATTAATTCATCCTTAACACTAGGATACGTGCCAAAAACCTTTAAGCAGGCTATTATTAAACCTCTTATTAAAAAACCTCAACTAGATCCGAGAGATTTAGTAAATTACAGGCCAATCTCGAATCTACCTTTTCTGTCAAAGATACTAGAAAAGGCAGTTTCAACACAACTGTGCTCCTTTTTAGAAAGAAATGGAATCTGTGAGGATTTCCAGTCAGGATTTAGACCATACCATAGTACTGAGACTGCTGTCGTTAGAGTTACAAACGATCTACTCTTATCATCCGATCGTGGCTGTATTTCTCTATTAGTGTTATTAGATCTCAGTGCTGCTTTTGACACTATCGATCACAACATTCTTTTAAAAAGACTTGAAAACTATATTGGCATTAGTGGAATTGCTTTGGCATGGTTCAAATCGTACTTATCTGACCGTTATCAGTCTGTAGTAGTTAATGAAGAGATGTCGTATCGATCACAAGTTCAATATGGAGTACCACAAGGCTCAGTACTAGGACCGTTGCTTTTCACTCTGTACATGCTGCCCTTAGGAGAGATAATTAGGAAGCATGGTGTTAGTTTTCACTGCTACGCTGATGATACTCAGCTCTATATTTCCTCGCGCCCTGACGAAACCTACAAATTCACAAAACTAACAGAATGCATAGCTGACATTAAAAACTGGATGACAAGAAATTTCTTATTATTAAATTCAGAAAAAACTGATATCCTAATCTTTGGACCAAAAACTTCCTCACGAAAAAACCTTGAATACTCTCTAACACTTGACGGGTGCTCCATTAAACCTTCGTCCTCAGTTAGGAACCTGGGTGTGCTCTTCGATACCAATCTTTCATTTGAAAGTCATGTTTCTAGTATCTGTAAAACCGCCTTCTTCCATCTAAAAAATATATCTAAATTACGACATATGCTCTCAATGACAAATGCGGAACAGTTGGTTCATGCATTCATGACCTCAAGACTAGATTATTGTAACGCTCTACTGGGTGGTTGTTCTGCTCGGCTTTTAAACAGACTACAGTTGGTCCAAAATGCGGCAGCTAGAGTTCTTACTAGAACCAGAAAGTATGACCATATTAGCCCAGTTCTGTCAACATTACATTGGCTCCCTATTAAACATCGTATAGATTTTAAAATCTTGCTACTTACTTATAAAGCTCTAAATGGTTTAGCTCCCCAGTACCTAAGTGAGCTCTTAATGCATTATAGTCCTTCACGTTTATTGCGATCTCAGAATTCAGGCCAGTTGATAATACCCAGAATATCAAAATCAACTGAAGGCGGCAGATCCTTTTCCTATTTAGCACCTAAACTCTGGAACAATCTTCCTAGCATTGTTCGGGAAGCAGACACACTCTGTCAGTTTAAATCTAGACTAAAAACACATCTCTTTGCTCTTGCATACACATAACACATTATCAATACATTAACATTTTTCAAATCCGTTAAAGGATTGTTACGCTGCAATAATTAGGTCGGCTGGAACCGAGAACATTTCCTATAACACTAGATATACCTGTACATCAGAATAAGAATGGCATCTACGCTAATATCTGTCTCTCTGCTTATCCTGAGGTTTGCTGGGTGCTGGATCCAGGCCATATCCAGATCAGATGGAGAACCTGTGTCTGGACCTGACTACAACGTAGCCCAGGAGACAATGGGCCTACAGATCCAGTTCTGGCTGCATCTATAATTCAGATTTTTAATCCCCGTATCCGTTTACATATATTTATATATAATCTATTTTTAATCTCTATAATAAAAATGTATAATTCAGATTTTGATCTCCATATCCATTTACATATATTATATATATCTTCCAAGGGGTTTTTTCCCTCCTAGGATTTTTTTCCCAGTGTTAGCACGCTGGGTTTTTCTCCTAGGGGGTTTTTTCCACCCCTGGGAGTCAGCCGACATTGGCTTAATGTAGCACCATCTTGTATATGTTACATATTACCACGCTTGTTTGTACAGCTTATTTTTAACCACTTCCCTTTTTTCTGTGCTTCTAATATGTAAAGCTGCTTTGAAACAATTACCAATTGTAAAAGCGCTATATAAATAAATTTGACTTGACTTGACTTGACTAATGTTTTTGGACACTTAACTGACTGTTATTTTTTTGTAATTAAATGCAAACATAAATATATTAATTGCAATTAGTTGAACAGAGTGTCTTTTGGTTACACGTTATTTCGATAGTCCTCTTAGACATTCTACTAACTATAAGTAACTTCGCAAATACATGTCAACTAACTCTCAGAATATTAGTACTGAGGGTAGGCTTAGGCTTAGTAGAATAAGTTGGCATGTACTTGCAAAGTTATACTGTAATGATAGTGAGTAAGATGTCTGTTAGGGGACCATTAATATAAAGTGTTTTTATATATTAAGCAGACAGTCTACTAATACTTTAATGACTGGTAGTTGCAAATATACTTACAGTTAGAAAAATGACCAAAGTGGACTGTTGAAATAAAGGGTTAATATGTTTTTGCTTTATTTTGACCCACTTAATTATGACTTTTACATCTTTATATGTAATTTTATAACTACTTCTATTGTCTTTGAAATATGGTTAAAGTGTAGGCTACTGCTGAATATACTGACAAGCATTTGGTAACTAAAATATACTTTATTGTCATTTCTATTGAAACTTGTATGTCAAGTATTTAAATATATTTATAATGATACATTCTTGTAATGATGAAGTTGCAATTTAACACATTTAAAATATATTAACTTTTAGGTTAGTTCACTGCACAAAATGTATTCTAGTTGCTTCATAACATTAAAGTCCCCCTGAAATCAAAATTTAAGTTTTTTAGCTTTTAGTATTAATATGTTAGCCTTAAACTGATTCACTGAAAAATTCACATTTAGGAGATATAAGCATTCAAAACTTAAAGTCTCTCACTCCCGCTAAAATGGATCACAGATTTTCATGACATCACAGCACACTTCAGCTTCTCATCAAATCTTCTGTCCAATCAAATGTTCTCTAGAATCTGAAGTCTCGCCCCTCCTACACTATAAACAGACACTGAAGCTGAAATCTGTCACTTTTTTACACATTTACTAGTTTCTACATGGTGAATGGCACATGGTGAACTTTAAAGAGGATAGAGAATGATTCAGAGAGTGTAAATATGCTTTCCGTTGACACGAATGAAGTCCGTTTGTCACGTGAACCGCCACAGTGCGTGAATAGTCTGCGCTGGTCAAGAGACATGAGAGCACAGAGTGGATCATATGTGCGAGTCGGTGCAGACCACAAAACTTATTGGACCCATTTGAATTCTGCACAGAATGCTGTCATTTAAAGCGATATAGAGGAGATTAGGAGGAGAAACGGTTAGAGTTTAGAAGGAAACCAAAGCTTTACCGAGCTCTGGACGAGCTGTGATATAAACAAAACGCTATTGTCTATTTTAAAAAAGGTTTGATATATTGTAAAACTGTAAAAAATATTGACGACGCACCTTCACTCTCTTCCATTGTAGCAAATGAAGTCGCCAGTGTGTCTATATGGCGCTGACATCTTGAGTCTTGAGTCTGCGCATAGTGAACTTGAAACCCGAGTCTGCACAGTAATGAGCACGAAGTGGAGCCACGATATCAAGGTCCCGCCCAAACTCAGAACAACTTATTATTTCGGTGTGAAATAAACAGTTATAGAAATGTAGAAATTAAAGTTAAAGCTCCAGTCACCTCGCGAAGATCCAGAAAAAAGTCCATTGGCGCCTTAATGACTACTTCACTCAGAGAAGCTGTCAACCTCAGCTGTCAACCATGACGTCACATCCCCGTTTTTATAGCATCAAATAACTAACTAAAATCAAACTTATTTAAAGAACGAACACTTGAACTAACACCAGCTTTCTATGTGGGATAAATTTATTTTTTCAAAAAACCCTATCAGATTTCATCAAAAATATCTTAATTTGTGTTCCGAAGATGAAAGAAGGTCTTACAGGTTTGGAATGACATGAGGGTGAGTGCTTAATGACAGATTTCATTTTTGGGTGAACTAACCCTTTAATGTAATATTGAATAACATTACTAATGATACTTTACATGTGTTTTATGTTATTCAACACATCAAAATAAGTGTACATCTTTAAAGCACCAAAAAAAAAAAAATAATAATAATAATAAAAATAAACCATGATTTTAAAGGTAAATCTTTTAATTTGACATTATTACAAAGTGCATTTTTAAAAAGTGTACTTAATTGCCCTTATGAAAGTTTATTCAAGTGTGCTGTTAGTATACTTCTTTTAAAATAAAAATAAGAAAATATACTTTGCCTACTTTTTATATACTTCTCAGAAATATACTTTATGTACTTCTCAGAAATATACTTAAAATTGCACTTAAGTATAATTGACTTATACTGACAGAAAAGTCTAAGTAAATTTGGCCTGTACTTGTAATCAATCTGTTGAGCACAAGATATTTTAGCCTGACTACGTCAGACTTCCTACTTCCGCTCAATTTCATTTCGCTTCTGTACTCAGTCTGATACAGCGTCAGAGCTTTCTGTTTGCCACCGGTCTGGAAACAGCCGGGCCAATCAACGAACAGAGGGCGGGCTGAGAGCCGTGACGTAGATGCTAAGCGCCGAGTTTTACATTGTAGGTTAGAGCAATCGAAACCCGAAACGACCGCGGAAATGGGAAACGAGACACGGGATGCAAACTTCGGGATGCATTAAATTCGCATAATCTGCAAAAGTCGTTTACAGCCATGTTCACTCCGGTATTTCGCTCGCATCATCATGTGTTTACAACAGGTTTACAGTGGAAGTTCAATCATAGATTTGAGTTCGATGCATGATGTCTGTGCTTCGATGCGGCTGTACAGGAGCATAACATACGTCATAACTAAACGTATCTGATTGGCTTACGGGTAACCAATGATTTTAAACGTCAGACAAGCGCCCCCTAGCGAGAGAGAAAACACTTCTCTATTATGCCATTCCAGACTCTGTCTACGAAGCAAAGTGAAGTAGCAGAGTCTGGTATTACCAGGCTAAAGATATTTAGCCTACTTAAAAGTAATTAAGTAATTAAGTACACTTGGCTTGTAGTTGTTTATTCTTTTGATGGAGTAGCCTATTAAATATAATTTTTCAAATAGTTTTACATGCAGTCTTATAAAATTACATTGCTTGAAAATATTGATTTTAGTGCTGTCAGAGTTAACATGTTAACGTATGCGATTAATTTCAAAATCCTTAACGTGTTAAAATAATTTAGCACAAATAACGCATTACAAAAGTATGTGAAGCTGCATCATTAATGTCATTTACATCACACAGTTAGAAGTCAGCAGTTTTGCCAATTTGGGGATTTTGTCGCCAAATTTAGCTACTTTCTCATTGTTCTGTGACTTTTATTAATGTTTTGCGACAGGAGCTATTTTAGATATTTTTAAATAAAATTAGCGATTTTTCAGTTTTTTTTATTTTTATTTTTTTTTATTTTGTGCAATTAAACTCTGGCACTGGTTGGCCACTCCTTGCCTTGATCTCCCCTTCACGCTCAGTCGTGCCATGAACCTGCGGGAGTTTATCACACTGACCATCTTCAAGCACCTGTAACCCTGGTAGTAAGAAATTTCCATTATAATCTTTTAACCCCATTCTGCTTCTCTGTTTGTGATCAGACCATTGAACTTACTTAAGCTAAACAATGACACTATTTTCTTCTAGAGCTGATGTATAGCTGAAACAAACTTTGTTACATAATTTTCCTGTTATCACTGTTAAGCTGCTTTGAAACAATATGTATTGTAAAAAGCACTATATAAATAAAAGTAAGGTGACTTGACTTGACGATACCGGTCAAATGAACTAGGGAAAATCAGGGCTTGAATACATACAGGGATAATTAACATATCCAGGAACACATGCAAATTCAATTAAAAACCATGGAGACAAACTAGCAAAGGGAACACAGGCAACAGAACACAGAGAAAATTATTCCAAAAATGACTATACAAATTACAATAAGAGACTACTCTCAAAATAAAATATTACTGACACCATACATAGTTTAAATTTGTCTGTTCTGATTTGTCAAGCATGTGAGATGACATCCTTGTGGTTAGTTGTAGTCCATAGCTGTGTCCGAAACCGCTCACTTGTTCACTCATTCACTATTCCCTACATAGTGTATGACATTTGAGTGCATTATATCTGCATGGAGTGAACGAAATGAAGTGAGTGAATTCAGACGCTGACGTAGGCCTATAACTGTGCATCGAAGAGCTGAAGCTGTCGCAGAAACGGCTTGAGGCGATAAAACTATTTTATCCTACATGTTACTTACATTATAAAATAATGTTAATAACAATAACAATCATAATGACTTTATTTTGTAATCATACATGCCTCCGTGCCAGCTTTGTAGTTTAATCGATTGTTGGTTTGTCATGCTTTATGTTCATAATCATTAAATACTATAAAATACTGTGATAAATAAATAAATAAATAAACAAACAAACACATTAACAAGTACATTATTTCATGCATTTATTCTTTTTAATAAAGTTTTTTTAGTTTGTTATAAACTCTCACGCTCACAGACATGGTCTTTAAGCGCCCTCAGGCGACCGTTATGATTTAAATACGCTACAGATAATTAATGAATTTTTTTTAAATCATCCACTAAATTATCTCTTAAAGTTTGAGTTTAACAACAGTGCCACAAATTATTAAAACACCTTGCTGTTATAAAAACACATTAAACTGATTTAATACCTACATAATATTTTAATAATAAAAAATAATAGCCATAATAGCCTTTTACCTTATTCATTTAATTTTTAAAATTCATCTATATAATAATGTCTCCCTATATTTGAGTAGGTTTCATTCAAGTAATGATTAATTTAAAAAAGATAAAAATAAAAAAGAAATTAATGTTAAAGCAGAAATAAAGCTGTAAAGTAATCTCTGAATCTCTCGCATTTCCGCTCTTTCACATGAGCTCTCAACCCTCTCCGCATTGGATTTTGGGAAATAGTGCTTCAGCAAGTGTACATCGAATGTCCACTTGAAATCAGAGAGAATTGTGGGTATAAAGTAGTGAACGTAGGGAATGAAGTCGTTCACTCAGAATTCGGACACCACTACAAAATGGTTGACACCCAATATAGTGGACTACAGTGGCATGAAAAAGTATGTGAACCCCTTGCAGAATCTGTGAAAATGAGAATTATTTTAATAAAATAAGAGGGATAATAAAAATTGCATGTTATTTTTTGTTTAGTACTGTCCCGAGTAAGATATTTTACATAAAAGATGTTTGCATTTAGTTCACAAGACAAAACAATAGCTGAATTTATTAAAATAACCCCATTCATAAGTATGTGAACCATTGATTCTCAATACTGTGTGTGGTTACCTGATGATCTACGACTGTTTTTATGTTTTGTGGTTGTTCATGAGTCTCTCTTGTTTGTCCTGAGCAGTTAAACTGAGCTCTGTTCTTCAGAAAAATCCTCCAGCTCCTGCAGATTCATCAGTTTTCAAGCATTTTTGTGCATTTGAACCCTTTCCAGCAGTGACTGTAGGATTTTGAGATCTGTGTTTTCATACTGAGGACAACTGAGGGACTCAAACACAACTTTTAAAAAAGGTTCAAACATTCACTGATGCTCCAGAAGGAAACACGATGCATTAAGAGTCGGGGTGTGAAAACTTTTGAACAGGATGAAGATGTCACAATTTTTCTTATTTTGTTTAAATATCATTGTTTTTCATTTAGTACTGCCCTTCGGAACCAACAGAAGATACTTGCATTTTTCCCGGCAGAAAATTTAAGTACAATTTACCTTGATATTTGAATTCAAAAGTTTTCACCCCTCGGCTCTTAATGCATCGTGTTTCCTTCTGGAGCATCAGTGAATGTTTGAACCTTTTTTAATAGTTGAGTCTGAGTCCCTCAATTGTCCTCAGTATGAAAAGATGAATCTCAAAATCATACAGCCACTGCTGGAAAGGGTTCAAATATGCAAAAATGCTTGAAAACTGAATTTGCAGGACCTGGAGGAATTTTCTGAAGAACAGAGCTAAGTTTAACTGCTCAGGACAAACAAGAGACTCATGAACAACCATCACAAAACATAAAAACAGTCGTAGATCATCAGGTAACCACACACAGTATTGAGAATCAATGGTTCACATACTTATGAATGGGGTTATTTTAATAAATTCAGCTATTGTTTTGTCTTGTGAACTAAATGCAAACATCTTTTATGTAAAATATCTTACTCAGGACAGTACTAAACAAAAAATAACATGCATTTTTTATTATCCCTCTTATTTTATTAAAATAATTCTCATTTTCACAGATTCTGCAAGGGGTTCACATACTTTTTCATGCCACTGTATATAGTGGATAAGGAGCGGTTTTGGACACAGCTCATGTTTTTTACTTACAGTATTATTTTCAACTGTTTGCACTAGTTTTAATGTTACACATTTTTTGCGTTAATTTTTAGTGATTCAAGTAAAATATATTTTAAAACCTGTTTAAAATTCTAAGAACACCGGGACTAAAACATGTGAATTCTATTAAGGTTTTTATATAAAAGTCTATTTGGAATGCAAATAATTGTGATCAGAGATGCAGAGTCATGGGTATGCATGTTTAAACCAAGCAAAACTATAATAGAATAAAGATTAAGTGGTTTTAAGGTCAATATGTGTGGTCTTTCTTAGATCATGCCTTGTCATGAACTTGTCATGATCACCCACTAGAGTGCCCTTGTAAGCCACCAGAGGGCACTCCACCCCGGACTATTGCCTAACTATATCGGACTCCATCTCCCATAATCCTTTATCCCGGATTTATCACTGATCATTGCGCACAGCTGTCTTCACTAATGTTGTTAGTTCCTGCCTATTTATACCTGGTTTGTTTCAGTAATTTTCATTAAGGTATTGTATTTGTTACTTTCTCTTCTGAGCACTCTATCTGGTTTTTGTTTTCTTGTTATATGGACCGATTACATGTGTTTTTACTCTTACCTGGTATTGTACTACGATTCTGGATATCCCAATAGAGCTGCACTTGGATCTTACTAAAGTCTCAGAGCAATCGTGACACAACTTGCATGGTGTCCTGTTTTTGTTGATGTGCATGGTATATAAACAACGTGATAGTAAAACTTGTCACTGTATAGTGACTGCCTTTCCTCTTGTAAACTATGGTCTAAAGTGGCTGGAAAACATCCCTAAGCCACAAACACTCCATTACAGGCCTGACAGCACCAGAAGAAGGCAATCTTTTATTCCAAAAGTTATAACCTTAGAGGTGTGTGTGTGTGCGTGCGTGCGTGCGTGCGTGCGTGTGTGCGTGCGTGCGTGCGTGTGTGTGTGTGTGTTGCTGTTTCAGTACTAATAACAGTGTTTAAGCCTCTGTGATCAGAGGTCTTCAAGGTTTCATCACAAACAGCCTGAAATGAACTTTAACCAAGCATGAAAAACAAGTCCTCATATTTCAGCAGGCATGATGTCTCCTCTTATGAAAGAAAAAAAAAAAAACAAAAACCTTTTAATTACAATGACAATGAAGAACTAACTATTGCCTATTAATATAATAATTTAAACATACAAACTATTAATTAACTATAAACTATGAGTTTGCAAATGATTTGTAAGTATGTTATTACTGTATACTTATAAAGTGGTACCAAAAGGGGAACCCCAGCATAAAGAGATGTCTTTATTTGTAATTTAGCCCTTTTAATTATGATAGGTACAAGACATTGCGTTCTGCATCCTGCTCTTTTCCATATGATGAAAACAAGTCCATGTGCACAAGGTGCCAAGAGAGAAACCAAGAGATCTTAGGAGGAGGGTGTGCTTAAATTAAAGACATAAGCGTGTGTTTTTGTTAGTCTCTGGAGGGAATTTCCATCACGCTACCAATGTTTGATATGTTCCCATAAGTTTGGAGAGTGTCAGGACTGTGTAATATATAACGAATGTAGCGGTTCGTACAGTTATTAATCAATTTATGGATGAAATATGAATATAATAATTCATAAGGTTATGAATAAATTATGATTCATATATCGACCCAACGGGGAATTAAACATATATTGTGAATCAATTACAACGAATTATAATCAATTACATATATGATTAGTTCTGGTTTAATAATTATTTAGAGAAACTGTTCGTTTGTCCAGCAAACTAAGTCACTCACAGAATATTATAAACAGAGTTATTCTCTGGCTATGAAAATAACTAAAGCATAAAGCGATCGAAAAACGTTAAAGTGACTTGGTCTTCAGTTGAAAGAACAACAGAACAATCGAGCATGAATTATGTGTTTAATATATGCAGCTACGGCTACCGAGATTATACGTCTAAAATATATACAGAAGTATACACATATATATACACAAGAGTGAGAATGAAGAAAAGACATGGAAAGAAAGATGATCAAAGGATGGCAAATTACACAGTTAACGTAAACCCTTTTGAGAGAGAGAGAGCCAGCACAGAAATCAGTTTAGACAAATTCAGATAAATGATAATACTTGCTTATTGGTTCAAGTCCGTGTGTAGCAGTTTCAATGCGCCTGGCTGGGTTGGTCCTTTCAGAGAGGGTTTCTCCGGCGGGGTTTTCAAAAGAGGTTTAAGCTTAAGTAACTTAGCCGAAGAGAGAGAGAGTCTAAAGAAGTGGTCCTGCCGAGCTGCGCGCGTGGTTGGGAAGCGCGGTCACCTGAGGCGTCCGTGCACGAGGTGCTCGTGAGTCAGTCGGGAGACAAAAGAGAAAAAGAAGAGCGAAGCGCGAAAAGACAAGAGAGCGAGCGAAGGTGTGTGTCGTTGTCTTTATGGAAACCCAAGCTAACACACCTCCTGAATTGTAGCAGCCAATAGAGGCGCAGCACTATTTGGCGGGCAAAGTTGCTTTGTTTGGTCTCCTAGCTGAATTTGCATACTTAATGGATATCAGATCGGATTTCGAGATGGAGTGTGTTCTTCACAGGATCATTAAACACATAGAAAAATGCATTTGTCCGTTTTGTGACATGTCTCAATGAATAGCTCAAGTCCGGAGCTTTAAAACGAGATCAAACTCGACAGCTCAGAAAGGCATAGACAAGAAGTTATGGTTTACAGACAGGATTCCCCTATTAAAATGCACACTTGCACAAATACACTCATTTAAACGCTAGGAAACATGCATAGGCTCTAAAATATATCATATATATATTCCAGCATAGTGGTAGTTCACATATACAGTTAAAAATGTATGATTGTGTGTTTCTGTATGTGCCTGTGTGTGTGTTTTTGTGTGTCCCTGTGTGTGTGGGGTGTTGGAATGTGGATCTGGTCAGTCTCTGGGGGGGGTGCTCCTTTTGAAGTCACCAAAGTGAGGCAGTTGGACTTTTCTGTTTACCATCGCAGGCCCACAAACCTGCCGAAAGTCACAGCCGTCCGGCGCCGATTTAGTGATTTATAAACAAAGTTCACCAGGTTAAAAGCGTTCTGAAAACTCCAAAGTTTATTGACTCTGAACGGATCCATCCAGGCGTTACAACTGCATAGAGTAATCCATGCTGTGCTGTTGATGTCTAAAATGCAAAGTAGTCAGCAGCAGTCTGTGGTAAATTGTCATAAACTGACATTTATGGAATATGTTTATGCATGTGCTTCACTGAAAAATAAATAATTTACTTAACTTCATGTTGTCTTAAACCCATATGAGTTTCTTTCATTCTTTGAGCACAGAAAATATGAAAGCTAAATGAGGTATTTAGAAAAGAAGGTATTTAGAAAAATGTTAAAATGTATCAAATATCATACATCAGGTTTTTGAATGTTTATTTGTACATTGTATTGTATTGAATTACATGTTTTGAGCTTTGATAATAAAAATAAGCTTTTAAATATCTTATTAAGACATATTATTGAGTGATATAGAGTGACAACTGGTATGCATTTTATGTATGTCTGTTATACTGTTATAATAGTCATAGCTGTTTTACTGTGTATAAAGATCTCAATGATTTACATTATATACTATCAAAATTTAATCTTACTTTTTGGCCATGTATATATTAGCAGCTGCACCAAGTTGAAAATTTTATTTAGTTTGGGGCCTCTGAAAAAAGTTGAGGTGTTTTTTCCTCATCCAGTATTATCTCCATTATCTACTATATAATACTATATAAGCCATCAATGCCTGATGAATCAAATATGATGCTTAACAAAAAACGCATATGCATTTTTTTTTTTTTTTTTTAATTGTTGAAATCAAACATTTAATAAAGTGTTCCATCATATATATATATATATATATATATATATATATATATATATATATATATATATATATATATATATATATATACAAAAGTCGTATAGACTATGTTTATGGTGATTGACAGAAAGCTGCTTGGAAGCATGACATTCAGTATATTCAGTAAGAGCAGTTTGGACCTTCTGCTAAATGTCTTCTTTTTGTTGCATGGAAATGGATTTGGAACGACATGAAGATGAGTAAATGATGACAGAATTGTTATTTTAATTGAACTATATCTTTAGCAATTGAGAATGATGAAACGGCACCAGCTGAAGCTCACACAATGCTTTGTGGTTCAAACATTTTGGTGGAATAACCATGGAAGTCTTTGGAGCCTTATTGTTGTTCATTGGTGTTTATTGTTATAAAACCAATAACAGACTGCAAGTCTTAACAATTATAAGACTGAATTGTTTGCAAAAGGCAAACATTGTGTTACTTCCAAACTCACAAAAAGATCTCTCCTGATCTTATCATCCTAACTGAAACCAGCAGATGCTTTCACATACACAAATAATCCTGCTCTCTCAAAATAACCCAAGCTTTGTTATTGTATGATATCAGTTTCATTGTGATGTCATGATCTTTCTTCTCTTTCTTCTCTTTTTCTTCTCTTATTTTCTGTGGTTAATTAGGGTTTTGTCAGCATGATATGGAAAAATAAGCACACTTCAATAATCAAAATCAAATCGTGTTTGTTCTCGTTTCTGAGCCAGTAAGGCATGGCCAAAGCCAGCTTTAGTATTTAAGCAGTTGTAATATCTGAAAACCTATGTCGGCGGTTTCACAGTCATATGGTCACATGAATCATTTTATTAAGTCAGTGGACTTTTTCTTTGAACATTGTACTTTTTTGTTTTTAACCCTTTGCTGCTCTTTGGTCACTTTTAAAAATTAAACAAAATTCAGAATGGTACGAAACTGGTGACTTTTATGGCATTTGGAATGTGAACACACACACACACAAAAATGTGGGCATGATTCGAGTAGGTTAAGTGGTCGTAAAAAAAAAAAAATATTCACACTTGTGGACACACACACACACACACACAATTATACACACAAATGAATTGGTAGGGCTATAACCATACAGCAAAAATGAGTCAGAAGACTGAAATAAGCAAAAAAATTATATATATATATATATATATATATATATAGAGAGAGAGAGAGAGAGAGAGAGTATATTTAATTATATAATGAAGTTTTATTTAACAAAATTTGAGAGGTGCACGTTCAGGTAATCAACCAATCAGTGCAAGAGGAAGTGGGTATATAAAGCCGTCTCTCACCTCAAAAAGTTTCACAGCATCCCTCCACCACCCCATCACCTCACTCTTGGCTGGTTCTATCCTCTGTGGTGGCTGTGAAATTGGCTGATAGTGCAATACAACTGTGTGTGCTGAGCTGATAAAAAGTTTTAAAATTTGGGATTTCATTAGAGCAGTTCATTTAGAACGAGGCTGAATCCAGCTACTAATTTGTTTGTCATTTATTGAAGCATGTGTTGGAAACTTTTTCCTCGCCTGTTTTTTTTAATCTTAAACTTCTGTCAAAAGTTAGATCTTTTCTGCCTTATAAGGATCTTGAAAGAGTCACACATGAGTTTGTTTTATCTCGATTAGACTATTGTAACTCATTGTATGTTGGATTACCCCAATCCTCCATGTCATGACTACAGATGGTCCAAAATGCAGCAGCCAGGTTTTTAACTGGGGTTCGTAAACGAGAACACATTACTCCAATTTTAGTGTCTATTAATTGGTTGCCAGTGTGTTATAGAGTTGAATTTAAGATTTTAAGATTTTGCTTTTAAATGGTCTGGCACTGTAACGCCACACCAACAGAGGGAGCCCTCTCCCGAGTATTGACTGTGTGCCGCTCCCTCTGCTTCATGGGTTACTTCCTGTTTGGTGGACATTTAAGCATGGCTATGCTATCATACTATCGCGAAGTATTGCCAGTTCACCTGCCTTACCGAGCATTTACATTATTATTGTTTTGCTATGACCATGCCTGTTTGCCCTGTTTCTGCCTTTTGGATTGCCCCTTGCTCTGTTACTTGGATTGGACTGCCTCATTGTGTTTCTACCTCTGCCTGCCTCACATTTTTGTTATCTGCCTGTCGATTTGGATTTGTTTGCTGTAGATATCATTAAACATCTGCATATGGATTCTAACGCCGCCTCAGTGTCTTTACAGAATACTTCGCCAACAATGAATCCAGCAAAGTTTCTAATCTGCAGGCCGCGTTCGCCTATCAGAGCGACGTTCTCAAAGAATACCAAGACCAACTGGCCAAAGCACAAGTGGCTAACGACTATCTTACCCAGCATTTATAATCACTACCCCCAACTGTGCCATGGAAGGTAAGCTTTGCTTTACCCGACAAATCTGATGGTTCGGCAGAGCAATGTAAAGGATTTCTCCGTCAAGTAGAAATCTTTTTCATGTATCATTTACATTTACATTTACATTTATTCATTTGGCAGACGCTTTTATCCAAAGCGACTTACAAGTGAGGAATACAACAAGCGAGTCGTCATGACGAGGCAAATAGACAAGAAGTGCTCATAATACAAGTTATAGGCAGTGCTCAGATTATCCTAAGATACAATAGAGAGGGATTAGAGGAAGTGAAAGGATAGGAGTAAGAAGTTTTTTTTTTTTTTTTTTTTTTTTTAAGATGAGGTTAAGTGCTCACGAAAGAGATGGGTTTTCAGCTGTCTTTTGAATATTGCCAGGGATTCCGCATTCCGGATGGAGGCAGGAAGATAATTCCACCAGCAAGGAACAGTGAACGAGAACGTTCTGGAAAGTGATTTTGTGCCTCTCTGTGATGGTACCACAAGCCTTCGCTCCTTTAATGAGCGCAGGTTTCTGGTAGGAGTGTAGACTCGTAAGAGTGAGTGGAAGTAGGAGGGTGCTGAGCCTGTGGCAGATCTGTAAGCAAGCATCAACGCCTTGAATTTGATGCGAGCAGCAAGTGGTAGCCAGTGAAGAGAGATGAAGAGAGGCGTGACGTGGGCTCTTTTGGGCTCGTTGAAGACGAGACGTGCTGCAGCGTTCTGAATCATTTGTAGAGGCTTGATTGTGCATGATGGCAGTCCAGCCAGAAGAGCATTGCAGTAATCAAGCCTAGAAATGACCAGGGCCTGGACCAGAAGTTGTGTTGCATGTTCTGTTAGAAAGGGCCTGATTTTCCTGATGTTGTATAGTGCAAATCTGCATGACCGAGCTGTCTTTGCAATGTGGTCTTTGAAGGACAGTTGGTCATCAAGGATTACTCCAAGATTTCTGGCCGAATTTGACGGGGTAATTGAGGATGTACCTATCTGGATGCTGAAATCGTGATTTAGAGTTGGATTGGCAGGGAAGACGAGAAGCTCAGTCTTAGCCAGGTTGAGCTGTAGATGATGTTCTTTCATCCATGCCGAGATGCCCGCCAGACAGCTTGAGATTCGTGCAGCTACTGTGGGATCATCTGGTTGGAATGAAAGGAAGAGTTGTGTGTCATCAGCATAGCAATGGTAGGAGAAACCATGTGCCTGAATGATGGGACCAAGTGATGTAGTGTAAATGGAGAAGAGGAGGGGTCCAAGAACTGAACCCTGAGGAACACCCGTGGTTAGTTGATGAGCTTTGGATACCTCCCCTCTCCAGGCAACCCTGAAAGACCTTCCTGTGAGATAGGATTCAAACCAGAGAAGCGGAGTACCTGTGATGCCCAGTGATGAGAGGGTGGACAGGAGGATCTGATGATTCACCGTGTCAAAGGCAGCAGATAGATCGAGCAGAATGAGAACTGATGATTTGGAATTAGCCTTTGCAATCCGCAGGGATTCAGTGACCGACAGCAGTGCAGTCTCAGTCGAGTGGCCACTCTTGAAACCGGATTGATTGACATCCAATTGGTTGCTCTGTGAGAGGAAAGATGACACCTGGTTGAAAACAACTCGTTCAAGTGTTTTTCCTATGAATGGTAGGAGAGAAACAGGTCTGTAGCTGTCTACAATAGATGTGTTTAATGTGGGTTTCTTAAGCAGTGGGGTTACCCGAGCCTGCTTGAATGTGTTAGGGAAAGTGCCAGTGTGGAGAGATGTGTTGATGATGTGTGTCAGTGCTGGTAAAAGTGTGGGAGCGATGGCTTGTAGAAGGTGTGTGGGGATGGGATCTAGAGGGCAGGTGGTGGGATGGCTGGAGAGGAGAAGTTTGGATACTTCTGTCTCAGTGAGGGGGGAGAATGAAGAGAGGAGGTGTGTGGCTGTGTGTGTGGTTGGTCTGAGTTCCTGTGTGTGTGGAGCGGAGAACTGACTGCTGATGGTAGATGTTTTATCAGTGAAAAATGTAGCAAAATTATCAGCAGTAAGGGATGAGGTGGGTGGTGGAGGGGGGCAGAGGAGAGAGTTGAATGTTTTGAAAAGTGTGTGTGTGTTTGGAGCGCTGTTGATTTTGTTGTGGAAATAGGAAGATTTAGCAGCATGAATTTCAGCAGAAAAGGATGAGAGCAGAGATTGATAGCTACTTAGGTCAAATTGGTCTTTTGATTTGTGCCACTTCCTCTCTGCAGCCCTGAGTTTGGTCCGATGTTCACGAAGAACATCAGATAACCAGGGATTAGAGGGAGTGGCACGTGCAGGCCTGGATGACAGAGGACAGATACTATCTAGAGAAGAAGTTAATGTGGAACATAAAGTGTCTGTTGCTGTATTCACATCTAGAGATGCGAATTGTGAGGGTGAGGGAAGAGAGGATGATACAGTAGAGGAAAGATCAGAAGAAGAAAGAGAGCGCAGGTTTCGTCTGAAGGTAACTGGTAGCGGGGTTGGTGGTGAACAAATGGGGAGTTGTAGATTAAAAGTAATGAAGAAATGATCGGAAATGTGCAGAGGTTTTACAAGAATGTTGTCGGTGATGCAGTTGCGTGTGTAAATGAGATCAAGTTGGTTGCCAGATTTGTGTGTACTTGTGGAAATGAGCCATGCAAACGCAGCTGTTATTCTAAACAAGTACAATTAAAATACAATTCTATATAGTCGAGGTAGGAAATAGGACAAACACAGATACGAATTAAATCCTTCCTAGCAGCAAAGAATAAACGAAGCAACTGACTCAGAACAGATATTAAGCAAAACACTCACGCGCTCTTGCGTCCGTCACCACTGCCAGCTCGCTAGTCCTGCTCACTTCTGAATTACACGAGTTTAAGTATGTTTACCCTCGCCAGGCCCGCCTTGCAAATCAGCAGTGCAAAAGCCTAAACCCGTGAATGGCTGAAAACCGAAACTAACTAAAGCTTAAGTGCGGGCAATAACACCAATAAAGTCTGCAAACGCAGCTGTTATTCTAAACAAGTACAATTAAAATACAATTCTATATAGTCGAGGTAGGAAATAGGACAAACACAGATACGAATTAAATCCTTCCTAGCAGCAAAGAATAAACGAAGCAACTGACTCAGAACAGATATTAAGCAAAACACTCACGCGCTCTTGCGTCCGTCACCACTGCCAGCTCGCTAGTCCTGCTCACTTCTGAATTACACGAGTTTAAGTATGTTTACCCTCGCCAGGCCCGCCTTGCAAATCAGCAGTGCAAAAGCCTAAACCCGTGAATGGCTGAAAACCGAAACTAACTAAAGCTTAAGTGCGGGCAATAACACCAATAAAGTCTGCAAACGCAGCTGTTATTCTAAACAAGTACAATTAAAATACAATTCTATATAGTCGAGGTAGGAAATAGGACAAACACAGATACGAATTAAATCCTTCCTAGCAGCAAAGAATAAACAAAGCAATCAAGGAGATGATTTTGAGTCTGAGGAGAAGAAATGTGCGTTCCTCATGTCGTTGCTAACTGGTAAAGCAATCGAGTGGGCCGCGGCAGTGTGGGAAACTGATTGTTTGTTTCAAACATCCTACACATATTTTGTGAAACAACTCGGAGATGTATTTGAATATCCAGCGGGAGGCAAGGATGTTTTAACCCGTCTCATGCAGCTAACTCAAGGCCGCAGATTAGTCGCTGATTACGCCATCGAGTTCAGAACACTCGCTGCACAAAGCGGTTGGAATGACGTTGCACTCAAGGCCATGTTTCAACGCAGCTTGAATGTAGAACTACAGGCAGAGCTTGCATGTAAGGGTGAAGATCACTCTTTCTCTGATTAAGTAACAATTAACCATCAAGATCGGCAACCTCATGCATTTCTGACCACTAGGGGGCACTATGAATACTGGGTTATGCCGTATGGGCTAGCCAATGCACCTGCAGTCTTTCAATCATTCATCAACGAGATCTTCAGAGACATCCTAAACAAGTATGTAGTGGCATACATCGATGACATCTTGATTTACTCCAAATCAGAGGTTGAGCACAAGGAACATGTCAGGACTGTACTAACCAGACTGTTAGAAAATCAATTTTATGTAAAAGCAGAAAAGTGTGAATTCCATGTCCAGCGAACCTCATTCCTGGGATACAATGTCAGCCATTTAGGTGTGGAAATTGACAACTCCAAAATCACAGCGGTTACCGAATGGCCACGACCCACCAGAGTTAAAGAACTTCAGCGTTTCCTCAAATTTGCTAATTTCTACCAACGCTTCATCCGCAACTACAGCTTAACAGCATCACCACTGACATCCTTACTGAAAGGTAAACCTTCAAGATTAAAATGGAATGAAAATGCCACTCAAGCATTCACTAACCTCAAGAACAGCTTCACGACCGCACCCATCCTTAAACATCCAGATCCCAACCTACCATTCATTGTAGAAGTTGATGCTTCAGATAGTGGAATCGGTGCAGTGCTCTCCCAACGCCACGGACAACCAGGTAAGCTCTTTCCCTGTGCTTATTTTTCTAGAAAGTTCACGGAGGCCGAACGCAACTATGATGTTGGCAATAAAGAACTTCTAGCCATGAAAGCAGCAATCGAAGAGTGGAGACACTGACTGGAGGGCTCCACTCACCCCTTCCAGGTAATCACGGATCACAAGAATCTTGAATACATCAAGAGTGCTAAAAGACTAAACTCTCGCCAAGCACGCTGCTCATTGTTCTTTACTCTGTTCCAGTTCACTGTAACTTACCGTCCTGGCAGCAAAAACAGCAAAGCTGACGCACTATCCAGAAGACACGATCATCCACAAGCAGAATTCAAACCTGGGCCTATCCTACCACCATCAATCATCTTTGCACCAATTATGTGGGATTTGATGGACGAGATCCAGAGAGAACAACAGAGTGAACCCACACCACAAGGTTGCCCTCCCAACAAACACTATGTTCCTACAAATCTTCGAATCCGAGTCATGCAATGGGTCCACACATCACTTTGCTCAGGCCATCCATGTATTTCAAGAACACTACATCTCACACAAAACTCATTCTGGTGGCCGTCCATGGTGAAGGATGTGGCCAACTGCGTCAAGTCATGTTCAGTTTGTGCCCAGTCCAAAATGCCCAAGGAACTACCGTCTGGTCTATTGTAACCCTTGCCCATACCGCAGAGACCTTGGTCACATCTCTCTTTAGACTTTGTCACCGATCTACCTCCATCGAATGGATTCACTACTATTCTGGTAATCATTGATCACTTCTCTAAAGCCTGCCGGTTAATTCCTTTGAAGGGTCTCCCCACGGCAATGGAAACTGCTCTGGCACTGTTTCATCAGGTCTTTAGAGTCTACGGTATACCTGAAGATGTTGTTTCTGACAGAGGAACACAATTCACCTCACAAGTATGGAAAGCTTTCTGTAAGCAACTAGACATCAACGTTAGTTTGACTTCAGGCTACCATTCTCAATCTAATGGGCAAGTGGAGAGGCTGAATCAAGAAATTGGCAGGTATCTCCGGTCATACTGTGGTCGTGAACAGCATCGTTGGTCCGAGTTTCTACCATGGGCAGAGTATGCACAGAATTCCTTAAGGCATTCATCTACTTGGCTCACTCCATTTCAATACGTGCTTGGATACCAACCCCCCATGTTCCTGTGGTCAGGTGAACCTTCTCTGGTACCTGCAGTCGATGACTGGATTCGTCATAGTGAGAGGGTGTGGGACAGTGCACATGTACGTCTGCAAAGGGCTATCAGGAACCAGGAGATCCAGGCCAATAGGCGACGTCGCCCACATCCTCCCTACCAACCTGGACAGAGGGTCTGGCTCTCCACACGGGACCTCAAGTTACGACTACCCAGCAGGAAGTTGAATCCAAGGTATGTAGGCCCATTTAAAATCCTGAGACAGATTAATGAGGTCACTTATCAGTTGGAACTTCCTGCTATCTACTGTGTCTCTCCCTCCTTCCATGTTTCCCTCCTCAAACCGGTCCACCCGGATGCTGACCCCAACGTCGAAGACCGGGAGCCACCTCCGCCGCTGGACATTGATGGAACTCCGGCATATGCGGTAAAGGAGTTGTTAGACTCCAGACGGAGAGGGGGTCAGCTCCAATATTTGGTGGACTGGGAGGGATACGGACCTGAGGAGAGATCATGGGTAACCGCTCACGACATCCTGGATCCATCACTGATCGAGGACTTTCATTGAGCCAGACCCGACCGTCCAGCACCACGACCATGGGGACGTTCTCGTAGAGCGCCGCTCCTAGGGGGAGGGATTCTGTAACGCAATGCCAGCAGAGGGAGCCCTCTCCTGAGTATTGGCTGTGTGCCCCTCCCTCTGCTTCATGGGTTACTTCCTGTTTGGTGGACATTTAAAGGTGATAAAGAGGATCTTTTCGTCGACTGAGAAACCAAAGACTGCTACTGAGTTTTTGAAATAAGCGCATGCGTAAGAACACCCCCCCCCCCTCCTTTCGAGGGAACGCCTCCCAAAACTCATGCACGAGTATTGGAACACGAGTGTTTACCACCGGCAATCGCTGTATCGTGTTAGAGGATTCATTATGTCAGACTCACCGCAGGTAACTCATAATCTGCAGTTGTTACTCCTGTCTCCGGACAAAAACATCGCATGCGGCACCTGTGGAGTGTGGAAAGTTACTGGAGCACGCAGCCGCGCTCGTCCCTCACAAGGAACGTCATGGCAGTGATTGACAAGCCAGAGGGCCAATCGTTTACGCGATGATCGCGTAAACGATTGGCTGATGTTTTTAAGGCCTTAGCACCTTTAAGCATGGCTATGCTATCATACTATCGCAAAGTATTGCCAGTTCACCTGCCTTACCAAGCGTTTCCATTATTATTGTTTTGCTATCTTGTGTATGACCATTGCCTGTTTGCCGTGTTTCTGCCTTTTGGAATGCCTCTTGCTCTGTTACTTGGATTGGACTGCCTCATTGTGTTTCTACCTCTGCCTGCCTCACGTTTTTGTTATATGCCTGTCGATTTGGATTTGTTTGCTGTGGATATCATTAAACATCTGCATATGGATTCTAACGCTGCCTCAGTGTCTTTACAGGCACCTTCTTATTTGTCAGACCTTTTAAACGTGAAACGTCAGTTAGATTTTTCTGGACAACTCTATCCTAAACTCAGAAAACAATTGTATACACTGATGGCAAATTCTCAGCAAGTCTTTCTAAGTCTTCAGGACCTAGAGTGGTATGGACTGCTTGTAACTGCAGTATGGGGGTTACAGATGTAACTGCATCAACCCCTTTTACCCTACTCTGAGCCTTTTGTCTCGCTCCACAAACTTCAACTGCATATACATCTTTATCCGTGAATCCAGTATTGCCAGGGATGGGCAAAAATACATCAAAATGTATTTTAAAATAAAATACAAAATACCTTAATTTAAAATGTATCAAAATAAACTACTGTATTTTTGTATTTAGAAAATACTACAAAATACTTTTACAAGGGAGCATGAAATTTCTTCGCAAACCTTCCATCAGTTGGCCCATTTGATCTACACCTTCACCATTACACTGACTTGATTAAGTAAACAATGTTTGATAGCAACAGCTTTTCTTTGCCCGAGTCATGCAATAAATCTGACATATGCAACCAGTTAAAGGCACAATATGTACAGTAGGATTTTTAGATGAAAATATCCAAAAACCACTAGAACAATGTTATATATTTTGTTGACTTGTGTACTTACATTATCCCAAATGTTTCCAAGAAATTCTAAATCCAGAGAAATAAGCCATTTTAACCAGGACACACACCGTGTCTGTGTGTCGCCTATCAATGACATCATTACCCTCGATTTCCCATTTTATTTTGTCGAAAAACTATGGAACCATCAAAGACACTTTAGTACTGTATATTATGAGTTTTATTAGACAGGGAAGCAACTGTTTGGATACATTCATCGACAGAAAACTCATCATGTTATATCGCTTAACACATTAAGGGCCAGATTTACTAAACGGGGCAAATTAGCCTGAGAGCGCAATTCCACAAATGTGTTGATGGTAGTGGCAAGTTTTGCACGTGATCTGCTGACATGCAAATTAAAGAACACAGACACGGTCAGATCATTTACATAATGACTAACGCAATCTACCAAGAGCAGTGCAAATTAGCGTTGGGTCGCAGGCGCAACTTAACATGTAATCTGACAAACACATACACATATATTGTATAATATAGTTTGATAATATAGTCGGTGAGTCATGTCATCCTCTCCCAGTGTTATTTCGTGTTCAGTTTGTCACATATTCAGTATAGCTCTCTCTGTCAGCGACGAGGGATTTACATGTCATAAATGTAGGGAAATAGTTAGGCCGACAGAGAGAATCTCAGAATTAGAGACACACATCCAAACTTTAATCGAGGATAGTAAGAATGCAGGGGCTTCAGATACTGTTTTGGATGCGACTAGCTTAGTGAACTCTGTACATTGTTCGGTTCCGGCTGTAGAGTCTGTGCAGCAGGGCAATTGGGTAACGGAGAGGTGGCCTAGCCGCGGAAAACACCACTCTTCCGTTCCAGTAAGAACATCAAACAGGTTTTCCCCACTCAGTGACGCACCCACTGAGAATCCTGTTGAAAGTGCCCTAGTTATTGGCGATTCTATTACACGGAACGTGAAAATAGAGACACCAGCCACCATAGTCACATGTTTGCCGGGAGCCAGAGCACCTGACATCAAAGCAAATTTAAAAGTGCTGGCTAATGCTAATCGTAAATACTCTAAAATTATTATTCACGTCGGCACAAATGATGTTCGACTTTGCCAGTCGGAGATCACTAAAATTAACATTAAAGAGGTGTGTGAACTCGCAAGTACAATGTCAGGAGAAGTAATTTGCTCTGGTCCCCTTCCTGTTCGTCGGAGTAATGAGATAGTTAGCAGATTATCATCACTCAATGGCTGGCTGTCTAAGTGGTGTCCACAGAATAATATAGGTTTCATAGACAATTGGAAAAGTTTTTGGGGCAGACCTGACCTGTTGAAAAGCATCCCCGTCACAGAATGGTGCTGCTCTTCTCTCTAAGATATTTCATGACCTCAAGGCTAGATTACAGTAACGCTCTACTGGGTGGTTGTTCCTCCCGCTTGATATATAAACTACAGCTCGTACAAAATGTAGCAGCTAGAGTTCTTACTAGAACTAGGAAGTATGACCATATTAGCCCAGTTCTGTCATCACTGCATTGGCTTCCTGTTAAACATCGTATAGATTTTAAAATCTTGCTAATTACAAAGCACTAAATGGTTTAGCTCCCCAGTACCTAAGCGAGCTCTTAAATAATTATGATCCTTCACGTTTATTGTGATCTCAGAATTCAGGCCAGCTAATAATACCTAGAATATCAAAATCAACCGGAGGCGGTAGATCCTTCTCCTATTTGGCACCCAAACTCTGGAACAATCTTCCTAGTATTGTTAGGGATGCAGACACACTCTGTCAGTTTAAATCTAGACTAAAAACACATCTCTTTAACCTAGCATACACATAACACATTATCAATTTATATTTTCAAATCCGTTAAAGGATTATTAGGCTGCATAAATTAGGTCAGCTGGAACCGGGAACACTTCCTATAACACCAGATGTACTCGTTACATCAGAAAAAGAATGGCATCTACGCTAATATTAGTCTTTCTGTTATCCAGCTGAGACCAAGGACCTGTGCCTTGACACGACCACAACGCAGCCCTGAAGTATCAGCAGAGATCGAGTCGACTAGATCATCCATTGTGTAGACATCATCAACACGACAGCCAGTGCCACAGTTCCTCAACAGACCGACCATACCGGCGTGATGAATGCAATTCTCAATTGGACACGACCACAACGCAGCCCTGAAGTATCAGCAGAGATCGAGTCAACTAGATCATCCATTGTGAAGGCCTCATTGACACGACAGCCAGTAGCACAGTTCCTCAACAAACCATCCATACTGGCGTGATGAATACGATCCTCAACTGGATGGAACTGAAATAAATACTTTGATTGTTGCGATCCTATCAGATTTATGATAGCAACCTGATTCATAACAAAGCACTGTTCGCCAGAGGAGAACTGGCCCCCCGACTAAGCCTGGTTTCTCCCAAGGTTTTTTTCTCCATTTTAACACCTATTTGCCACTTGTTTGCCACCTGATGTCACCTGTTGGAGTTTGGGTTCCTTGCCGCTGTCGCCTTTGGCTTGCTTAGTTGGGGACACTTGACATTTGACTTGACATTTGATATTCAACAGTATTCTTGACATTTATTCAACAGTGCTTTGATCTGCCTGCATTGACACTATTCTTTAAGAGCTGCTGTGCAGCAAAAATTATGTACCAGTTATCAATGTAAAGCTGCTTTGACACAATCTGCATTGTAAAAAGCGCTATATAAATAAAGGTGACTTGACTTGACAAGCCATGTTGGCCTATAGGCCAATATAGCTTGGCAAACGGTATGTTCAGATAAGGTCTTACACTGGCATTTCAAAAAAATTAATAATCCTTCTACCACATGCTCTCTGTTCTCTGCGGTGTCTCCTCCTAACAGCAACAATTGCAGCCATGTCACAAAATGGCTTCAGGCATGCTTTTTTAGGGCGTTAAATAATGGTGTAAATACCAGTAAATTGACGAGCGCAAACATTAGTAAATCACATTGTGTGATTCATTTAAATACTCTCCTCCCATAAGTTTTGCATCTGAAAGGGAAACTCCTAAAAATGCATACGCAATAAGGTCAGCCGCACAACTCAGTCCACGTGTTTTCAGCGCTAATTTTATACTGCGTGTCTTTAGTAAATCCCGACAGAGGCCAAAAGGAAAAAAACGCCAAAAGAGGGTTTGCGCTGGCACAAGCTATTAGTAAATCTGGCCCTAAGTCTTTTTGTTTGAATCTCGTTTTCTTGATTTATCGTGAGTACCATGTTTTACCATGACTAATATCGATCTAGCTTACTGCAGTGTGCCACAAGTGTCTCATAGTAGCCGCTGAGCGAACGCACAGAGTAGCACTATATAACTTTCAACACACAAATGTATCTAATATGATAAACAGAGCTGCTTTACCCTACGTGCACATGACCGAAAGAAGCGGAAGCAGCGACTGTGGCATAATAAAAGATCTGCTGCTGTCGAGGTGTGTGTCACACTCGTCTCTCATTAGTAATCGCTCCAGTGGGCTCGTTACTGCTCTCATAGCATTTGGTCTTTCTCTGCTTCATACTACAGTAACGTTAATAATCTCTCCATAAACATGATTTCTGCCTGAGTCCTGTCCCGAATCTTTTCCACCGGCTATAGACGTGAAGTCAATACATCCCATGATTCCGTGAAATCAAGGTTTAATCGAGCTTCGCCTTTGTTTTGAATAAGCGATCTTTAGAGGCAAAACTTTACATATCGTGGCTTTAACAGATCAACTATTCACATATCCCTGTGATCTCCCAGATGAAGGTTAGTTTTAAAGTAACCAACAGTTTAATGTTTGCAAATGACTCATAATTGTATCCTAATTTAGTTACTTGGTGTTTGGTAATGAAGGGCCTACTTTGCATCAGCAACACTGACTCAATGACAACAACTCATTCATAAGAAGACAACTCATGGCACCTGTATTCATAGCAACTAGTTTTTAACCAATTAATCATGTGATTGTTAATCATAAATATAGGGGATTGCTGCTCGGTATAAGTATTTTCAAAAACATTATGTAAATTATTATTATTATAATAATTATTAAATTATTATTATTATGTAACTATTTAGCCTAGGCTACCAAAATGAATACCAAAACTTAACATGAACTGTTAAAAATTATAGCAATTCATGTTAAAAATTGATGGAAAGCTGGCAGCTTGCACGTTTCTTGACCACCTTCTTCCATATGGATCAATTTTCTGTTCTGATCGCAACAAGTCTCTGCAAACTATTGAGTAGGCACCAATCAGAAGCCGCAATTTTATGATGTCATCATGTAGACGTCTTACAAAGTATTTTACAGTATTTTAAAAATACAAAAATACTAAATACTAAAGTATTTTGATACAAAATACAAAGCCATTTTCATCAACCCCATCAAATACAAATTACAAAATACTATTTTGTATTTGAAATACATATTTGAAATACATGTATCATAAATACTGCCCATCCCTGAGTATTGCTATTGCCCTCTAGTCTACAGAAAGACTGTAAGTCAGGATAGCTTTCATCTGACTGTTGGTCTTTTGAGTCACATTTGGTTGAGGCTTTGTTAAGGCCCAACTTCTGAGTGAGACGAGACACTCGAGTGTGCAACTGTTTGTTCTGCCTTTCTAACTTAGCAATACGTTGGATTTGTTTGTCCAATGGATAGAGGAAATTCTCTGTGGCAGCAGATAATGCCATTTATATTTTTCTTCCGAATACAAGCACCAAGTACCTTTTTGCATTCTTCAATAGACCAAACGTTTTCTGGATGAATCCCAAATTTCTTTGTCAAATCTAATCTGACTGACTCAGTCACTATTGAGTCCATGTGCTTTCCTAACAATGATTTGAACTCACTATCTGTCCATAAAGGAGTAGCTAGTTCACCTTTCTCAGTTGTTGGAATTAGTCTAGCGTTCTTTCTCAACATTTTGTAATGTCTTTCTGGCACAACAATACACTTCAACACTTCCCTGACAGAGCAGAGGTTAACCTATTTAATACACATTGTAATGCATTCAACCTTCTCTGACGAGCAGAGTAGAACCAACTTGCTAACACACTGTAACAGTTGTAACCTTCCCTGAATTAACAGAGGATGAACCTTCTTCTCTAGCAAAGTTGAGGATGACAAGGATGAGGGTGGCTGTTAACACACCACCTTTCCTGATTAAACAGAGAATAAACAACCTTCCCTTATAAAGCAGAGGATAAAACTTCCCTAACTTTACAGAGGATAAACCAATATTAGCACGTGATGCCAATTTTCCCTGCCTGAACAGAGGATACCAATATTAGCACGTAATGCTAATCTTCCCTGCTTGAACAGAGGATAAACTTCATCTCTAAAAGAACATTTTTAGAGGATAATTTAGTTAACCAAACCCTATAGCTGTCTGTTAACTCTCCTCGATTGGCGCAGAGGATAACACATTTGTACTGGTCTTAAAGGTTCTTTTGGATAGAGTAACACTCACCAACCTTTGGGTGCACAGGACAATTCAGCCTGGATCTTCTTTTGGATCAGATCTTTGTTGTGCTTGAAGTTTCAATCTGGATTGAGGTGAGAAGCTCTATCCGGGTCACGGCACCAAAACTGTTGGAAACTTTTTCCTCCCATTCCCTACATTTCCCAGCCATGATCTAATCAGCATAACTGTGTCATTCAAATGCATAGGTGCTAATCCAATCAGTCTGACAGTATCGCCCATACCTTTACATTATCATAGAGACAAAAGCACCGCTGTATCTTGAGCTTGCCCTGCCAAATGGTCAGGAAGTGCATGAAGACAAAATGTTTATGTCACATACACACCTGAGCTGCCTGCCTTGATACCCTTAGAATGTCATTATCTTTACCTTAACATGCTAAATACAATATACTTCACCTTAGTAATTCATGCGAGGTTATGTCAGGATGTAAGATCAACAGATCTTAAACAGATTATTAAATTTGTAATCCCACACATGAGCCTCCAATTTATATAAAGTGACACTTTCTAAAGTCCTTTATGTCTGACTTTGCTAGCAATAAGTGCTGCTAGAACTAAATGAAGAACTCAGTATTTCTCCACCACCTGTAAGGATGTGTTAAATCTGACAAAGTGGTTTAATAAAGGGTGTTTTGATGTTGTGAAATATGAAATTTTAGTACATTTTTACTGTATCAATATTTTAATTGTCAGTTAAAGTTTTATATGTGGTGATATAAATATACTGCCCTAACAAAATTCAGATTTTGATCACTTTTTATTGTACCAATGTTTTTTTTTGTTTGTTTGTTTTTTTTTGTTTTTTTTATAAACCATTAAACTTAGCATATAAGACAATGCACACTGAGCACTTATAGTTGCATCAGCCCATTTTCAGCCCGTTTTCTCTGCCACCACAAAATTAAATTCATTAAAGCTGACATAAGGCCTTGAAATATGATGTAGCCAGCCCTAACAAAATCCAAATTTTGAGCACTTTTTACTGTATCAATCTTTTTTTATGGACGCTTGAACTTGGCAAATAGGACAATACACACAGCCGGATTGCGCCGCCATCTGTCCATTTCATGGCATGGTTTCTCCGCCATTCTGCCCTAACTAAAGCCAAATTTTGAGCAAATAGAACTTTATTAATTCATGCACGTCCATACTTTCATTTTCTTCATAGTAAAATGGCAGTGAAGCACAAAAAGAGAGATCCCACTGATGCTTTGTAACCTGGCCCATGGCTCTTTGTGGTAGCACACATCCAAGATCATGACAGAAAAACCTTACAAGAAAAGCTTAGATTTATTTGTAGTTAATCAGATTAAATTCAGGTGAAGACAGGTGTGCACTATTTCACACGAGCTTGATAAATAATTAATTCTGATCTCAGCCACATAAACAATTATAAAAGGGTGTGTTTGGGGTAGTTTACCAGACAGAAACAAGAAACTAATAAACGCATGATTATGATGGTATATGATTTGGTGTATTTTCATATGAATAAAGAATGTTTACAGTATACATGCTAAACAGGTGTAGCAATTAGCTGCATATAAAATGCTGAATATAACATATGTCAACATCATTATATGACTAAAGTCCACATTAGATCATGATCGAAAGTAAAAACAAAGATTTGAATATAAGTGTTATATTAATCTTTTAAATTGTGCTACGTAGCTTGATGCAAATTGTAGCTCTAATGCACCTGTCGTGCCAGGAGCTGTTCTGTTTCACAATCTATTTCCAGAGGTGTAAAAAGTACTCAAAAATGTTACTCAAGTGAAAGTACAAGTACTGAGTGAAAATTTTACTTAATTAAAAGTAAAAGTATCTGGCCAGAATCATATTTGAGTAAAAGTAAGAAAGTACTACATTAAAATTGTACTTGAGTATTAAAAAAGTAAAAGTAACAGCAAAAAACGAAAACTAGAGATTCTTGTTTAAGCTTTTAATCTCTAAAAACATGAAGTGAATGAACCACATACAAAGTTTTATCCTCCTTTAGAACTGTTTGTGTTTAATTGTATTTAATTATCAAACTATAAGACTACTACCTAATGCCAGTATGCAACATGCTACTCAAAGTTGCAAAACCTCGGATTTAACTTGAGCAGAAGCTGATTTTCAAAATTGTGAGTGTCAAGCCTAGCTCTTTTGGGGCTAAAAATCAATCCTGCAGTGCCTGAAACACTGGTGTCTGAAACACAGGCCAGATATCCATCCAACTCTTTGCTGGCTTCATGTGTTGTCTGTTTCAAAGAAGTGAAAAAATCTTCATCATCAGATGATCTGTTGGCCATGGGTGCTCTTGATTCTGTGGCTGATTTTTGACTTCCTCCATTTTCTTCCACTGACTGTTATACAGTGGGTACGGAAAGTACTTAGACCCCCTTAAATTTTTCACTCTTTGTTATATTGCAGCCATTTGATAAAATCATTTAAGTTCATTTTTTTCCTCATTAATGTACACACAGCACCCCATATTGACAGAAAAACACAGAATTGTTGACATTTTTGCAGATTTATTAAAAAAGAAAAACTGATATATCACATGGTCCTAAGTATTCAGACCCTTTGCTCAGTATTTAGTAGAAGCACCCTTTTGATCTAATACAGCCATGAGTCTTTTTGGGAAAGATGCAACAAGTTTTTCACACCTGGATTTGGGGATCCTCTGCCATTCCTCCTTGCAGATCCTGTCCAGTTCTGTCAGGTTGAATGGTAAACGTTGGTGGACAGCCATTTTTAGGTCTCTCCAGAGATGCTCAATTGGGTTTAAGTCAGGGCTCTGGCTGGGCCATTCAAGAACAGTCACAGAGTTGTTGTGAAGCCACTCCTTCGTTATTTTAGCTGTGTGCTTAGGGTCATTGTCTTGTTGGAAGGTAAACCTTTGGCCCAGTCTGAGGTCCTGAGCACTCTGGAGAAGGTTTTCATCCAGGATATCCCTGTACTTGGCCGCATTCATCTTTCCCTCGATTGCAACCAGTCGTCCTGTCCCTGCAGCTGAAAAACACCCCCACAGCATGATGCTGCCACCACCATGCTTCACTGTTGGGACTGTATTGGACAGGAGATGAGCAGTGCCTGGTTTTCTCCACACATACCGCTTAGAATTAAGGCCAAAAAGTTCTATCTTGGTCTCATCAGACCAGAGAATCTTATTTCTCACCATCTTGGAGTCCTTCAGGTGTTTTTTTAGCAAACTCCATGCAGGCTTTCATGTGTCTTGCACTGAGGAGAGGCTTCCGTAGGGCCACTCTGCCATAAAGCCCCGACTGGTGGAGGGCTGCAGTGATGTTTGACTTTCTACAACTTTCTCCCATCTCCCGACTGCATCTCTGGAGCTCAGGCACAGTGATCTTTGGGTTCTTCTTTACCTCGCTCATCAAGGCTCTTCTCCCCCAATAGCTCAGTTTGGCCGGACGGCCAGCTCTAGGAAGGGTTCTGGTCATCCCAAACATCTTCTATTTAAGGATTATGGAGGCCACTGTGCTCTTAGGAACCTTAAGTGCAGCAGAATTTTTTTTTGTAACCTTGGCCAGATCTGTGCCTTGCCACAATTCTGTCTCTGAGCTCTTCAGGCAGTTCCTTTGACCTCATGATTCTCATTTGCTCTGACATGCACTGTGAGCTGTAAGGTCTTATATAGACAGGTGTGTGGCTTTCCTAATCAAGTCCAATCAGTATAATCAAACACAGCTGGACTCAAATGAAGGTGTAGAACCGTCTCAAGGATGATCAGAAGAAATGGACAGCACCTGAGTTAAATATATGAGTGTCACAGAAAAGGTTCTGAATACTTAGGACCATATGATATTTCAGTTTTTCTTTTTTAATAAATCTGCAAAAATGTCAACAATTCTGTGTTTTTCTGTCAAAATGGGGTGCTGTGTTTACATTAATGAGGAAAAAAATTAACTTAAATGATTTTAGCAAATGGCTGCAATATAACAAAGAGTGAAAAATTTAAGGGGGTCTGAATACTTTCCGTACCCACTGTAATTTCCAGATCAACAAAGAGTATAGAACCCAAGAGGCGACACTCTGATACTTTTTAGGCAACAGTCACTAGATGGCGCTCCGGTAGCGCGGCCGCCATTATGGGGTGAAAATATTAACTGGACCATTGAATCCTTCACATCTTACACACCCAAAAGCGGTGAATTTCACTGCCAAATCAGAAGCGCAGTAGAACAGTTTTTTTTTAATTAAGTCACCAGTAAATTGTATGGCTCCTACAGTAAATGTTGTATTGTCTTATATATGTTTTATTTTACCAGTTGTGGAATCCAACCATTCATCCATCTGAGGTAACGTAGTTAGCCTACTTTATTGAGCATTTCCATTTTATGAAACTTTACACATTTATTAATAGTAAATTAATAATTAATTAATTTAAGATCATCATGTTTGCAGTGAACAATATATTTCAGACCTAGTGCAGTAATAATAATAATATCTAGATCTGAATTGAAATAAGCTATATTGTACGTTTTAATGGATCACGCTAAAAACATAATGATCTTATGATCTGCTGTGTCCATTATCGCATAATTCCCACTTTTGGACACTTTTGCTTCAATGGACATTAGACAACACTGCAAAATCAAGCTGTTATATTCATATATTTATTGTCCAACATTCTCAATTTTTCTGATGCATGTCATAATTTAATTAATTAACATAATTCGGTATTAATTCAGTTTTTATAAGTCTAATACTAATACTAGATCTTTTAAAGAGTTTTAACCCAAACTGACTGAGAGCAAAAAGGTTTTGTGAATTTTTTTTTTTTTTTTTTTTTTTTTTTTTTTTTTTAACAAAGCAGCTGATATTGCCATAGAAACTAGTGGACTGCCAAGTTGCCTTCACTCCAACATGGCGGAAATGCAAGGCCACTGCTGGCGCAGGTGTTGCAATGGAACATTCTGTTGAGTGTCGCTTCTTGTTAGTGTATATTCTTTGAGGTCAAGGTGCTGTGCATTGTGGTAATTGATGTGACATGACGTCACTTCCAAAGGACCAATGAACATGACTGACCAATTTCATGGAATGTGAAAATGAATCTCATTGAATAAATAACCTTTAAATTAAACTGGTCATCAGCACAATTCAATTGGTTTGGTAATAGCAAAAGAAAATAGAATGAAGTGATCTCCAAAAAATAAGTACTTTTTGACTGTAAATAAAATTGTAAGGAGTAAAAAGTACTCTTTTTTTTCTCAAAAAATGTAATCAAGTAAAAGTAAAAGTATTGATTTTTAAATGTACTCAAGTAAAGTAAAAATACCCAAAAATAATACTTAAGTACAGTAATCAAATAAAATTACTCAAGTACTTTACACCTCTGTCTATTTCACATAAGGTCCAAAGAATGTGCTTTATTGTTTGTTTGTTTTCTAGAAAGACTTCAGATAATAGGTGGATTAATGTATAGTGGGTTGAATGTGGTGTTGATGGGCAAGCCATAATGCCAGAATAAAGGCTATTGTGGCGACCAGGGCGGGCGAGAGCCGTGAGGGAACGGCGCGAGGCCGGTGGCGCGAGAGTTAACGAGCTACACCTGGGAGGCGCACCGGCCTTGAGTCTCTCACGGAGGAGCTCCGGGAGCATAAAAGGAGGAGCGACGACCGTGGAGGACGAGAGAGGACCAGGCCTGGACTTTACGTTATGTTTTATTATGTTTGTGTGGCCGGCAGACGTCCGCGAGGGTCTGCCGGCATTACTTTCGTTTTGTTCTTTGTTTATTTTGAATTAAAGTTACGTTGAATGTTCGCCGGTTCCCGCCTCCTCCTTCCCATATTTACGAACGGTGTTACATTGGTGCCGAAACCCGGGAGGAAGGAGGGACATGCTGTCGGAGAGCCCTCGCTGCTGAGGGGGATTGCGGTGCTGAGGAGTTCGGGCAGCGCAGGAGTGTGAAGACCGCGAGAAGCTGCCCGAGGCGGTGGTGCTGGAGCCTAGTGACAGGTGGGACGGAGAGGTCGAGGCCGTGCCCCTGGGACGAGGTGGGGTGGCTGTCGTCCAAGAGGGAGCGGAGGAGTCGCCGCCGTTCGCCGTGGGCCGGAGCCTGCTGCCGTCCGCCATAAAGGGGAGGAGCAGGGAACGGGGGACTCGCTGCCGGCTGCCCAGGAGGCGGTCGAGGATCGGGCCGTCCACTGTGCGTCCAGTGCCACCGCATGGCACCGTGAAGAAGAGCCTCCCGGCTGGCTGAGGACCGAGCGGCAGTGTGTCTGGGAACCGGACCAAGAATTTTTTTTTCTCTCTTTTTCCTCTCTCCCCTCTCTCGTTCTGTCGCTCCCCTTGCTTCCGTCTCCTTTCTCTCGTCTCGTCTGTCCTTACCCCCAGGTGCTGCGGCTGCCGAGACAGGCCCGGGGGGGAGTTGAGCGCAGTCTCGGGAGTACCCCCCGGCCTGCGAGGGGCGATGGGGGTATGTGGCGACCAATGCGGGCGAGAGCCGTGAGGAAACGGCGCGAGGCCGGTGGCGCGAGTGTTAATGAGCTTCACCTGGGAGGCGCACCGGCCTTGAGTCCCTCACGGAGGAGCTCCGGGAGCATAAAAGGAGGAGCGACTACAGTGAAGGACGAGAGAGGACCAGGCCTGGACTTTATTTTATGTTTTATTATGTTTGTGTGGCCGGCAGACGTCCGCGAGGGTCTGCCGGCATTACTTTCGTTTTGTTCTTTGTTTATTTTGAATTAAACTTTTGTTGAACGTTCGCCGGTTCCCGCCTCCTTCTTCCCACATCTATGAACCGTGTTACAGCTATAATGGCTGGATACAAACAAAAGTATAACTATAAAAAATAATAAAAAGTCTCATTCACGACAGACGTGAAAGGTTCATTGAGTGAAAACAATAGAGCATGAATTGAGCAGTTTTCCTTGCCAGACATTAGTTAGTAGACTGCAAGTAAGTGTTGTTGGAAATCTCAGAAGCAAAGACCAGGAGACTTTGGGATATCTTTAAGCATAAGTTACTCTTTATTGAGAAACATGCTGTGCGTCGCTGTGGTCATCCAAAATCTGACTAAGGCAGTGTACATTTAAGTTTATATACATTTTAGGGGGCAATGCTTAGTGATAGAGACAAAGCACCAGGGAGACAACAAAGCATGCAAATGAAGTATTCAGAGTGTCACAAGTCCTAATCCAATCAGCATACCTATTCAAAGAATGGGAGAGGGGCTCCAAGAGCCATTAACGACAAAAGGTGAGAATCTCAGTAATCTGACTCATTAGACATACAATAAAGATAACAGGAACTGGCAGAAAACTCTTGCTAGAAACTTTGCTAAACAGAATGACATCTGATGTGGTCTTTATCTTAAAATGCTAAATACAATGTACTTCACCTTAGTAATTCATGTGAGGTGATGTCAGTATGTAGGATCAACAGATCTTAAACAGATTATTAAATTTGTAATCCCACAGTGTTTACAGGGCAATAACATATTGATTAGCATCTTATCAGCCTTCACTAAAAACAAAACCTGACATGCTTTTACAAAATGCTCCATACAATGCATAATTTTAGAGATATCATCCTCAGATTTTAAATTACAGTGGCATGAAAAAGTATGTGAACCCCTTGCAGAATCTGTGAAAATGAGAATTATTTTAATAAAATAAGAGGGATAATAAAAAAATGCAAGTTATTTTTGGTTTAGTACTGTCCTGAGTAAGATATTTTACATAAAAGATGTTTGCATTTAGTTCACAAGACAAAACAATAGCTGAATTTATTAAAATAACCCCATTCATAAGTATGTGAACCATTGATTCTCAATACTGTGTGTGGTTACCTGATAATCCACAACTGTTTTTTTGTTTTGTGATGGTGGTTCATGAGTCTCTTGTTTGTCCTGAGCAGTTAAACTGAGCTCTGTTCTTCAGAAAAATCCTCCAGCTCCTGCAGATTCATCAGTTTTCAAGCATTTTTGAACCCTTTCCAGCAGTGACTGTAGGATTTTGAGATCTGTGTTTTCATACTGAGGACAACTGAGGGACTCAAACACAACTATTAAAAAAGGTTCAAACATTCACTGATGCTCCAGAAGGAAACACGATGCATTAAGAGTCGGGGTGTGAAAACTTTTGAACAGGATGAACAAATTTTCTTATTTTGTTTAAATATCATTGTTTTTCATTTAGTACTGCCCTTCGGAACCAACAGAAGATACTTGCATATTTCCCGGCAGAAAAATTAAGTACAATTTATATTGAATTCAAAAGTTTTCACCCCTCGGCTCTTAATGCATCGTGTTTCGTTCTGGAGCATCAGTGAATGTTTGAACCTTTTTTAATAGTTGAGTCTGAGTCCTTCAATTGTCCTCAGTGTGAAAAAATGAATCTCAAAATCATACAGACACTGCTGGAAAGGGTTCAAATGCACAAAAATGCTTGAAAACTGATGAATCTGCAGGACCTGGAGGAATTTTCTGAAGAACAGAGCTAAGTTTAACTGCTCAGGACAAACAAGAGACTCATGAACAAACATCACAAAACATAAAAACAGTCGTAGATCATCAGGTAACCACACACAGTATTGAGAATCAATGGTTCACATATGAATGGGGTTATTTTAATAAATTCAGCTATTGTTTTGTCTTGTGAACTAAATGCAAACATCTTTTATGTAAAATATCTTACTCAGGACAGTACTAAACAAAAAATAACATGCATTTTTTATTATCCCTCTGATTTTATTAAAATAATTCTCATTTTCACAGATTCTGCAAGGGGTTCACATAGTTTTTCATGCCACTGTAAGCATCACCACACTTGTGGCTTTAATTTAGTTGTGTGGTTATAAGTTGTTATACTACATTCAGATAATATTTTTATACATTTAAAAATATATTCTTAATATTGTTTTAAAATTTATTATTATTATTTTTTTTTATGTTTGAGCTTATATATCTCCATATAATAACAGTGATGCTGAGTCTTGAACTGTAAACACTCAAGTGTCAGCTTTCTAAATATAGAGTTAAATGGCCTTTTAAACCAGGGGCCGTATTCACAAAACATCTTAAGGCTAACAGTAGCTCCGAACTTGCCAATTTAGGAGAAACTCTTAAAAATAGTGGGTGTGGTTTTCATAAGTTCACACTACAAATGATCGGACAGAGTAAAATAAGCATATTTGGCTTGCTGCCCGAGGAGAGGCTCCAAGCTCGGAAATTTAGCTCAAACCCAGAATACCCCCCTGTATTCTGGGAATAGGAACCAGCTGAGAGTGAAGAGTCAGGCTGGCGGAGGGTGCTGAAAATTGTTGAGGTAGATAAGTCGGCTGTGTATATATTCCTCCTCTCAATCTGATTAGATAGACCATTTGAACATGCTCCTTCTGAACTTTGTTTATAAAAACATAATTTGTTGCTTGAATTCTTGAGTTGCTTGAAGAGGCTGAAAATTAGCTGAAAATATGTTTAATTAGTGACACTTAGCCTACATTTTAAAATCTTTATTTGAAAGTGTCATTTTTATTTTGAAATCTTTATTTGAATATGGCAACATGATACCTTGTTCTGCAATATTTCTATGAATAAATCACTGTCAGAGACCCCTTCCCCATTAGCCAATCACTGTGTGCATAGTTACTAAGAGTGTTGACATCATCCATAGCAACGAGGTCAACCCTGCCCTTTCTCTTAGCTTAAGACTTCTCTCTATTCCTTAGTAAAAGTTTGCCAGCAGCTGAATAGGTTTTTAAGAGAAAACTCTTAGCTAAGAACTTTTGCTGCTATTTAGGAGAGCACTTAATGGTAAGATAAAACGTTTTGTGAATATGGCCCCAGTTTAACAAAAATCTGCTTTCTCTATTATATTTTTAAATAGTCCTGGACTTAGTCTAGTCCAAAGTTTAATAAACTGATTTCCTGAAAAAAGACTAGAGCTATTAAAGAACTAAATTGGCTTAAAAAAACCCTACCAGGAGGCAGCTTTAACTTCAGTTTAATGTTGCGATTAAAGAAGACACATGAATTACTTGGACAATGTTATTGAAGGTCAATATATACATGTACTACACATACACACACAGTGTTACAATAGGACCAGCCAGGAGACAGAAGATAGGTTAACAGGTAGTTTATTGAACACAAGCAGAGTATTAGGATGACAACAGGTGAGTAAACAGATGCAAGTTCGTGACTGATGAATGATATGAAGAATGACACAGTCCTTTTGTGGTTGCAGAGTGACAATGGAGAATGATACTTGCTGAATGGAGTAGATGACTTCAGACAGCACTTCACACCAGATAGAAGACGAGGAGAGGAGCTTGGGTACACGGAGTACAGGTAAGTAGCAAGAGGAGTCCTTGAGGTAAGCATTCAGGTAAGTCCTTTGATGCAAACAAGACCGGACAATGTGACTGTGTGTGAGTGTGTCTTAAGTAGTGCTGGTGATGAGTGTGCTGATGAGGTGCAGGTGACGGTGATTAGTATTCCGGGGATGGTGTGCGCTGTGATTGGAGGGTGCTGGAGCCTGGCGTGTCTGTGACACACAGGTTTGTTTTGCTATCAAAGTGAGGACATTCCATAGGCATAATGGTCAAACTGTACATTCTATCCCCCTACACTACCACTACTCCTACCCCTACCCCTAAACCTACCCATCACAGAAAACAGTTTGTTTAGTATGATTTTAAAGCTATTTTAAATATGATAACTCATGAAATATCCTCATATTTCATGTTTACGTCGTAATACTAGTGTAATACTCATGTCATTAAACAAATTTTTGTCCTCATAAATCACAAACACACACACACACACACACACACACACATATGTACATATGTGTTCTTCTTTGAAACACAACATTAATCTGATGTTAAATGTGCCTAATGGTAAATTTAAGCCTCAGTTTAGTCCTGGAGTAGCTCTAGTCTTCCTCCAGTAAATCATGGCCATCTGGTATGATCTTCAAAGGTTGCTGGCTCTCATTTACACCTGTCAGTAATCCATCCAAATGCGCCTCCAAATGCATCCTTCATTTCTCAGGCAATGAAGGATGCAACAGATGGACCCTTCACGGCCTACCCTACCCCAGAATTCATTGTGCACCGGTGACGACAGGATTTTTATTCAAAGAAAATACAGGGTGATTCTTTGGCAGCCAGTTGATCAAGTATTGTGTTTTAATTTACTCAAATAGCTAGCAAAACAAGTGTTAAAAGCCAGGGGTCTTTCTTTCTTAAAAATGTGAACTTAACCCCTGCATTGCCACTGTGCAGCTTCATTTGTTAGGTGGTCTGAGGCAAAACTTGTTCTAATATCTTTGTTTTAGGGAACAAGGAGCAGACAGCTCACTTTATTAAAATATGGGCCGAAAATGATCATTTATTTACCGGGGCCAAAAACTCGGCCAGTGTGGCTTGGATGTGAGGCAATGACCCATTTGTAATATTTCCACTAAGCTCTCTTGTGTATTATAACAAATAGCCCTCACCCTATACAAAGCCCACAACAATAAGACAACCAGTAGAAAAGTATTACATTCATGCCTTCCTGGACTCCAGTTCCCGCCATCTCCGTATTTCCGTATTTGCCTCGTCAATACAGCACAGCACGTAACAATAAGGCAACAGTCTTTCACTTTGTTGTGCTTTTAGTGCTGTCATGCAAGCAAGCTATGTGAAATGCTATACAAATGTTTTAACCAAACTTGAGGATGCAGAAACATGATTTCTGGAGTATTTTGTATGCGTCCTGCTGTGTCATATTTCGTAATGTTAAGATTGCACCGCTGTCTTAATATTTTTCAAAAGTTAAAAAAGTCAAAAAGTAAAAAAAAAAACAAAAAAACAAAAAAAAAACTTAAAAAAAATACAAAGCAAGTTAATTAACCCTAGTGAAAAAATAGTATACTTAAGCACACTTTATTCGTATGTACTTTAGCAAAACTAAATGGATTTGTGGCATGCTACAAATTGGAATACTTAAAGTCTGCTAAACTGGAAGAACTAATTTTGTACTAAATGCATTTTAGTTGTCCAAAAGCAGTGCTGAAATTCAACTAAAGTTGTATTAAATATACTTGTTTGTGCTAAAGTGGAACTATTCCAAGTATACTTAAGTACACTTTAAATATAGCCTATTCTTGTATTTAAGTTTTGAAATGCAGAATTCACTTAGCATAAACTTCAAATGTCTTTTGGTGATATTATAATTGCAATTCAGTTACACTGTAAGAGTGTTGGCACAGCTTAAGAATTTAATTTGCCTTTTACAAACACCTCCAGTATACCAGCAACTTACATATCCAGTGAACATCAGTGAGACAATGGGAACAGATAGGAACGTAGGAACCAGTACGGGCTAGAATCAAACCCGGGTCGTTGTCACACAAGCACACTCACTTTACCTGTTGCACCAACGCACAGATATGAACTATGCAAAACTGGGGTTACTTTGTGTTCAAGTACAGCTATAAGCAAACAGATTTTTCCATTAATGACAGTACAAATTATATGGATTAAAAGACTGTGAATCGCAGAGAAAAGTCTCAATATAGGCACAGTAAGAGGTGTGTGAAAATAAATGTGAAACAGCCTGTATATAACATGAAAGTGTATTACATTTTTAGCTAATGAAGAAATAAAACCAGCAGACACAAAATTAAAGGGTTAGTTCACTCAAAAATGAAAATTCTGTCATTTATTACTTACCCTCATGCCGTTCCACACCCGTAAGACCTTCGTGAGGCCTTCATAGGGAGCAATGACATTTCCTCCCTCAAGATCAATAAAGGTACTAAAAACATATTTAAATCAGTTCATGTGAGTACAGTGGCTCAATATTAATATTATAAAGCAACGAAAAAACAAAATAACTTATTTAGTGATGGCCGATTTCAAAACAATGCTTCAGGAAGCATCGGAGCACAATGAATCAGTGTATCGAATCTGCTGTTCGGAACGTGATTTCTGCCATTTGGCGGTTTGAAGCGCGACAAAGAGAGAAGTAGGCAAGACAATCAGGAGAGAAATGTGACAGGTGCGCGAGCAATCAGTGCGAACGCTGAGGAAAACGAGATGCAGCTGAAACCAACTAAAGGAAAGAAAAGGAAGAAAGGAGAAAATTAGGAGCAAATTAAACCTGGCTCATGACAGTACCCGTCCCCCGAGGAGCGCCCCCTGGCGCTCCCAAGGAAGAAGACTGGCGAGAGTGAAGGAAGTCGCAATGAGCGAGCGGTCCAGGACGGCCCGGGCTGTAAACCATCTCCTCTCGACCGTAACCCTCCCAATCAACCAGGTACTGATGACCGCGCCCTCGGCGGCACACGTCCAGCAGCTTCCTAACCCTATAAACAGGAGAACCCTCAACAAGAACAGGACAATGAGTGGGTCGGGCGGGAGCGCAAATAACCTGCTTAATGCAAGACACATGAAATACCGGATGAACGCGTCGCAAGTTGGGGGGCAACGGCGAATGAATGCCTGGACTGAGGGCACCGAGGCCTCGGTCTCCTGGGAAGAAAAGAGAGGCGGCTGGTACCCTAGGCAAAATTGGAAGGGTGAGAGCCCTGTGGCAGAAGAAGGAAGAGAGTTATGTGCATATTCCACCCATGGCAATCGTTCGAAACACCAGGGTGCGAAGCATATGCCCTAAGATCTGGTTGGTGTGTTCTGCCTGGCCATTAGTCTGAGGGTGGAAACTGGATGATAAACTGGCCAAGGCACTGATCTGATGACACAGAACTCCTTCCAAAACATTGACGCAAATTGAGGCCCCCTTTCAGAAACAATATCCGTAGGGAGACCATGCAAACGGAAAACGTGTTTGATAACTAACTGGGCACCAAAACCATTCAATCAGGGAATCGGCTTTACTGACGAAATGCGCGTGACAATCGCATGCGATATATCGCCCAGCCCTAATGCAAGGTCGCAAAGACCTGTCCTTTTTCTTTACGAAAAAAAACCCTGCTCCGGCGGGCAAGGTAGACGGAACAATGGTACCGGCCGCGAGACTCTCAGTTAGATACTTTTCAAGAGCCTCGCGTTCGGGAGCGGAAAACAAGTACAAGTGACCTCGAGGAGGTGTAGTACCAGGAAGGAGCTCGATACTGCAATCGTTAGGGTGATGGGGAGGGAGAGCAGCGGCCCGGCAATGGCTGAACACGGCTCGAAGATCGTGGTACTCCTCCGGCACTCCTGACAAATCACCAGGCTCCTTCTGAAAAACAGAAATAGAAGAAACAGCAGGGACAGCAGACACAAGGCAATGAGTATGACACGACAATTTCCAGGACATGATGGTCCCCTCGGCCCAGTTAATCTGAGGGTTATGCTGGACAAGCCAAGGATGACCCAAAACAATAGGAGAAATAGAGGAACAAAAAAATTAAAAAAGAAATAGTTTCTTGATGATTGCCTGAGATGGTGAGACTCACCGGAACGGTGGCGAGATGAATACAAGGCAGTTTACTCCCATCCAGAGCGAACCAAGGTTATTATAGTTTTGCTTTTTTAAATTAGTTTTTATTTTAATAACATTTTCAATTTTGCTTTGAATTTAAGTTTAGTTTTAGTTAATTTCATGAATGGTTTTGTTAGTTTTAGTTTAGTTTTTATTTTGCAAACACATTTCTATTTAGTTTTTATTTTATTTAGTTTCAGTTATAGTTTTTGTAATTATAGTTTAGCAGCTAACAGGACACTTCCAGTGGCGACCAAAGAAAGCAAAGCAAGACATTTATTTGTAGAAAATTTAATTTTTGCACAGTTACAGTTAACTCTTGATAAAAATAACAAGGGTTTGAGATGCAAAAAAGAACCAAACAAATGCACCTTAAATTTACATAATACATGATGAACGTGCATATGAACAAACATACATATTAAAGATTAAAACTTTTTGAGATTGTGTGTATGTGTTGAATATTAATTTAGCAAAAACAGACTAATACAATCTTAAAGGTTTCAAATGTGCATGAGAACTACTAGCACCCTCGTTGACTTTATCATTACCGATGGTAGTCTTCCTTTCCGAATCTTTCGCCATGAAGGATTTGTATTCTTCACGATGGTTGGTTTGCAAATGTACTTTAAGGTTTGTGGGATTTTTCCCCTTAATTTCAACACCACAAAGTGTATTATTCAGCGTGACAATGCATTTGTTTTTTTCTGTTTCGGAATTAAATCCGAAATAGTCCCAAACAGGGCTCTGTCGTTTCCTACCCCCTGCCATCATTCATGTCTGTCGTATTTATCAGTTAACTGATGTTGCTATCAGCCTCAGCTAACCTCACATGCATAAAGCACCATCTACAGGTAAATGTATTATACAGCCTGTTTGGTTTTAAACTAAACCACGTCAGATTTTCCGCCATGGGATGAGAGCTTATTAATTAACGAATACTTATTTTTGATAATTATTATTTTATTTCAGTTAGTTTTTCAATAACTGTTGCTAGTTTCGTTTAGTTTTAGTTTTTCATTTATTATGAATTTTACATTTTATTTTAGTTAACGAAAATGATTTTTAACTGATAGTTTTAGTCTTAGTTTCAGTTTTCGTTTACGAAAATAACCTTGGAGCAAACAGAGGGGTAGGCTTGTCTAGTTCACATAACGGGACCTTATGTTCCAAAGCCTATGGTTCGTCCATGAAGTTTCCTTCACAACCTGAATCGATGAAGGCTTGGCAAGAAGCGATGGAACCAGACCAGTGCAGAGTGACCATGAAAATGGTACGGGTTCTCTCAGAAGGGGATTGTGCAGCTGTGCCCGTCAGTACTCCCCGATCTACTGACGAGCGCTTCCTTTTAACGGGCAGACAGCAACCAGATGGCCAGATCCCCGCAGTACATACATAGACGATGTAGAACACGGCACTGACGCTCAGCGGGAGAAATACGTATTCCAGACGCCTGCATGGGTTCTGGGAATTGGGCTGCCTCGAACGAAACTGTAGTGGGAGTGGGCGGTGATGTAGATGGAACAGGGGACAGCACTCGGGCACGGCGTCAAAGTTCAGCTCGCTTCTCCAGTATGATAGCTAATTCCACCAACTGATCAAAGGCAGCGGGGACTTTATGAGCATAAATCTCATCCTTTATCTCAGAGCACAGACCCTCCAGAAAACGTGCAGTCAGAGCGGGCTCGTTCCACTCACTTGTCGCAGAGAGAGTATGAAACTCGATGGAGTAATTCGAGGCAGAACGCCTCCCCAGCTGAAGAGATGCCTCACGCCCGCTCACGGATTGATCAAAAACCTTCGTCATCTCTTCCTTGAAGAGGGAGAAAGACTGACAGCATTCAACCTCTGCCTCCCAGACCGCAGTGGCCCAGTCCCACGCTCTTCCCATCAACAGCAAAATCACAACAGCAATTCTGGTGCGGTCAGCCGCATATGTGGAGGGCTGGAGAGAGAAGACGACTTCACACTGGGTCAAAAAGGCTTTACATTCAGTTGGCTCACCCGAATATCGTGGTGGATTGTTGACTCTTGGTTCGATGACTGGACTGTGAGACCGAGGATCAGACAGCTCGGTGCGGAGGAATTGAAAACGGTGATTTAAATCTGTCACCTGGCCCGCGAGGTTCTCTACAGCATGCCTCTCAGTGTGGAAAGGTCTGAAAGTTATCACCAACTACAAGACACCATCCCCCAGCTCTGTGGAGAATCAACAACTGGCAGACGATCTGAACGAGTTTTACTGCAGGTTTGAAAAATCACCATTCACACCTCCAACAACCCCCCTCTCCCCCACTCCTCCACTTCAGTTCAGTGAAGATGATGTGCACCAGGTCTTCAGAAAGAACAAGAGAAGAAAGGCACCAGGCCCAGACAGTGTTTCACCAGCCTGTCTGAAAACCTGCACTGACCAGCTGGCCCTCATCTTCACAAAGATCTTCAACAGATCACTGGAGCTGTGCGAAGTCTCCTCCAGCTTCAAACGCTTCACCATCATCCCTGTCCCAAAGAAACCCAAAATTACTGGACTAAATGACTACAGACCTGTGGCTCTAACGTCTGTGGCCATGAAGTCATTTGAAAGACTGGTTCTGGCTTATCTGAAGGACATCACTGGACCCTTACTGGACCCCCTGCAGTTTGCTTACTGAGCAAACAGGTCTGTGGATGATGCAGTCAATATGGGACTGCATTATGTTCTAAAGCATCTGGACAGACCAGGGACTTATGTGAGGATCCTGTTTGTGGACTTAAGCTCTGCTTTTAACACCATCATCCCATCACTCCTCCAGCCCAAACTAACTCAGCTCTCCGTGCCCACTTCTGTCTGTCAGTGGATCACCAGCTTCCTGACAGACAGGCAGCAGCTAGTGAGGCTGGGAAAATTCTCATCCAGCACCCTCACCATCAGCACCGGCACCCCTCGGGTCTGTGTTCTCTCCCCACTGCTCTTCTCCCTGTACACCAACGACTGCACCTCTAAAGACCCCTCTGTCAAGCTCCTGAAGTTTGCGGACGACACCACACTGATCGGCCTCATCCAGGCTGGTGACGAGTCTGCTTACAGACTGGAGGTTGAACAGCTGGCTGTCTGGTGCAGTCTTAACAACCTGGAGCTCAACACGCTCAAGACAGTGGAGATGATCGTGGACTTCAGGAGAAACCCCCCTGCTCTCCCCCCACTCACCATCATGAACAGCACTGTGACTGCAGTGGAGTCATTCAGGTTCCTGAGCACCACCATCTCCCAGGACCTGAAGTGGGAGAACCACATTGAGTCCATTGTGAAAAAGGCCCAGCTCGCCAGCTGAGGAAGTTCAACCTGCCACAGGAGCTGCTGAAACAGTTCTACTCTGCCATCATTGAATCCATTCTCTGCACTTCAATTACTGTCTGGTTCAGCTCAGCTACCAAATCTGACCTCAGAAGACTACAGAGGGTAGTCCGGTCTGCTGAGCGAATTATTGGCACAACCCTCCCCACTCTCCAAGAACTGTACTTATCCAGAGTGAGAAAAAGGGCAAAGAAAATCACTCTGGACCCCTCACATCCAGCACACTCCCTCTTTGAACTGTTGCCATCTGGTCGATGCTACAGAGCCCTGAGCACCAGAACGACCAGACACAGGAACAGTTTCTTTCCTCAGGCAATCCATCTCATGAACACTTGACAAACATGGAACACGCAACACTATTACACATTATTTACTTAAAACGCTTATTTTTATTTCAAATTTGCACACATAACTGTACATACAAATTGTCTATATTATATATTGGTTTTTGCTTTTTTTGAACTTTGTCTATCTTGTAAATTTGTATATTAATATTTTATTATTTTTTTTATGTGTCTTGTCTTGTCGCTGTCACTCTGTTGCACTGTGGAGCTTCTGTCACTAAAACAAATTCCTAGTATGTGTAAAAAAAAATACATGGCAATAAAGCTCTTTCTGATTCTGATTCTGATTCTTTAGAATGGTTAACTGTTTGAAAGTATTTCAGTTTCCAGTGCCTCTCACTGGCCGTTTCATGATGGCAAGTCGATGTAGCACCGGCCAATTCACAATGACCAGTCGATGTTGCTTTTACGACACACTCCGATGATCCACTCGGACCACAGCCAGTCCCGGGCCCAGCTCGAAGACCAGCAACCGACCGGGAATACTGCGTTTTACAATGCTTCTTGCCAGCTGACGCTCAGCGACAAGTCGAGGCAGCTCCCCGCGAAACACTCCGACGGCACCTGCAGGCCATATTCAACCCCGGCTCGATGACCAGCAGCTGTCCGCCCCGACCACAAACATCCACCGCCAACAGCAAAACCCCTCCGGACATAGCGCCGGCAGCCTTCGCAGGAAATCCGGGCAATTTACCAGCACACTCTGGCGGAACAACCACTGCGGGAAACTCAGGTGATTCTCCAGTTTGCTCCAGCAGACTAACTAGGCCACGACCAGGCCCGCCCCAACCGCAGCTGTCCACCGACGACAGCAAAACACCTCCAGATGCATCATCATAATCACTGTATCAATGTCGATACAGTCCATGTTAACGCTTTTCCGTGTTTTAAGACAACGGAATACGAAGCAAACTGGCCCAGTCTATGGCCCAATCACATTTATGAATGTGCACCTGTAGACAGGCATCAGATGAATGGTTCACACATAATAATTGTTCCCTTTGGAATGGGAACTTGCGCTGCATCCACTAGGGGGATGCTATGGGGAATGCCTCTGGCATAACTGGTATCTGAAGCATGAGTCTAAACATGACAATGAACTTTGTCATTGGCAGGCGGCAGCCTATGACGTTACTACTGCGTGAGTATAAAAGCCACCTGAGAAATACATCATCCTCTTTCTTGTCTTCAGGAGACCGTTTGTTTGCACATGAGTTAGGAGCATGCATGTTTAGCTCCTAGGGGAGCAGAATGCGCACAATGAAACGATTTCTCAATGAAAAGCTCAGTTTGTGCCTTCCCTATTCTCGAGGGATGTGGGACGTGCATTTGGGTGGAATGCTGTCGACTCTTTGAAGAAGATGGTTATGCTCAGTATGATGCATTCATGAGACTGACTACAAGAGACAGGTAAGGAGTTTTTATTCCTTTCTGCTCTCTCCTGAGGGATGGTAGTAGCGCGTTCGGCTCTTGAGAGAGTTAAAGGCACTCATAGCAATGCATTTGTGTCTTTTCTAACTGGGTGCTTTATAAAAAAAGAACAATCTGATATTTGAACTGAACGCGTTTGTAATGATCAGTCCAACTGAAGGTGAGTTGATGAACCCATGTGCAGTTTATTAATAATCCAAAGTGAACTGCCTCGCTGCTCAGAGTGGTTTGCGTCTGTAACTCCGTATAGCTTTGTTTTGAATCTCTTACTTTTATTCATTGTTGCTTATATTATTATTAACTTACATATAATATTGCCTACCACATTAATCTGACATTGCTAGCTTGTAATCCTTGAATCTAAATCACTGTTACAACGAGTTTTCATCTCGCTAGCTTGTTAACTTGTCATCAGTATCTCGCGCTCCTTTTTCAATGCGTTCATCAAACAGCTGTGGTAACTCGAATCAGTCTACAAACACGGTGAGTCATGTCATCCTCTCCTAGCATTGTTACCTGTTCCATTTGCAACATGTTCAGCATAGCTCTCTCTGTCAGAGACGAGGGATTTACATGTCATAAATGTAGGGAAATAGTCAGGCTGACAGAGATAATCTCAGAATTAGAGACACGCATCCAAACTTTAATCGAGGATAGTAAGAATGCAAGGGCTTCAGATACTGTTTTGGATGTGACTAGCTTAGTGAACTCTGTACATTGTTCGGTTCCGGCTGTAGATGAGATCGGAGTGATGAGATAGTTAGCAGATTATCATCACTCAATGGCTGGCTGTCTAAGTGGTGTCCGCAAAATAATATAGGTTTCATAGACAATTGGAAAAGTTTTTGGAGCAGACCTGACCTGTTGAAAAGAGATGGTATTCATCCCTCCCGGGATGGTGCTGCTCTTCTCTCTAGTAATATGGCACATAGTCTTAGAACTGAAACATGACAAACTGGGGCCCAAGTCAGGTAGCAGACAGACTGGCTAAACCGACCGTCTGCTAGCTGCCTCACGTTACAGAAGTCAGATAATTCCCAACACATAGAAACTCTTAAACCTAGATATTATCACATAGAGACTGTGTCTGTACCCCAAATTAGTAAAAACAAACTTCCAAACCCATTTAATGGTAAAAATTGAATTGATGTTCAACAAATAAAAAATAGAGATAATAATGATAAACAAATGATAAAGCTTGGGTTGTTAAATATTAAATCCCTTTCTTCAAAATCACTTATTGTAAATTATATTACCAGAAACACTAATATAGATGTGCTGTGTTTGACAGAAACTTGGCTAAAACCGGATGATTTCATTACTTTAAATGAGTCTAGCCCTCAAGGTTATGATTATCGACACAATCCAGAAAGTGTTGCTGTAATTTATAGTAATATTTACAGTATTAGTCAAAAGTCTTTCAAATATAATTCCTTCGAAGTGATGGTACTTTACGTAACATTATGTAAGTTGACATTTATGCTGGCTACTGTATACACTCCTGCTTCTCACGGCATCTTATCCTGTCTCCGCGCCAATCACTAGAACGAGAAACAGGTGTTCGTGATTTGTATTCAACCCACTCACTTACCAAGCGTCTCCCGCTATTCTCTCCGGTTGCAGACCTTGCTGAACCACGCCCCCCTTGCCACATACCTCCACCGCCCGACTCAGGCCGGGGATAATAATATCATCTAGATAGGCAGCCGCATATGCACCATGGGGCCACAGAATTTTATCCATGAGTCGCTGAAAGGTAGCCGGTGCCCCGAACAGCCCGAACGGAAGCGTAACGAATTGGTGTAATCCGAACGGCATCGTGAAAGCTGTCTTTTCTTTGGATAATAGCGACAAGGAGATCTGACAATATCCTTTCATTAAGTCCAGTGTCGAATAAAATCGAGCCGCACCTAGCCGGTCAAGCAATTCGTCCACCCGTGGCATTGGATACGCGTCGAATTTCGACACTGCATTCACCCTGCAATAGTCCACGCAGAAACGAACCGAGCCGTCGGTCTTGGGGACCAAAACTATCGGGCTTACTGCTGGACTCTTCTATTACTCCCATTTTAAGCATTGCCTCTAATTCGTCCTGAACTACCTTTTTTTTGTGTTCAGGTAATCTATACAGCGGGCTGCGAATAACCACACCCGGCTCCGTCTCGACGTGGTGCTGAATGAGGTTGGTACGCCCCGGCAGGGGAGAGAACACGTCTGCAAATTCTGCTTGCCGTTTAGATAAATCAGTGAGCTGGGAGGGCGAGAGGTGATCTCCTCCCGGGGTCAGCGCGAGGGATTGAGTTTTTACATTCGCCTCTGGCCCGAGATCATCCTCCCCGCTAATCACCGTCGCCAGCATCACTGATTCTGCCTCATTCCATTTTTTAAGGAGATTGAGGTGATAAATTTGACGTGCCCCCCTCCTGTCAGACCGTACCACCTCATAATCGAGCTCTCCCACTTGCCGTGTAACCTCAAAGGGTCCTTGCCACTTTGCAAGTAATTTAGAACTTGAAGTAGGGAGCAATACAAGTACTTTCTCTCCCGGTGCAAATTTGCGTAAATTAGACCGTCTGTTATACAGCTGGCTCTGTCTGTGCTGGGCTTGTAACAAATTCTCCATTGATAGCCGCCCCAAAGTGTGGAGTTTTGCTCTGGAGTCCAGCACATACTGAATTTCATTTTTGGCCTGAGATGGTCCGTCCTCCCAAGCCTCCCTCAGGACATCCAGCACCCGTCCAAAGAGAAGCTCGAAGGGGGAAAACCCCGTGGAGGTTTGCGGGACCTCTCGCACTGCAAATAACAGAGGTTCTAACCACTTATGCCAATTTTTGGCGTCCTCCTGAACGAATTTACGAATCATGGATTTAAGCGTGCGATTAAAACGTTCGACCAGCCCGTCCGTTTGTGGGTGAAAGACGCTGGTACGAATCGATTTAATGCCCAATAATTCGTACAATTCGCGTAACGTGCGTGACATAAACGCCGTGCCTTGGTCAGTGAGGATTTCTTTTGGACCTTTTCAAACGCATGTTTTAGCGTCTCATCCTGAGACTGCTCCAGGGGAAAATCATCACGCTCCGGAAGAATCAGTCTTCCGGCTTCACTCTGTTCCCCTGCCGCAGCACTCGCCGGTCCCTGATCAGTCTCTCCTACCTGCACTCGCGTTTGCTTACCCCGCGTTCTCTTTCCCCAAGAGGAATCCGAGCATAAACATCCCAATAATTGACTGAATTCAGGCCAATTTGTTCCCAAAATTATCGGATGCCGGAGGTGCGGGTTAACTGCAACCTCAACACTATGCTTTTGTCCCCTGAATTTAATTATGACGGGCATCAATGTTCCCTCTAATTTTTTTTTCTCAATGAGCAAAACTTTTCTCTGTTGAGCGCACATTTTGTTCACCTGAGCAAAAACATACTTTATATCAGACCTTTACAATGAACGTAAACACACACACAAAAAAATGGTTTTATCATGCAACTGTAACATTTAACTTTAATGTGCCGTTTCTATTTTATTTGACCCTTGATGTAACTTAGTGATATATTAAATAATATGTTTGAAAACAAGCAGTTCGGTCACTAAATTAAGCATTTATGTTAATTTTAGGTTACTTGAGATTTTTTTCACATTGCTGTATTAACTGTACCAGTCTTTACCAAGAAATTCTATTAAAAAATAATTTCTGTCCTCCTGCAGGACAGTTCAATCCTTTATAATAATATAATATGAGCAGTTACAATGATGGTTTGGGACAACCATAATGTGTTTTTGTACAGTCAATTATTATTAAACCATCAAAATTACATGTTTATTGCTTATGAATTTCCCAGATTTTATATACCAGGAGGTTTCAAGATTTTTCGTAGCAAGAAGCCCTAAACAATCCCCTTGTGAGATCAATTTTTTATTAGGCTTACATTATAATATAATAAAATATAACATAATATTTAAGTATTTAAACTGATATACAGTATTATATTATGTATTATACAGTATTATGCTTCCATTTGTTTTAATATATTATAAAGTGAAAACAAACTGAAGCATTTTTAACAGATCTGATAGCTAAATATTTTTAAGAAAAGTGAACGTTAACTCTTTTATAGTTATCTAAACATCCATGAAACCCACACCACCACCACACACAATAATCTATTTAAACTGAGGTATATCACTGCTGTATTTTGAGTTTGCAAGCTACACCTGTGGTGGGTGTAGTTGTAAATGTCTCAGAGTTTTGTTAGCATTCTGTGCCCATCATCTGTTATTTCCACCACTTTTCATTAAAACATGGCGTTTTATTTCACATTTCTTTTCGTTTCGCGTTGCCTCTCGTATTGATGTATTTAGTCCGCAAACATTACAGAATTCTTACCGCGACAGATTTGGCTCAAGGCCAGCCAGCTCACACGCGCTCGATCGTTCTCTTTCTATGAAACCTGTAAACCGCATTCACCGGTTCTAACTCTATAGCGACAATAACTCTATAGTTCATATAGTTAAGTATGACCATATTAGCCCAGTTCTGTCAACATTACATTGGCTCCCTATTAAACATCGTATAGATTTTAAAATCTTGCTACTTACTTATAAAGCTCTAAATGGTTTAGCTCCCCAATATCTAAGCGAGCTCTTGGTGCATTATAGTCCTTCACATCTATTGCGATCTCAGAATTCAGGCCAGTTGATAATACCCAGAATATCAAAATCAACTGAAGGCGGCAGATCCTTTTCCTATTTAGCACCTAAACTCTGGAACAATCTTCCTAGCATTGTTCGGGAAGCAGACACACTCTGTCAGTTTAAATCTAGACTAAAAACACATCTCTTTGCTCTTGCATACACATAACACATTATCAATACATTAACATTTTTCAAATCCGTTAAAGGATTGTTACGCTGCAATAATTAGGTCGGCCGGAACCGAGAACATTTCCTATAACACTAGATATACCTGTACATCAGAATAAGAATGGCATCTACGCTAATATCAGTCTCTCTGCTTATCCTGAGGTTTGCCGGGTGCTGGATCCAGGCCGTATCCAGATCAGATGGAGAACCTGTGTCTGGACCTGACTACAACGTAGCCCAGGAGACAATGGGCCTACAGATCCAGTTCTGGCTGCATCTATAATTCAGATTTTTTATCTCCGTATCCGCGTACATATATTTATATATAATCTATTTTTAATCTCTATAATAAAATTAATTTATCTCCATATCCATTTACATATATTATATATCTTCCAAGGGGTTTTTTCCCTCCTAGGACTTTTTTTCCCAGTGTTAGCACGCTGGGTTTTTCTCCTAGGGGTTTTTTTCCACCCCTGGGAGTCAGCCGACATTGGCTTAATGTAGCACCATCTTGTATATGTTACATATTACCACGCTTGCTTGTACAGCTTATTTATAACCACTTCTCTTTTTTCTGTGCTTCTAACATGTAAAGCTGCTTTGAAACAATTACCAATTAGAAAAAGGGCTATATAAATAAATTTGACTTGACTTGACTTGACTATAGCGGTCGTCCAGAGCACTGCAATTATTTCTCCCCACACATGATTTTCATGTCTGTTCTCTGCGCGTCAATTATGTTTTTCTGCGCGACCGCGGCTTCAGAAGTGCGTGGCCGCGCACGCGCGCAGCTTAGAGGGAACATTGACGGGCATTACAGGATATTTCACCACATCCCCGTGCACACACCGAACCCCAACCATGCGGCCTGTATCCAATGCCCCAGATGAAATCAGGCCTTGATGGACAGAGGTTTGGTTACAGCCCGAGTCCACCAAGGCCTGATAGGTACCCCCCTTGATACTCACAGGTATTTGGTACCCGCCAGCTTGACCAGGGGCAGCTTGTGGATCGTCGGGGACCCGGATCATCGTCCCAACTTCCATAACCTGACATTTATCCACAAAATGATCCGGATCCCCACACCGCCAACAAGCCGGCCCAGACCTGCCCGAGACCTGGGAAGAGGGACAGGTCTAGAGAGAGAGAGGGACAAAAGAGAGGGAGAGAGAGAGACAGCTGGAAGGGGTTCGCCGACCCCTTGGCACGCCACCATGTGGTCTTCCGCCAATTGGATGGCTGAGTCCAGCGACGTGGGGCGGTGGCACTGGACCCACTCGGCCGTCTTCTTTGTGAGCCGAGTGATGAACTGCTCCAGCACCATGCGATCGATGACCAGATCCACGTCGCTTCCCTCAGCCAGCAACCATTTGCGGCACGAGTCCCGGAGCTGTTGGGCCATCACGAAGGGCCGGCCAGACTCACCCAGGTCGAGGGAACGGAAGCGTTGACGATGTTGTTCCGGGGTCCGGCCAACCCGCTGGATGATGGCCCGCCGTAGGTCGTCGTAGACCAGGAGGTTCTGGACTGGCAGCTGCTGTGCCGCCACCTGTGATTCTCCCGAGAGGAGCGGGACCAACCTCATAGACCACTGGTCCCGCGGCCATTCACTCGCTTCGGGGGACCGCTCAAAGAGTTCGAGAAAAACTTCTGGATCGTCCACTGGGCCCATCTTATTCAGGGGCAGGTGGACAGGCACACCTGGCTGCCCGCTGGGCTCCCGAGGAACCTCCCGGTCAATCCAGCTCCGGAACACCTCGCGGTCTGCCTGCTGGGTCTGGAGGATGGCTTGAAAGCACCGCTCCTGGTCTTTGCGCAGATCCAGCAGGGCCTGGTGTTGTTCTTGGTGCAGGACTGCGAGGGACGCAATGACGTCCGCAAATGGGGTGGAGGACGATGACTGCATGGCGGCGTACTCCCATCTTCCCTCCCGGGTTTCGGCACCAGTATAGCACAGTTAAAGTTTGTGTATGGGAAGGAAGAGGTCTGGGTCGGCGAACAACTGCTGACTGAGCTTTTATTGAGAACAAAGTTCAACAGAAACCCAGCTAGCAGGGAACGTTCTCAGAACTTTGGCTAACATTCTGTAAAGGTTTTTTAATGTTTTAAAGAAAACATTTGAATGTAATGTTCCAAAAATGTTTTAAGAATGTTTTTAAATTCAGAAAATGTTCCTATAATGTTAAGTGCAAACAAATCTAGAACATTTTCCCTTCAACATTTTGAGGATGTTTTGAGGATGTTATTGAGGTAACATTATATAATGTTGTAAATATAACATTCGCACAATGTTTCAATAAAACACATGAAGAACATTCTCTCAGCAACATTAGGAAAACACTATAAGAACATCATTAATGTTTGAGGTGAAGAAATGTTCTGTATAAAATGTTCTTCTAATGTGACGTATTAACAAATCTAGAACATTTCACCTGCAACATTTTGAGGATGTTGTTGAGGTAACATATTATATAATGTTGTCAATATAACATTCGCACAATGTTTCAATAAAACAAAGGAAGAACATTCTCTCAGCAACATTAGGAAAACGCTATGAGAACATCATTAATGTTTGAGGTGATGAAATGTTCTGGGTAAAATGTTCTTCTAATGTGACGTATTAACCACGATAGAACATTTTACCTGCAACATTTTGAGGATGTTGTTGAGGTAACATATTATAAAATGTTGTCAATAAAACATTCGCACAATGTTTCAATAAAACAAAGGAAGAACATTCTCTCAGCAACATTAGGAAAACACTATAAGAACATCATTAATGTTTGAGGTGATGAAATGTTCTGTATAAAATGTTCTTCTAATGTGACGTATTAACCAAGATAGAACATTTCACCTGCAACATTTTGAGGATGTTTTGAGGATGTTATTGAGGTAACATTATATAATGTTGTAAATATATCATTCGCACAATGTTTCAATAAAACACATGAAGAACATTCTCTCAGCAACATTAGGAAAACACTAAAAGAACATCATTAATGTTTGAGGTTGTGGGATTACAAATTTGTTCTATGTTATATCTAGGTTCCAATGTAATAGTATATGAACTGAAAACTTTATGTATATTGTGGCAAGGCAGGCAGACCAGGTGTCTGAGACACTAACCTTTTGTCTCATGCATTTCCTGACCATGTGGCATGACCAGCTCAAGATACAGCTGTGCTTTTGTCTCTATGATAATGTAAAGGTATAGGTGATACTGCCAGACTGATTGGATTAGCCCCTATGCATTTGAATGACACAGTTATGCTGATTAGATCATGGCTGGGAAATGTAGGCAATGATCTGATTCCTGTACTGCATTTGCATCTTTTGTTTAGATTGTCCACACCTCTACTCTATGTATCCCTCCCCCTTGAATGTATATGAACTACCAAGTCACTGCCTTAGTTAGATTTTGGATGACCACAGTGACGCACAGCGTGTTTCTCAATAAAGAGTAACTTCTGCTTCAAGAGATCCCAAAGTCTCCTGGTCTATGCTTCTGAGATTTCCAACAGTTTAGAAATGTTCTGTATAAAATGTTCTTCTAATGTGACGTATTAACAAATCTAGAACATTTCACCTGCAACATTTTGAGGATGTTTTGAGGATGTTATTGAGGTAACATATTATATAATGTAAATATAACATTCGCACGATGTTTCAATAAAACAAAGGAAGAACATTCTCTCAGCAACATTAGGAAAACGCTATAAGAACTTCACTGAGGTTTGAGGTGATGAAATGTTCTGTATAAAATGTTCTTCTAATGTGACGTATTAACCACGATAGAACATTTTACCTGAACATTTTGAGGATGTTTTGAGGATGTTATTGAGGTAACATTATATAATGTTGTAAATATAACATTCGCACAATGTTTCAATAAAACACATGAAGAACATTCTCTCAGCAACATTAGGAAAACACTATAAGAACATCATTAATGTTTGAGGTGAAGAAATGTTCTGTATAAAATGTTCTTCTAATGTGACGTATTAACAAATCTAGAACATTTCACCTGCAACATTTTGAGGATGTTTTGAGGATGTTATTGAGGTAACATATTATATAATGTTGTAAATATAACATTCGCACAATGTTTCAATAAAACAAAGGAAGAACATTCTCTCAGCAACATTAGGAAAACGCTATGAGAACATCATTAATGTTTGAGGTGATGAAATGTTCTGGGTAAAATGTTCTTCTAATGTGACGTATTAACCACGATAGAACATTTTACCTGCAACATTTTGAGGATGTTTTGAGGATGTTATAGAGGTAACATTATATAATGTTGTCAATAAAACATTCGCACAATGTTTCAATAAAACAAAGGAAGAACATTCTCTCAGCAACATTAGGAGAACGCTTTAAGAACATCACTGAGGTTTGAGGTGATGAAATATTCTGTATAAAATGTTCTTCTAATGTGACGTATTAACAAATCTAGAACATTTCACCTGCAACATTTTGAGGATGTTTTGAGGATGTTATTGAGGTAACATATTATATAATGTTGTCAATATAACATTCGCACAATGTTTCAATAAAACAAAGGAAGAACATTCTCTCAGCAACATTAGGAAAACGCTATAAGAACTTCACTGAGGTTTGAGGTGATGAAATGTTCTGTATAAAATGTTCTTCTAATGTGACGTATTAACCACGATAGAACATTTTACCTGAACATTTTGAGGATGTTTTGAGGATGTTATTGAGGTAACATTATATAATGTTGTCAATAAAACATTCGCACAATGTTTCAATAAAACAAAGGAAGAATATTCTCTCAGCAACATTAGGAGAACGCTATAAGAACATCACTGAGGTTTGAGGTGATGAAATATTCTGTATAAAATGTTCTTCTAATGTGACGTATTAACAAATCTAGAACATTTCACCTGCAACATTTTGAGGATGTTATTGAGGTAACAGATTATTCAAAGTTGTAAATATTCACTAATTTTTTTATAAATATTCACTATTATTCATTCCTTAAATTGAACAATCTCAGAACTAACATTATATTGTATTATTAAACTTGAGTTCTCAATGTACTATTGAAATTAATTTCTGCACAATTTAATGTTTTCTTTTTTTCTACAATTGAAGAGTTCAGATGCAAAAGCCTGTGCAAGTGGCATCTGAAATTTTCTTCTTAAATTAGCATTTTTATCAAGCTTGTATGTTTAGGTTCAGTAAATTTCACTTTAATGGCAATTAATAGGTCCTTTTCATTGCCATTAAAGTGTAATAAGCTTGATAAACATGCTTGTTTTATAAGAAAATTTCAAATGGCACTTAAAGGCTTTTGCATCTGAAGTCTTCAATTATTATTGTACATAACTGATATAGCATTGTATTAGCAACAATTTCCTTCACTGTTTTGTTTCTTTACGCTTTATTAAAAGAAAAAAAAAAAAAAAGAAAGAAAGAAACTTCCCCCCAATGTTCAAGACATGGTTAGCTTGGTTTATGTAAGAATGGAGAATATACAATATTGCCACAATGTTCCATAATAAAGGAGTAACATTATCAAAACAACATTTGTAAAATGTCGATATTATTTCAGATTGTGATGAAGTTTGGGCCAGATCATCATTACATCTGGCACTTCTGTTCTGGTTCTGGGTCTGGCTGGCATCATGTTTTTAACACCATTGTGTGAAACAGCATTGGGCTGAACTCAAAAGAAACAACATATAATAAGATACAAAATATAATAAGAAACAAAAGATGAAATGCATTATTTTAGCTGAACACTGGCTTGACTGCAAAAGTGAGATGAATTCTGGGGGTAGGGAAAGTCTCGTATTTGGCTGAACTGTTGCGTGAACGTGTTTACCATAGGGCAGGGATGGGCAACTTTGATATTGACGAGGGCCAACATTTTTTCTCCTTGATACCTGGGGACCAGATTACTAATCCACACTCGCACCTTTTACACTGTCTTACTCAATTTACTTTTTACTAAGGGAAATTTATGTATAATTAATGTCATTTGTTTTAAAAAGATTGTATTAACTGTAGCCTAAATGGGGAAACTTTGTTTTCAGTTGGCAAGCAATATTAAAGGGATAGTTCACCCAAAAAATATTAAATTCTGTCATCATTTACCTACCCTCAAGTTTCTGTTGAACAAAGAAGATATTTTGAGGAATGTTTGTAACCAGGTTGCTTTGGGTCTAATACTATGGAAGTCAATGGTGCCCCAGAACTGTTCAGTTTCCCACATTCTTCAGAATATCTTCTTTTGTGTTGAACAGAACAAATACATTTATACAGGTTTGGAACAACTTGAGGGTGTGTAAATACTGACATTTTTATTTTTGGGTGAATTATCCCTTTAATTTCTTTATTAACAATATTAACATCTCAATGGCATTTTCTGTAAATTTGCAACAAACAAATGTAGCTACAGTTTATATTTGATTACAAGGTTAGAGAACATTTTCTACTCAGCCTCGTTAAAAAGTGCTTATTTTAAAATATGACAATCTACTGGGTGTTTACAGGAGACGAGAGGCGCTGATCGGGCCATGGTAGATCGACGCGTAAATCCACCAATCACAGCGTGCTTTTCTCGTGACGTAGGAACATTTGAAATTGACGAACAGTGTGAATGGTAGTTGAAGAAATTGGCGCAAAATGTCCCTGGTCTGATTGTCTTTTTGACGGAAAAAGCTCGTTCACAAACAGAGTCGCGGCAGATACAGAGTTGTGATGGAGGATGTTTTACCCGCTAGCCTGGGACAGTTTGTGGCCCAAACAACAGAACTGTCTCCTGGTCAACGGAACTCTGCCCTCAACAATAAATACTGGAATGTAAGTTTTTAAATGTCTTTTTCAGTTTACATCTTTCGTATATCCTTACATATACACTAAAATCCGTTAGATCTTTCTTAGAATGACATGACAATGGACTACTTGCACAGCTACTTCCGCTTTCTACTTATTACGGCTCGAGCGTTTCCGGTCAGCGTTCAGCGCACTTATATACAGAGAGCTTCTTGTGAAAACGCAGATTATTACTACATTTTAGGGCTGCGAAATGTTTTTTAAACAATTAATCATATTCTCTGCATTAACATTAATTATCTTCAACCTGCTGAAATGTTTATTAATATATTTCCCTTCCAAATGCGCATTCTGAATAATAAATAAATATATTTCCCCACTAACCTTCCGCCGTCAAGTGCTCGTCTTCTCATTAGCAGTGTTTTTCTCTTAGTCATCATATTTCATACCTGTTAAATTTACATTTAAATGAATTTGACTGATAAACACAGGAAGTGCATTGTTTTACTATGGTAAGTGTAGTAACGATGGGTGACAACGCATTATCACGATGGCGAGACAAACAAAAAAAAAGTTAAAACTGCTCTTTTATTCCAGTGTTTGAAATAGTTGAATGAATGTGATAACTGCTTTAACGGTGTTATTAATTAATCTTAAAGAATAACAGCGCAACTACCTTGACTATTAGGATTTTTGGCATAAATGTGTGAATTACATAAATAGTTGTCAGAAAAAATGGCACAGAATAGAGACTAAAATATTATGTTCATTCTGATCTTATTTATCACGTCTCACACTGCAGCGTTGCAATCACTAAGCGCTGACACCCTGTGGTGAAAGAATCACAGCTTATGTTGGATTAAAACTTAAAGTTCCGTTGAGTTTGGAAAGGTCTGTACACGGTAATCATCAGAATCTCTTCTCTTGTCTCTGAATATGTCTGAAATTTAAAATCATCCCGAGGACTCTCGTTTTAAGAGGGGTTTAGTTATCTATGTGATAACGGCGCATTGAAAACATATATAACCGGAAACAACTGAGCCGTAATATTTCAAACCGGATGTGCGTCACGAGGCTCAGTGCAAGTAGTCCATTACATTAATTGTGGGTGTATACTGCTTTAGAATAACAGCTAACTTTTAGATTTGTTTTCATCCAGAATCCAAACGGCCTACTTAAAAGTGGACACTGATGATGCAACAAAAAGTCTTCATTTACAACAAAGGTACTTTAATCCGTCGTTATGCGATATTGTGTTCTATATGAATACCGATACTGTACATTTGCTACTTAAAAGTGTTAATCTGATTATTTCTTTTGAACTTAAATAATAATATTTAAGTAATTCATAAAGATATGTTGAAATGGGAAAGATATGTTTTAATTTTTTTAGGTACTTTGGGGCTGACAGACAGCCATTGTGAAGGACACAATCTGGCAAAAATTTACCTGCAGAAGTGAATGGGAGGATATGGGTAAGTGGTTTTGTAAGTTTTGTTGTAAATCTTAAAGGGATAGTTCACCCAAAAATGAAAATTTGATGTTTATCTGCTTACCCCCAGTGCATCCAAGATGTAGGTGACTTTTTTTCTTCAGTCGAACGCAAATTATGATTTTTAACTGCAACCGCTGCCGTCTGTCAGTCAAATAATAGCAGTAGATGGGAACTTCAACTATAACAGTAAATAAAACTTGCTTAGACAAATCAAAATTAAAACCTGCGGCTCGTGACGACACATTAATGTCCTAAGACACGAAACGATCGGTTTGTGCGAGAAACCGAACATTATTTATATAATTTTTACCTCTAATACACCACTATGTCCAACTTCGTTCAGCTTCCTGTTAGTGAGGTCAAAAAACGCGTTCTGAAGACGGACGTGATGTCTCGCCCATATACTTCAATGAGCGTGAGACATCACTTCCGTTGTCAGAGCGCGATCAGACCTCACTAGCCGGAAGCTGAACGAACTTGGACATAGTGGTGTATTAGAGGTAAAAAATTATATAAATACTGTTCGGTTTCTCGCACAAACCGATCGTTTCGTGTCTTAGGACATTAATGTGCCGTCACGAGCCGCAGGGTTTAATTTGGACTTGTCTATGGAAGTTTTTTCGACTCTTATTGTTCAAGTTCCCAATCACTGCTATTATTTGACTGACAGACGTTAGCGGTTGCAGTTAAAAATCGTAATTTGCGTTCGACTGAAGAAAAAAAGTCATCTACATCTTGGATGCCCTGGGGGTAAGCAGATAAATATCAAATTTTCATTTTTGGGTGAACTATCCCTTTAATATATTGTCCTTTAGGAAAAGTTTGTAGTAATTATTTACTAATATTTGAACAAAATTAGTAAATGTTGGTTTAAGAAATGCAACATATTGTTAACCTATTTGAACATTATTATTATTATTAATATTATTATGTTTTCCTCCGAGACAAATTTTTTTAACCCTTAAAGGATTAGTTCACTTTCAAATTAAAATTAGCCCAAGCTTAAAGGCCTTTGCACACTGAGTCCAAAATTCGCATGCGAAACTTTCACGTTAAAAAATAAATTTGACCTCACGTTATGTCAATTGCGTTTGCACACTGTCTCCGAATCTTTCGTCCGTCAAAAAAATATTCAGATCAGGTTCGATTTTCTGCGTTTTTCGCATCCGTGGCATGCATTTTGAGAGACGTTTTGACAATTCAGAGCCACTGTACGCGAACGCAAAAATCCAGAATGCCATCTGACAAGTTGATCCATGTCTTCTACAGCACAAAACAGCAGCACTTAATGACAAACAACGTGCGGAATACAAAGATACAGGTTGTGCCAGTAGTAAAGCATCAAACTGAACATCCTGAAGTAAACTTTGAAACGCTCGGGATAATCCCACAGCTCCTTGATGAGGTGGAATTCTCCTTTCTCTCTATGTAATCTCGGAATTGAATGGACCCAATATTTCCTCTTTCTTTTTCTCTTTTTAAGAAGAGAGGAGACAACTAAATCGTGCTCACAGCTTGAAGGCTTCATTTTGTATTGTTTTTCTTTTTTTTTTTCTTTTTTTTTTTTCTCCGCAACGCATTAATTTTTCCGCATCGGATTCAGTGTGCAAAGGCCTTTACTCCTAGGTGTATATGACTTTCTTGCTTCTAACGAAGACAATCAGAGAAATATTAATAAATATCCTGACTCCTCTGAGCTTTATAATGGCAGTGAACAGGGTTCACGATTATGAGCTGAAGAAAGTGTATCCATCCACATCTATCCATCATAAACGTACTCCACACGGCTCCAGGGGGTTAGTGAAGGCCTTCTGAAGTGTGAAGCGATGCATTTGTGTAAGAAAAATATCCATATTTAACAAGTTATGAAGTAAAATATCTAGTGGTCTGGCCAAAGCTAGATATTTTACTTCATATACACCTAGGATGGCTTGGGTGAGTAAAGCTTGGGGTCATTTTCAAGCACCAAACACAGACCTGAAGACTGTTCTGAAGTGTAGTGCTATCATTTGTAACTGATCAGACTTAACAGTTGTCATATACAGTGTTATGCGTAAGTTGGGCAACCCTTTGCAGAATCTGTGAAAATGTGAATAATTTTAACAGAATAGGAGAGATTAGGGGTGTGATGAGATCTCGTGTCACGAGATCTCGCGAGACTAAAGTGTGACGAGCTTTCTCGTCGAGACGAAAAGTAGTCTCGTAATGTTGCCATGACAGAGTGTTAGGATGATTAGGAAAGAATATGCCACCCCTACGTTTACATTACGCATCCACTGTCGTTTTGCTTTGTGTTTAAATAAAAAACATTTAATTAAGTTGGATAACGGTCGCCGCCGCTCCATATTTACAGAGTACGCGCGATCGCTGAAAGTGAAAGTAAACGTGAGCGTGCATTCAAACGCGATTTCAATACCCCGCATTTTGAAAGCTGCTCCCTGATGCATGCAAATATCTCTCAATATGAAAGATATTTTAGGCTGGGCAGTGTAGTTGTAACCATCTCTGTATCAAAGAAAAAGTTGGTCTTATTTGCACTTTGAATATTGAGAGGGTGCGATTATGGTTGCACTTATTATAAAGTGTTACCATAAAAATGAATAACAGTTTTCTCTTAATCTTATTAAGCACAAACAGTTAGGTTTCATTTGTTAACATTAGTTATCATGAACTAACAATGAATGACTATTTTTATTAACTAACATAAACAAAGATTAATAAATGCTGTAGCAAATATTGCTCACTGTTAGTTGATATTGGTTAATATGTTAATGTTAATAAATGAGACCTTATTGTAAAGTGTTACCATTTTTATTTATACTGTTTTTATTTCTATGATCAGTTTGTGGAAAGGAGTTCAGTTAGGAGGTCAAAAGTTGTAGAAGCTCATAAATCATGTACAGTAAGGTCTGAAGAGACTGAAATCATACAGGAGAGAAGTCAGTCAGTTGAGTTAGTGGCAAAACCTTTTACAGTACTTGAGTATTGTTGTCTTTTACTGCATATGATAATCGCCATTGAGGATTTCTTAAAAATAGTGTGTAAAAATCTCGAGTCTCGTCTCGTGAGATACCCGTCTCGTCACACCCCTACGAGAGATCATACAAATTGCATGCTATTTTTTTATTTAGTACTGTCCTGAGTAAGATATTTTACATAAAAGATGTTTACATATAGTCCACAAGAAAATAAATTTATTGAAAAATTTAAATTTAAAATTATTCAATTTATGGTGGTATGATGGGTTTTTTTTTCTTTTGATGATTGCTCATGAGTCCCATGTTTTTCCTTAACAGTTAAAACTGCCCAATATTCCCAGACCCCTGACTCTTAATGCGTCGTGTTTCCTTCTGGAGCATCAGTGAATGTTTGAAACTTTTTTAATAGTTGAGTACCTTAGTTGTTCTCAGTGTGAAAAGATGAATCTCAAAATCATACAGCCACTGCTGGAAAGGGTTCAAATATGCAGAAGATGCTGAAAAACCAATGAATCTGCAGGAGCTGGAGGATTTTTCTGAAGAACAGAGCTCAGTTTAACTGCTCAGGACAAACAAGAGACTTATGAACAACCATCCCAAAACACACAAACAGTCGTGGATCATCCAGGTAGTGACACAGTATAGAGAACTTGCAGTTGCAATTTTTTATCTCACAATTCTGAGAAAAGTCAGCCAAAAAAAAAAGCTATTGTGAGAAAAAAAACATTGCACAATGACATTGACATTGTAACTCCCAATTGCGAGAAAATGTCAGCAGTTTATATTTTTTCTTATTCCATGGTGGAAACAAGCGTCCATGCGCACATACTGTAGTTCATATATAATGTGCAGATTGCAAACGGAAACCTCCAGGAGCACAGAAACTTGTCAACTGTCCTATAACTTAACAATAACAAAACAGCATAGAAACTGAAAATTATGGCATATATTTTTCTTTCTGCTTTTAAAGTAACTAAAACCTACAACTTCACTATTAGCAAAGAGATGCTACACTGGTAGGATTAATTCACACACACAGTTGCTCTCGCTGATGCATTCAAATACAGTGCTACTTTATCTGTATCTAAATGAAAAGAAAAGCAGAAATCTGTAAGAGATGTAACGATCCATAGACAAAATAACTGATGAAAACTAGCTATGTCGTAGCAATAGAATTGTTTGCACCGTTTTGCTGCAGCTCTGCACAAGTTGACTCGAGTTCGAGTCTCGGTTCGAGGATCATGCTTTTCAAGCCAACATCAAAGTTTGTAGTTGTGTTATTAACAAAATGGATTAAGAAGATGTGTTTTAAATAGCAAACAGAGTAGATACTTAAAGTATTATATCTATTAAATATCAATATTGTTTGTGATCTTAAAATGTAATATGTATTTTGTGTTTACACTGTTGTATGCTCCTCTGTTATAGGCTATGAGGAAAAATTCTACACACAGATGCTCTACACACATAGACGGCTCAATGCTGCTAACTGGCAGAGCAGCTGGAAAACTAAAAGACAAGAAAACTAGAACATTAATACGGATGACTGTATTATTTTTCTTCAAGGACCAGGTAAAGCAAAGACAGTGATGAGCCCTCAGAGCAAACACAGCAGTCAGACGCAGGATTACACACTGGACTTTAGAGTTCTTCAACATGTGATGTTGGACATTTACTGTTTCTAAAGCCAATAATTTATGTGGATGCCATTTATAGACCTGTTAGATTTTGTTTTATTTTTGAGATTAATAAAATTGTATGTTTTAACAATGTTATAGCTAAGCTTTTTCTTTCTTTCTTTTTTCTTTTTTGAATATTTAGGAGAACATTCTGGGAACAAAAATAAAACTTCCTGCTAAAAAACTTTATAAGAATGTTAGGAGATGATGTTCTAACAATGTTATGACTAAGCATGTATAGAAGGTCATCGCAAAACGTTTTTAGAGTGTTTTGTAGAGAATGTTATCTTACCTTTTTAGAAGAACATTCTAAGAACAAAAATAAAATTTCCCACTACAAACTTTATAAGAATGTTAGGTGATAATGTTCTAACAATGTTATGACTAAACAGTTTTAGAATGTTTTTTAGAGAATGTTATTCTACCTTTAAGGAGAACATTCAGGGAACTAAAATAAAACTACCCGCTGAACATTATAAGAACGTTAGGGAATAATGTTCTAACAATGTTATGACTAAACAGTTTTAGAATGTTTTTTAGAGATGTTATCCTAACATTTAGAAGAACATTCTGGGAACTAAAATAAAACTACCCGCTAAAAACATTATAATAACTTTAGGGAATAATGTTCTAACAATGTTATTGCTAAACATTTTTAGAATGTTTTTTAGGGAATGTTATCCTAACTTATAGAAGAACATTCTGGGAACTAAAATAAAACTACCCGCTAAAAACATTATAAGAACGGTAGGGAATAATGTTCTAACAATGTTATCGCCAAACATTTTTAGAATGTTTTTTAGGGAATGTTATCCTAACTTACAGAAGAACATTCTGGGAACTAAAATAAAACTACCCGCTAAAAACATTATAATAACGTTAGGGAATAATGTTCTAACAATGTTATCGCTAAACATTTTTAGAATGTTTTTTAGGGAATGTTATCCTAACTTACAGAAGAACATTCTGGGAACTAAAATAAAACTACCCGCTAAAAACATTATAATAACGTTAGGGAATAATGTTCTAACAATGTTATCGCTAAACATTTTTAGAATGTTTTTTAGAGAATGTTATTCTAACTTACAGAAGAACATTCTGGGAACTAAAATAAAACTACCCGCTAAAAACATTATAATAACGTTAGGGAATAATGTTCTAACAATGTTATCGCTAAACATTTTTAGAATGTTTTTTAGAGAATGTTATCCTAACATTTAGAAGAACATTCTGGGAACTAAAATAAAACTACCCGCTGAAAACATTATAAGAACGTTAGGGAATAATGTTCTAACAATGTTATCGCTAAACATTTTTAGAATGTTTTTTAGGGAATGTTATCCTAACTTACAGAAGAACATTCTGGGAACTAAAATAAAACTACCCGCTAAAAACATTATAATAACGTTAGGGAATAATGTTCTAACAATGTTATCGCTAAACATTTTTAGAATGTTTTTTAGAGAATGTTATCCTAACATTTAGAAGAACATTCTGGGAACTAAAATAAAACTACCCGCTGAAAACATTATAAGAACGTTAGGGAATAATGTTCTAACAATGTTATCGCTAAACATTTTTAGAATGTTTTTTAGGGAATGTTATCCTAACTTACAGAAGAACATTCTGGGAACTAAAATAAAACTACCCGCTAAAAACATTATAATAACGTTAGGGAATAATGTTCTAACAATGTTATCGCTAAACATTTTTAGAATGTTTTTTAGGGAATGTTATCCTAACTTACAGAAGAACATTCTGGGAACTAAAATAAAACTACCCGCTAAAAACATTATAAGAACAAAACATGATAATGTTCTCAGAACATTTTTAGAACAAAAAATTTCTAGCTGGGAAGACTGTGCAGTGCACAACAACAGCAACATAAATAATCCACAAAGGGCTTCACTCCAGATTCGGTAGACACAATCCACAAGGGCTTCACTCCAAGTAACTCGCTGTGCCTCAGTCAGCAGTTCCCCTCTCTCTCACACACTCCTGCTTCTCACGGCGTCTTATCCTGTCTCCGCGCCAATCACTAGAATGAGAAACAGGTGTTCGTGATTTGTATTCAACCCACTCACTTACCAAGCGTCTCCCGCTATTCTCTCCGTTTGCAGACCTCGCTGAACCACACCCCCCTCGCCACAATCGTCAATTCATCTTTATCACTATGATACATACCAAAAACTTTTAAGCTGGCTATTATTAAACCTCTTATTAAAAAACCACAACTTGATCCTAGAGAATTAGTCAATTACAGGCCGATCTCAAATCTCACTTTTCTGTCAAAAATACTAGAAAAGGCACAACTATGTTCCTTTTTAGAAAGAAATAGTATCTGTGAGGATTTCCAGTCAGGATTTAGACCGTACCATAGTACTGAGACTGCTCTCATTATAGTTACCAATGATTTGCTCTTATCATCAGATCGTGGTTGTATCTCTCTATTAGTGTTACTGGATCTTAGTGCTGCATTTGACACTATTGATCACAATATTCTTTTAAATAGACTCGAAAATTATGTTGGCATAATTAAATAAATGGAATTGAATTGCATAAATGGAATTGCATTGTCATGGTTCAAATCATACTTATCTGACCGATATCAGTTTGTAGTAGTAAACAATGAGATGTCATATCGATCACAAGTTCAATATGGAGTACCGCAAGGCTCAGTACTAGGACCATTGCTATTCACTCTGTACATGTTACCCTTGGGAGATATCATTAGGAAGCATGGCATTAGTTTTCACTGTTACTCTGATGATATGATGGCTGCTCTAAGTCTTCGTCATCAGTTAGGAACCTGGGTGTGCTCTTTGATACCAATCTTTCATTTGAAGGCCATGTTACTAGCATCTGTAAAACCGCATTCTTCCATCTTAAAAATATATCTAAACTACGACATATGCTCTCAATGAAAAATGCAGAACAGTTAGTTCATGACCTCATGGCTATATTATGCTTTACTGGGTGGTTGTTCTGCTCGCCTGATAAATAAACTACAGCTCGTACAAAATGCAGCAGCTAGAGTTCTTACTAGAACTAGGAAGTATGACCATATTAGCCCAGTTCTGTCAATGCTGCATTGGCTTCCTGTTAAACATTGTATAGATTTTAAAATCTTGCTAATTACTTACAAAGCACTAAATGGTTTAGCTCCCCAGTACCTGAGCGAGCTCTTAACCCTCTGGAGTCTGAGGCTGTTTTGGGGCCTGGAGAAGTTTTGACATGCCCTGACATTTGTGCTTTTTTCAGTTGTTCATAAACATATAAATGACAAAAGTGTCATTACACTGTATTCAGCACAAACTAGGCTACCATAATATGTGAGGAACATGTATGTACATGTTTGTGTTTTTGAAGGAATAACGTTTATGCGTGGTTATTGAAAAAACAAAAAACTTAAGTCACTGAAATAAGGCCAAACAAAGTATATTAAATCTGTGTTCATAAGACTTCTGGGTATTGGAGGTTGTAGACTAGAGTTTTTGCTTCAGAATTATGTAAAACTTATGCTGCCTACTCCTTCATATAAAACAATATATTGATTTAGTTTTTGTAAGACACTTTTTGTCAAGAAACACAGTATGCGTGGAGGCGTGAATCTGCATGAATAATGGGTGATTCTCACCTGAGAAGACAAAAGAACCGCATAATAATGACCTGAAATGACTTGCATATTAATGAGGCCTTTCAGTCAGGTAGGCTGTGAAAAATCCCTCTGTAATCATGTCTCAGCTCAATTTAAAATAATTGTATTCTATTATATTCTTTAAAATATAATGTATTTCTGTGATGCAAAGTGCCTGAACAATTATGTTACCTTTATGGCATTTCATATAGGCTTTTAAAAGCATGCACATTTGGAGAAATATTGATGGATTCTTATATGTTTATGTCAAATATCTATACAGAGGAGTAATATTTATTCTATATTTATTCTCATCACTATGAGTGCTGGATACTGTGTTTTCAATTCATACTTGCAGCCGGAGGGCGCTCTGTACACCTTTAGTCCACAAATTATTATAAAGAAGAAGAGGACATTTCAGGAATGGTGTTTTCAATTCATACTTGCAGCCGGAGGGCGCTCTCTGTGCACCTTTAGGCCACACATCCATATAAAGAAGAAAAGGAACCAGGAACTAACTGCATGTCTTCTAGAGCTGGCTAACCATGGCTTTAACATCCAGATAAACAGTTTTCAAGATAATAAATACACGATTGAGACGATGTATGCATGTGTTGCCTCAGAATTTGCGTCTGAATAGCGCTCGCTCCGTGGGCGTGGCCGCATTAGCGGATAATGAGCTGAATCACAGACTTCTGACATGGCTCTCTTTTCATACAGATTACATAAACAGAGAATGTTTGTTTTTGATTTGACTTGCACGATTTAAAACCTGACATTTCAATGTTTTTTAAGACATAAGTCTAATTTTTTTGTCATTAGTATTCATAAGTTACAGTTCATTTTCTGAGAACTATCAGATTGGACTTTGTTCAGAGGGAGATGAGAGATCACGCATCATGTTAGTTTTCTTTATTTTACAAAAAGCACAACATTTTGTTTTTACTCTGAGTGTACACAAATGAAAGAAGATATTCAACAGATTAAAATGGTGTATAACTCTTAATTGTATGTTCAACATTGACGGAGTATTTTGAGTCTCTTTCACACTGGTAAGAAAAAAAACGCGGTGGTATCGCCGGCGATACCTCAGAGTGTTAAAGCATTATAGTCCTTCACATCTATTGCAATCTCAGAATTCAGGCCAGCTGATAATACCTAGAAAATCAAAATAAACTGCAGACAGTAGATTTGGCACCTAAACTCTGGAACAATCTTCCTAGCATTGTTCGGGAAGCAGACACACTCTGTCAGTTTAAATGTAGACTAAAAACGCATCTCTTTAACCTGGCATATACATAACACATCATCAATTTATATTTTCAAATCCATGAAACGATTATTAGGCTGCATAAATGAGGTCAGCCGGAACTGGGAACACTTCCTATAACACCAGATGTACTTTAGAAGAAGAATGACATCTATGCTAATATTAGACTTTCTGTTTATCCCGAGGTTTACCGTAGTCAACTGGATCCAGGCCGTATCCAGGTGAGACCAAGGACCTACGCCTTGACACGACCACAACGCAGCCCTGAAGTATCAGCAGAGATTGAGTCAGCTAGATCATTCATCGTGAAGGCCTCATCTACAGGACAACCAGTGGCACAGTTCCTCAACAACCGTCCATACCGGCATGATGAATACGATCCTCAACTGGATGGAACTGAAATAAATACTTTGAATGCTGCAATCCTATTGGACTTATGATAGCAACCTGATTCGTAACAAAGCACTGTTCGCCAGAGGAGAACTGCCCCCCCGACTAAGCCTGGTTTCTCCCAAGGTTTTTTTCTCCATTTTAACACCTATTTGCCACTTGTTTGCCACCTGATGTCACCTGTTGGAGTTTGGGTTCCTTGCCGCTGTCGCCTTTGGCTTGCTTAGTTAGGGACACTTGACATTTGACTTGACATTTGATAATCAACAGTGCTTTGATCTGCCTGCATTGACAATATTCTTTAAGAGCTGCTGTGCAGCCAAAATTATGTACGAGTTATCAATGTAAAGCTGCTTTCACACAATCTACATTGTAAAAAGTGCTATATAAATAAAGGTGACTTGACCTGACTTGAAGAAAACAAGCAAAGCAACGACTTGACTTGAACATGAGCAGACTTGATCATGAGCAGACTTGAATATGAGCAGATATGGCAAAAACACTCACCAACAGCAACGTTACATTAATCCAATACACAACAAAGTAACATGGAAAACAATGGCTCTAAATACATGAATATAGGGAACACATGACTAAGACAACCAATGGGCAAGTGACACAAGGAATAATGTTCCAATCAGAACATGACACATAGACTAAGGAAGCACATGAGGAGCAAGGGAAGCATGACAAAAACAAGCAACATGAATCAAACTACAAAACGAAAGACATGAACCATGAACATGAAACAAAAGCGCCGAGTGGTGAGGTGACTATAATGGCTGGGGACTCTGACGTGGCAGACATGATGTGAAGAGGCTCTGGCATGGTGGTAATGATGGCTGGAGGCTCAGGCATGGTGGCCTTGATGTGGAGAGGCTCTGGTGTGGCAGCCGTGATGTGGAGAGGCTTTGGTGTGGTGGCCATGATGTGGAAAGTCTCTGGCGTGGCAGCTGTGATGTGGAGAGGCTCTGGTGTGGCAGCCGTGATGTGGAGAGGCTCTGGTGTGGATGCGTGTGTGGCCCATACACACAGGATAGCTGTGGCCACAATTGTAAGTGCTGCACACTCTAGAGAATCTGGTGTGGCGGCCGTCTTGGCTAAGGGCTCAGGCGTGACAGCCATCTTGTGAAGAGACTAAGGCATGGCAGCCATCTCGGCTGAGGGCTCAGGGGTGGCAGCCATCTTGTGAAGAGACTCAGGCTTGGCAGCCATCTCGGCTGAGGGCTCAGGCATGGCAGGCATGACGTGAGCAGCCTCTGGCTGGGCAGGCATGACATGAACAGTCTATAGGATAGCAGGCATAATGTGAAGAAACTCTGGCATAGTGGCCATCTTGTCTGAAGACACAGGCGGAGCGGTTATGACAGGACCAGACACTGGAATGGCAGCCATGTAGTCTGTTCAACAGTGTGGCAGGCATGGCGTGAACAGGCCCTGGCCTGGCAGACATGACATGAACAGGCCTTGGCTTGGCAGGCATAGTATAAAACGACTCTGGCTTGGCAGGCATGACGTGAACAGGCTTTGGCTTGGCAGACATGATGTGAACAACTCCAGACAAGACAGTAAGGGCATGTAAACACTCAGAGGGTACTGCAAGATTGCGGGGCTCCATATCTGCAAGACACACAGTAAATGATGAACTACTGAGCAAGAGTGCATAATCAATATATTCCTCAAGAAACCAGTGTATTTTCCCTCCAGGCAACTGGAAACGAATGGGTTCATTTAACCCAAAACAAAAAATGTCTTTCAAGCCAACGTCATTGAAGTCCACCTTGTAACACAGTCCACAAAACTCTTCAACATACTCCTCAATGGGGCAGTTGCCCTCACGGACATCCAAGAGAAGAACTGCTGGGTTCATTATTGAGGGTTGTGTATTCTGTAATGATCAGTCCAACTGAAGGCGAGTTGATGAACCCATGTGCAGTTTATTAATAATCCAAAGTGAACAAACAAAGCAACCAAACAAACAAAGCAACCACTTGACTTGAACATGAGCAGACTTGAACATGAGGAGACTTGGCAAAAACACTTACCAGCAGCAGGGTTACATTAATCCAATACACGACAAAGTAACATGGAAAACAATGGCTTTAAATACATGAACATAGGGATCACTGTGGTGAGGCAGGATCGAGCGTGGGGGTTGTGGGCGGAGCACAGATGAGTCAGGAATTTTTCCTTTTTTGGCTCCTCTTGTTGGCTCAAATATTGCTACTGCTCATTGTGTTGTTCTAATTTTAAGGAATTAGGGGCAGTAAGAGTGTAGTAGTCATTATTATATCAATTTAGGAGTGTGGGGACTGCACCACAAACACATTGGGATCTGGGTTGGTGGCATGAGTAATGGAAGAGATCACTTATGGCAGACTTTGCAAGCAATTTCTGCCTTGACATAACTGTCCCGCTCCCATGAGCTTTCTGTTTTCTCTTTAATCTCCACACTAAGGCAGAGAGATGGTAGGGTAAACCATATTCAGCCAGCATTCATCCTTTTTTCACAATAAGGAAATGTGAAGGGTTTGCATAAGCACAGAGATGTATTGATGCTTCCATACTATTTTTCTTTGGTTGAGGTATCCACATGAAGGCTCTGTGGTGCCAAATTGTCAAAAGACCTATTAAAGGACACGTGCAGAGAGCTTTGTGCCCTTTCTAAAATCCATACTTATGGTAAGGGCATGTGCTGAGTGCTTTGTGCCCTTTCTAAGTGGTTCAGACCCCAGTTTGCACTTAGCCAGAGCATTGTTAGGCCTCCTCTCGCTATTGAATAGTTTTTTTAGAGGCCTCTGCTCCCCTGAGCTCTGCCCAATATTGTGTCAAGTGGCTGGCCCTATAGTAGATGTAGTGCTGAGGCCTCCGTCCCATTAGCTTAGTCAGGAGCTAAGTTGCTAGGCTCTCTGTTAGCCTCCCTGGCTACTTAACTTAAACATGAGCATTGTTAGGCCTCCTCTCGCTATAGAAAGTGGCTTTGTAGAAGCCTCGCTCCTCTGAGGTCTGCCTGGATAGCAATGTCAAGTACTTATGCTCTATGTGAGCCTCTATGGTAGCCGTTCTGGGTGTTAGATGTAGTTAGGCCTCCTCTCACTTTAGAGAGTCGTCATACTGAGGCCTCCGTTCTCAGAGCTTGATCAGGCAATAGTGTTGAGTTATCAGGCTCTCTGCGAGCTTCCTTGGCCACTGTTTGTGAAAGGGAGCATTTTTAGGCTGAGGCCTCTGCCTTCCAAGAGCTCCGCTGGGATAGTATTCCGGGTGTAGGCTCTCTGTGAGCCTCCTTGGAAGCTGTCCTGAGTGTTGAGTGTTGTTAGGCCTCCTCTCATTTGAGAGCCGCTATATTGAGGCATCCCCCACTAGAGCTCGACCAGGCAGTATTGGGCCCACATTCTGATGCAAAACCTGGAAGCGCTAAATGTAAACATCATATGAGAATGAAACAGAAGATAATATATTGTTGAATAAAGTCATTATTTTTGTTTTGTTTTTGCGCACAAAAAAATATTCTCATCGTTTCATAAAATTAAGGTTGAACCACTGCAGTCACGTCAACTGTTTTAACGATATCTTTTCATTACCTTTCTGGACCTTGAAAGTGGTGGTTAAATAGCTGTCTATGGAGGAGTCATATACCTCTTGGATTTCATCAAAAATATCTTAATTTGTGTTCCAAAGATGAATGAAGGTCTTACAGGTGTGGAACGACATGAGGGTAAGTAATAAATGACAGAATTTTCATTTTTGGTTGAATTAACCCTTTAACTAGACTTTATAAAAGAGATTAGTGAGCAACTTATACAAACAGTCTTAAGTTTTTTCATATCGTTTAGGTGATGAAACAGTGGTTTAGGGTGCTTTCACACTTGGTTCGATTGCCTGAACTGAATCCGATTTTCGTTTGCGTCATGAAACCAGCAGCTGTTTACCCAGTTTGCTTAGTAACGATGGCAAAGAAGGCCACAAAATGCATAATGTTGCTCTCCTCACTTTTATATTTTTGTTTTTGAACCGTTGGTTTTGTTTCCAAAAGCTTAAGTACATAATGGCACTTGCTTGCGTCTTTCAGTCGCGAATGTAGAACGCTGAAGGCAAGCAGAAATTAGATATACAACTCTCTGCTAGTCTGCTTGCCATGCGTCAGTCACGCTCGTTGGGAAAGTGAGTGAAACACACACACAAACACACATTTTTAATCAAATAATATGGCATTATTAGCGGTTCACTTCCGCGATTTGGTACGTTTGCGTTCATATCAGCAGCGAACCGTAAAGGAGTTCGCTTGAACCGTACCTCAGACCACCCTTTTGAAGCGGACTCGGGTACAGTTTGCGGGTGCGCACCCGAGTTCAGAAGACGGTGTTCAAATCATCCAAACGAACCAAACTCTGATGTCAATCGAACCCGGGTGCGCACCAAAAGCGCTAATGTGAAAGCACCCTTAATGGCTCTGTGTTTAGGCTATTGCTACGAAAAGTGGTAGGGAATGTTTTAGGTACAGAAGTCAACATTGCATGTGACATAGAGAGAACACTCTCTTTAAAATAATGCAATTTATTATACTTTTAATACTTTTATAAAAAAAAAAATAATAATAATAATTTCTTAGAGTCGTTAATTATTATTACTATTATTTTTGTGTGTATGCATATACACTAATAAATAAATAAATAAATAAATAAATAATGCCTCTAAGAAATTAATTTTAAAATTGCAGTAGTGTTTCGACAACCAAACTATTAAATATTAACAATGAATCTTTCAAATAATCGAGGTTGGGGAAATGAAACAAACATTTTGATCCTGAAGCCTGCATTGGAGAAGGCAGTAATAGGTTTTATTTGAGGTGTATCAATACCAGGCCATAGTGATAGATGATTTGTTCTGCTTTTTAGTATTATGTATTAGTTCTGCTTTGTGGTATTAATGTGTATTTTCATTTTTGTTTACATTATTTATTTTATTTATTATCATTTCTACTTCTGTCTTCGTCTTTTGTTTAATGGCGATTTACATAATCTACTTAGTGCACATCGACATCTTGTTGGTGATTGTGCAATATTTCTTTTTCAATCTATTCATTTAATAAGTAATCTTTATACACTGAGAATGAGAATTAAATGTTAATGTTAATTAAATTATAGCATAGAAAACATCCTGTTATAAAAAGGAAAAAAGCAAAAATGCAGATCTATGTGTGAGATGAAAATAAAATGAATACATCATTTAGTTTTGAATAAACATTTAAACATTACCGCTATAATAATGCAACAACACATTTTGTTACATTAATATAACTATAATGTTAATATAGTTACATTAATATAATTAAAGCTGCAAGCAGCGATGAAAGGGCCCTCGCACACGGGCTCACCGCCACCCGTTGGCATCAGGAAAACAGTGAACAGTGGGCGACATGGATGCAAGCGAGTAAATACAGGAGAAATAAAGCCAAGTCATTTCAAAGTGCCACACTTCCTGCTGCAAACAGGTGGCACTTTGACCGTAACCGAATATTGCCATGTAGATGTCCTCAGGCCAGTACTATTATCAAACATGTGAAGTTTGGAGCAGATCGGACATTGTATGCCTGAGGTTTTTGGTACATCATGGCATATTAAAATGTTTTTCTGAGAGTAAACTAAAGTGTAAAGCATACCATTTCCTGTTGCCAGCAGATGGCTCTATGGCTAACTGAATATTGGCATATAGATGTCTTTAGGCCAGGACTCTTATCACACATGTGAAGTTTGGAGCAGATCGGACATTGTATGCTTGAGTTACAACAGCTTCATCATTCATGGCGAAACATCAGAATTTGTCAGGCTGCCACGGACACGCCCTTCAACGAAAACTCAAGATCTTTACAATTAAATGTCGCTAAGGTCTTGAGATTAGACTGACCATATATGATGTTGTTATTATTAAATGTCTTTGAGGAGTTAATCACAGTGTAAAACATGTCATTTCCTGTTGCTGGCAGGTGGCGCTATGACTGCAGCTAAACATTGGCATATAGATATCTTCAGGTCAGGACTCTAATAAAACTTGTGAAGTTTGGGGCAGATCCAACATCGTATGCCTGAGTTACAATAACTTCCTATCTCTAGATCTTCGCAATTTAACGTCATAAAGGCCTTTAGATTAGACTGACCAAATATGATGTTGATCTGATTAAAGCTCTAGGAGGAGTTCGTTAAAGTACAACGTCTGGAAATGTACGCAAAAACTGCGCAAATTTTGCAAAGAAAATTCAAAATATCTGACTTTCTGTTGGTTTTCAGATTTCACTCTAACTTTTTTACTTTTTTGTAGGTATTGGGCTGTTAGATGTGTGTACCAAATTTCATACCTGTATGTGAAACGTAGTGTCAGGGGTACTTCGTTGAAATTTTTTAGGTGGCGCTATCGAGCCATTTTGCCTAACTTAATTCTGAAACCCATATCAGACGTAAATTTTCACCAATTCTGACGCATCTGCAAAGTTTCATGAGTTTTCGAGTATGTTTCGGCCCTCAAAAAAGTGATTCACCTTACATGGCGAAACATCAGACTTTGTCGGTCACCACGGACACACCCTTCGAAAACTCAAGATCTTTGCGATTTAACATCTCAAAGGCCTTAAGATAAGACTGACCATATATGATGTGCTTCTGGTTTAATCTCTATGAGGAGTTAATCACAGTGTAAAACATGTCATTTCCTGTTGCCCCCAGGTGGCGCTATGATTGTAACTGAATATTGTCATATAGATGTCTTCAGGTCAGGACTCTAATAAAACATGTGAAGTTTGGGGCAGATCAGACATTGTATGCCCGAGTTACAACAACTTCCTGTTTCATGGCGAAACATCAAACTTTGCCAGGCCGCCACGGACACGCACTTCAGCGAAAACTCTAGATCTTCGCAATTTAATGTCATAAAGGCCTTTAGATTAGACTGACCAAATATGATGTTGATCTGATTAAAGCTCTAGGAGGAGTTCGTTAAAGTACAACATGTGGAAATGGCAAAATCTGCCAAAATTTGGTAGAGAAAATTAAAAATATCTCACTTCCTGTTGGGTTTACAAACTTTGCACCCAGTGGGTTTTTTTGTAGGTATTGGGCTGTTACATCTGTCTACCAAATTTCATAACTGTACGTGAAACGTAGCACGAAGGGCGCTTAATTGAAATTTTGTAGATGGCGCTATTGAGCCATTTTGCCACACCTAATTCTGAAACCCATATCAGATAAATTTTCACCACTTCTGACGCGTGTGCAAAGTTTCATGAGTTTTTGAGAACGTTTAGGCCCTCAAAAATGCGATTCATTTTGGAGAAGAAGAATAATTGGCTGAGCAATTAGGACAAGAAGAATAATTGGCTGAGCAATTACAATAGGGTCCTCACACCATCGGTGCTCAGGCCCTAACTATATGTTCAAAGAGTAAGCTGCTATGGCTACTTACATAATATTACCTACATGTTTAAAATTACCTCAGTTTTTGGAACCGCAAGTTGATGTTTCCGCTTACTTACTCTTAAACATACCCAGATATGTCACATAACCTGCTTTCTGGAATGCCCCCCCGGACAGATTCTTCAGTTCAGGATTCTCAGGAATGATGATGCAGGGTTATTTTGTGTTTACATGTATGCAGGACATGAATATGTTTCTGAAGCATGTACAAAGATAAGAGATAAAAATATAGCTGCGAGCAGCGATGGCGGGCCCAAGCCCGGTGGCACCGCCACCCCGGTGGCTTCAGGGCAACTGTGCACAGCGGGCAATAGGCACTTAAAACGGTTAAACATCAAAGGACTATGTCAAATTCACTCCACATTTACTGCACTACAAGGTGCCGCTATAGAGCCCCTCCTCCCTGCCCATTTTCAAAGGATTACATGTGCCAAGTTTTAACATTATTCTGATGAATTTTGAAGCAAATCAGGTAAAAATAAGAGGGTGATCTCAATGTATGCTGAAAGTGACACATTTTCTGCTTCCAGTTGGTGGCGCTATGACTTTGAATCACAATAGTCACATCCATGTGATCAGCCTTGTACAACGAAGACTAAGCCGAAGTTTCATCAAAATCAATTAATGTATGCAGAAGTTATAACACTTTGTTTCCCTTTTCTTGCCATAAATTCGTTGCCTCGCCACGGCCAAACCGTTTGAGATATCCAAAATCCGTTTGCAATTAAACAACTTCAATGTGTTAGCAACAAGTTAAAAAAAGCTTGGTGTAAATTGGATAAACCCTGTAGGAGCAGTAGTATAAAATTCATAGCCTGTTTTTTCAAAAAATTAACATTCAAACCAAAATAGCTGACTTCCTGTTGGTCGGAGCTAATGAATGTAAATTAGAAAATTGTCCGGCTTGATGAGAACAATATGTGTACCGAGTTTGGTGACTGTAGGAAAAACTAACCCCCCCACTTTTGTCAAAAGGTGGCGCTACTGAGCCCCTCCACCAGACCCATTTCTATGGCTTTGTCCATGTCTACTGGTTGACAATATTGATGTGTGTGTCGAGTTTCATGCAATTTGAAGCATGTTAAGAGCCTCAAAAACACTCAAGAATATTATTACAGTTTGACCTGTTGCCATGGCAACAATATTTCAAATATCAAAAATCCTGTCATATGTCTACATCTGCTGTGTATTGACATTACACTGATGAAGTTTGAAGCAAATCAGGTAAAAATAAGAGGGTGATCTCAAAGCAATTCAAAAAGTGATACACTTCCTGCTGCCAGTTGGTGGCGCTATAACTTTGACTCACAATAGTCACATCCATGTGATCGGACTACTACAAGCAACACACTCATGAAGTTTCATAAAGATCAATATATGTATGCAGACGTTATAACACATTTCCTGTTTCCTTTTTCTCGCCATAAATTCGTTGCCTCGCCACGGCCAAACCGTTCGAGATATCAAAAATCCGCTGGCAATTTTTAATCATCAATGTCTTGACTTCATGCTGACCGAGTTTGGTGGCGATCGGATTAATCGTCTAGGAGGAGTATATCAAATTCCAGAGCATGCGTTTTTCAAACAACCCTTAATAGCTGACTTCCTGTTTGCGTGGCGTTTAACTTAGAGCACGAAAGTTGTTCGGCCCGATGAGGTCTATATGTGTACCGAGTTTCATACTAATACGTGCAAGTTTGTTCAATATATGGACCAAATTTTCTGACTTTTTTCAAGGGGGCGCTGTCGAGCCCCCCTGCCACGCCCGGGTACCAGCCTCTCCGGCGTCCTAATGGCCGCGGATTCCAATGTGTGTGCCAATTTTCAAGAGTTTTTGAGCATGTTAAGGCCCCCAAAAAGCCCCGGAAGACGGAAAAAAAAAAAAAAAAAAAAAAAAAAAAAAAAAAATAATAATAATCCTTAGAAGAACAAGAGGGCCCTGCGCGCTTAATTCGCTTGGGCCCTAATAAATCTAACGATCTTCTACCAAAAAGAGGTACAAAGCCCAGGTATCTGGCTATTTCTTTATTATTATTATTAAAATAAACTAAGTTATTACAATAATTGTTCAAAGTGTGCATCCTTCATATATTTTTCTTTCATTTTGTGGTAATTTAATATTGTTAAATAATATCAACTGTATATAATCAAACTGTTTCATAGAGGTGTCATGTTTTATATTGTCTATTTATTATTATTATTATTAGGGCCAAAGCCCTGTAAGGGGCTGAAGGCCCTTTTGTTTTCTTTAGGGAACTTTAGGAAATTATTTTTTTTCCGACTATTCGGACATTTTTTTGGGCCCTTACCATGCTCATATATCAAACACGCTTGCACATACAAATATAAAACTCGGTACACATATAGAACTCATTGGGCCAAACAACATTCGTACTCTAAGTTATACGTCACCTCAACAGGAAGTCAGCTATTATGGGTTGTTTGAAAAACGCACGCTCTGGAATTTGATATACTCCTCCTAGGCGATTAATCCAATTGCCACCAAACTCGGTCAGCATGAAGTCAAGACATCGATGATGAAAAATTGCCAGCGGATTTTTGATATCTCGAACGGTTTGGCCATGGCGAGGCAACGGATTTATGGCGAGAAAAGGGAAACACGAAATGTGTTATAACGTCGGCATACATTGATTGATGTTAATGAAACTTCAGCAGTGTGTTCGTTATAGGAGTCTGATCACATGAATGTGACTACTGTGAGTCAAAGTTATAGCGCCACCAATTGGCAGCAGGAAGTGTGTCACTTTCAAAATGCTTTGAGATCACCCTATTTTTTTTACCTGTTTTGTTTCAAACTTCATCAGTGTAATGTCAATACACAGCAGATGTAGACCTGTGAAAAGAATCGTGATATCTCAAACACTGTTGCCATGGCAACGCATCAAACTTTAATTTTCGTTATAGATGCTTTTGAGACACTTAGCATGCTTCAAATTGCATGAAACTCGATACAAACGTCAGAGACGCTAACCAGTAGACATGGGCAAAGCCGTAGAAACAGGTGGGGAGCAGGGCCTCTATAGCGCCATCTTTTGACAAAAGTGGGGGGGTTAGTTTAACCTACAGTCACCAAACTCAGGACACATATTGTTCTCATTAAGCTGGACTTTCTAATTTACAGTCATTAGCTGCGACCAACAGGAAGTCAGATATTTTGGTTTGAATGTGGATTTTTCACACACTCACATAGACGTAGGGTCTTCAACCCCCTCCCCCTCCCCCTCCCCCTCCCCCTCCCTCCTCCTAACTCCTCACACCAGTCTGTGTGTGTGTGTGTGTGTGTGTGTGTGTGTGTGTATGTGTGTGTGTGTGTGAGAGAGAGTGAGTGAGTGAGTGAGTGAGTGAGAGAGAGAGAGAGAGAGAGAGAGAGAGAGAGAGTGTTTTACACCCTTGATCAGTTATTTAACTCTTTTATTTGTAGGCCACTGACAACATAGTATTACATTATTAGTTTGATAATTAGGTTCATTAAAATATAAAAACACACTGCAAATGATAACTTCACACTCATTTGAAATTGAACTATGACACTTGTAACCCGGGTAATCAGGTTGATATAAAGAAAGCTAAAGAAAAGAAAAAAAAGAGAGAAAAGTTCCAGAAGGAAAACTGTTTTGTCCAATCACGGCTCTCATTTCAGTGACTGACTCTCCTAAGAGCCAATGTTAGCAGCACTCTCATAAGGCCCGCCCACAGGCTGCGCCAGCGCTGTTGCACTGCGTGAGAGGCAGAGAGAGAGACCGAGTCTGACGAAGTAGAGACCCTCCGTAAAAGCTTTTAATATAGAGAGAAAAGAGATTAAATGCAATAAATAGATCATATTTCTGAACGGATGTGGCCACATGAAGCTGTCATCGGGGTGAGAAGTCGACGAGGCACCAACGGAGAATCGGAGTGTTGCAAATGAGCTTGTTTCTTTGAATATATGTGAAGTTATTGACTTGGTGAGTCTCATTCTAAGTCATATCATATTATGTGAGAAAAGAGTCACTAACTCAATAAGTAAATTGATATGAGAAGTGACATATATATATGCCGATTTATATGCGCTGTAGTAATAGCACAAGGGCTACTCGAGTGCTAACGAGCTAATGAGATGTCATGAAATGTGACGATTAAGTGTCAATAAGTTCAAAAAGTGTTGAAATGATGAGTTAATGTATTATTTGAATTTGATATTAATTGTTTTGCTTTATGCAAGGCTAGGTTTTTTTCCTATGTTTATTTCTACGTGATCTCCTGCGAGAGTTTACTGTTTTGTGCCATATTTATGGTGCGTTCAAGTCATGTCGGAAAGATCGTATTTACGAGCAGAACCGACATGAATGCCACCACAATGTCGTAAATACCAGTGGGAAGCTCGTAATTTTCTTTAAGCTCCGATCTGTACGAGTTGGGGGCATGTCAGTCAGAAACATAGTGAAATACCACAATACTTACAGGTATTTAGCAGTGACATTGTCAGGCTTTTCTGTTTACAATGAAGTAAGCTGATTACCAGTAAAAAAAATACGAATGCATCACAATATAAAAATGTAATATATAGTAATATAGTTTACAATGGCTTCATAAATCAATAATAATAAAAAAAAAGCAACATACAACTAATGCACATTCTTTGCTCTACATTTTTTAGAAGCAGAAGTGTTGTTATTTTGTGTAATTAATTTAGAGAAGGCACACCGCCATCATACTCAGACAAAAGTGACTTGAACGTACAGTCGTACACACGACTTCCCACCTCGTAAATACGAACTTCCCAGGAGGACTTGGACACACCATTAATCCTTTTGGAGAAGAATTGTCTGTGTATCAGACGCAATTAAATGTGCACAATGGTGAGCTACCCATGGACCTGGTTCCACTTTGAACTGCTTTGAAATCATTAACTGGTAGGAAAATGTAAATTTTATTTATTTTATTTTTTTGGACCCCATAACAGTATATATCATGAGTAATAATCACACAACATATTTTTTATGAATAAGCATTTATAAGCATTTATATAAAAGTGAAAAAAAAAAAAAAAAATGTATAAAACTTTTCCTTCTATCACTTTGAATGTGAATGTGGTTTGAATGAAGTCTGTGTTTTGCAGTGATAGTCCCTAAGGCAGTTCTTTTCATTTGAGAAGCACAAGCAAACATGCACTTGATACAGTGTATTTGTGTATCCATTATTGCAGTGTCTGCAGCATCCTCTCTTCGTTTTTACTGGTAAATGTGCAGTCATGTCTTTGTGTACATCCAGACGGGGTGGTCCGATGACATCTTGGCATTCTGAAATGGAAAAAGTTAAAAAAATAAATAAGTGAATAATACATATGGGTCTTATATTGTAGTAGATAAACTGAAAAAATAGACAGGGTGGTAGACCATGTGTTGAGGGTAGAGATCTAAGAATTATCCATCAAATTATTATAATTTCAATGCAAATGCTAATCAAAATTCTAATCAAAATACTGTCTGGATCACCTATTATGCTTTCTACATATCATACTAAAAGTAACACATGCATACCCCCAGAGTACTTAAAGGTTCATATTCAAGACCATTCACAGACATTCAGAGCCTGTTTTTTATATCCTAATGCTATAAACTGCTACCTGGGCAACACTCATAAAAAAATCTCAGGAACATTTAGAAGTTAAAAAACAAATAAACTACAAGGTTACAAGGAGTTTCAGATACTGCTCTGGATGATGGAGTTTCAAATTCCACATGCAATTTATTCCTGTGTTTAATTATTGTCTAAACTAAACTAAGTACAAATTTAACAGAAAAGCACATTTAGAACTTAGTAACAATGAATCTAACAGTTTAAATTTCAATTTGTGACCATGTGAGAAGTCCAGTGTCCTTATGTAATGTGTAGGAGCACAGGCTATTTTGACTACCACTCTAGCCCAACGTTGTAGAATTACGACATGGTATAACAATCTCTAAATCAAATTTGATTAATGTTTTCCAAAATAACTAAATATACCTGTGTTCTAGACATTGTAATAAACACACATTTTACTTACTTGAATCTTGACAAATCCAGTCATGTAAAAAAAAAAAGGAGATGAGCTTGATGCGAAGTTTGCAGGTAGAGTGAGTTCACGGTCAGATGACCAGACATATAAACACTTCTTCTATCCAATAGCATTGTGAGGACAAACAGTAGAACCCATTAACTATGTAAATGTGGTCTTGAAAGAAAAAAAAAAAAAAACATTTGCAAGCCTTTTTTTTTTTGTAATTGTTGAAAGTGGTGTAACAATGGTCTTTTCCTTTTAACCCTTTTATTGCAGACTCTAATCAAACACACCTGAAGCAGCTAATCAGGCCAGTTTATTTGTAGGCCACTGACAACATAGTATTACATTTATTAGTTTGATAATTAGGTTAATTCAAATTTAAAAACACTGCAAAAGATAACTTCACACTCATTTGAATTTGAACTATGACACTATATCACTATTGTTACAGGACTAGTTTTCTAAATGTTCGAGTTACAATTATTATTTTTTACAATTAAATTATTTTTAAAATAAATTATTGATATAATTCAAATTATATTAAAATTATAATAAAATCTTTAAGTACATTTCACAAGATTATAGAAGTGGCTGTTTAAAATAAACTTAGACATGTACCTTATTATTACCTGAGACTGACATTAAAATTGTCTTTGCAGGTTCTGTGATTTGGCTCTATTTATTAATTTTTTTCATTTTATTTTTTGTCTTATACCACACATATTACAGTTTTTCTCAGTCGCTTTGGTGCATTTCTCACATCACTATTTACATTTGCACAACAGTTAGTTCAACCTCCACAACATTTAGTCATTTGTGCACATCATAGTAGCAGTTTCTCATTCCTTCGAACAAATTGCAAATGCTTTTGGACATGCATCAATTGCTTTCATACAACTCTCTGCTGTTTTATAACATTATCATTTGCTTATGTCATGTCAGTCAAAATTAACTATACTTGTGAATGCTGAATAGTCATTCCATATAAAACTAATAGTCCTCATTTCATTGCTTGAGTCATTACATACAAAAATGTTGAACTAGTTGTCAAAATCTGTCAAGCAAATTTTACACATTTTTTTAAAATCTTTTTTTCCTGAAAATGTCTCCTAAATTGAACAATTTCTCTCAAGTGAATCTCAACTTTCACTGATGAGAAGGGGTGTGTGAAGCATTAGTTGCAACCAATGATAAGCCACTTCTCTACAATCACTGTCAGAGGTGAATCCCATAAACCCCCATTTTACAAGCATATATGAACCAAGCAGGACATAGTGTGTACCATTTCTACAATACTGTGACACAGAAGTGGAAGGTCAGCCTCATGGAAGAGGGGTAAGGGTGCGGGGAAGAAGGAGAAGGGGACGAGGAAGAAGAAGAAGAGGAAGAGGAAGAAGAGGCCAATAGGCAGATCCCTGATGAAATCAGGGCTACAATTGTGGATCATGTTGTCAGTCACGGCCTCACAATGGCTGAGGCTGGTCGAAGGGTGCAGCCAAATGTTGGGAGAACCACTGTAAATTCAATTATTCAAACATTTCGTTGGGAGAACAGGTGTGTATAAATGGACAGTAATTCAGCACTAAACAATCTGCACTGCACTACTGTCATCGTGTCATACATGAAGCTTGCAGTGGGACAAGAACTTGTCACTGTACATTTTACATTTAGACGTACAGCTTTACTGCATCACACATTTAGTGTATTGTAGTGTACAGTAGTGTTACAGTAAAGATTTGCCATATGTACTGCAATATTGTTTACAGTTGTGCACAGCTCTACCCAAAGGGAGTTTATGTTTGTTGCAAATAATGGTGTATTTTTTCTTTTGCACAATGCTGTGAACAAATTAGAATTGCAAAGAGCATATGCAGTAAAAATGTGAAACATACATATTCAGTGTCTTGTACTCAGTTACCTCAATAAATACAGTAATGTGTAACTTTACTGTATTTTTCAAATGGCTGTGCAAATAGTATATAGTGCTGTCTTGAGCATTTTCAGGTAGTGTCACCAAGATCTGACTTTTTTGCATTGGAAAACATTGACAGAGTAAACTGTCATAATGAAAACATGACAAAGCCATTTGACTATCTTGTTCATAAACAATGGTGTCAGGACTTTTCATCTTGATGACACTGACACTTTCATTGACACGAATACTTGCTTTTGAGGAATGACCTATCCATTTTGAGCAAGTGACACGCTTTTGCAGGTTATCAACTAGGTTTTGCAGTTTGTATTAATTGTTTTGAGAACTGCATTAACTGTTGTGCAAATGTAAATAGTGATGTGAGAAATGCACCAAAGCGACTGAGAAAAACTGTAAAATTAAATGAAAGCATTCTTTTGGTGCATAAGATTGGTGCACAAACAACAGCTCAGGGAAGTCAAAAAACGCATGAAGAGAAATGTGAGGATTATACAACATCAGCAATCACAGACATTCGCATTAAGGCTGGATTCGTTTTTTCAGAGCACTGTGGAGTTTGCACAAATAACATGTAATTTGGTCTAGAATTTTTATAGGGGTTGCCTGAGAAAAAACCCAGACATTTCAGATTAGGATGATATTCTGCACTCATTTGAAATTGATTTATAACATTCTGTGACATGAAAGTCATTTCAATTTAAATGATCATGGATGTGGCTTTTGTGGTTTGTTATCATAAAAGCATCAGCCACTGCAGTAAATATGTAACCGTTTTAAATGCCCACTGTCCGCTGTGCACAGTTGCCCTGAAGCCACCGGGGTGGCGGTGCCACCGGGCTTTGGCCCGTCATCGCTGCTCGCAGCTATATTTATTATTATTATTATTATTATTCATAACAATTAACAACTGTCTTTTGTCATATATTTTTCTGGTCTCTTTAAAATACTAGTATTGCAATCTTATTAAATTTTACATCCACAGCCACACTTCCTCTTCTGGAATTTTCTTTCACGCAACTTATTGTCATTACTTGTAGCAGAGCTCATGTTTTAATGGTGTGTTATGCAATACATGGTTTAACAGTAAGTTATTTTAGAGTGATACATATGATCATATACTGTATACAAAAAATTTACAAAGGTGCTTTTTTTAGTTTAATTAGTGGGCTATATAATCATTTGTCTAACGTAAAACAAGTTCTATAGCATGAGGAATATGGATTATGTTCATTTTTTTATTTGCAGCAGACATTAATTTGTATTAATACATTAATAATGTATTTTGTTATTACCGTTTGACTTTAATTCACCCGTCATTTCACAATTAACCATCAGGTCTGCGATATGTATTAGTAATTGATGTTGTACTATAGTCAAAATCAATAATTTTCATGAGTGGTTTTACACTCATCACGTACCAAGCAGAAAGGCAACAGTAACTCAACTCGATTTCTTTTCAAACAGGAAATATAACAGCAATGTAGGAAAGTTTGTGAGTACAGCCTTCATCGGCAGTACTCACAAACAGCTGCACAGAAAATTTAGTTAACAAACAATATGGATAACCAACCATGGACATGCCAACAAACACCTACCTTGACCACGGATCAGTGGAATACCAGAAACGGTGACACAATAGAGAACAGAACCTGTACATCATGTCCCTGCCTAGATCAACATCTTTGTTGATCCTGGAACAACATTACATTCAACCAGTCAGATTTTAGGGACAAGTTTACAGTTTATATAAAGTTTATGCTTAAAAACAGGGTTTGGTTCTACAACATCAGTGTTATTTATCTATCATTTCCCTTTGATTTTGGGGATAACTTATGTGTAGGGTTTGGTTTATGAGTGGAGATATGGTTAGGATAAAATTTTCAGACATGAATGCTGTTCCACTCTGCCACTCCCCCGAACTACAACTCAATTAGTGGTTGTCATGGGGTGTAGATATCTGCGAACAGCATTTCACCACATGGAGAAGATTTGCTCCATTTTGTGTAATATAATTTGTTTTTCCTGTGGGTCTTTATAAGAGTTTATAAGAGTAAGGGAGAACAAAGCAGTTCCTGTGACTAGGGGTTGCTGTATGTCAATTTTAACCTTTCTGTTCTCCACAAGAGGTGTTATTTTATCTCAAGACAAAAAGCATGTTTGTTGTCCACAAAGGCCTGATCACATTGAACTGAAACTTTCCACACATGGTGTGGAAAGAGATTGCCATCTTGCCTGCTGTACACTACAGCATACAGTGTTATGCTGCTACACTCAGTGCTCAAAGTGGGCCGGTATGCAGTACTGGCACTTCTATATTGTAGTCTGTAGAGTACCCTCACTTTTTCTTGCATACCAGCACTTCTGCATGTTGCCGGTACTCTGACTGCCCCGCCCCTAGAACGTGATTTCAACCGAGGTGGAACCTACACTCTGACACTACTGTATCTCCATTCACAATATTCCGTGGCTGCAGTCTATCAGAGTGTTTTTGCTATTGAGATCCAGAAAATTGAAGAACTGAAGAACTGTTTGTTCCTGGTCTTGCTGTTCTAGGATCATCAAACTTTGTCTGTGCAACAGGATGAGAGCTCAGTTTAATAGAGCAATCATTATGTCAAGTTTCAGTGCTAAAGAGTTTAGAAATAGCAACAGCTTTGCAGAATACTCATATAGTATCAGAGTGCCATCTAGTGGTGGTCTTGCCTGTCAAATTCACATATCCAGTGCTTAATCAACAGGATAATAGTCCAAGAAATAATGCTTCAAACATCAAAAATCATTTAGGAGACTCTGTTATGTGTCATGAGGTGAAAAGAAGACTAATCAACAGTTACAACTCTAAAAGAGAAGTCACAGTAGGGCTGGTGTCAGAGCTGATGTAATGTCCCAAGTGAACCCTGAAAGCACCAAAACAAATAAACCAGTTGATAGTGACTGAAGAGTATGGAGGGGTCAGAAGGGGCTATGAGTAATGAAGAGTTAGACCCACAGACTCTTCTAACACTGAACTATACGTTGCCTTAAACTCCCAGTAAACCCTTACTGTGGTAGAACCACGGTACAGATGGTAACAGATGGCAATACTATAGTACTGAATGATTAATATGTTCACATACATGGTACTCCACCTTGATGTAAAATTCAAGTTTATAAAACAACATGGTATTCTCAAGTGTAGAATTCATCACATAAAAAAAAAAATATAATATAATACTTTTTAGTGTCACATGATCATTCAGAAATCATTCTAATATGCTGATTTGGTGCTCAAGAAACATTTCTTATCATGCTGCTTAATATTTTTGTGGAAACCATGATAATATAATTATTAATATTTTTGTGGTCATTTACCTTCTATAAAAGTATAATGAGTCCTCTCTAGATCTTTTTTTTTCACCTACAAGAATGTAGTTCTAGAATGACCACTCTGCATACCAATACCACAAGGAAATACACCCACACACTTACTCTTCACCTGTCCCATACATTCTTGACAAAAAGAAGTAAAAAGTTGACCACAAATCACTCTTGTACTCATAGACAAAACCCAGTCCCACCCTATCTCCTCTACCGGCTCTGGACACCTGTGCGTCCCAGGGGTCTTATGTAATACCTAGTAGCTCAGCAAGGCCACTCTTTGCATGCCAGTGTAAGCTTGGCATGGTCTCTATGCTCCACTGCGGGGGAAAATAAACCATGGATTGAGAGCACAAATGACCCAGGTCAACAGCAGGGCCTGGTCATTATTAAAGTATTTTTCCCCAGCACTGATGGACGTGGTGCAGTTATTGAATTGAGAACTGCATCCCCACCTTTAGCTGCAGTTGGCACTCACGTGCCCTCTAGTACACTACCACACACCACACACACACTTTATCAAATGCTGTTCCAGCATGAGTGTTAGGCGGTCAACTGACATATGTTTTATAGGACTGGTGCGTGTCTACTGATAAACCTCAGTTACCTAATCTGAATGTAACAAGTTCATTAGGCTGCCAAAACCTAGTGATTCATCACTGCCACTGAAGGATAGGCAGAGTTAGAGGGAGTGAAGGGGGAGGTATTCTTCCTCTGTACATCTTGGCCGGCACCCAAGAACATTCTGTACCATTCAGATGAGCGGACAGGAAATGACATATACATTTTTACACTCCTTTTGGTTCAAGCCTGCAAACCGCCCTCTCCAAACACACACATACACACACACAAACACACACACACCCCAATGGCGTAAAGCATCTTAGTAAATGTAATTAGTTACTGTACTTAAAGGGTTAGTTCACACCAAAATGGAAAATTCTGTCAGTAATTACTCACCCTCATGTCATTCCACACCCGTAAGACATTCGTTCATCTTCGGAACACAAATTAAGATCTTTTTGATGACAGAATGAATGCTGTCAGATTTCCTCCAATTGACTGCCTTTGTAACTACCACTTTGACACTTCAAAAAGTAATCATAAATTGAACGGTTTAGTCCAAATTGTCTAAAGAGAAATGATTGCTTGTTATGATAAAAAGATTTAATTTAGGTTTTTACTCAAATGTAAACATTGATCAGCGAACATAAGCAGAAGCTCAACCTAATTTAACGCATATTTAACGCAAATAAATTAATGAAACACACAAAGGTGCGTCATAACGTAATGCGTCACGCAGTTGATGATATTTGGGGTAGTGAGTTTAGCAATCTTAGCATCTAAAATGGCGCAAGCATCAGTAACTGGTAGGCGGAAATTTGACATTTAAAAGAAAATTAGATGGCACTCTGGATAAACACAAAGTTGTGTGCATACACTGTAATGAAGAACTGTCCTCCTACCATCGAAGCTCAGCTCATCGAGTTTAAAATATAATTTAAATGCAAAGCATATCACAGGTTCTACTAGCAAACTGACGAGTCGTGAGCAACAACCAACACTGGATCAGTGTATACGGCGTGTGAGTAGACAATCATCAGCCAGGCTTACTACTTCCATAGCAAAGTGGATTGCCAAAGACTGCCGTCCAGTCAACATCGTTGCTGACCAGGGACTGAAAGAAGTGATCAGGATTGCCACTTCTGACCCATCGTTCGAGCTACCGTCACGATCAACAATTATGTCCAGGATTCACAAACTGTACATTAACGAAAGGAAATGCAAAGCAGAGCTGCTATCACAAACAAAGAGTGTAGCTTTGACTGGGGACCACTGGACATCGGTAAGACTGCATAATTACTTGGGTAACACTGTGCATCTCATCGATAAAGACTGGCACATGCGTTCATTTCCATTAACTGTGCTTAAAAGCGAAGACAGGCATTTTGCTGAGGCCTGCGCCGAACAGAGAGCAAAATCACTACTGTTGGTACAGACAGCACAAGAAACCCTGATGGCAACACTGGCTCATCAAAACCACAAGCTATCCCTTCTAACATCTGCAGAGTTTGATAAACTTGCCAGGCTGGAGAAACTACTGGAACCATGCAGGTTGGTACTTTTTTAGCCAGTATTTATTGATTTTTATGATTGCTATCAAAACAAGTCCTGTATTTATTTAAATTAGCTTATGTCAAATGCAGCATGTGTGTGAGAGAGACCAAATAAGAAAATAAAGCAGGAGAGAGAATAACACTTTACATTAAGGTTCTATTTCATTAATATTATTATGAGTAATGTTAACTAAACATTAGCAAACTGTTGTTTAGTGTTTATTCATATTTTTTATAGTTTAGAAAAAATAATAAATAATAATTATTCAGACATGTCATGGAACTTCTTGGGGGTGAAAAATATGTTTCCTGTTCTGTTGTGTTACCTGCACTTTGCCACTTGTCCCTGAAGATGGCTGTCACAGAAGATGACACTGCTTATGTTGTCCGCTTTAAGGATGCATTCAAAGAGGATTTGACAAAGCGCAAAGAAAGCACAAACATTGCTTGGCTCAAAATCGCAACAGCTCTTGATCTCAGATTCAAAACCCTGAAATGCATTCCTAAAGCAGAAAGAGCTGAACATTAGACAAGATGCTAAAAGACGAGGAACTGGCTCCACATTACTCAGATGCTGGATCAGTGCCACAAAAGAAGAAAATTGGTCTCCTCTTGATGGGGTCTGATACAGAGTCAGATGATGAAACATCACTGGAATCTAGCCCTCTTGCTAGATACAGAGCAGAGCCCAGCATAAGCCTTGAACAATGCCCTCTACAATGGTGGTCTGCACACAGCAGAAGTCATGACAAGCTGTCGACCAGTGCACGTAAATATCTAGCTACTCCTGCTTAAACTGTGCCATGTGAGAGATTATTTTCACTTGCAGGACACATAGTGCAGAAGAAGGGGGCTGCTTTGGCACCTGAAAATGTTAGCCTTGTACTATGCCTTAGCAGCTGGTTAAATGCTGATTAGAAAAATAGCTTCTGTGTGTGTTTGGCAAGCAGGAAATTGAAAATGAATTCGCCAGCGCCGCTTCCGCTTTTCCTTTCATAAGTATGAGCAAAGAATATACTCTTTGGTATGAGGTAACACAGCTCTGTTTATTATTAGATACATTTGAGTGTGTTGAAAATGATGTTATAACCAGGGATGGGCAGTGTTTATGATACATGTATTTCAAATACGTATTTCAAATACAAAATAGTATTTTGTAATTTGTATTTGATAGGGTTGATGAAAATGGCTTTGTATATTATATCAAAATACTTTAGTGTTTTGTATTTTTAAAATACTGTAAAATACAATACAATACAATACAATAAAAAAGAAGTCTACGTGATGACATCATAAAATTGCGGCCTCTGATTGGTGCCTACTCTATAGTTTGCAGAGACTTGTTGCAATCAGAACAGAAAATTGATATGGAAGAAGGTGGTCAAGAAATGTGCAGGATGCCAGCTTTACATCAATTTTTAACATGAATTGCTTTAAATTTTAACAGTTCATGTTAAGTTTTGGTGTTCATTTTGGTAGCCTAGGCTAAATAATACACCAATTTACATAATGTTCTTGAAAACATTACTGAGCAGCAACCCCCTATGTTTATGATTAACAATCAAATGATTAATTGGTTTAAAACTAGTTGCTTTGAAAACAGGTGCCATGAGTTGTCTTCTTATGAATGACTTCTTTGTCATTGAGTGTTGCTACATTCATGTATTGTCTTCACGTCTACAGCCGGTGGAAAAGAATCGGGACAGGACTCAGGCAGAAATCATGTTCATGGAGAGATTATTAACGTTACTGTAGTATGAAGCAGAGCAGGACCGAATGCTATGAGAGCAGTAACGAGCCCACTGGAGCGATTACTAATGAGAGACGAGTGCGACACACAGCTCGACAGCAGCGGATCTTTTATTATGCCACAGTTGCCGCTTCTGCTTCTTTCGGTCATGTGCACGTAGGGTAAAGCAGCGCTGCTTATCATATTAGATATATTTGTGTGTTGAAAGTTGGTATAGTGCTACTCTGTGCGTTCGCTCAGTGGCTACTATGAGACACTTGTGGCACACTGCAGTAAGCTAGATCGATATTAGTCATGGTAAAACATGGTACTCATGGTAAATCAAGAAAACGAGATTCAAACAAAAAGACTTAGGGCCAGATTTACTAACAGCTTGTGCCAGCACAAACCCTCTTTTGGTGTTAAAAAACTACTGTCGGGATTTACTAAAGACACGCTGTATAAAATTAGCACTGAAAACGCGTGGACTGAGTTGTGTTTGCGGCTGACCTTATTGTATATGCATTTTTAGGTGTTTCCCTTTCAGATGCAAAACTTATGGGAGGAGAGTATTTAAATGAATCACACAATGCGATTTACTAATGTTTGCGCTCGTCAATTTACTGGTATTTACACCATTATTTAACGCCCTAAAAAAGCATGTCTGAACCCATTTTGTTACATGGCTGCAATTGTTACTGTTAGGAGGAGACACCGCAGAGAACAGAGAGTGCGTGGAAGAAGGATTATTAATTTCTTTGAAATGCCAGAGAAAAACCTTATCCGAACATATCGTTTGCCAAGCTATGTTGGCCTATATTTGCATGTCAGCAGATCACGTGCAAAACTTGCTACTCCAATCAACACATTTGTGGAATTGCGCTCACGCTAATTTGCCCTGTTTAGTAAATCTGGCCCTTAATGTGTTAAGCGATATAACATGATGAGTTTTCTGTCTATGAATGTATCCAAACAGTTGCTTCCCTGTCTAATAAAACTCATGATATACAGTACTACAGTGTCTTTGATGTTTCCATGGTTTTTCGACAAAATAAAATCGGAAATTGAGGGTAATGATGTCATTGATAGGCGACACACGGACACAGTGTGTGTCCTGGTTAAAATTGCTTATTTCTCTGGATTTAGAATATAATGTAAGTACACAAGTCAAAAAAAATATAACATTGTTTTAGTGGTTTTTGAATATTTTAATCTAAAAATCCTACATATTTGTGCCTTTAACTGGTTGCATATGTCAGATTTATTACATGACTCAGGCAGAGAAAAGCTGGTGCTATCAAACATTGTTTACTTAATCAAGTCAGTGTAATGGTGAAGGGATAGATCAAATAGGCCAACTGATGGAAGGTTTGCAAAGAAATGTCATGCTCCCTTGTAAAAGTATTTTGTAGTATTTTCAAAATACAAAAATATAGTAGTTTATTTTGATACATGGTTTGGCTGCTTTTTTTTTTTTTGTAGTTTATTTTGATACATTTAAAATGAAGGTATTTTGTGTTTTATTTTAAAATACATTTTGATGTATTTTTGCCCATCCTTGGTTATAACGTTACTCTGTGCATTCGTTGAGTGGCTGCTGTGAGACACTGTTGCACAGTGCAGTAAGATAGATCGATTTTAGAAAATCATATATTGAATGGCTTGTGTTGATAAATGGCATGGAATTAATTTTAAAATGTATTGTATGATGGATAAAATTATGTATTACTGTTAATACAAATAATTATGTCTATTAAAATTTGTAATATATTAAAGCATCTTTGGTGTTTCCATGGTTTCTACAAAATAAAACCGGAAACCGAGGGTTAACGCGGGTATGACGCAATTGACAGGCGACTCCTCACACGTCCCGGAGCCTTGGTTAAAATTGCAATTTTCTCACGATTTACAAATAGAAACATTTGGGATATTGTAAGTACTCAAGTGAACAAAATATATAACACTGGCCTAGTGGTTTTTGGATATTTTACTCCCAAAATATTACATATTGCACCTTTAACTCCTGCCTCAAAAATGCACCACTTTGGGACAAAACTGGAATATTGAGAGGAAAAGAAAAAAGAGGGAAACTGGTGAGAGATTTTCTGGATTGTGGGTTAAACAGAGAGAAAGCAAGATATTTGAGGGAAAGACATACACACTGATAAGAACAGAGAAATCTTTAAACAAATGAGGGGAAAACGACTGGCTAGATGGATTAAAAACATCTACGTCCATGAAATGAACACTATAAAACTTTACCAAAGGTACAACAAAAAATAACCACCACATTCTCATTTCTTCAAAACATAGAGACATTATACTGCAAATGTGCAAAAGGAGGAATTTGCTTTGCTCAAAGGTTTCTCTGTCATTGCTCAGGAATAGTTATGTATTAACTTTGCCCAAGATGCTTCTGAAAGAAAGACATAAAAATGGTTGTCCTGCAGAGATATGAATATGAACTTAAAATAATTTGATGAGAAATAATGAGATTTCTGACTTTTGATTGTAGAGTCTTTTTCTGTCAAGTTCATTTCTGTCTAGGAGAATTAGCTGAGATCTGTAAAATCTCAGTATGTTTTCCATCCAAATGCATGTTCAAGTCATTTGTTTTTGAATTTGATGATAAATGTTCAAAATTCATATTAAAGTGACTTTTGATTCTGAATTTGGTGTCTAGGCAAAATTTGCAATATCAAATGTCATGAAAACTTCTGAATTTAAAATTGAACTGAGATTGAAACTGTTCTGATGGTTGTCTTTGCTTGATATAGAAATTTTGTGAAATAATAACAAAAATAAACATGTTAATCAAAATAAATAGTCTATGTTTAATTTCACGATAAGTGCGCAATTAATCGCGATTAAAAAAATGTATCTGTTGACAGCACTAATAATATATATATATATATATATATATATATATATATATATATATATATATATATATATATATATATATATATATATAAAATTAACTATATTATAGAAAGTTAATATATTATAGAATTTAATTATATAATTATATCATTTTAAAAAAGGTAACTTGCCATTTAACTATAGTACAATAGAACTTTGGAGAAAATAGCTAGTAGCTACCTAGTTTCCTAAAACTGTACTAACTTTATCACATATCAGCCATTTGAACCATGTGAGTTCAACAGTATAGAACCATTGCTAATGTCGTAATGCAGGTTGTGGAATAATAACTTCTGTTTATAAATCCAGTTGAGATCAAATTAATGTCAGATTGTTGCTGTAAAAAATTAACTTGGCACCTGACAACTACTGTTTTTGCTTAATTTCTAATGTTTTGCGGGTTGCCTCTTACATCATACCCTGGGGTTCCCCAGGGATTCTAATCTACATACGCATGCATATGCACACTCTTTAAAAATGGTGCTTTCATTCTCTCTGTAAACTAAAAGACGTAGAATGAACTTTGTATATACTGTATATACTGCATGGAATAAAAGATAAAGATTGTACAGCATTTTAGCTTGCTTATTAGGGCCCAGGCCCTGAAAGGGCAAAGGCCCTGTCATTCCCCTAAGGATTATTATTATTAGGGCCAAAGCCCTGAAAGGGCGAAGGCCCTATTGTTAGGGACCAAGCCACTAAGGCGCAGGGCCCTATTGTTTTTCTAAGAAGTTGTTTTTTTTTGTTGTTGTTTTTTTTTCAACCATCGGGGCTTTTTGGGGGGCTTAACATGCTCAAAAACTCTTGAAAATTGGCACACACATTGGAATCTGTGGCCATTAGGATGCCGCAGAAGCTGGGCACAGGGGCTCTATGGTGCCTCCTTGAATGGGGTTCAGAAACTTGGTCCGTATATCAAACACATTTTATTTTTTCATTGTATACCACACATCTTGAAATTAAATGAAAGCATGCTTTTGGTGCATAGGATTGGTGCACAAACGACAGCTCCGGGAGGTCAAAAAAGACATAAAGAGAAGTGTTAGGATAATACAACATCAGCAATCATTCGCATTAAGACTGGATTACATTTCTCAGAGTACTGATGAATTTGCGCAAATAACATTATATAATTTGGTCTGAGAAAAACACAGACATGGCAGATTAGGATGATATTCTGCACTATTCTATGACATAAAATGAATCTAAATTTAAACGATCTCATGTGGCTGTTGTGGTTTGTGATCATATGGGTACCAACTGCTGCAGTAAATGTGGACATAGTTCTTTTATGTTTACCCTTTTTAAATGCCAATTGCCCGCCGTGCACAGTTGCCCTGAAGCCACCGGGTTGGCGGTGCCACCGGGCTTGGGCCCATCATTGCTGCTTGAAGCTATATTTTTCCATAGGATTATTAAGGCCAAAGCCAAAGGGTGAAGGCCAATGTTCCCTCTAATTTTTTTTCTCGATGAGCAAAACTTTTCTCTGTTGAGCGCACATTTTGGTCACCTGAGCAAAAACATACTTTATATCAGACCTTTACAATGAACGTAAACACACACACAAAAAAAATGGTTTTATCATGCAACTGTAACATTTAACTTTAATGTGCCGTTTCTATTTTATTTGACCATTGATGTAACTTAGTGATATATTAAATAATATGATTGAAAACAAGCAGTTCGGTCACTAAATTAAGCATTTTAATTTTAGGTTACTTGAGATTTTTTCACATTGCTGTATTAACTGTACCAGTCTTTACCAAGAAATTCTATTAAAAAATAATTTCTGTCCTCCTGCAGGACAGTTCCAATGATGGTTTGAGACAACCATAATGTTTTTTGTACAGTCAATTATTAGCAACAGACAGTGTTAAACCATCAAAATTACATGTTTATTGCTTATGAATTTCCCAGATTTTATATACCAGGAGGTTTCAAGATTTTTCGTAGCAAGAAGCCCTAAACAATCCCCTTGTGAGATCAATTTTTTATTAGGCTTACATTATAATATAATAAAATATAACATAATATTTAAGTATTTAAACTGATATACAGTATTATATTATGTATTATACAGTATTATGCTTCCATTTGTTTTAATATATTATAAAGTGAAAACAAACTGAAGCATTTTTAACAGATCTGATAGCTAAATATTTTTAAGAAAAGTGAACGTTAACTCTTTTATAGTTATCTAAACATCCCTGAAACCCACACCACCACCACACACAATAATCTATTTAAACTGAGGTATATCACTGCTGTATTTTGAGTTTGCAAGCTACACCTGTGGTGGGTGTAGTTGTAAATGTCTCAGAGTTTTGTTAGCATTCTGTGCCCATCATCCGTTATTTCCACCACTTTTCATTAAAACATGGCGTTTTATTTCACAGTTCTTTTCGTTTCGCGTTGCCTCTCGTATTGATGTATTTAGTCCACAAACATTACAGAATTCTTACCGCGACTGATTTGGCTCAAGGCCAGCCAGCTCACACGCGCTCGATCCTTCTCTTTCTATGAAACCTGTAAACCGCATTCACCGGTTCTAACTCTATAGCGACAATAACTCTATAGCGGTTGTCCAGAGCACTGCAATTATTTCTCCCCACACATGATTTTCATGTCTGTTCTCTGCGCGGCAATTATTTTTTTCTGTGCGACCGCGGCTTCAGAAGTGCGCGGCCGCACACGCGCACAGCTTAGAGGGAACATTGGTGAAGGCCCTATTGTTCTCCTAAGGGTTATTGTTTTCCTATGAGGGCCTAAACATGCTTGAAAACCCATGAAACTTTGCACAAGCGTCAGAACTGGTGAAAATATACGTCTGATATGGGTTTCAGAATTACGTGTGGCAAATTGGCTTGGTAGCGCCACCTACAAAATTTCAATTAAGTGCCCTTCGCGCTATGTTTCAAGTACAGGTATGAAATTTGTACAGCTCAATACCTACAAAAAAGTCCCTTGGTGCAAAATCTGAAAACCCAACAGGAAGTACTTTTCTGGGTACTCAAAGCGCTTTACATATGGAAGGTGGAATCTCCTCAGCCACCACCAACGTGCAGCATCCACCTGGATGATGTGATGGCAGCCATATTGCGCCAGAACGCCCACCACACACCATCTTATTGGTGGAGAGGAGACAGAGTGATGAAACCAATCAGTATATGGGGATGATTAGGAGGCCATGATGGACAGAGGCCAACCCTGGATACCAGGGTTACACCCCTACTCTTTTCAAAAGACATCCTGGGATTTTTAATGACCACAGAGAGTCAGGACCTCGGTTTAACGTCTCATCCGAAGGACAGTGCTTTTTGACAGTATAGTGTCCCCATCACTATACTGGGGCATTAGGACCCACACAGAGCACACCCTGAGCACACCCTGCTGGCCTCACTAACACCTCTTCAAGCAGCAACCTAGATTTCCCAGGAGGTCTCCCATCCAGGTACTAACCAGGCTCAGCCCTGCTTAGCTTCAGTGGACAACAAGTCTTGGGCTACAGGGTGATATGGCTGCTGATTTTGAATTTTCTCTGCAATATCTTTGCAATTTTTGCCATTTCCAGACGTTGTACTTTAAAGGTGCCGTAGAACGTCTTTTTAAAAGATGTAATATAAGTCTAAGGCGTCCCCTGAATGTGTCTGTGAAGTTTCCCCATATATACCCAGTAGAGCTAAAAAAAGCTAACATTACACACTGTTGGAGAGATTTATAAAGAATGAAGTTGTGTTTATGCATTATTCAGACTTCAAGTGTTTAAAAATGAAAATAGCGACGGCTCTTGTCTTTGTGAATACAGTAAGAAACTATGGTAACTTTAACCACATTTAACAGTACTTTAGCAACATGCTAACGAAACATTTAGAAAGACAATTTACAAATATCACTAAAAATATCATGTTATCATGAATCATGTCAGTTATTATTGCTCCATCTGCCATTTTTCGCTATTGTTCTTGCTTGCTTACCTAGTCTGATGATTCAGCTGTGCAAATCCAAACGATAATACTGCCTGCCCTTGTGTAATGCCTCGATCATGGGCTGGCATAATGCAAATATTGGGGGCGTACACCCCAACTGTTACATAACAGATGTTGATGTTGAGATTCGCCTGTTCTTCGGAGGTCTTTTAAACAAATGAGATTTATATAAGAAGGAGGAAACAATGGAGTTTGAGACTCACTGTATGTCATTTCCATGTACTGAACTCTTGTTATTCAACTATGCCGAGGTAAATTCAATTTTCAATTCGATGGCACCTTTAACGAAATCCTCCTAGAGATTTTATAAGATAAACATCATATTTGGTCAGTCTAATCTAAATTCCTTTGCTATGTTAAATTGAGAAGATCTTGAGTTTTCATTAAAGGGCGTGTCTGTGGCGGCCTGACAAATTTCGATGTTTCACCATGAAACAGGAAGTTGTTGTAACTTGGGCATACAATGTCCGATCTGCCCCAAACTTCACATGTTTTATTAGAGTCCTGGCCAGAAGACATCTACATGGCAATATTCATTTACAGTCATAGCGCCACCTACTGGAAACAGGAAATGGCATGCTTTGCACTGTAATTCACTCCCATTAACACATTTGTATATGCCATGAAGTACCAAACATGCTAGAAACATGTTAAATCATGCAATACTTAACTAAGTGCTAAAGTATGTGATTAACGCCACTAAACAGGAAGTAGTTGTAACTGAGGCATATAATGTCTGATCTGCTCCAAACTTCACATGTTTGATAATAGTCCTGGCCTGAAGACATCTTCATGGCAATATTCAGTTATAGTCAAAGCGCCACCTTGCAGCAGGAAGTGTGGCACATCGAAATGACTTTGCCATATTTCTCCTGTATATACTCGCTTACATGCATGTCGTCCACTGTTCATTGTTTTCCTAAGGCCAACGGGTGGCGTTGAGCCCGAGTGCGAAGTCCCTTTCATCACTGCTTGCAGCTTTAATTAGAGATGTAATTACATGCAGGTATTTACTATAATTAACAATATTTATTATTAACTATAATTATAAAATAAAAAACATGTATGTAGGCTACATAAGTGTATTGTATCAAATGATTAATTATAACATTTGTTGTAGTTAAAGACACATAATATGAAAGTGGGAACCTCTTTTCATATATCTGTGGTTAAAGCTGTGGCTCTAATCCTGCATTACCTTTCCCACTAAATGCCTGTCGTTAATGCCTCTGTGCGTTTACATGTTCAGTCAATTGATGCTAACACATTCACTCTCTTATCACACCTGTGGGCATATTACTTACAGGCCTCAACCTCTGTGTTTTCTAAAATGTTGTTTTGTAACAAACGTTGGTTGTGTGCATGTTTCGACAAGATCTGCATGGCAAAAACTTTAAACTTTGTCCTTGGTATGTTTACATAGTTCTGCTAGCACAATGGATCGGCATAGATGTAGGCACACTCGACATGTGATGGTACTGTATCAGAGCCGCAATGGATTGAGATAAACAGTCATAATTTATCTAACTTAACCCCTAACTTTTTTTTTTTTGTCAGGGAGAATCAAGAAGCCTGAAGAGGAGGAAGTATTTTTCACCTACTGTAGTGTAGAAACGTTGTCTTTAGGTGTTGATTGCCTGAAATAGGCAGGAGATTATCTTCCTTAAAATTCTATAGAGAAATAGACTAACACCTCTGAATGTTTATGGCTATACTTATGACAGTGCAAATAGCATTACAGTATCTGGATTTCAAGAAAAGAGTTTGACACTTTAGGCCATCATAAATTATGGAATACCTAATAACTACATTCCCAGTTTTGGAACTTGAAACTAATTGCCTGAATTGATGCATCAAGTCACCTTTATCTATACAGTGCTTTATACAATACAGATTGTTTCACAACAGGACTGTGATAAGAGGAAAATCATGCATTTTGGCTATTGTTCAGCTGAAGTCAGTTCAGTGTTTATTCAGTTCAGTTGTAAAGATCATCAATTATTAAATTAGTTTGTTTAATCTATAAAGCCGTTCTGCAAAAAAATTATATCATCCAGCTCAGTTCCGTTCTCATACAACAGTGTCAGTAGAGTCAGATCAATAATATTATTCAATATTAAGTGTCCCCAACTAAGCAAGTCAAAGGTGACAGTGGTAAGACATCCAAACTCCATCAGGTGACAGAATGGAGAAAAAAACTTTGGGAGAAATAATGTCACAATTTCAGTAAGAATGTGTTGAAAACCAAATTAATTTATGGAGTTATACTGTTGTTCACAAGTTTGATATTGGGCTGCATTTATTTGATTTGATTAAAAATACAGTAAAAAGAACAATTTAAAGATAGCGCAGGATAATGGGTCCCTAAAGGGTTAGTTCACCCAAAAATGAAAATTATGTCTTTAATTACTCACCCTCATGTCGTTCCACACCCGTAAGACCTTCGTTCATCTTCAGAACACAAATTAAAATATTTTTGATAAAATCCAATGGCTCGTGAGACCTGCATTGAGAACAAGTTAACTTAGACTTTCAAACGCCCAGAAAGGTATATGAAGCTTTTTGTGTGCCATAAAAAAACAAAATAACAACTTTATTCAACAATATCTAGTGCAGGGCTATTTCAAAACACTGCTTCATGAAGCTTTGAAGCTTTACAAATCTTTTGTTTCGAATCAGTGGTTCAGAGCACTGCCAAGGTCACGTGAACCATTGAAATTTCGAAACACTTATGACGTAGCAAAGCCTCGCTTACTGAAATCACGTGACTTTGGCAGTTTGAGATTGTTTAATACATGCTCCGAACCACTGATTCGAAGAAGCAGAGAGGGATGAGAGAGTAGACCTTCTGATGTCAGTGTATAATATTTCCTCACACTACTCTGTTTAAGGAATAAATCCATCTGTGTATCCATTATCCCATTTATGGTGTGGTCATGTCTCTATGGTGTCTGGAGGTTCCCACTTGAAGTCTGCTACACAGTCTCAGGCCACATCCACACAAAGCCAGAGCTTTCCCTATCCAATCTTTTTTTCCCACATTCTGAAAAAAAATTCGTAAACACGGCATCATCTCAAAAATTATCAGCGTACACGCAAAACCACTGAAACCGACTCAAAACAATGTAGTATACATTCCAGACCAGTATGTGGCACTGTAATTCTGCCACAGAGATACACTAAAAATGGAGAAGACTTGGAGCATGCGCATAAACCTTGAGTGCTGTATCCAAACTTAAGTAAAGCTTAGTAATAAAGCTTTACTTTAGTAAAGCTAATAGGCTCAGTAGCTACTGCAGCACAAACACAAACATGTAGTCCAGGTAGCGATGTCTGGCTAGGGTCAAGATGTGGGGTGATGACATAATTTCACAAAATATACGGATTGTTATATATGTTATATATGATTGTTATATGTTATATTGTACACACGAAAACACAAGGGTGTTATTTTTAGATTTATTCACAAAAAAATAGTAGTTTCAAGCTCCCAAAACGCAGAATCTGTCTGGATGAAACAGTGATATGACACAATTTTTTTACGTATACAGCTAAACATGTCTCTGTATCACAGCTCTCAGAGTCAACACTCCTGTCATTCATTATTGCTCCCAATGGGTTTTTCACTTGTCAAATAAGAGTTAAGGGTAATGCCAATGATATTATGAAATGACTTAAATTACTACAGGTGATTGCTGGGTTTTCTTACCTCTATCAGCTTGCAACGTGATATCTATTGTTAACGAGAACACACAGTGTGCATTTCTAGAGCTAAGCCATTCAGCATGGTAACCCAGGCACACATAGTCATAGGCCACTAGAGTTAAGTCATTCGGCAAAGCAGGCCCAGCCACACATAGATATTAAAACATGTGGTCTCATGGCTCTTAGGAGCAACCACAGTATATATGTCTTGGTGGTAGATCTGCTTGTTTGGGGGGTGTTTGTCCTATCCTGTCCTGTCTATGTTTATCAGATATGTGCAGATATGTCAGCCAATGCAGCAGCTGTTTTCTTCCCTCAGCAGCATGCATATATTAAGCTTGTATTGTCTATTCTTGTGTCACCTGCTCTGTTGGGGGGCTTTTTCATGTATGTTATATGTGCAACAGCAGCATCTCTTACATGCTCACAGCAGCATGTTTGTGAATGTATTGGCTGTAGCAGTAGTTTGTACTTGCTCTGCAGCAGCAGCAGCAATCAACAGCAGTAGCACCGTAGCAGATCTATTCCACCCAAACCAAATACATTAACATTGCCACATCCATTGCCATGCCAATCTCTCTGAGGGTTGTCATGACAGAACAGTTTGAACATATTTTAAAATGTAATTTATTTCTGGGATAGCAAATCTGAATTTTTAGCAACCTTTATTTAAGTCACGTGATCCTTCATAAATCATTCTAAAATGCTATATTTGTCATGCTGAGGTTCAGAATAAGAAGATGAAAGGTTCAAACTTGTTTCTACAAACAAAAAAGTTCTTTAATAAAACAAACTCAGATAGTCCAATGGCAAGAAGGCAACGTAACAGTGTCTTCACACAAACAATACCGGACAATGAATGAGAACTCCAGAGGAACTTAAATACACAGTGATGATGAAACAATGACGAACAGCTGTGGTGATTTATTGTCCATAACAACTTACGAATGGTGGGAAACTAGAAAAAAAAGGAAACATGTGACTGAAGACAAATCAACTAAAAGTCCATGAAAATGAAAACTAAATACACAGACTGTGACAGAACACCCCCCTCCGGGGAAGGCGCGTCCTCACGCCGTGATGGATAGTTCAATGGAAGACAGTTGGAGGTTCAGGAGGTGGATGAGGGACTTGCTTTTTTTTATAAACATGCAACCGTCTACAGTTTCGCTTCAGACAGTGCACTGTAGTGTCCCTGAGGTAAAACTAGAATCATTCGCCGCTATAGGAGAGGAAGAATTATCTAAACTTATCAAATCATCAAAATCAACAACATGTATGTTAGACCCAATGCCGACTAAACTACTGAAAGAAATGCTTCCAGAGGTCGTAGGTCCACTTCTTGATATAATTAATTCATCGTTAACACTAGGATACGTGCCAAAAACTTTTAAGCAGGCTATTATTAAACCTCTTATTAAAAAACCTCAACTAGATCCGAGAGATTTAGTAAATTACAGGCCAATCTCGAATCTACCTTTTCTGTCAAAGATACTAGAAAAGGCAGTTTCAACACAACTGTGCTCCTTTTTTAGAAAGAAATGGAATCTGTGAGGATTTCCAGTCAGGATTTAGACCATACCATAGTACTGAGACTGCTCTCTTTAGAGTTACAAACGATCTACTCTTATCATCCGATCGTGGCTGTATTTCTCTATTAGTGTTATTAGATCTCAGTGCTGCTTTTGACACTATCGATCACAACATTCTTTTAAAAAGACTTGAAAACTATATTGGCATTAGTGGAATTGCTTTGGCATGGTTCAAATCTTACTTATCTGACCGTTATCAGTCTGTAGTAGTTAATGAAGAGATGTCGTATCGATCACAAGTTCAATATGGAGTACCACAAGGCTCAGTACTAGGAACCTAGCTTTACACTCTGTATATGCTGCCCTTAGGAAAGATAATTAGGAAACATGGTGTTAGTTTTCACTGCTACGCTGACGATACTCAGCTCTATATTTCCTCGCGCCCTGACGAAACCTACAAATTCACAAAACTAACAGAATGCATAGCTGACATTAAAAACTGGATGACAAGAAATTTCTTATTATTAAATTCAGAAAAAACTGATTATAACACAGTTCGTAAATATGGGAAGAAGGAGGCGGGAACCGGCGAACATTCAACGTAACTTTAATACCAAAATAAACAAAGAACAAAACGAAAGTAATGCCGGCAGACCCTCGCGGACGTCTGCCGGCCACACAAACATAATAAAACATAACATAAAGTCCAGGCCTGGTCCTCTCTCGTCCTTCACTGATGTCGCTCCTCCTTTTATGCCTCCGGAGCTCCTCCGTGAGAGACTCGAGGCCGGCACGCCTCGCAGGTGACGCTCATTATCACTCGCGTCACCGGCCTCGCGCCGTTCCCTCACGGCTCTCGCCCGCCCTGCTCGTCACACTGATATCCTAATCTTTGGACCAAAAACTTCCTCACGAAAAAACCTTGAATACTCTCTAACACTTGACGGGTGCTCCATTAAATCTTCGTCCTCAGTTAGGAACCTGGGTGTGCTCTTTGATACCAATCTTTCATTTGAAAGTCATGTTTCTAGTATCTGTAAAACAGCCTTCTTCCATCTAAAAAATATATCTAAATTACGACATATGCTCTCAATGACAAATGCGGAACAGTTGGTTCATGCATTCATGACCTCAAGACTAGATTACTGTAACGCTCTACTGGGTGGTTGTTCTGCTCGGCTTTTAAACAGACTACAGTTGGTCCAAAATGCGGCAGCTAGAGTTCTTACTAGAACCAGAAAGTATGACCATATTAGCCCAGTTCTGTCAACATTACATTGGCTCCCTATTAAACATTGTATAGACTTTAAAATCTTGCTACTTACTTATAAAGCTCTAAATGGTTTAGCTCCCCAATATCTAAGCGCGCTCTTGGTGCATTATAGTCCTTCACGTCTATTGCGATCTCAGAATTCAGGCCAGTTGACAATACCCAGAATATCAAAATCAACTGAAGGCGGCAGATCCTTTTCCTATTTAGCACCTAAACTCTGGAACAATCTTCCTAGCATTGTTCGGGAAGCAGACACACTCTGTCAGTTTAAATCTAGACTAAAAACACATCTCTTTGCTCTTGCATACACATAACACATTATCAATACATTAACATTTTTCAAATCCGTTAAAGGATTGTTACGCTGCAATAATTAGGTCGGCCGGAACCGAGAACATTTCCTATAACACTAGATATACCTGTACATCAGAATAAGAATGGCATCTACGCTAATATCAGTCTCTCTGCTTATCCTGAGGTTTGCCGGGTGCTGGATCCAGGCCGTATCCAGATCAGATGGAGAACCTGTGTCTGGACCTGACTACAACGTAGCCCAGGAGACAATGGGCCTACAGATCCAGTTCTGGCTGCATCTATAATTCAGATTTTTAAATCTCCGTATCCGCTTACATATATTTATATATAATCTATTTTTAATCTCCATAATAAAAATTTATAATTCAGATTTTGATCTCCATATCCATTTACATATATTATATATATCTTCCAAGGGGTTTTTTCCCTCCTAGGACTTTTTTCCCAGTGCTAGCACGCTGGGTTTTTCTCCTAGGGGGTTTTTTCCACCCCTGGGAGTCAGCCGACATTGGCTTAATGTAGCACCATCTTGTATATGTTACATATTACCACGCTTGCTTGTACAGCTTATTTTTAACCATTTCTCTTTTTTCTGTGCTCCTAATATGTAAAGCTGCTTTGAAACAATTACCAATTGTAAAAAGCGCTACATAAATAAATTTGACTTGACTTGACTTGACTTGACTTGCGAGGCACTGGAAACCCAAGGATCAGGGCTGCATGGCAGGGCTGATGGTGAGTAGCTGAAGGGAGCCAGCGTAGGCATAGCCGAGGGAATGGCAGGCATTGGTGGAGTGTGCAGAAGATGCAGACTGAGTGTGGATGAAGGCTCTGTGATGGACAGAACTGGTGGTGATGATTAAATCTCTGTGCTGGACAAGACTGGTGGTGATGACAAACTAGGGCTAGACAGGAACAGCGATGATGAAGGCATTGAAGATTCTGAACTGGGTGGATTAGTTGAGGAGGGGACCAACAGCAGAGAAGGTTCATGGGTGAGCAGGGAGGGAAGCACAACATCCCAGTCGATCAGCCATCCCTCTGTTTCCAGTTCCACTAACACTGCCACTGGCACGGATGTAATAGCTGGCTCACACACCTGGTCAGCCGGGAACTAAAGCTTCTCTTCCGGGATGGACTTGGCAGCTGGCTCTGGCTACCTTGCGGGCTTTGGCTCAGGCTTGATTTCTGTGGCGGGTAATGGCTGGGTCTCTCGGTCTGCTGGGGCTCTAGCTCTGTATCTTTGGTGGGCATGGGCATTGGGTCTGGCTCTAGGGCGGTGACGGATGTACTTAGCCAGTATCCAGCAGGAATTTCCCCGGGGCATCACCAGCTGGATCTCGTTGTCGAGTCTTATCCAAAACCCCTCCATGACCATGATGTCATCGTAGGTGGCGAGATGGCAGACGCTCACAAACTCCTCCACATACTCCTCAAGGTCTCTTCCATTCTGAAAAATACAAATTGTAGTTCCTCCCTTCAGTTCATTGTCATTCCAAGGGGCAAAATTGATGGAAGCAATCTTCATACTTATCATTTTAAAGGTCTGGTATTGTCACGCTGAGGTTCAGATGAGGATGAAAGGTTCAAACAGGTTTCTACAAAAAAAAAAAGGTTGTTTAATAAAACAAACTCAGATGGTCCAATGGCAAGATGGCAACGTAACATAGTGTCTTTACACAAACAATACCGGACAATGAATGAGAACTCCAGAGGAACTTAAATATACAGTGATGATGAGAAAATGACGAACAGCTATGGTGATTAATGATGTCCATGACAACTAACGATTGGTGGGAAACCAGAACAAAAGGAAACATGTGACTGAAGACAACCCATCTAAAAGTCCATGAAAATGAAACTAAACATACAGACTGTGACAATACTATTGAGTCAGGGAGTATTTTAACATTTACAAATTGTCCCCAATTCACTTTCATTATAAGTGCCTCACTTTAATCCCAATTAGGGGCCAAGCCCCGAAGGGGCTGTAGCCCCTATTGTAATTGTACGTTTTCCCTTTTATTATTATTATTCTTCCTCCCGAATGGGAGTCTATGGCAGCCCTATCAACGGAACATGAGAAAATGATGAAATTTGGCACAGTTGTAGAGATGCTCATGAATAGTGATTGGACCAAATTTGGAGTCTCTAGAACCAACTCTATAGCGCCACCACCAGTTCAAAATTTCAACATTCTAACGGTTTTAACATTTGAACTCTTTGTCATAGAAAAATTAAATTTAGTTCATCTGATTCGTCTCTTCATGCTGATGCTATTCAACTTCTTACATTAAGTCTCCACCCATTACAGTAGCGGCCATTTTGAAAAGTACAGTATTTGTTTTTTTCGCTTCTCCTCCTTCAAAATTTGTCCAATTTTGTCCAGACTTTGATCAGGTGATCTTTGGTCTGAGCCGCACAGAAATGACTGAACAGATTTTTTTTATTCATCTTTGTTCAAAAGTTATGATGTCACGAAGTTAACGAGGTTGACCCGAAATTGCTATAGAGGCTGTATCTCGGCCAAACTTTGAGCAATCGAAACAAAAATTGGTACCCTTGATCAAGACCATGATCTAAGGTTCCATGCCGAATTTGGGAACAGCGCCACCTACAGGTCATGAGATATGAAAAATGGCTATTTTGGCCAATTACTTTTGAACACTTTATTAGAAAATCAAGATCTTGGTGTCTATGGATTCCTTGGGCCATGCCGAATCCGGGGATATTGAATTTGTCAACATCGGATGAAAAGCATGTCCGCCATTTTGAATTTTGTCATAAATTGCAATAACTTTTAAACAATTTGACATATCATCACAAAATTTGGTACATATGACCATCAGAGTGTCCTGAAGGTACATGAGAAGTTTCAGCACAGCGCCACCTAGTGTTCCACAGATATAATGTTTTTTGCAAAATTGCTTATAACTTTTGAAAACATTATCCAAAATTTGTCTGCTTTATGTCATTTTATTCCCTGGCTTATGCCGATTCCGACAATGTGTCATTTGTCATTTTCCTTAAATGTACCTGTCTGCCATATTGAATTAAATCAAAAACAGTTTTTTCGCTACTCCTCCTACAAATTTTGGTCAATTTTGTCCAAAATCAGCTCAGATGATCTTTGGACCGAGCCGCACAGAAATGACTGAACGGATTTTTGATATTCGCTACCATTCCCAAGATATTCATCTCTGAATGTGACCTTGCTTGTGTTTGTTGTCTTATACTAGTTAGCTTAGCACAGTAATTGCTTAGCATGCTAAACTATTGCTATTCTTTCTAATGTGGTCTTCAGTCAACAGGTTAACCAAAACTTAGTTGGCATTAAATAACTTTGCATACTAATATGGTTAACATGCTATGAAGCTTTTTTTTTTGTGAACTCTTTCTCACACTGAAACCTCTGCTTAGCATACTGATGAGCTTGCATGGCTGATTAGCTCAATGTGTTACGCCACGGATCCCGAATGCTCTGCATCGTGGGTTCGAAACTCAGTGTGACACATGCCCAGACCGCATGAGGTACTGTGGCAGGAAAAGATGCAGAACTTGTGTCTGTTCTAGGCATTCTGCCTAAAACTGGTCTAATCTGAAGCTATCACATGCAATTCCTTTATGTCCAAATTCGTAGTTATTCTTCTTCCCCCTGTATGGTAATCAATGAACCATAAGAAGGAAAATTATCAAATTTGGCATGCTTGTAGTGATAGTAATTAAAAGTAATTTGACCAACTTTGGAGTATCTAGGACTAAGTCTATAGCGCCACCACCAGTTCAAATATTCACTTTTGTAAAGGTTATAACTTTTGAACCCTTTGTTCCAGAAAAATGAATGTCAATACAACTGATTCCTCTCTTCATACTGATCACATTCAATATCTTACATTAAGTCTCCACCCAGTACAGTAGTGGCCATTTTGAAAAGTACAGTATTCCGTTTTTTCGCTACTCCTCCTTCAAAATTTGTCCAATTTTGTCCAAACTTTGATCAGGTGATCTTTGGTCTGAGCCGCACAGAAATGACTGAACAGATTTTTTTTATTCATCTTTGTTCAAAAGTTATGATGTCACGAAGTTAACGAGGTTGACCCAAAATTGCTATAGAGGCTGTATCTCGGCCAAACTTTGAGCAATCAAAACAAAAATTGGTACACTTGATCAAGACCATGATCTGAGGTTCCATGCCAAATTTGGGAACAGCGCCACCTACAGGTCATGAGATCTGAAAAATGGCTATTTTGGCCAATAACTTTTGAACACTTTATTAGAAAATCAAGATCTTGGTGTCTATGGATTCCCTGTGCCATGCCGAATCCGAGGATATCGAATTCGTCAACATCGGATGAACCATGTGTCCGCCATTTTGAATTTTGTCATAAATTGCAATATCTTTTAAACTATTTGACATATCTTCACAAAAATTGGTATGTATGACCTTTAGTATGTCCTGAAGGTACCTGAGAAGTTTGAACACAGCGCCACCTACTGTTCCACAGATATAATGTTTTTTGCAAAAATGCTTATAACTTTTGAAAACATTTTCCAAAATGTGTATGCTTTAAGTCATTTTATTCCCTGGCTAATGCCAATTCCAACGATGTGTCATTTGTCATTTTCCTTAAATGTACCTGTCCGCCATATTGAAATAAATGAAAAACAGTTTTCTCGCTATTCCTCCCACAAATTTTGTCCAATTTTGTCCAAAATCAGCTCAGTTGATCCTTGGACCGAGCCGCATAGAAATGACTGAACGGATTTTTGATATTCGCTACTGTTCCCGAGATATTCGTCTCTGAATGTGACCTTGATTGTGTTTGTTGTCTTATGCTAGATAGCTTAGCATCCTAATTGCTTAGCATGCTAACCAGTTGTCATTCTTTTTAATGTGGCTCTTCAGCTATCAAGTTAACCATGAGCTTCATTAGCATTAAGTTAGCTTAGCATGCTAATATGGTTAGCATGCTAAGTAATGCTTTTTTTTGTAAATTCTTTCTTACACTAAAAGTTCTCTTCCACAGCAGGTTGAACATGTGTCATGAAGTAGCTCAATGTGTAAAGCCAGGTACCTGAAGAGCCTCTACCCAAAGATAGTGGGTTCGAATCCCGTGTAGAGCGGTTTTATGAAATAGTGTGTTTTGATTCCTTTATTGCCTCTTGGATTAGAAATAAATGTTTTTTGTTTCATGCTGTGTTCATTTTCATCTAAGCTTCTGTACATTCTGAGATCATTCTCGCCCATAATTCTGAACCAGCTGTTTCATGTTTGTTCATTTTCTGCTGTTTTTCCTCTTCCTGCTCCGTATTGCGCTACAGCATGATGAGCTGCAGAATGATCTAAAGTAAAGTTATTAAATATAACATTCAGTGCGATTTTATGAAAATTCTTCATTTTGAGTTCATTTTCACATGAACTAATGAACTTCGGCAGTTGGACCAACATTCACCTGCACAGTGGTGCAATGAGATGAGAAATGGACTTTGGACCCGGAGGTTGTTGGTTCGAGTCCCGTGAGGGGTGCCTTTATACAATTGTGTCTAATGAGTCATTTTGATACCTTTTTTATCCAAATAAGCATTGTACTAATCTTTATTCCTCTTCAATGAGATACAAGTGTTTTTAGTTCATTCCGTGTTCATTCTCATCTGAACTTCTATTGATTTTCATTTCATTTCCACCTGTCCTTCTGAACCAGCTGTTCTGCATGAACATTCAAATTCTGCTGTTTTTGCTCTACCTGCTCCGTATTGCGCTACTGCCCCTTCTGGGGCTTGGCCCCGAATTGCTGCTTGCAGCTATATTTATTATTATTATTGTTATTATTTAAAGAAAATCATTGACAAGTGGAACTTATTGCCTCAAAATTATGTCACAACTGTATTCAGCACAAACTCTGCTACAATAGTATGTGAGCAGCATGTATGTGAAAGTTTGTAGTTTTGAGAAAATGACATTTATGCATGGTTTGTGAAAAAAAAAAAAAAATACTGAAAGTCACTGAAATAAGGCCATAAAACCCATACTGAATATTTGTTCACAAGTCTTTTGAAAAATGTATGTTGTAGCCTTGAATTTTTGCTTCAAAACGAAATGAAAATAATCCTGCCCACTCATTCACATAAAACAATATATTGATTTAAAATTTGTTAGACGTTTTGTGTCAGAAGGCTGTATGCGGGGAGGGCATGAATGATCATGAATAATGATGTATTTCACACCTGGAAAGACAAAGACCCTCTCTTAATGGCCCTATCAGTTGGGACTCTGAGGTAACTAGAACAAAGAATGTGAGGAAATTTAAAAGAATGGCTTTTTGATTGATTGTATTTTATTTACAACACAACATATTCCAAATATACATAACAAAGGCCAAAAAAGGCACATTATTGAGCACACTGATCTAAAGAGAGAGACTTGAACAGTCATACACCTTTGTGCCATTCCTGAAACAGTTCCTGTTCAACATACCTGTCATTTCCAAGGTGTTTGTTTTTCATTTTACCATTTTCATGTAGTGCAGCTTGCTGATGTTGGTACAGCGTTCTCAGAGAATAACAGTTTGAAGAGACTTGAGAAAGTTTAAGTCAGCAGGACTCATCAGTGGCATCTGGCAACACGCTGACATCAGGAGCAACTAGGGTTGCATCTAATTGCAATTTTTCTGGTTAAAATTGTGATTTAATGTTCACAAAAAATATAAAGAACACCAGGTTTGTTGTGCCTACTTGTAGGGCTGCATAAAATAATAATAATAATAAATTTACTTTACAGAAAACTTATTTTTTGGGGAAAAAGGCAGCCTATAACTATAAATCATTATAAATGTTATGTATGTTTAATTCGCACAGTAAGTCCAAATATGCCTCACAGAAGTAAAATAACATGCCTTTCAAGGATACCCATAATACAACTATCATTAGCTGCGTTTCCATAACCCTTCAAATTGTGCAAATTATAATTGCGAATTGAAAGTACGCTCAATGGAGACACGATTTCACAAAAATTCCCAAATATTGCAAAAATGTTTTTATGCTCGCATGAAGTGGTTTTTCAGGCAATTTGAAAAAGGAATATTTTGCAAAACTGCAATGTAAACAGTTTTTTCGCATTTACAGGTCACCTGACTTACAATCACATTATCATTCTTTAAAGATAGCGTGGTATGTTTGTACAGAAGACGAGACAAGGGATGCTTTTCTTTGCATCTAAAGAGATCATGCCTCAGCTTCACCCCATAGATGCAACTGGAGGATGCAAGAAAAGAAAACAAGAAAGGGGTAATCGAAGGAAATCTTATTTTTATAGGCTATTGGAATATTCTTGATCCTTCGAGTCAGTTTAAATCGTCATCAGCTGCGCTCGAGCCTTGAGGGATCTTATGTCATTGAAGTTTGACATCTAATACTAATAGTATTAATCTATTAGCAGACACTTTTATCCAAAGCAATTTACAAATGAGGACAACAATAGAAGCAGTCAAACCAACAATAGGGCAACAATATGCAAGTGCTGTAGTCCCAATTAGTCTAGTACAGTACGGCTCAGCTCTTGCTTTCTTTCTTGAGAGATTTGCTTGTGCACATTGACAGAATGTTCAAATGAGCCAAGACTTTTCAAACTCCAACTGTCAAAAATCTATTGACTGTACTGCCTTCAAACTTCAATCTCCTTCAAACTTAAAGCTTTTAAAACTTCTTCAAACTTTCTGGTCAGGTTTTCTCAAGCCAACATCAAAGTTTGTCTTGACAAATTTTAAAATGTAATTAATTCCTGGAATAGCAAAGCTGAATTTTCAGCAGCCTTTACTCCAGTCTTCAGGGTCCCAGAATACTTCAGAAACCATTGTAATATGCTGGTTTGGTGCTCAAGAAACATTTCTTATTATCAGTGTTGGATACAGTTGTGCTGCTTAATATTTTATGCAGACCATAAAAACAGTACATTTTCCTGTTTTTTTTACTGTTAGTGTGCCACCAGGAACAGGGTTAGGAAACACTGATCTAATCTAACAGTGAATTTAGCTGACAAAATCAAATATAGTGGAATAAAAACAACACCTAGTCTTTTTCACTGCAACTTCAAAGCATAATGATCTTATCATTAATGCTTATCACCATTTATTCCAAGGGTATGACCATGTTTTTTATCCATGTATCAATTTTCTTTAAAGTATCCTTGAAAATGGGGTTTTATTTGTCAAACAGTTGTGGCTTTTTCTGGACCTCAGCGATTAACTTATCCGCAATGTTGTCTGCCATTTTAAATGCACAGAAGTCAGATAATTCCCAACACATAGAAACTCTTACACCTAGATATTATCACATAGATACTGTGTCTGTACCCCGAATTAGTTAAAAAAAAAAACAAAAAAAAAAAAAAAAAAACTTACAAACCCATTTAATGATAAAAATGTAATTGATGTTCAACAAATAAAAAATAGAGATAATAATGATAAACAAATGATAAAACTTGGGTTGTTAAATATTAGATCCCTTTCTTCAAAATCACTTATTGTAAATTATATTATCACAAACAATAATCTAGATGTGCTGTGTTTGACAGAAACTTGGCTAAAACCGGACGATTACATTACTTTAAATGAGTCTAGCCCTCAAGGTTATGATTATCGACACAATCGAAAACAATATTTATTTGATACAGTGGCTAAATTAACAAGAAATAAAGCTCCAACTTCTGATGTTTCCAAAGAGCACAGTAGTAATGACTTTATGAACTTCTTTACTTGCAAGATTGATGATATTAGAGAAAAAATAACCATGCAACCGTCTACTACAGTATCGCGTCAGTGCATTGTAGTGTCCCTGAGGAAAAAAATCAATTCATTTACTGCTTTAAGAGAGGAAGAATTGTCTAAACTTGTTAAATCAACAAAATCAATAACATGTATGGTAGACCCTATACCGACTAAGCTATTGAAAGAGATGCTTCCAGAGGTCCTAGATCCTCTTCTTAATATCGTCAATTCATCTTTATCACTAGGACACTAGGAGTCATGGACGGCCATGGCGGGTCAGGGGCCATAGGCGGCCATGGCAGGTCTGGAGCTGAGGACGGCCATGGCAGGTCAGGGGCCGTAGGCGGCCATGGCAGGTCTGGAGCTGAGGACGGCCACGGCGGGTCAGGGGCCGTAGGCGGCCATGGCAGGTCTGGAGCTGAGGGCGGCCATGGCGGGTCTGGAGCGGCCATGGCGGATCTACAAACCCACCCACATCTTTCCCACCCACGGGTACCCTTCCCCCCCAGAAAAATTCTTGGGAAGACTCAGGGGTGCCTGGAAGGGCTCATGGCATGATGTGGGCATACCAGCTGAATTGGGCTCATGAGTTGCTGGAGTGGGCTCGGCAGTGGCTGGAGCAGGCTTGGCGGTGGCTGGAGCGGGCTTGGCGGCGGCGACTGGAGCAGGCTCGGTGAGGGCTGGAGCGGGCTCCACGGTGCATAGAGCGGGCTCTGCGGTGTTTGGAGCGGGCTCTGCGGTGCTTGGAGTGGGCTCAGCGGTGCTTGGAGCGGGCTCGGTGAAGGCTGGAGCTACGGGCTCTGTCACAAAGTCTATTAGCCAGCCAGCATCCTCTGGCAGCCCGTGAAAGGCTGGCGTGGACTTGTGGATGACTAGAGCTGACTCGGCAAAGGCTGGAGCTACTGGTTCTGTAAAAAACTCTATTAACCAGCCAGCATCCTCTGGCAGCCCATGAATGGCTGGAGAGGGCTGGTGGAAGGCTGGAGAGGGCTCGTGGAAGGCTGAAGTGGGCTCGTGGAAGGCTGGTGCGGACTCGTGGAAGGCTGGTGTGGGCTCGTGGAAGGCTGGAGCGGGCTCGTGGAAGACGGCTCTCTTCTTGGGCCGTCTGGGCCTTTTAGAGGACTTCTTCCTCTGGGACCAGCGGAGGAGATTTCCGTGGCCATACAGGGTTTCAGGTCCGGCAGGACACTAGGGGAATGCTCACTGGAGGGGTAGGCGGAGGAAAATGGAGATTGGCGAACTGGCCAGGCCGCTTGTGTTTCTGGAGAGACTGGACGAGGATCACACGATCTATCAAGAACCTCCTCAATAACGAACTTAGAACAATTTAGAAGCAAAAGCAGATTAATTGCATCGACTTCCAGCCCCGCCAGAAAACAAGTGTTCAAACATGCAACTGGCCAATTTGCCAAATAAGCAAGCTCGACAAATTCCTCCACATACCTCTCCAGCGAACAACTGTCCTTCCAGAACCCACAAAGATGATCCGAGGCTGTTGCAGGAATGGGAGGCACGGGAGATGCAGGGATCTCGGAGACGAAGAACAAACCCATCTTGATTGTGGAATTTCCAGCGGTATTGGTCTGTGATTCTGTTAGAGTGCTGTGCTGTAGAGACGAGCCGAGAACGGAAATCCACAATAAGTTAGGTTTTAATAATAAACAAGGAATAGAGATATGGCATAACACATTAAAGCTAACAATATCACAGACAAGGAGTGCAGGGAGTGAGTCCAACTTAAAGGGAGTGCTGAAGAGGACAACAGCTGCTGAGAATCTGGGGAGATGGCGGGAAGACTGATGGGGGAAGTGAAGACAGGTGTGGAGAACAGGAGGATGCTGGGAACTGGAGTCCGGGAAGGCGTGAATGTAACAGAATGTACCAAAAACTTTTAAGCTGGCTATTATTAAACCTCTTATTAAAAAAACACAACTTGATCCTAGAGAATTAGTCAATTACAGGCCGATCTCAAATCTCACTTTTCTGTCAAAAATACTAGAAAAGGCAGTATCATCACAGCTATGTTCCTTTTCAGAAAGAAATAGTATCTGTGAGGATTTCCAGTGAGGATTTCCAGTCAGGATTTAGACCGTACCATAGTACTGAGACTGCTCTCATTAGAGTTACTAATAATTTGCTCTTATCATCAGATCGTGGTTGTATCTTTCTATTAGTGTTACTGGATCTTAGTGCTGCATTTGACAATATTCTTTTAAATAGACTCAAAATTTATGTTGGCATTAGTGGAATTGCATTGTCATGGTTCAAATCATACTTATCTGACCGTTATCAGTTCGTAGTAATAAAAGAAGAGATGTCATATCGATCACAAGTTCAATATGGAGTACCACAAGGCTCAGTACTAGGACTGTTGCTTTTCACTCGGTACATGCTACCCTTGGGAGATATCATTAGGAAGCATGGTGTTAGTTTCCACTGTTAAGCTGATGATACTCAGCTCTATATTTTTTCGCGCCCTGACGAAACTTACCAATTCACAAATTTAACGGAATGCATAGCTGATATAAAAAATTGGATGACCAGTAATTTCCTACTATTAAGTTCAGAAAAAACAGAGATTCTAATTTTTGGACCAAAAACTTCTTCACGTAATAACCTAGAATACTGTCTAACACTTGATGGCTGCTCTGTTAAGTCTTCGTCGTCAGTTAGGAACCTGGGTGTGCTCTTTGATACCAATCTTTCATTTGAAGTCCATGTTACTAGCATCTGTAAAACCGCATTCTTCCATCTTAAAAATATATCTAAACTACGACATATGCTCTCAATGAAAAATGCAGAACAGTTAGTTCATGCGTTCATGACCTCAAGGCTAGATTACTGTAACGCTCTACTGGGTGGTTGTTCTGCTCGCCTGATAAATAAACTACAGCTTGTACAAAATGCAGCAGCTAGAGTTCTTAGAAGTATGACCATATTAGCCCAGTTCTGTCAACACTGCATTGGCTTCCTGTTAAACATTGTATAGATTTTAAAATCTTGCTAATTACTTACAAAGCACTAAATGGTTTAGCTCCCCAGTACCTGAGCGAGCTCTTAATGCATTATAGTCCTTCACTGTAGTCAGGTTTACCGAGGTTTACCGTAGTCAACCGGATCCGGGCCGTATCCAGGTTAGACCAAGGACCTGCGCCTTGACACAACCACAACGCAGCCCTGAAGTATCAGCAGAGATTGAGTCAACTAGATCATCCACTGTGAAGGCCTCATCAACATGACAACCAGTGGCGCAGCTCCTCAACAACTGTCCATACCGGCGTGATGAATACGATCCTCAACTGGATGGAACTGAAATAAATACTATAAATGTTGCGATCCTATTGGACTTATGATAGCAGCCTGAGTCGTAACAAAGCACTGTTCGCCAGAGGAGAACTGGCCCCCCCGACTAAGCCTGGTTTCTCCCAAGGTTTTTTTTCTCCATTTTAACACCTATTTGTCACTTGTTTGCCACCTGATGTCACCTGTTTGAGTTTGGGTTCCTTGCCGCTATCGCCTTTGGCTTGCTTAGTTGGGGACACTTGACATTTGACTTGACATTTGATATTCAACAGTGCTTTGATCTGCCTGCATTGACACTATTCTTTAAGAGCTGCTGTGTAGCCAAAATTATGTACCAGTTATCAATGTAAAGCTGCTTTGACCACAATCAACATTGTAAAAAGCGCTATATAAATCAAGGTGACTTGACTTGACTTAAATTATAATTGATTCTGATTGGCTGTCAGTGTTTTTCGTTCAACAGCTAGAGAAAAAAAAGTTCTGAAAGTGATCCCAACGATATTGTTTCTCTATATCATTATCATTATACCTGTGGTGTTGACAGTGCTATTATTTTATATTTTGAACGTTTTTTAGAACTATATCTTTATCGTTATTATAGTTATCGTTCTTGGTGTGAACGGGCCTTTAAGCATTGATTCCTGCAACAGACATGTTTGCTTCAGCAGCCTTATAATAAATAATGTTAATATACTGTACTGGGACATATCCAGTCAATAAATCCATCACATATTGTTTTAGAAATAAATCCATCCATTCTAATTCTAAAGAAATGAGTTTTTGATTCTACCCGCACTGGATTATGACAATTCCTTTCCACTCCCTCAGAGTCAGACTGATAATGGAAGTCATAATTATAGACTGTAATAAAAGCCTGTTTCTGTCTGATACAACCATGCCAACATCACCTCTGTTCCCATTCCACCCTTAGATAGGATGTTATCCAGCATCCTGCCTGCTTCCCTTCGCTCGGCCAATTCCCCACTAAGTCTTTTGTTTGACCTGCACTAGGATGGGGAACTGTCAGTGGGCTAAATGAGCTCTGTTTAGCCCCCATTGATTATTCTGGGTTCCTCCAGGTCCCGTGTTCAACAACATACTGTCCAACATGTGCTTCCTGTTGTTGCAGACTCGCTTGGAGAGTCCAAGGCCTCTTCCAGACAGAAGTGCTGCCTTTCTTAGGGGAAGTGGTATGGGAATGGTTTAAATTTAGTTTAGTTTGACAGAGACTGTTTGGGGGTATTGTGATCGAGACATGTCTCTGCACCCTTTCTTCACTCTGAGAATTATGGGCCACTAGAGGAGAGAGTCTGGCTCTGTGGCTCACTTTTTAAAGATTCCCCTTTTTTGGTGTAATAATGTATAATAGGTGTGAAATTGTGTGTGAGACAAAATAAGGAAGCCAGACTCCTATATATATTTGTTTTATGCAGTTTGTACTCATGTTGAAGGGATATTCTGGGTTCAATGCAAGTGAAGTTGACTGCATTTATGGCAAAATGGTTTAAATAGTTAATAGTTTTATGGCATAAGCAAAAATCAAGGTTACAGTGGAAGTAAATGTGGCCAATTCTTGGATGATTTAAAGGAAGAAATTTGAAAAAATACCTACATTAATATGCTGTTAAAATCTTTGTATTATTTGAGCTGTACAGTTGTTTAAATCAACAATTTTTACAGTTTTTTTTTTTTTTTTTTTTTTTTTTTTGGCATTACATTGTCATGAGAATGGACTTGAAAAAGTGTATATAACTTTACACAGAAGAGGTTATTAAGCAATTGTTTACAATTAGGTTATTGAGGTTATTAAGCAATTGTCACACTAATATCATGTTATTTTAACATTTTCACACTGGCTCCATTTACTTTCACTGTACCCTTGTTTCACAGACAATGATTAAAAGGTTAGTTCACCCCAAAATTAAAATTCTGTAATGAATTACTCATGTTGTTCCACACCTGTAAGACCTGTAGGGAACACACCCTAGGAAGTAAAATTAGCTCAAATTAAATAATTTATTAGGGAATTATAAAGAGTTGTAAGTTTACGACCGAGCAACTGATTCATCCAGCGTTCATTTGCTCAAGCCGTAATAAGCTCTTCTAGCGGATATAAATATTCAACAATCGTGAAAACACTGATTAAAGCATGGTAACTTAAGATCGCAGTTTAAGACATTAAATTATAGAAGCACATAATACAAGATACTTTCTTTTAAAAATCTTTAAGAGATTTTATTTATTCTAACACAAACTAATCTAACACAAACTAACACATACACACACACATTCATTCACGCATTGCAGTAAGAAAGGAAATGAGAGAGAAAGAGTTTTAAGAGAGATATATGATGAATTCCTAGCAAAGTTATGCTCTTCAGAAGATCTGACCTGAACGAACCATGAATCAATTTAAATGCACCAGTTCAGTTTTAATCTGGAGGTACTTGCTTGCGTCGACTTTAAATGTGAATATCCCTCGTTGGCGTGTAGAGAAGGGTTTTCCAAGTCGATGATTTGTCGCAGGGTCTTCAAGGTCAGTGTTGTGTCCAGTGAGCTTGCTGAAAAAATTGAAGGAAAGTCTCTTTGTCGCTGGAGTTAAAGTTGAAGCGGCAGAAGTCGTTGGTTGAACTTTGCGGCAACACTTAGAACACAAGACTTTCAGCGGAAAAGAAAAATTAAGAAAAAGGAAAGAAAAGTGAGTGAAGGTTGGATGGCTTGAATGAGCGGCTTGTCTGTTCTTCTTGTTACTCCATTGTTCTTGGTACTTGTCTTTATTTCTCTTGCAGTTTGACTATTTAAACTTAGTTGTTTGTCACACCTCAGAGGAGTTCTGGCCAATCAGATATTGTCCTGTTTCAAAAGGGCTTTTCTCTGCCCCCAATAAAACATAGGTGTTACATCCCGGTCTGTCTCTGCTTTAGCAGAGTGCCATTTTAACATAATTTCTATTAACTGGAATATGATACATTTTAAACAGATTTCATTCAAGCCATAATTAAAGAAAGATGAAAAGAAATAAATCAAGTCCAAATAAGGCATACTTTCAGTCATTCAGTCAAGAGTTAACACATTTACATGAATTGTGAGTGTTCTAAAGCATAACTGGTTACAGGTAGTACTTGTGGACACATAAGGCAAAATGTATGTAGTTAAAAGATGTTTGATTAGTCCATTAAAATTGTTGGAACAATTTTGATGCAGTTTTATTTGTAGAACAGTCTCTTTGGCTTTTCTGTGAAGTAAGGAAACAAAAGGGTCTGCATTGTCTCTCTGTTTCTTTGCTCTGGTGATCAGTATGATGATCTTGGAGATGAATAGAGGTAATACTGTCCTTTTGTTGTGTTGCAGGTGATGGTGGAAGAAGACGTTGGAGACAGATGACTGGAACACTCACACACAGACAGGTAGGAACACGAGGAGCACTGGAGACGATGGAGACGATGGAGACGATGGAGGCAGGTAAGTATAGCGATTAGAGTCCTTGAGGTAAGCATACAAATGGCTGTAGTGCAAACGAGACCGGACAGTGAGTGTGTGTGAGTGTGGAGCTTAAGTGCTGGTGGTGATGACGGTGCTGATGATCCTCAGGTGGCGGTGATTAGTATGCTGGTGATTGAGTGCGTGGGTAAGGAAGTGAGGTGGAACCTGACGTGTCTGTGACAGTACCCCCCCTCCCACGGCTCGCTCCTGAGGGCCGAGGACCCCGACGTCGTGGTGGTCGTCCTCTAGGGTGTGGGGCAGGTCTGTCCAGGTGGTTAGTGTGGAAAGTCTGTAACAGATTAGGATCAAGGATATAATTCTTGTGGACCCATGAGCGTTCCTCGGGGCCATAACCTTCCCAGTCTACCAGATATTCCAGTAGACCACCACGGCACCGGGAGTCCAGAATTTCACGAACAACGTAGGCAGTACCATCGTCCAGGATGAGTGGAAGGGGGGGCTCGACGGCTGCCACGTCAGGTTCTGTGGAGGGAAGAACAGAAGGGTGGTGAGTCTAATAGCGAAACATGAAAGGTAGGATGAATTCTTTTGTATTGTGCAGGGAGTTGAAGACGATACGTGACGGGGTTGATCTGTCGAAGGATGGTGAACGGGCCAATGAAGCGGGGACTCAGCTTCTTGCAGAGCAGACGCATCCGGATGTCTCTGGTGGACAGCCAGACCTTCTGCCCTGGCTGGTAGTTAGGAGCGTTGGAGCGCCGAATGTCAGCTGTCATTCTGCGTCTGCGTAGGGCTCTCTGCAGTTGGTGGTGAGCTGAGTCCCATACCCTCTCGCTCTCCCAGAACCAGTAGTCGACTGCCGGAACGTTGGAGGGTTCCCCGTCCCAGTGGAACAGTGGGGGTTGGTAGCCGAGTACGCATTGGAAGGGTGTCAGTCCAGTTGTGGCTTGCCGGAGGGAGTTTTGTGCGTACTCGGCCCAACCCAGGTACTGGTTCCAGGAGTCCTGGTGGCCGTGACAGAAGGTACGCAGGAAGCGGCCAATCTCCTGGATCTTCCGTTCCGTCTGCCCGTTTGACTGAGGATGGTAACCGGACGACAGGCTGACGGTCACACCCAGGAGGGAGAAGAACGCCTTCCAGACACAGGAGATAAATTGGGGCCCTCTGTCAGAAACTATGTCTTCGGGGATTCCATAATGACGAAAGTCATGGTTGAACATTAGTTCTGCAGTAGTCATGGCGGTAGGTAGACCTCCCAGGGGAATCAACGACAGGCTTTGGAGAAGCGGTCTACGACTACCAGGATGCACGTGTGACCATCAGACTCGGGGAGATCAGTGACGAAGTCCACCCCCAGGTGTGACCAGGGTCTCTCAGGAACGGGCAGAGGATTGAGCTTGCCGGTGGGAAGATGGCGTGGGCTCTTGGAGATGGCACACTCCCTGCAGCCCTGCACGTACCTCCTGACGTCGTTGGCCATGTTGGGCCACCAGAAGCGTTGTTTAAGCAGCGAGAGGGTCTCATTGACCCCCGGGTGGCCAGTGCCAAGTGAAGAGTGAACGGAGTGCAGGGTTTTAGTGCGTCGTGTCCGTGTGATGTACTGCAAGCCCTGGGGGCAACCCGGCGGAGTACGTGAGGAGGCATTGGAGGCGGGTAAGGTCTCTTCCGACAACTGGATGGGGCTCATGAAGATAGACTCAGGCAGGATAGTTTCGGGAGTTTCATTCCTCTGCTCTGTAGCATGGAGATGGGATAAGGCATTAAGCTCACGGTCACCGATGTCATAGTTGACCTCCGCCGGGTTGAGCTTGCGGGAGAAGAAGGCACATGGGTGGAGTCTACTTGGCGTCCCCTGCTGCTGCGACAGGACCGCTCCCACTCCGGTGGTGGAGGCGTCCGCCTCCACGACGAAGGGCAAATCCGGGTTTGGGTGGACGAGGAGGGGAGCGGTGGTGAAGGCTTTCTTGAGGGTCTCAAAGGCATTGGTGGCAGGCTGGGACCAGGACAGAGACTTGGGCTGCTTACGTAACAGGTTGGTGAGTGGGTTGACAATGGTGCTGTAGTCTTTAATGAAGCGGCAATAGAAATTGGAGAATCCAAGGAAACGTTGGAGTTCTTTTATGGTGGTTGGAGTTGGCCAGGTCTGGATAGCAGAGACTTTCCCCCCGTCCATCCGGATGCCACTGTGATCAATCACGTATCCCAGGAAGTGGACAGAGGGCTGATGGAAGGAGCACTTCTCTGCTTTGAGAAACAGATGGAACTGCCGTAAGCGTTGGAGGACCTCCGCAACGTGGTGGCGATGTTCAGCCAAGCTCCGGGAGTATATGAGGATGTCATCTATGTACACCAGTAAAACTTATGGAGGAACTCCCGGAGCACCTCGTGGATGAAATCCTGGAATATGGAGGGGGCGTTGACCAGGCCATACGGCATTACCAGGTATTCGTAATGGCCGGTGGGCGTGACAAAGGCGGTCTTCCACTCGTCCCCCTCGCGTATCCGGCTGAGGTAGTACGCGCTGCGGAGGTCCAGCTTGGTGAACACAGTGGCACCGCGGAGATGTTCCAGGGCCGCTGGGATGAGGGGAAGTGGATACCGGAACTTGACAGTTATTTTATTCAGTGAGCGATAGTCTATGCAGGGCCGCAAGCCTCCGTCCTTCTTTGCCACGAAGAAAAAGCTTGAAGCAGCAGGGGAAGTAGACTGGCAGATATATCCTTGGTTAAGGGAATTTAGGTCGTTGGTGGAAAAAACCCCATTGATTTAAGTGGCCACTGTACCTCTAGTAAGTCAGAGGGAGTGCTGCAACAAATGGACGCCCATTTCCTTCTTAAATGAGCGGCCAAGTGTACGTTTTCCCCCTTACCTCTGGCATAGGACGAAAGGGGAAGTTTAGGACTTTGGTGGGAAACTTAGGCCGAAAGGGGAAGGTTTGGGCCTTTGGCGGAGAGAACTAGGCTGAAACTGGACGTTTAGGACTTTGGTGGAAAAAATCTAGGCCGAAAGGGGACGTTTAGGACTTTGGTGGAAAAAATCTAGGCCGAAAGGGGACGCTTAGGACTTTGGTGGAAAAAATCTAGGCCGAAAGGGGACGTTTAGGACACCCGTGGAACAACTTAGGCCGAAAGGGGACGTTTAGGACTTTGGCGGGAAAAAATCTAGGCCGACAGGGGGACCTTTAGGACGTTGGTGGAAACTTAGGCCAAAAGGGGACGTTTAGGACGTCCGCGGAGAAACGCTCCACCCCGTGGCCGCAGCCGGAAGCGCGTCCAGGAGCCCCGGATTTTCGGACCCCCGCCGCGGGGGGGGGGGGGGGGGGGGGCGGCGCGCAGCTCCCACGAACGGCCGTCCCCAGCCTGCAAAACAGGCCGTCCGTATACGCTCCCACGGAGCGCCGCGCCCTTAGGGGAACAAGGGAACCGGCCGTTCGCGTCCCGCGCCGCCCATAGGCTCTGACGGCCACGGGACGACTAGGAAGTCGGAGGGAGCGACGCTCGCGGCGGACGCCTGCTCCCCCATCTTCTAGCGCGCGGGGGGGAGGTTTCGGCCTTACCCCCGGGGCAAGGGCGCCTGGCTGCTCATTTCACAGTGACGGTGAGTTTCATTTCATGGGATTTTTTAATTGATAAAAATTGAAATTATGCATATTTTTGTACACAGGTGGCTTATTGACTTCCCTTACCTGCAAGTCTACCACTTTATATCTATTCTACACAGACTGTTTAGGCTGTTTGGGGATTCTGCTCATTTGACAGTGACGGTGAGTTTCATTTTATGGGATTTTTGAATTGATAAAACTTGAAATTATGCATATTGTTGTACACAGGTGGCTTATTGACTTCCCTTACCTGCAAGTCTACCACTTTATATCTATTCTACACAGATTGTTTAGGCTGTTTGGGGATTCTGCTCATTTGACAGTGACGGTGAGTTTCATTTTATGGGATTTTTGAATTGATGAAACTTGAAATTATGCATATTTTTGCACACAGGTGGCTTATTGACTTCCCTTACCTGCAAGTCTACCACTTTATATCTATTCTACACAGACTGTTTAGGCTGTTTGGGGATGCAGCTCACTTCACAACAAAAGTGGGTTACAAATTATGCATATTGTTGTACACAGGTGGCTTATTGACTTCCCTTACCTGCAAGTCTTCCACTTTATAACTATTCTACACAGACTGTTTAGGCTGTTTGTGGATTCTGCGTTTTTGTTCATCTGACAGCAATTAGAAATTGTACCCCATCGAAAGAGACAAAACTTGTGTATTTAAAACTTTCTTTTTATTTTTATGGCATTGCACACATCTTACATTAACTCACATACAAACAATCCTTTATAAATACAAATATACAAACATATACAAATGTTTAAAAAAATATATTTTTTGTGTAAATCGCACGCTATAAAATACAATTTATTTTAAAAAAAAAGGTGCTTTTTTGTTGTTGCTGTTGTTGTTGTTTCACTCCACTCCAGGTCACTCAAGGTCCAGGTCCAGGAGATCCTGCAGATTCAGCGTTGCAAATTCTGAATGCTGGCCCTGGACAGGTTCTGTCTCTGTAAAAACAAAGCATTATCTGTTAATATTCCATTTAGCTAATTCCATAGAGACTAATCGCTAATGTGTCGAGTCATTAACGCCTACCTTGAATCACAAAAGCCCCGTCCTGTGCATCCGTTTGCAGGTCTTCCGTGTCCTGGCCAGACACTTCTGGAAGGTCTCGGATCTCCTCTGTAATAAACATAGTTTTAGTTTCAAATTCTTTAATATGCAATGTCAAGTACAAATTAAGAACGCATCGATCGCCTTACCAAGTGCTTGAAAAAAGTCCCCTTCAGGCTGCGGAGCTGAAGCGGTCTCTCCTCCTGCGTCCACCAAGTTGGAGGTCACGTCGAAAGTGCTGGCCATAGGAATCTGAGGGTTTGTCGCCCACAGACTCCTCAGCTCGTCCTCCGTGACCTTCCACAGGAGGTCCCTGATGTGTACAGCGAACTCTGAAGCCTAGATAAAAGAACAGCAGGACAGTTAGTCATGACATTAACCATTAATGGTATGTTAGAGGAACCAGCTCATCAATTGGGTGCAGCCATACTCACTGTCAGATCTGAATGTCCCCTCATTAGGTGTTTCTCTATGTAGATAAACTCTTTGGAACACACGGGACAGATCAGGTCCCTCAGCTTCACCCTGCCTCTGGCCAACTTCAGCAAGATCTGACGCTCCTGCAGGTTTAAGATGCCGTGCGCAGACCTCAGGTGATGCCTCAGATGAGTCACAGTGCAGTGACACATGGGGCATTCCAGCAGCATCTGTGAACGTGCAAACCAAGTTATTACATTTTAAAGTTCACAAGTATCACAACTGTCCAAAGAAATACTACTTACCTTGGGAAGAAAAAAAAAAGGTTTTAGAGGTTCACTTTGGAAAGTAAGAGGGCTCTGGAGCTGTTGATGCTGTCCCTGCGAGGTCTTTCTTCCGAATGAGCTCAACTGGCCGTGTGGATGGCCCATTAACCTCGGTCGTTAGCCTTTGAATAGAGACCAACAACCAGAATTCCACAGGAGTTAGAGCCCAGCTCTAACTTCTTCTTCTTATTCTCATTAATATTATTTGTTTAACTCATTTGTACACCGATGGCTTGCTGGGTCCTCGTCGAATAGATAGCGGCTGGGAGGAAGGTTCCCTTACCTGTCAGCCTCCCAGCTGCTATCCATTCGACGAGGGACCTGTAGGATGTTTGGGGATGCCCAGGCGGGCTGAAACGGGTAGTGGTTGGGCCCAGGCGGGCTGAGACGGGTAGGGGTTGGGCCCAGGTGGGCGGTGACGGTGAGGTTTAGGGATGTGTAAAGTGGATGGCCTTTACACAGATTGCGTACAGGGGACCTGTCAAATAGACCGAACCTGGGAGGCAGCTTCCCTTATCTGCCAGTCTACCACTTTATATCTATTCTACACAGAGTCTCTAGGCTGTTTGGGGATTCTGCTCATTTGACAGTGACGGTGAGTTTCATTTCATGGGATTTTTGACTTGAAGAACATTGAAATTATGCATATTTTTGTACACAGGTGGCTTATTGACTTCCCTTACCCGCAAGTCTACCACTTTATATCTATTCTACGCAGACTGTTTAGGCTGTTTGGGGATTCTGCTCATTTGACAGTGACGGTGAGTTTCATTTCATGGGATTTTTGACTTGAAGAAAATAGAAATTATGCATATTTTTGTACACAGGTGGCTTATTGACTTCCCTTACCCGCAAGTCTACCACTTTATATCTATTCTACGCAGACTGTTTAGGCTGTTTGGGGATTCTGCTCATTTGACAGTGACAGTGAGTTTCATTTTATGGGATTTTTGACTTGAAGAACATTGAAATTATGCATATTTTTGTACACAGGTGGCTTATTGACTTCCCTTACCTGCAAGTCTACCGCTTTATATCTATTCTACGCAGACTGTTTAGGCTGTTTGGGGATGCAGCTCATTTCACAACCACAATGTGTTTTTAATTTTTGGGTTTTATGATTTGAAAAACTTTAAAATATGCATTTATCACTTCACAGTTGACTTCCCTTACCTGCAAGCCTCCCAGTTTAAATTTATTCTACACAGACTATTTAGGATGTTTGGGGATATGCTGCTCATTTGACAGCAACAGTGGGTTTTTAATTTATGTGTTTTATGACTTGAAAAACTTTAAAATATGCATTTATGGATTTTCAATTTATGGGTTTTATGATTTAAAAAAACAGCTCATTTTACAGGGAGCTGCTCATACATTTATAAGTACTGTGTAACTACCATGTTATGACAGAGTGTGTGTATTTCAAAAAGATCATATTCAATTTTAATTTTTGGGGGGTAAGGAAAAACGCGACAGACAAGAAGTGTACATTTGAAATCACACAAGTATATTTATTAAAAGGGCACTGCAAACACACACTAAATAAAAAAAAAATAATAAAGGAAGAATTATGTTGGAAGAAAAAAAAAAAAGTTCTTTTTCTTTTCAGCATTTAAGCTCGGTCCTTCTTGTGCTTCCTCCTTTTGTCCCGGACCCTCTTCTCTTTTCGCCGCTTTTGTATTGCTTTCTTGATGTGCAAGTCGCCCTTCGTGTTTTTCCGCATCCCCTGCAGAGTGGCACCCTTCGTTACCACCACCTTCTTCATCTTCAGCGGCGAAAGCTGTTCTGAGGTGAATTTGCGCTTGAGACACAACTTCAGCGGTGTCAGCCTGACCGTCGGGTTCCCCCTTCTGGCCCGACGCATCAGGTGGCTGGTGGTGGCGGCGGCAGGGGCAGGAGGGGCAGGAGGGGCAGCAGGGGCGGCGGGGCTGGCGGGCGCGGCGGGGGCGGCTGTCTCTTCCATGGCGGCTGCGTCCTGTCAAAGAGGAGTGAAACGTTAGTTTGACATTTGATAAAATGCTGTTTTTTGGTGGTGGGTTTTTTGGGGTGTTGTTGTTTTTCACTTTACCTGGCTCGAGTCTGAGGTGGACTGGGCGGGAGCCTCTGGAGAGGAGGAGGAGGACGAGGAGGAGGACGAGGAGGAGGACGAGGAGGAGGCGGAGGCGGAGGCGGCGGCGGAGGAGGCGGAGGAGCTGGACGACACCAGGAGGATGCGTCGTCGGGGCGTCGATGCCTTCCGCTGGCTGGACGAAGAGGAGGGACCCACCGGCTGGATCGGACTGAGGTCCGCACCCTCCAGCGCCTGCTCAAACAGCCTCCGGTGCTCCAAGGCCTGCTTTGCCGACAAGTTCATGGCGTAAAACTTGTCGGCCGTCCGGACGTCGTGGCACATGAACTTGGCCAACTTGATTCGGTCGTCCTCCCCGTGAGTGTTCTTGGCCTGAAAATAAAATGAAAAACAAAGGGGGGTGAGTGAGATGGACCGCTGAGACAAAGAACAAAACAAAGTGCTCGAGAAAGGAATGCTTACGTGGCTGGCGATGGAGGTTCTCAGGTCCGTAAAGGTCGGACAGCCGGGCAGCTTCATCTCCCTGGAAATAGCTGTTCAAGTTTTTGCACGGATTTGGCGTGGAGGTGAAGAAGAAGTGTTTGGCCATCTTCCCCCCCGGCAGCTTGCTCCTCAGTGCCAGAAAACGCCTCGTCCACTCATACTCGTCCTCCAGGAGCGCCACCTGGGCAGGACCGTAGGCCTGATTCGTCTTGTGGCTCTCGATCTGAGAAGAAAGGACACGACGCCAGTTAAAGACCGTGTCCCGGGGGTTAGGGTGTGGGTGCAAAATGAACCGGGTTAGGAAGTGTATAAAGCACTCACGTTTACGACGAACGACTTCTCCGAAGTCGACTTCCTCGCCCCCTCCACCTCCTGGATCATCATGTTTTGGTACACACCCCCCTTGGTGCCCGTAAATGGAGGCGAGGAAAGCCGAGAAGTGACGGTAAAAACGCCACAGGTTTTTGGCGCTGGGAGCGCTCTCCATGGTGGCTGAAACAGACAAAAACCAAGAAACACATAAATTAACATCAGCAAAAAAGGGCCCTGTACACGGACTGCTATCGCCGTCCCCGTCGAACAGGTGGCAGATAGAAGTAGATAGAAGGAACGTGCACATATTTACCCAGAAGCTTGGGGATGGCTTCTTTGGAGAGCTCACAGCACTTCCTCAGCGTCGCCTTTGAAATTACCCTCTCCTCCTTGGAGGCTTTCACCGCCGCCTGGTGCGCCACCACGCCCCTCCGCATCGACTTCAAGATCCGTCGCATCTCGCGCCGAAGCGCGATCAGGATGATCTTTGTAAGTCGGCACGTGGAGGGGGGAGTTTCGGCCAGGTAGTCCACAAACTGGGCCACGTTCTGGGCATAGTGCTTCACCGTCGTTTCCTTGACGTGTGACTGCCTCAGAGACGAAATCCACCTGCACAGACAAATATGAGAGAGAGAGAGAGAGAGAGAGAGAAAAAACATCATCAAAAACGGCAGACTTCAAAATACACACCAGTACAACTTCAAGTAAAAACACACTGCTGTGACGCACGCAACTGCCGTTACCCGAAAATGCACCTGTACAACTTCAAGTAAAAACGCACTGCTGTGTGACCCCTTACCCGGAAATGCACCGGGGCCGTGGCAGTACAACTTCAAGGAAATATAATACACACACAAGAAACAGGAGAAAATCTCAACATTTGTACACAGGTGGCTTAATGGCTCTCTGTCAAATAAACAACAGGCGAGGCCCAGCTTCCCTTACTCGGCAAGGCTCCCACCTGTTGCCTATTCGACGGGGGCCGTGTAGGATGTTTGGGGATGCAGCGAGTTTCACAATGACAACAGCGGGGTTCAAAAACATCAACCTTTGTACACGGGCGGCTTACCGGCTCCCTGTCAAATAGATAACCGGTGGCATCAAGCTTCCTTAACCCGCCATGGTGCCACTTGATATCTATTCGACGGGGACCGCTTAGGCTGTTTGAGGATGCACGTTCGTTACACTGTAATAACACAGCAGCACCAGGAGGAAAACAACGCTCAGAAATATCAACGTTTGTACACAGGTGGCTTACTGGCTCCCTGTCAGATAAATAGCAGGGCGGGTCCTAGCTTCCCTTACAAATAATCGCACCACGCAGCGTTAAGGAGAAGGCTGAAAGGATCGTTTGATCATAAGAGCATACGCTCTAATGTGTAAATGAGCAGCAAGATTGAGCGGGAGAGGATGCGTTTTTCTCAGGCTCATGTAATTTGATGCATCAATTAATAAATAGTAGTGGTGTAACATATTGTATTATAATATTATCAGAAATGTCACGCTGGGAATGTTGTACTCCTCTACAACATGTAAAGATATAGAATAGAACTACGCTAAGAGATTTTAAAAAAGGTTTAAGGTTTCTGACACAGTAGGTGACAACTCAGAAGACAACCCAGAACTTTATAACCGTCAGAAACGCCCCTCAGTCCGGTTAGATTTAAAAAAATGCCAGAAAAATGTCATTTACAACAAAGATTCAACAGGAGCTACCACGGAGCATTATCCAATCGTCGTTGTTAGGATGGCTGCTAATAACATCGGTGAGTACTATATTTTATAAGTACAGCATGCACATACATGTTTTGGACTATCTTAATTTCAATGTTTTTTTTTTTGTTTTGTTTTTATATCATAGATGTGAATGAAGAGGTTCTTTATTTCGACGAAGGACTAGATCTTATTCTGGATGAAATAAGTAAGTATCATTTCGCTCTCCATTAAAAAATCATGATTAATAAATAGTCTATTAAATAATGTGTTTTTTCTTTTCTTTTTTCTCTCAGTTGATGATGCATTTCTTAGGGGTGCTGCGGTTCATGATGTGTTGCAAGGTAGTCATATGGACAAACAATTTATTCTTTTCAATGCTATTGAGAGATTTTTATATTGTTCATAAGCATATGCTTGTAATTTTCTCAACAGAAGAAGTAGTGTCGATTGAATTTCCCGCTGGCGACTATGAACAGCCAATCTCCATCACAGGCCCTGAAAACAACGCCTCCAACATACCTCCACCTCCTCCCCCGAAAAAACTGTTGGCGAGAAGCGTTGTGACTCTGTCCCGACGCATTCGCAACAGGGCACCGGCGTGATTGCATCTACCAGACCTGTGTCAGGACGCGGAGAAAAGCGACTCCGAGAGGTGTACGGAGAACAAGCAGTACCTCTACCTACACAATATAACGGAGATGGTGACGACGCCATCCCGTCCACATCAGGATGTGGGAGGAAGAGGCTTAGAGAGGCCTACGGAAGCGAACGTCCTCTGCCAAAAGAAGGGTGTTTAAGCACGTCGGTGGATATAGGTAAGACGATGGACTATATATATATATATATATATATATATATATATATATATTACGCATGATACATTTAATAAATAAACTTTAAATTGTATTTACACAGACCAAGATTACGACGAGAGAGGTCTAACATTATACGTGGAATCCCAGGAGGAGGCTTGCAACAATTTCGATTCTGATTCAAGCTCGGATGATTCAAGCTCGGATGAGGACGATACAGGATATCTTTTTAACGAACAACATCTGCCACAACTCAGCTATTCTATGATGAACAAGATCAACCGGAATTTTAAACGAATTTTGAATTTAGCTTGCCTGCCTTTATCATATCAAGAGGTCGAAGAGATTGTACGTTCTTCACAGTCCGATGTGATATCCATCCTACAGAACATAATAGCGTGTCAACAACAGCACACCATTGCCCTAAGCCACGCTGCCGATTTCTGGATGAACGGTCATAATCAGCTTCTGGATGAAAACAGACAACTGCAGTCTACGCTCTCAGAAGTAAGGGGAGAACAGCAGCTTTCCGTCGTTGCGTTAAGTCTAATGTCTGAACGCTTAAATATTATTCAAAGGGTGTTATTGGATTTACAAAATATCATTATGGGGAGGGATAGATGATGATGAGATAATACTTAATTCTACATGTTGACTGTTTTGTTTTTGTTATCGATAATTTTGTATGCATGTGTTTAAGTGTTTGTTTATAATCTGAAAGTCGTTCGCTATTTTTGGTACCGATGGTATGCTATTTACCGATATTATACATTGTGCCATATTTTGATATGTATTTTGTAACTTCTAACGTTTTATAATTGTGTGTGGGGAAGGCAGAGCAAACGTTTGTTTCTAAGAGAGAGAGAGAGAAAAAATAATAAATAAATAAAAAAAAACAAAAATGACTTCTAAAAGGTGTCGCGATGAATCACATCATACTGATGACGATGATAATGAACAAATAGTATTAAGACCTAGAACAAATGATGAACAGATACGTACATTAATAAGAGATCAACTACAAATGTTGATGGCCACGGGTGAAAATACACCTGTCAGCCTAGAACATCTCATAAATGAACAAAATGAATGGTTAGAAATGTCTACGGATGATAATGAAAACAATCAGATAGGGCATGGTTCAGTTAGCCAGACAAATGACGATACTTTGGAGCGTAATATGGAACTGAGTGATGATGAAATTCGTAGGTTGGTAACAGAAGGAGGTAATGTAGAAGACTATATCATAACGCTGCGTCAAAGATTTAATGGCGTAGAAATTCAAAGAACCCTAAATTTCAGGGAGATTACGGCAACTACTGATCTGGCTGCATATAACATCTTGCTACACAATGCGTTAAATGAAATTGTATCGTTATCCAGATCGCTGGCTGGCGAGACGGGATATATTAATGTGTCTCTATCGGGGGAGAGTCTTTCTGCCCCCATTAACGCCGTTTTAACACCTGATAATAACCACAATCCAGATTTATTCATAGATCAGATCGAAAATTCCATGCAAAGTAATGAATCTGTGTGCAATGATGATCAACTGACTCTTAAAGTGTCTATCGTAAGAGATAAACAGGGCGGAGGACGTAGGAAATTATCAGATTTGGCTCATAATGAAGTCATAAGAAGGAATAAAATGAACTTATTCTGTCCCGTAAATGTCGAAGACAATATGTGCTTTAGTTACTGTTTAGCACATTTCATGAATCCTAATTCCACTGATCAGGAATTGAGAAAAATAGGGGCCGATATACACAGAGATGCGGGGTACACCCCACAAAGGATGATAGGATTTAATGATATTTCTGTTTTTGAACAGCACTTGGGTGTGAAAATAGTTGTCTTTCATAGGGATTGGTCTGGAAATTTAGAAGTGCATAAAAACTATGATGCACTACATCCAAAGACTGCTCATCTATATATTCACGAAGACCATTATTATCTTATAAAAAATTTGAAAGCATTCCTAGGATCTAGTTACGTATGCTTATTCTGCTATAAAGGTTTTGATGACCAAAGACTTCACAAATGCAAATTTGCGTGCAATGTGTGTAATAGCGCGGATTGTCACTCCTATCCCAAGAGTTATAGACAATGCGCAGAATGTCTCAGATATTGCAAATCTAACTTCTGTTACGACACGCATAAACAATCACACATATCAGGTGAAAAATCACAGTGTGATGTTATAAAATATTGTGACAAATGCTGTAGATTGTACCGTTTAACAAATAAGAACAAAAAACACAAGTGTGCATCCTCTAAATGCGTACATTGCAAGGAAACTTTGGTGGAAGGTGCCGAACACATGTGTTTCATTCAACCTATCAAATTGGATGAACATGATGATAAGTACGTATATTATGACCTTGAAACTATGCACACAGATGGAAGACACATAGCAAACTACGCATGTGCTTTAACTCACAGCGGAGATGAGTTCACAGCAGAAGGCACAAATTGTTTGGAGCTTATGATTAAGCATTTTAGACGACCAAAATATGCTAATTACACATTTATTGCACACAATGCCTCTGGATTCGACACTCATATACTGCTGGAATATTTTACCAGTGTAGGTCTAGCACCAAAAATTATAATGCAGGGCTGTAAAATCATTTTCATGTATGACTCTGCTTTTAAACAGCGTTACATAGACAGCTTCAGCTTCCTCCCGATGGGATTGGCTAAAACTACCTCTGCGTTCGACCTCAACATAGGTGAAAAAGGATTCTTCCCCCATCACTTCAACAGACCTGAGAATGTGAATTATGTGGGTCCGTATCCTTCTAAACATTTCTACGGATATAACACGATGAGTAACTCCGATCGCGAGAGATTTGATGAGTGGTATAATTCTTTACAAAACAAAATTTTCGATTTCAGACGTGAACTTGGATTTTACTGCCGGAATGACGTAATTATCCTGCGACAGGCGTGTATGAAGTTCAGAGACGAGTTCATGAATTGCGCGCAGATTGACCCTTTCAAATGTATGACACTGGCAGGAACTTGTATGAAAGTCTTTAAGACGAACTACCTATGCAAAGATACTTTGTCCTTCCCCCAAACAACGCATCTCGTGGTTTCAGTCTTTCGGGCGCTTCATATTTTTCCATAAATTTCATAACTGACGGATCGTCTTTTTTCGCTCGCTCCCATTCACATTCCCAGATTGAAACTACATCCAAGGAATACACGTCACGCAGTGTTTGAAGCCTGTTTTCAGTCTGTCGCCTGAGATTTTCGAATGTCACTTTATGCAGAGGATGGACATCATCGGGTTTAAATTTACAATAATGTGCGTGAAAAAAACACCCTAAATATTCTAATGCCACTTTATGGTTATTATTTTCATAATATCCATCGAGATGGAATGGACCAAACTGAACTTCACCATAATTCAGTGCGTGACGCACGTCAACATCACGACTTTCTTTGATGTACTCTAACCATTGTATCGACGCATTGGAGTACGTCTTGAACTGATTAATGTACGCGTTGTTATGTGTTAATGCCAAAGTATCTTTGCATAGGTAGTTCGTCTTAAAGACTTTCATACAAGTTCCTGCCAGTGTCATACATTTGAAAGGGTCAATCTGCGCGCAATTCATGAACTCGTCTCTGAACTTCATACACGCCTGTCGCAGGATAATTACGTCATTCCGGCAGTAAAATCCAAGTTCACGTCTGAAATCGAAAATTTTGTTTTGTAAAGAATTATACCACTCATCAAATCTCTCGCGATCGGAGTTACTCATCGTGTTATATCCGTAGAAATGTTTAGAAGGATACGGACCCACATAATTCACATTCTCAGGTCTGTTGAAGTGATGGGGGAAGAATCCTTTTTCACCTATGTTGAGGTCGAACGCAGAGGTAGTTTTAGCCAATCCCATCGGGAGGAAGCTGAAGCTGTCTATGTAACGCTGTTTAAAAGCAGAGTCATACATGAAAATGATTTTACAGCCCTGCATTATAATTTTTGGTGCTAGACCTACACTGGTAAAATATTCCAGCAGTATATGAGCGTCGAATCCAGAGGCATTGTGTGCAATAAATGTGTAATTAGCATATTTTGGTCGTCTAAAATGCTTAATCATAAGCTCCAACACAATTTGTGCCTTCTGCTGTGAACTCATCTCCGCTGTGAGTTAAAGCACATGCGTAGTTTGCTATGTGTCTTCCATCTGTGTGCATAGTTTCAAGGTCATAATATACGTACTTATCATCATGTTCATCCAATTTGATAGGTTGAATGAAACACATGTGTTCGGCACCTTCCACCAAAGTTTCCTTGCAATGTACGCATTTAGAGGATGCACACTTGTGTTTTTTGTTCTTATTTGTTAAACGGTACAATCTACAGCATTTGTCACAATATTTTATAACATCACACTGTGATTTTTCACCTGATATGTGTGATTGTTTATGCGCGTCGTAACAGAAGTTAGATTTGCAATATCTGAGACATTCTGCGCATTGTCTATAACTCTTGGGATAGGAGTGACAATCCGCGCTATTACACACATTGCACGCAAATTTGCATTTGTGAAGTCTTTGGTCATCAAAACCTTTATAGCAGAATAAGCATACGTAACTAGATCCTAGGAATGCTTTCAAATTTTTTATAAGATAATAATGGTCTTCGTGAATATATAGATGAGCAGTCTTTGGATGTAGTGCATCATAGTTTTTATGCACTTCTAAATTTCCAGACCAATCCCTATGAAAGACAACTATTTTCACACCCAAGTGCTGTTCAAAAACAGAAATATCATTAAATCCTATCATCCTTTGTGGGGTGTACCCCGCATCTCTGTGTATATCGGCCCCTATTTTTCTCAATTCCTGATCAGTGGAATTAGGATTCATGAAATGTGCTAAACAGTAACTAAAGCACATATTGTCTTCGACATTTACGGGACAGAATAAGTTCATTTTATTCCTTCTTATGACTTCATTATGAGCCAAATCTGATAATTTCCTACGTCCTCCGCCCTGTTTATCTCTTACGATAGACACTTTAAGAGTCAGTTGATCATCATTGCACACAGATTCATTACTTTGCATGGAATTTTCGATCTGATCTATGAATAAATCTGGATTGTGGTTATTATCAGGTGTTAAAACGGCGTTAATGGGGGCAGAAAGACTCTCCCCCGATAGAGACACATTAATATATCCCGTCTCGCCAGCCAGCGATCTGGATAACGATACAATTTCATTTAACGCATTGTGTAGCAAGATGTTATATGCAGCCAGATCAGTAGTTGCCGTAATCTCCCTGAAATTTAGGGTTCTTTGAATTTCTACGCCATTAAATCTTTGACGCGGCGTTATGATATAGTCTTCTACATTACCTCCTTCTGTTACCAACCTACGAATTTCATCATCACTCAGTTCCATATTACGCTCCAAAGTATCGTCATTTGTCTGGCTAACTGAACCATGCCCTATCTGATTGTTTTCATTATCATCCGTAGACATTTCTAACCATTCATTTTGTTCATTTATGAGATGTTCTAGGCTGACAGGTGTATTTTCACCCGTGGCCATCAACATTTGTAGTTGATCTCTTATTAATGTACGTATCTGTTCATCATTTGTTCTAGGTCTTAATACTATTTGTTCATTATCATCGTCATCAGTATGATGTGATTCATCGCGACACCTTTTAGAAGTCATTTTTGTTTTTTTTATTTATTTATTATTTTTTCTCTCTCTCTCTCTTAGAAACAAACGTTTGCTCTGCCTTCCCCACACACAATTATAAAACGTTAGAAGTTACAAAATACATATCAAAATATGGCACAATGTATAATATCGGTAAATAGCATACCATCGGTACCAAAAATAGCGAACGACTTTCAGATTATAAACAAACACTTAAACACATGCATACAAAATTATCGATAACAAAAACAAAACAGTCAACATGTAGAATTAAGTATTATCTCATCATCATCTATCCCTCCCCATAATGATATTTTGTAAATCCAATAACACCCTTTGAATAATATTTAAGCGTTCAGACATTAGACTTAACGCAACGACGGAAAGCTGCTGTTCTCCCCTTACTTCTGAGAGCGTAGACTGCAGTTGTCTGTTTTCATCCAGAAGCTGATTATGACCGTTCATCCAGAAATCGGCAGCGTGGCTTAGGGCAATGGTGTGCTGTTGTTGACACGCTATTATGTTCTGTAGGATGGATATCACATCGGACTGTGAAGAACGTACAATCTCTTCGACCTCTTGATATGATAAAGGCAGGCAAGCTAAATTCAAAATTCGTTTAAAATTCCGGTTGATCTTGTTCATCATAGAATAGCTGAGTTGTGGCAGATGTTGTTCGTTAAAAAGATATCCTGTATCGTCCTCATCCGAGCTTGAATCATCCGAGCTTGAATCAGAATCGAAATTGTTGCAAGCCTCCTCCTGGGATTCCACGTATAATGTTAGACCTCTCTCGTCGTAATCTTGGTCTGTGTAAATACAATTTAAAGTTTATTTATTAAATGTATCATGCGTATATATATATATATATATATATATATATATATATATATATATATATATATATATATATATATAGTCCATCGTCTTACCTATATCCACCGACGTGCTTAAACACCCTTCTTTTGGCAGAGGACGGTTCGCTTCCGTAGGCCTCTCTAAGCCTCTTCCTCCCACATCCTGATGTGGACGGGATGGCGTCGTCACCATCTCCGTTATATTGTGTAGGTAGAGGTACTGCTTGTTCTCCGTACACCTCTCGGAGTCGCTTTTCTCCGCGTCCTGACACAGGTCTGGTAGATGCAATCACGCCGGTGCCCTGTTGCGAATGCGTCGGGACAGAGTCACAACGCTTCTCGCCAACAGTTTTTTCGGGGGGAGGAGGTGGAGGTATGTTGGAGGCGTTGTTTTCAGGGCCTGTGATGGAGATTGGCTGTTCATAGTCGCCAGCGGGAAATTCAATCGACACTACTTCTTCTGTTGAGAAAATTACAAGCATATGCTTATGAACAATATAAAAATCTCTCAATAGCATTGAAAAGAATAAATTGTTTGTCCATATGACTACCTTGCAACACATCATGAACCGCAGCACCCCTAAGAAATGCATCATCAACTGAGAGAAAAAAGAAAAGAAAAAACACATTATTTAATAGACTATTTATTAATCATGATTTTTTAATGGAGAGCGAAATGATACTTACTTATTTCATCCAGAATAAGATCTAGTCCTTCGTCGAAATAAAGAACCTCTTCATTCACATCTATGATATAAAAACAAAACAAAAAAAAAACATTGAAATTAAGATAGTCCAAAACATGTATGTGCATGCTGTACTTATAAAATATAGTACTCACCGATGTTATTAGCAGCCATCCTAACAACGACGATTGGATAATGCTCCGTGGTAGCTCCTGTCGAATCTTTGTTGTAAATGACATTTTTCTGGCATTTTTTTAAATCTAACCGGACTGAGGGGCGTTTCTGACGGTTATAAAGTTCTGGGTTGTCTTCTGAGTTGTCACCTACTGTGTCAGAAACCTTAAACCTTTTTTAAAATCTCTTAGCGTAGTTCTATTCTATATCTTTACATGTTGTAGAGGAGTACAACATTCCCAGCGTGACATTTCTGATAATATTATAATACAATATGTTACACCACTACTATTTATTAATTGATGCATCAAATTACATGAGCCTGAGAAAAACGCATCCTCTCCCGCTCAATCTTGCTGCTCATTTACACATTAGAGCGTATGCTCTTATGATCAAACGATCCTTTCAGCCTTCTCCTTAACGCTGCGTGGTGCGATTATTATCTGTATCATAAACACACTAGGCCACATCCCGCTCAAAACATCACCAGGACTCCGCAGGTATGTAGGTGCATCGTCTTACATCTTGTCAGGGGTCACTGAACCCCATCCTTCCTTAACCTCTGGGCGAACTCAACAGACACCCCTGCAATAAAACAATTCCGGGGACATCAATAGGAAAATAATTATCTATATGTAATTATCTGTGTGTGTGTGTGTGTGTGTGTGTGTGTGTGTGTGCGTGCGTGTGATAAATGTCTGATACGTTAAAAGCGTTAGTCCTGTACACATTCGTAGTGAGCTAATTAAAGTATTATTTATAAGAGTTATTTTATTATCATTTAAATACGCATCTGCATTCTCTTCCATTGTTGCAGATTAGTATTCTGTTTACGTAAAATCACAAGTCTCGTATCTTGCATTTATGCATACTGCTGAATCATTTTTAAACACCCCTCCGCAAGAAAGACGCATGCGCAATCCATCCCTCCGGTGTTGGGGGGCGTGTTAGGGACGGATGACGTCGATGTTTGGAGGTGTGTTAGGGGCGGAGACTCGGGAGTGTTTTCACTCGCCGTTCTGGCTTCATTCTGTGTTTGTCATGGACTAGATCGGACGTGCTTCGTGGAGAAGCGTAAGAAGTATTTTTTGCTAAAAAACTTTAACAACAAATGTTAGAAATGTTTTTGCTTGTAAAATCATTTTTGCTTTTAACAACTATTGTTTAATATAGTTAATGTTAATGCGATTGTTTTATACTTTTGTTAAAATCTTGTGTTTAATTAATTAATTAACGTCCTTTTTAAAATATACATTCTATCTTTCGGCATTGATGTGGGCGTGTTAGGGACGGATGACGTCGATGTTTGGAGGTGTGTTAGGGGCGGAGACTCGGGAGCATTTTCACAACCCCTTCTGATTTCATTCTGTGTTTGTCACCGACGAGATCGGACGTCTTTCATGGTAGAGTGTAAGAATTATTTATTGTTAAAATACTTTAACAACAAATGTTTAATATAGTTAATGTTAACACATTTGTTTGGTAGTTTTTGTAAAAAAATCTTGTGTTTAATTAATTAATTAATTATTTTTAAATGTGCACATTCTATCTTTCGGCATTGATGTGGGCGTGTTAGGGACGGATGACGTCGATGTTTGGAGGCGTGTTAGGGGAGGAGACTCGGGAGCATTTTCACAACCCCTTCTGATTTCATTCTGTGTTTGTCACCGACGAGATCGGACGTCTTTCATAGAGAAGCGTAAGAAGTATTTTTTTGCTAAAAAACTTTAACAACAAATGTTAGAAATGTTTTTGCTTGTAAAATCATTTTTGCTTTTAACAACTATTGTTTAATATAGTTAATGTTAATGCGATTGTTTTATACTTTTGTTTCAGAAAATCTAACTACATTTTAAATTGTGCATTTCATTAATGTCTTTTTAAAAAACATTCTTTAATAAAAACAACCCTTTAAAAACACGTCTGTCGTCCCGATACACTGTTTTACGTTTTAAAGTTTAAGCATCATTTTTGAATACTTTTGATCGTTTTCAAACATTTTCACTTCAAAAACACACAAAGTCCAAAACACAGTCATAAATTCCTTAGTAGGGGTAATAGGGAGGGGTAGTGGGGTAGTGGGGGAGGACAAAAACAGGTGGCCAAAACAGGTGTCCAAACAGGTGTCCAGTCCAGAGGGAGGGGTGCGGTGGGGGATATTTTTATGGGAGCCATAAATCAATCATTTTTTGACACATAGTACCCTATAATTCTCTCTCTACTGTGTTATACTCACTCAGCACCACCACATGGTCGGGGTAATGGGGAGGGCTCGCGGGCTTCCCGGTGCTGGGGCCTGGCTGGCTGGCGGAGGGCGCACACTCCTGCGAAGACGTCGGCGAAGGCGGCGGCGGTGGCGGCGACACCAGGTGGATATTCTTCCTCCGTCGCCTCCTCCGGGCCGAGAGAGGAGAGGAGCCTTCGGGCCACTTGCTTGATCCTCGACGAACCCCGGGCTTTCGACTTGCGCCAGAGAGAGCAGTACCTGCGGGTGACGGACCTCAGGGTCTCAGTCAGGTCGTCGACCTGCTGGTTGAGGTCGGAGATCTCACGCCGCTGAGGCTTGACCAGGCGCTTGCAGGCTTCGCTCTCGCATACCTTCTCCCTCGCCTCCTCCTCCTCCTCCTCCTCCTCCTCCTCGGGCTCCAAAACGGCAGCGATGGTTGGGTCTTCCAGCTCGCGGTCCCCCCTCTCGAGGTCCAGCGTGGAGACCATGGGGACCTCGGGGTTGGACGCCCTCAGCACGGACAGGAGGTCGAGGAGCTTACGCTGCTTGCAGGCGGTGATGGTGTTGCTCCTGTCCGCCTCGGACAGCTCGGTGTGGGCCTGAATGTGCCGGTCCAAACGGGTCGTTTCCTTCTCGCAGCCCCGCACCGGGCAGCGGCCCTGGCGGACGTTCACACGGCCCGATTCCAGCGCCAGCAGGTACTTTTTTTCAAGCTTGTTTTTGACGTTGTGCATCACCGTAAGATGCTGGCCAAGCCGAGCATACATGCGGTAACACAGCGGGCAAGACTCAATGGGCATGATGGCTTTAAAACGTGTTCGTTTAAAACTTTTTTTAAAAGAAACGGGTTGGTTGGGAAAAGCGGCAGCACTTCGTTGTCTCATTGTTTTGATGCAGAGCAGTCAAGAGCTAGAGCGGTTGTGTCAGGTCAAACTCTGACTTGCAGCGCTCCTCCTCGCTCGTCGCCTCCCACCCCGGTCCACTTTCCAGTAAGAAGCAGCTAAAATTACTCGCAAATGGACCGGGCCACCCGGGTTGCAATTTCGAGTAAGCGCACTGAAAACGCATGCCTTCTTACTCACAAATGCACCGGGGGCGGCGCTGGTGCATTTCCCAGTAAGTGCGCTTTCCCGGCCTGCCCGGTATGCAAACCTACTCCGAAATGGACCACCCTCCTTCTTCCCTGTGCGGAAATCGCTCCCCCGTGTACACGCGCGGCCTATCCGGCAAGGGTACATAGGCCGCTCGGGGATGCCCCCGAAATGCGCCCCGGGCCCTTTCCCAAAATTTAGGTCGGAAGGGTACGGATAGGCTGTCCCTGTACACCCCGACCCAACACCACCCCCGCTTGTGGACACGCACCGACTATCGCCCCAAAAATTCCCTTACCCCAGGAGTAAGGGAAAAACTGACAATGGACATCAAAATAAGTGGCAGCTGGGTGTACAAAGACAGTCACCCTGTCCTCACACATCCTGTCGGTACAGTGTCCTCTTAAGCCTATGGCAAAATTTACACCAACTGACTAGACGCCCTAACCCCTATTAGGGAATTCCCTTACTCTCGCCTCCAAGAACGGCCTATTTTGCACTCGGTGGACGGCCGTTCCAGGACGCTGCGCGGCGCCCCCTAAACGATTTTTCACGCGCCCGGCAACGCCGCCGGGCCCGTCCGCGTGAGCCCCGCGGGACCCACGGTAATGGGCCGCCGCGGATCGCAAAACCCGTTTCCCTTAACCGGCAAGTGCCCACACCCAACTTATTCGACGGGGCCCCGTAGCCCGTCCATGGACACCGCCCCCACGGCCCGTCCCCAGCGCCAGATGGGCGCCCGAGGCACCTCCGGAAACAAGCGGCCTGGGGGCCCCGTACGCCCGTGGCGGGGGCCCCTCGGCCCGCCCCTCCCGAGCTCCGAGTCGGCTCGGTTCCCGAGATACGGCCGCCCGAAGCCGGACAGGAAGTGGCCGTATCTTGGAAACGGAGCCGAGTTGGGGCTCCGTACGCCCGATGCTGAGGGGTCTCTTGGGGACCCCTCGACGCCCCGAGTCCCGAGCTCCGGCTCGTCTCGGTTCTAAAATACCCGTGGGAGGCTGCGGAAAGGGGACAGAAAAGCCGTACGCGGACAACCACTGGTCACCCTCCCACCTGTAACTTATTCCACAGGGCCACGTAGTCAGTCCGTGGACGCGCCCTCGATTCCGAGCCCAGGTGGCGCGGCGCACGCCGCTTTACGCGCCGCGGCCGTTCGGCAAGTCTTCCGTGGGTCTGTCCACGGACTGAGTACAGGGGTCGCATCGGATAAGTCACAGGTGGGAGGCTGCGGAACAGGCCGAAAGGGGACAGATAGGACGTTCCTGTACGGGGGTCGGGCCGCTAGGGGGCGACGCGGAGTGTCCACGAACGGTCGTACACGGAGTGCAAAGTAGGCCGAAAGCGGACAGATAGGATGTTCCTGTACGGGGGTCGGGCCGCTAGGGGGCGACACGAAAGTCATGCCCTGACATTTGTGCTTTTTTCAGTTGTTCATAAACATATTAATGGAAAAAAGTGGCATTACACTGTATTCAGCACAAACTAGGCTACAATAATATGTAAGGAACATGTATGTACATGTTTGTATTTTTGAAGGAATAACGTTTATGCGTGGTTATTGAAAAAACTAAAAACTTAAGTCACTGAAATAAAGCCAAAAAATATATATTAAATCTGTGTTCACAAGACTTCTGGGTATTGGAGGTTGTAGACTAGAGTTTTTGCTTCAAAATTATGTAAAAATTATCATTCCTACTCCTTCATATAAAACAATAGAGAGATTTAAATTTTCTAAAACATCTTTGGTCAAGAAACACAGTATGCGTGGAGGCGTGAATAATCATGAATAATGGATGATTCTCACCTGAGAAGACAAAAGAATCAGACAAAGAGCTCTAATGACCTGCATAATAATGAGCTCTTTCAGTCAGGTAAGCTGTGAAAAACCCTGTTGATCATGTCTCAAGCTCATCATAATGTAAATCAAACATACAGAAAAAACAGCAATACTGTGAAATATTACAATTTAAAATATTGGTATTCTATTATTAAAATATAATGCATTTATATGATACAAAGTGTCTGAACAGTTATGTTACCTCTATGGCATTTCATATAGGCTTTTAGCTTAAAAGCATGCACATTTGGAGAAATATTGAAGGATTCTCATGTTTATGTCAATTTTCTATACAGAGGAGTAATATTTATTGGTATCACTATGAACGCTGGATACTGTGTTTACAATTCATACTTGCAGCCGGAGGGCGCTCTGTACACTTTTAGTCCACAAATGCCAATGCTAAAGAAGAATAGGCAATCCAGGAAATAATTGAACTAACAGAGGCCAGAGATCGCCAACTATGGCTATTCAAAACACTTTAAGACAATAAATACACGATCGAGACGATGTATGTATGTATTGACTGAATTTGCGTCTGAATAGCGCTCCCTCCATGGGCGTGGCCGCATTAGCGGATAATGAGCTGAATCAAGGACTTCTGACATGGCTCTCTTTTCATACAGATTACATAAACACAGAAGGTTTGTTTTCGTTTTTGACTTACACGATTTAAAACCTGACATTTCAATGTCTCTTTAGACACAAGTATAATTTTGTGATTAGTATTCACTAAGTTACAGTTCATTTTCTGAGAACTATCAGATTGGACATCGTTCAGAGGGAGACGAGAGATCATGCATCATGTTTGTTGTCTTTATTTTACAAAAAGCACAACATTTTGTTTTTACTCTGAGTGTACATAAAAGAAAATATTCCAGATTAAAATGGTGTATAACTCTTAATTGTATGTGCAACACTGACAGTATTTTGCGTCCCTTTCACACTGGTTAGAAAAAAAAAAAAAAAAAAAAAAAAAACCACGGTGATCACGCCGGCGTGACCGCCGACCCCAGAGTGTTAATCGGAGAAGGCGAGGTCTTGAGCTTGAGGTGTCGACAGAGGGCGCCGGAGATGAAATTTCCTGCTGACCCTGAATCGAGGAGCGCCACCACTGGAACAGAGGCATTAGCAGCAGTAAGGTTTACTATAGTAGTGAGTGGTTTCATTTTTTGAATGGAGGGAATGATAGCACTCACCACGGGACGAGGAGGACGAGTTGGGCATGTGGAGATTACATGCCCCGGAGATCCACAGTATAAGCACAGATTCAGGGTCAGCCTTCTCTGTCTTTCAGCAGATGTCAGACGAGAATTATCCACTTGCATAGGTTCACTTGCTGGTTCTGGAGAGCTGACGGGTTCGGACCGACGGAGGAAGGTGTTGGTAAGTGGCTGGCCCTGGTGCTCAAGGAGACACGACTGCATACGAGAACCCACGCGGATGGCGAGTTGGATGAAGCGTTCGAGTCCTATGGAGTCCTCGTATGCAGCAAGATGCAACCGCACATTAGGCTCCAAATCCTTGACGAAAGGTGGTGATGAGGGCTTGTTCATTCCATCCGCTGATGGCGGCTAGCGTTCTGAACTGCAAGGCATAATCGTTAACAGTTTTATTTCCTTGTTTCAGATTGTAAAGTTTCTCACCAGTTGAAGAATCAGCCAGAGGTTTTTACGAAGACTTCACGGAAGTGAGAGAAGAATAAGACTTTACAACTGAGCCTTTTTGAGTCCAGAGTGAATCCGCCCATTGAAGGGCCTTACCTTACAGTTGGGAGATAATGAACGCGATTTTAGCCGTGTTGTTGGGGTAGAGGTGTGGCTGCATCTCCAGGACCAACTCACATTGAAGGAGGAATCCGCTGCAATCCTCCGCCGATCCTGAGTAGGTCGCCGGTTTGGCCATGGGACTGGCGGTAAACACAGGAGAAGGAGTGGAGACGGTGGATGCGGAAGCGGCAGCGGCGGGGAATGACGGTGACGGTGGTTGTGGGGTGAGCGCTCGACACAAAGCTTCCACGAGCTCCTGGAATGGATCGGTTTGACTCATGCTGATGTATTGCTGGTATGGTCCGGTCTTCTGTTACAACAGAGACACTGGAGGCAGAGATAAAAGCAGTCAAGGTGGTTTATTTAAACAATCAGCAGAGTAACAGGTAGGTGAATGGTGAGTATGATGATCTTCGAGATGAATAGAGGTAATACTGTCCTTTTGTTGTGTTGCAGGTGATGGTGGAAGAAGACGTTGGAGACAGATGACTGGAACACTCACACACAGACAGGTAGGAACACGAGGAGCACTGGAGACGATGGAGGCAGGTAAGTATAGCAATTAGAGTCCTTGAGGTAAGCATACAAATGGCTGTAGTGCAAACGAGACCGGACAGTGAGTGTGTGAGAGTGTGGAGCTTAAGTGCTGGTGGTGATGACGGTGCTGATGATCCTCAGGTGGCGGTGATTAGTATGCTGGTGATTGAGTGCGTGGGTAAGGAAATCCGAGAGGTATATGACTCATCCATAGACAGCAATATAATCAACACTTTCAAGGGCCAGAAAGGTACTAAAGCGCAAAACAAGTGCAATTGTTTTGTCTCAAGATGCACACCAGTAATGCTTTTTTCTGAAGCATGTTTATAAAAGCTACTTAAATGTCCTAATTGAACGCCTAATCCTGGCTTAATCTAAGCCCTGTCTGTGAAACCAGGCCTGTAAGTGCCTCGCTGTAACCCACTTTTTTTCTTCTTTTTTTTTTTTTTTTAAAAAGGGGGGACAAGGGGAAATTCATTGTTGTAGTAATAAATATTATGCCAAAGCTGTTGTCAGTTAAGCTTAACTTGTATTGAAACTGGAATATTCCTTGAGTTTACATGAATTGGAACCTGAATAGTCCCAAATGGAAATTTAAGTGGTGAAAATTCAGCTTTGTTGTTATTCAATAGAAGCTTTGCTGCTCTGCTTATTTTGTATTTCACCAGTGACTGAGCCAGTAAAGCTTTATCTATGAATTTATATCAAAGCCAGTTCTAGACAGTTTCCAGCCCTCATATCATCTCCTCCTGAGGAGCATGACTTTGTGTTCTGGGTTTCTTTGAAATCATTTGTAACCTCACACAGTATTTTAAAGGTGTTTGTAGGAGTGTTTGTAGGAGTGTTTGTAAGAGTGTTTTCCATCAAGGATTGCACTAAATTACAGGGTAGTGAAAAAAACTGGAGGCTCAGCATTTCATCCCCAGCGCCCCCCACTTATGCCCACTTCTCTGTACACCACACCTATTCTCCAACACAGTACACCCAATAGCCCCACCCCCCTCTCCTGACACAGCACTTTGTCCGCCTGTGATCTGCAGCCGGTCTGTGACATCACAGCTCACATCTCAATAAATGTCAAAACATTCCCCAGCACGATGAGTCTCAGATGCCCAGCTAAATGTTTTCCATATGGGCCCTTTATCCCCTGCTTCCATTGGGGAAGGAGGAGGGGAAGAATATGGGATGAGGGCTGAGGGATTGAGAGAACTTTGGCAGGCTGAAGGAAATGAGAGCTTTCATACTCTCACTGGCCCTGGTCTGGGTTTCTCTAAAGAGTTGTTATTTTCTGAGAAGACCTGTCTGGTTTTGTCATCTGTCAGGAAATCTATCTTATGCATATCTCTCTCTCTTCTTCCCCCTCTCTCTAACTATTTTTCTCTGTTAGGAAACGGAGTGGAGAATGTTTTCCAGTGCAGTGAGGATACCTTTTCCTCCAGTAATTTGGGTTTGACTTGGCAGTAGTTTATCTAGCAACCAGCTTCTACAGCCTGGGAACATCCTGCCTCCTTACAGAAGTGCAGGACACACATGCACACACACACACACACACACACACACACACACACACATAGAGATATGTCCTGATGTAAAATAAGCACTTAGGTTAATGTCAGGGCCTTTTTATTGCACAGTGGATGGACACACAGACAGACATGATGCATGTACATTTAATGTGTACAGTGATCAAAGAAGTATTTGGACTCATAAGCCACACTTTAAAATGCATGTACGAGTATGCATAAAATGTATCCATATGTCTTTGATTTAGATAAAAAATATCAAACAAACTGTGTATATATGTAATCTGCAAAACAATTACTGCTAGACATACTAGTCTCAGAACTAACTTTACTCATAAAGGTCTGATAACTGAAAAGTAAATATAGCTACAAGCAACAATTAAGGGGCCAAGCACAACAGAGGCAGAATAAGCACAAAAAGAAGAAACCCAGCCTAAGAGGCAGTTTTGCATCATGCCATCAAATTTCGGTAAATGAAAACAGTTTTGTCTATCAACATGAAATACTTAACTGTTTGCTGGTATGGTCTGAAGATGATCCGAGTCGAATTTGGTGAAAATTGGACTAACGGTCTAGGAGGAAATAAAAAAAAGCATGTCTTCAAAGAAATTCAAAATTTGTTTGAAAGACAGGAAGTTTGGGCAATTATGGCATACTATTGATGTTCTCAGCCTGATCGAAGGAATCTACTAATACCAGTCTTGTAGCAAATTGGCTCAAATGGGTGAAATATAAATGAAAGCAAAAGCAATGGACTAGGACAACTGAAAAGTAAAAGTAAACCATTGTGGTTTTTCCAACCAACGCAACTCTATTGCCATAGAAACCAATGCAGATATTCCAGGGTCCCACTTTATATTAAGTGGCCTTAACTACTATGCACTTACATCAAAAAATAAATACAATGTACTTATTGGGTTCATATTGAATTGCAAAACACTTTTGCTGCTATTGAGGTGGGATACGGGTAAGGTTAGGGAAAGCTTTGGTGGTATGGGTAGGTTTAAGGGTAGGGGTAAGGTGTAAGGGATGGGTCAACAGTGTAATTATAGATGTAATTACAGAAATTAATTAAAGCTGCAAGCAGCGTTGAGAGGGCCCTCACACCCGGGCTCACCGCCACCCGTTGGCCTCAGGAAAACAGTGAACAGTGGGCGTCATGCATTTAAGTGAGTGAATACAGGAGAATTATGCCAAAGTCATTTCGAAATGCCACACTTCCTGCGGCCAACAGGTGGCGCTTTTACCGTAACTGAATTTTGCCATGTTGATGTCTTCAGGCCAGGACTATCATTGAACACGTGAAGTTTGAAGCAGATCGGACATTGTATGCCTGAGTTACAACAACTTCCTGTTTCTTTCGTGGCGTTAATCGCATACATTAGCACTCAGCCAAGTGTTGCATGATTTAATGTGTTTCTAGCATGTCTGGTACTTCGTGGCATGATGAAATATGAATCTGGTAGTGAATTACAGTATAAAGCATGCCACTTCCTGTTGCCAGCAGGTGGCGCTATGACTAACTGAATATTATCATATAGACGTCTTTAGGCTAGGACTCTTATCACACATGTGAAGTTTGGAGCAGATCGGACATAGTATGCCTGAGTTACAACAGTTTCCTCTTTCATGGCGAAACATCAGACTTTGTCAGGCCGCCACGGACACGCCCTTCACCGAAAACTCAAGATCTTTGATATTTATCATCGCTAAGGTCTTAAGATTAGACTGACAACATATGATGTTGATCTGGTTAAATCTCCATGAGGAGTTAATCACAGTGTAAAAAATGTCATTTCCTGTTGCCTGCAGGTGGCGCTATGACTGTAACTGAATATTGTTATGAAGATGTCTTCGAGTCAGGACTCTAATAAAGCATGTGAAGTTTGGGGCAGATTCGACATTGTTTGTCTGAGTTACAACAACTTCCTTTTTCATGGCGAAAACATCAAACATTGTCAGGCTGCTACGGACACGCCCTTCAGTAAAAACTCTAGATCTTCGCAATTTAATGTCACAAAGGCCTTTAGATTAGACTGACCAAAAATGACATTGATCTTATTAAATCTCTAGGAGGAGTTCGTTAAAGTACAACGTCTGGAATATGCAAAAAACGGTGAATTAATTCAAAATATCTGACTTCCTGTTTGGTTTTGGATTTCGCTCCAAGAGAATTTTTTGTAGGTACTGGGCTGATAAATGTGTGTACCAAATTTCAAACCCCTAGTGTTATGTAGCGAGCGGGGCTGTACGTTAGATGGCGCTATCGAGCCATTTTGTCACGCCCAATTCCGAAACCCATAACAGACGTAAATTTTCACCACTTCTGATGCGTGTGCATTTTCGAGCACGTTTAGGCCCTCTAAAATGCGATTTACTTTGGAGAATAATAATAATAATAATAATAATAATAATAATAATAAACGGAACAATTCCAATAGGGTCCTCACACCATCGGTGCTCGGGCCCTAATTAAAGCTGCAAGCAGCGATGAAAGGGCCCTCGCACCCGGGCTCACCGCCACCCTTTGGCCTCAGGAAAACAGTGAACAGTGGGCAACATGCATGTAAGCGAGTGAATACAGGAGAATAATGCCAAAGTCATTTCGAAATGCCACACTTCCTGCTGTCAACAGATGGCGCTTTGACCGTAACTGAATATTGCTATGTTGATGTCTTCAGGCCAGGACTTTTATTGAACATGTGAAGTTTGGAGCAGATTGGACATTGTATGCCTGAGTTACAACAACTTCCTGTTTCTTTCGTGGCGTTAATCGCATAAATTAGCACTCAGCCAAGTGCTGCATGATTTAATGTGTTTCTAGCATGTTTGGTACTTCGTGGCATAATGAAATGTGAATCTGGTAGTGAATTACAGTGTAAAGCATGCTATTTCCTGTTGCCAGCAGGTGGCGCTATGGCTAACTGAATATTGGCATATAGATGTCTTTAGGCCAGGACTCTTATCACACATGTGAAGTTTGGAGCAGATCAGACATAGTATGCCTGAGTTACAACAGTTTCCTCTTTCATGGCGAAACATCAGACTTTGTCAGTCAACCACGGACACGCCCTTCAACGAAAACTCAAGATCTTTAATATTTATCATTGCTAAGGTCTTAAGATTAGACATTTGATGTTGATCTGGTTAAATCTCTATGAGGAGTTAATCACAGTGTAAAACATGTCATTTCCTGTTGCCTGCAGGTGGCGCTATGATTGTAACTGAATATTGTTATGAAGATGTCTTCAGGCCAGGACTCTAATAAAACATGTGAAGTTTGGGGCAGATCAGACATTGTATGCCCGAGTTACAACAACTTCCTGTTTCATGGCAAAACATCGAACTTTGCCAGGCCGCCACGGACACGCCTTTCAGCGAAAACTCTAGATCTTCGCAATTTAACGTCACAATGGCCTTTAGATTAGACTGACCAAATATGATGTTGATCTGATTAAAGCTCTAGGAGGAGTTCATTAAAGTACAACGTCTGGAAATGGCAAAAACTGCACAAATTTTGCAAAGAAAATTCAAAATATCTGACTTCCTGTTGGTTTTCAGATTTCACTCCAAGACACTTTTTTGTAGGTATTGGGCTGTTAGATGTGTGTACCAAATTTCATACCTGTACGTGAAACGTAGTGTCAGGGGCACTTCGTTGAACTTTTTTAGGTGGCGCTATGGAGCCATTTTGCCACACTTAATTCTGAAACCCATATCAGACGTAAATTTTCACCACTTCTGACGCATCTGCAAAGTTTCATGAGTTTTCGAGTATGTTTTGGCCCTCAAAAAAGTGATTCACCTTACATGGCGAAACATCAGACTTTGTCGGTCACCACGGACACGCCCTTCAACAAAAACTCAAGATCTTTGCAATTTAACATCTCAAAGGCCTTAAGATTAGACTGGCCATATATGATGTTGATCTGGTTTAATCTCTATGAGGAGTTAATCACAGTGTAAAACATGTCATTTCCTGTTGCCCCCAGGTGGCGCTATGACTGTAACTGAATATTGTCATATAGATGTCTTCAGGTCAGGACTCTAATAAAACATGTGAAGTTTGGGGCAGATCAGACATTGTATGCCCGAGTTACAACAACTTCCTGTTTCATGGCGAAACATCGAACTTTGCCAGGCCGCCACGGACACGCCTTTCAGCGAAAACTCTAGATCTTCGCAATTTAACGTCACAATGGCATTTAGATTAGACTGACCAAATATGATGTTGATCTGATTAAAGCTCTAGGAGGAGTTCGTTAAAGTACAACATGTGGAAATGGCAAAAACTGCCAAAATTTTGTAGAGAAAATTCAAAATATCTCACTTCCTGTTGGGTTTACAAACTTTGCACCAAGGGGATTTTTTGTAGGTATTGGGCTGTTACATCGGTCTACAGAATTTCATAACTGTACGTGAAACGTAGCACGAAGGGCGCTTAATTGAAATTTTGTAGGTGGCGCTATTGAGCCATTTTGCCACACCTAATTCTGAAACCCATATCAGATGTAAATTTTCACCACTTCTGACACGTGTGCAAAGTTTCATGAGTTTTTTAGAACGTTTAGGCCCTCAAAAATGCGATTCATTTTGGAGAAGAAGAATAATTGGCTGAGCAATTCCAATAGGGTCCTCACACCATCGGTGCTCGGGCCCTAATTAAAGCTGCAAGCAGCGATGAAAGGGCCCTCGCACCCGGGCTCACCGCCACCCGTTGGCCTCAGGAAAACAGCGAACAGTGGGCGACATGCATGTGAGCGAGTAAATACGGGAGAATTATGGCAAAATCATGTAAAAGTGCCACACTTCCTGCTGCCAACAGGTGGCGCTATAGCTAACTGAATATTGTCAAATAGATGTCTTTAGGCCAGGACTTTTATCACACATGTGAAGTTTGGGGCAGATCAGACATAGTATGCATGAGTTACAACAGCTTCCTCTTTCATGGCGAAACATCAGACTTTGTCAGGCCGCCACGGACACGCCCTCAACGAAAACTCAAGATCTTTGCAATTTAACATCTTAAAGGCCTTAAGATTAGACTGGCCATATATGATGTGCTTGTGGTTTAATCTCTATGAGGAGTTAATCACAGTGTAAAACATGTAATTTCCTTTTGCCCCCAGGTGGCGCTATGACTGTAACTGAATATTGTCATATAGATGTCTTCCGGTCAGGACTCTAATAAAACATGTGAAGTTTGGGGCAGATCAGACATTGTATGCCCGAGTTACAACAACTTCCTGTTTCATGGCGAAACATCGAACTTTGTCATGCCGCCACAGACACGCCCTTCAGCAAAAACTCAAGATCTTCGCAATTTAACGTCTCAAAGGCCTTTAGATTAGACTGACCAAATATGATGTTGATCTGATTAAAGCTCTAGGAAGAGTTCGTTAACGTACAACATGTGGAAATGGCAAAAACTGCCAAAATTTTGTAGAGAAAATTCAAAATATCGCACTTCCTGTTGGGTTTACAAACTTTGCTCCCAGGGGCTTTTTTGTAGGTATTGGGCTGTTACATCTGTCTACTGAATTTCATAACTGTACGTGAAACGTAGCACGAAGGGCGCTTAATTGAAATTTTGTAGGTGGCGCTATCGAGCCATTTTGCCATACCTAATTCTGAAACCCATATCAGATGTAAATTTTCACCACTTCTGACGTGTGTGCAAAGTTTCATGAGTTTTTGAGAATGTTTAGGCCCTCAAAAATGCGATTCATTTTGGAGAAGAAGAATAATTGGCTGAGCAATTCCAATAGGGTCCTCACACCATCGGTGCTCAGGCCCTAATTAAAGCTGCAAGCAGCGTTGAGAGGGCCCTCGCACCCGGGCTCACCGCCACCCGTTGGCCTCAGGAAAACAGTGAACAGTGGGCGTCATCTATTTAAGTGAGTGAATACAGGAGAATTATGCCAAAGTCATTTCGAAATGCCACACTTCCTGCGGCCAACAGGTGGCGCTTTTACCGTAACTGAATTTTGCCATGTTGATGTCTTCAGGCCAGGACTATCATTGAACACGTGAAGTTTGAAGCAGATCGGACATTGTATGCCTGAGTTACAACAACTTCCTGTTTCTTTCGTGGCGTTAATCGCATACATTAGCACTCAGCCAAGTGTTGCATGATTTAAAGTGTTTCTAGCATGTCTGGTACTTCGTGGCATGATGAAATGTGAATCTGGTAGTGAATTACAGTATAAAGCATGCCACTTCCTGTTGCCAGCAGGTGGCGCTATGACTAACTGAATATTATCATATAGACGTCTTTAGGCTAGGACTCTTATCACACATGCGAAGTTTGGAGCAGATCGGACATAGTATGCCTGAGTTACAACAGTTTCCTCTTTCATGGCGAAACATCAGACTTTGTCAGGCCGCCACGGACACACCCTTCGGAGAAAACTCTAGATCTTCGCAATTTAACGTCACAAAGGCCTTTAGATTAGACTGACCAAAAATGACATTGATCTGATTAAATCTCTAGGAGGAGTTCGTTAAAGTACAACGTCTGGAAAATGCAAAAAATGGTGAATTAATTCAAAATATCTGACTTCCTGTTTGGTTTCGGATTTTGCTCCAAGAGAATTTTTTGTAGGTACTGGGCTGATAAATGTGTGTACCGAATTTCAAACCCCTAGTGTTATGTAGCGAGCGGGGCTGTACGTTAGATGGCGCTATCGAGCCATTTTGCCACGCCCAATTCCGAAACCCAAAACAGACGTAAATTTTCACCACTTTTGACGCGTGTGCAAAGTTTCGTGAGTTTTCGAGCACGTTTAGGCCCTCTAAAATGCGATTTACTTTGGAGAAGAAGAAGAATAATAATAAATATAGCTGCGAGCAGCGATGGCGGGCCCAAGCCCGGTGGCACCGCCACCCCGGTGGCTTCAGGGCAAGTGTGCACAGCGGGCAATAGGCATTTAAAACGGTTAAACATCAAAGGGCTATGTCAAATTCACTCCACATTTACTGCACTACAAGGTGCCGCTATAGAGCCCCTCCTCCCTGCCCATTTTCAAAGTATTACATGTGCCAAGTTTTAACATTATTCTGATGAATTTTGAAGCAAATCAGGTAAAAATAAGACGGTGATCTCAATGTATGCTGAAAGTGACACATTTCCTGCTGCCAGTTGGTGGCGCTATAACTTTGACTCACAATAGTCACATCTATGTAATCAGCCTTGTACAACGAACACTCAGCAGAAGATTCATCAAAATCAATTAATGTATGCAGAAGTTATAACACTTTGTTTCCCTTTTCTTGCTATAAATTCATTGCCTCGCCACGACCAAACCATTTGAGATATCCAAAATCCGTTTGCAATTAAACAACTTCAATGTATTAGCACCAAGTTAAAAAAGTTTGGTGTAAATTGTATAAACCCTGTTGGAGTAGTAGTATTAAATTCAAGGCCTGTTTTTTTAAAAAAATTTACATTCAAACCAAAATAGCTGACTTCCTGTTTGTCAGAGCTAATGAATGTAAATTAGAAAATTGTCCGGCTTGATGAGACCAATATGTGTACCGAGTTTGGTGACTGTAGGAAAAACTAATCCCCCCACTTTTGTCAAAAGGTGGCGCTACTGAGCCCCTCCACCATGCCCATTTCTATGGCTTTGTCCATGTCTACTGGTTGACAATATTGATGTGTGTATCGAGTTTCATGCAATTTGAAGCATGTTAAGAGCCTCAAAAACACTCAAGAATATTATTACAGTTTGACGTGTTGCCATGGCAACAATATTTCAAATATCAAAAATCCTGTCATAGGTCTACATCTGCTGTGTATTGACATTACACTGATGAAGTTTGAAGCAAATCAGGTAAAAATAAGAGGGTGATCTCAAAGCATTTCAAAAAGTGATACACTTCCTGCTGCCAGTTGGTGGCGCTATAACTTTGACTCACAATAGTCACATCCATGTGATCAGACTACTACAACCAACACACTCGTGAAGTTTCATAAAGATCAATATATGTATGCAGACGTTATAACACATTTCCTGTTTCCTTTTTCTCACCATAAATTCGTTGCCTCGCCACGGCCAAACCGTTCGAGATATCAAAAATCCGTTTGCAATCAAACAACTTCAATGTGTTAGCAACAAGTTAAAAAAAGCTTGGTGTAAATTGGATAAACCCTGTAGGAGTAGTAGTATAAAATTCATAGCCTGTTTTTTCAAAAAATTAACATTCAAACCAAAATAGCTGACTTCCTGTTGGTTGGAGCTAATGAATGTAAATTAGAAAATTGTCCGGCTTGATGAGAACAATATGTGTACCGAGTTTGGTGACTGTAGGAAAAACTAACCCCCCCACTTTTGTCAAAAGGTGGCGCTACTGAGCCCCTCCACCACGCCCATTTCTATGGCTTTGTCCATGTCTACTGGTTGACAATATTGATGTGTGTGTCGAGTTTCATGCAATTTGAAGCATGTTAAGAGCCTCAGAAACACTCAAGAATATTATTACAGTTTGACCTGTTGCCATGGCAACAATATTTCAAATATCAAAATCGTGTCATAGGTCTACATCTGCTGTGTATTGACATTACACTGATGAAGTTTGAAGCAAATCAGGTAAAAATAAGAGGGTGATCTCAAAGCATTTCAAAAAGTGATACACTTCCTGCTGCCAGTTGGTGGCGCTATAACTTTGACTCACAATAGTCACATCCATGTGATCAGACTACTACAACCAACACACTCGTGAAGTTTCATAAAGATCAATATATGTATGCAGACGTTATAACACATTTCCTGTTTCCTTTTTCTCGCCATAAATTCGTTGCCTCGCCATGGCCAAACCGTTCGAGATATCAAAAATCCGCTGGCAATTTTTCATCATCAGTGTCTTGACTTCATGCTGACCGAGTTTGGTGCGATCGGATTAATCGTCTAGGAGGAGTATATCAAATTCCAGAGCATGCGTTTTTCAAACAACCCTTAATAGCTGACTTCCTGTTTGCGTGGCGTTTAACTTAGAGCAGGAAAGTTGTTCGGCCCGATGAGGTCTATATGTGTACCGAGTTTCATACTAATACGTGCAAGCGTGTTTAATATATGGACCAAATTTTCAGACTTTTTTCAAGGGGGCCTGTCGAAGCCCCCTGCCACGCCCGGGTACCAGCCTCTGCAGCGTCCTAATGGCCGCGGATTCCAATGTGTGTGCCAATTTTCAAGAGTTTTTGAGCATGTAAGGCCCCAAAAAGCCCCGGAAGACGGAAAAAAAAAATAATAATAATATC